>NC_067196.1:37404615-38029615 GCF_000699445.3 Schistosoma haematobium | reverse complement strand
TGCTCGTAACGCTTTTATATATGGAACATCAATTTACTTTCTATTATCAATTCAATTTCATTAAAAACAATCCAATTTGATTTTTTTTTGTTGATGCTGTATTTTCATTATTGACTCTGTTTCAAGTCTAAAGAAGTTTACAGTTCATTACTAAATTTATCAACATATTCAACGTATTCAACATTCTACGATGTTTATAAAATCGTTATTATAAAACTAAGAGAGGATTACGTAAATTGATATTATCTTTGTTCCTCATATTTACAAATAACTATTATTCCGTTACACGATTTATGTAGTGAAGTCTCAAGTTAGATCTGATCACTAATCGATGTCAATTTCAGATCGTAGATACAAGGGTGAGTATTACTAAGTAGTCTCAAAACATAATGGAATATTCGTTCAGTGCTTGCTAGTATTTTAATCAATATTAATGGATGACAAAAAATTACAAACAAATATCTGTCATCTCAAATTTTATATTAACTGAAAATTTCCTACTTCATAAAGCTTTGGTTTATATTCACTGTAGAATAAATGATAAATTTGGATTATTCTATTTTATTATTGTGGATAAGCAAAGTGTATGTTATCTTTTAGTCTATTTGGAATAAATCAGGAGAAGAGTAAAGCGAGAATTTTTAGCTAAGTAGCATATTTGCTTTTAAATAAACATCGAACCGGTGAAACCATAAACGCTTTCCCCATTTGTACTAGTTAAATCACATGTATGACAAATCTATTATTCAAAAAAGCGTAAAGCTCCTTTTTGATGGATTTATCTTCGTTGATTTCTAGAAATAAAGTATCGCATTATTGAAATAGATAGTTTTACTTGACCATAGACCAGTGTAATTGATATTGTAATTATAAACATGGATTATTAGAAAATAATAATCTTTTTAGTTTAAACGTTTAATGCCCGTTCATATATTTTTGCAAACAAAAAGATTTCCTAATCACCTGATTACGAATCTCTTATAAGCGTCTTCTACTTCTAGCTATAAATTATTCATTTGATTAGGTAACGTTGAGTTTGTTTAAAGTGAAACTATGTTCTCTCAGTTGAGTGGTTTAATGATGCTTAGATTTCATATTTCTAGTATTTAGACTAAAGAATAAATGTTCTCATTTACGACAGAAAAGATAAGTTTAACGTTAATTTTAGGGATTTTTTATGTCTGTGGAAAAGTTAACTAACTTGGTACTGTAAAACCGTAAATTGGACGACGCACGTAAAAGCACGAAGACGACCGATAGTAATTTATTTGACCCGTAAAAGAAATCAAAATTATAGATGAATACATTTATTTGCGTTTGGTTTATTCACCGTCAGACTAACTTGCATAACTATATGGGTTGAAGTAATTAGTATCTACTGCCACGTAATCAATAACCTTCTGTGTGAACGTAAATTTACAGTTCTGTACAATTAAGCGCTTATAGCTAACTCATATAACCAATTAACAAAATTATATGGTTGTTCCTCCTAATGATTCTATCATGTCACATTAGATTAGAAAAAAATCAAATTCGTAATTTACATTCATTTCAATCTATTTGGTCATTCATCATCACAGTATGATTTAGATTTTCCCGTTTTTGGTTTTCGGGGCTATATTTGATGAGGTACCATGAATATTGGCTAGATATGCTGAGTGCTTATATGTTACACAGTAGATAGTGGAATAACCCAAATAGTATATTTCGTCCCAAATGAAATTCACCAGTTACCGAATGAAACACCAGAACGTTATTCACAAGACCATCGAGTCCCGATAGTCATCACGTTATCCAGGAATCTTAGTACATTTTATTAGTGCTGATAAATTGTATTTTTATTCTGGATAAAACGTTGTTCTTGAAATTCCCTGATAGATACTATCCAAACAACTAGAAAATGAATTATAATCTGAGCTGATTAATCATCAGATCAGTAACATACTAGAGTGATTACTGAATCAATAATTATTCTATTGGTGTACTTCAGTATTTAAGTCCGCATGAAATCAAGAACTAAATCTAAATCGCTCCATATGGCTACCACCAGTCAATATATTAATTGGTTCTGAATATAAAACAATCAGTCAGTATCAAAGTTAATATGAATTATTTATTAAATCATAAATAGTTTAATAAAATTAAATACTGGAGAAGATTAAATTTTTCAAGGCTAATGACAATAGAAAAATAAACTGCAATTGTAGTGAAATAGCTAAACTAAAACATCATAGTAACTAATTGTTTGTAAACCCTTATTGTATTATGAATGACAGTATTATTATTTTCAATAATTTGAAATCGTTTATCAAATAAAATGTTACAAGATTAATAAATCACATGTTAGTAATATAAGTAATTCCCTTTTTGTTTTCACCTTTTATTTGTCTTATCAAAATATTATTTGTCAATTCATTATATCGTTAGAGATTATGATTATTGGAACAAGATCATGTTGCGTGTTTTGTAATTAATTACGTAATGAGAAGAAAAAAAGATGATCATTTGTAAAAATTGAAGATAACAATGATCAATTTATTTGAAATAAATGAAAAAGAACTTTTTTTTTCTACACATACCCTGGGTTTTTCTATATGCACTTTAGAGAAAAATGAAAATCTAATGTGTTTTGTAAATTTTCTATTTATTTTGTTGATAATACTCATGTTGAAAATGATTGATTGAAAAAAAGGAAAGAGATAAATACACATAGGGAATTATTCTTTTGAGTTACATGAATTCAGTAAAAAATAATCTACTTTTTAACAGTATAGGGGTTGTGAAGATTATTAAGTTTTTGATTGAGATCATGAACCGACTGATGTGAGACCACCGTTGGAAACCTGGAAACACTGGACAGCTGTTTCATCATATTGCGGGACTCCTCAGCAGTGCATATCCATGATCCCGCTCACGCGATTTGAACCCAGGGCCTTTAGTCTCGCACGCGAACGCCTAAGCACTGAGCCGGCATCCAATGGTGTTAGTGTAACGGCCGTCCAGTGATTCCAGGATTTCAACAGTGGTCTAACATCAATCGGTTCATGATCTCAATCAAAATTCTACTTTTTGGTTCATCCCCAATCTTATTCATGGCTTTAAATACAAATATGGAAGCTAATACAAGGAGCAACCTAAAACTTGATTTTTAAAAAAAGCATCATTTATAATCTATACTAAAGAACTACATAGGATAGTAGAAATTGTCAAATATTTAAACAATAGAAAATATTAAAGAATTGTACTTTTTTGGCATTTTGTTTGATGAACAAAACTATAACTAAAACAAACTAATTTCTTTCTTCATCTCTTTTTAACATATCTAATGTAATTATATAGTCGAGCAACAATTTCTTTTTATCCTATCATTAATCCCTTTTTATGGATTTGTAAAGTTTTTCGTTCTTTCACTTATATATAAACAAATGATTGTTTTTAATAATAATTTGAAATTCCACTTCTTGTAATTCTACTTTAATACAATAGTTCACTATAATCCTATTCTAATCTGTAATGTGAATAAGTATTCGTCCAGTTTCTTTTTCTTCGCTTGAAATAATTATCATTAATATAGATCATGAAGAATAATTCGTAAGTATCTGTAAAATAAATAAACATTGAAACCAATAAAATTAAATTCATATTTATTGAAGAAAAAAGAAAATGATTCCCTTCTCCATCTACATTGACAACAATCATGAAACTTGATGAAATTGACAGATAATGAATGATTGTTTCACCATGTTCCAAGATTTCTCAGTATACGAGTCACATGATGTCATTTAGTATCAGATACTTTCAATCATTTAGATTATTGATTTAACTATTTGCACGTAAAACATTTTAGTTCAAGCATGTTTTGATTCAAGTATCATATGAATTATATAAGGAAAGAGATTCGAAAAATTAACGGATTATTGTATTTCTACTGATTTCTTTCTTTAACGCATACTACAATGACTAGTATTGAACTGTATATTTTCACTTTTATGTGAACATTAAACTTAAATTTTTTAATACATGTGATTGGTTTTAATAGATCATGTTTATTAAGATTAATGTTAAGTTTACATTAGAAAAATCCTCATATTTAATGAATTAGATTCAAAGTACCACTGAAATACTTTTTTGTGGAAAAACTTGTCCATAGAATTGCAGAAAATAATATAAGATTATATGAGATTATATAACGATTGAATGGACTTTAAAAAAAGTAATATCATGCTAAAAACATTTTCCGTTACTTAAAGTATTATTAAGACGTTTTATAACTCAGTTAACAGAATTGATCGATGACTGAACAGATAACTGCTCACGTTACTGATCTTTAAACTCCAACTATATGAAGATCAGAAGGCTGAACGATTGGTTACTTGACGTAACTATAGTTGTCAATTATACACAAAATATTCAACCAGTTTGATCATGAGTTAATTATCAAATAAATGAATAATAGGCTTCAGTCCTACTAATTAAGTTAAAGAAGTTATTCTGTCTAACTGATAAAATTTATTCAGTGAGAATCCCGTCATCATCATTGACGAATACAATCTCATAACGTTTCAAATAGAACAGCATCAATCGATCAAGTGCTAAGCATCTCCAAGGCAGTCACAGCATTATGCATTCAACAATTTTGCAGATAAGCTGCATTTCGAAATAATAATGATGAGAATAGTAATAATAGTGATGTATATATTCAGTTAGCATCATGGTCTGAAACTAGCTAGCTAAACACATGGAACAAAGAAACACTGGACAGATTTCTCGTCTTAGTATGGGTTTTTTCAGGAGTGAATACTTAGGAGGAACCCCGTCATAGGATGATGTGTCCTGGCTTTCATTATCAATTTGTCATATGGTGAAGCTCGATTGCTAACAGAGCACTATTCTTATGAAAGAAACATCGATATTTTAATGGTCATTAATCACCAAATTTATCAAACGTGTATAAATTACTTTCAGTAAAGTAAATACTTTAGGTATGACTAAATGATAAGAATAGATGACTGAAGCTATTAAGTATTATGTTTAGAAAAATGTCTGTACTTCAGAGTGCGCAGGAGTATTTAACTAGATAATCGATTATAAATTATGGCCTCAGATGCTTAAGATGTTGCTAAGTAGTTCAATTATAAAATGATTTGCACGAACATTAATTCGGTCATGACCCTAATGTGTTTAGATATATTCAAAGTACATTCCCTAACTAAACAATACAATTTAATTACAAATGAAATAGTTTGTGTACTAGTTATAATTGTTATGATAGTTAACAATGATAACTGTAAGTCAGGATCAAGGAAGTTTTTATTGGATTCAAGTTTGAGATGCAATGTTTGGATTAAGCATTAGCTGATTGAACACAGTTTTACAACATATTTAGAACATCTCACACTAGTTTAGGTTGATTCTAAGTTCAAAGAAAAGATATATTTGAACAAATGACTTCTAACTTACTGAGTTAAAGCTCTACTCATTTTGTCAGTAAACTAAATTTACAGTCGAGTTTAAATTACACTTTAATTATTTGTTCCCCTAACATATAGAAAACTTGTGCTGTTCAAATAGATCCGTTGTTAAAAATAACAGGATGCTTTGTGAGTATCAAAATTTTACTTCCGTAATAAGAATTTCGTTAGTTTGTGTTTCTCTTATTTCTGCATAACCTGATGTAAATTCCCAGAGCCCCATTTTTGTATTTACTTACTTGTGAATATGAAACACTTTCTTTGGAAGTTCACGTTACTGTATATAAATTCTTTATGTTGAAGATACAGGAACTTCCTAAATACATACCTATTCAATATATTTCAAGAATAATTACTTGTTTATTGAAGTGGATTCATAGTTTTGAAGGAATAAAAAGAACTCATGTATTACAGGATATAAACCCATATGCTATGGAATTAACTACCTCTTTATGTATATGCTGTTGTAGATAATGTTGATTGTTCGTAACATGTACCATCCTTACTTTAGTGTATGAAAGCACTGAATCCATTCCACATAAAGAGTATTCTGTGTCTGAACAAAGCGACTATCTACAACCATCTGATAATAAATATCTGTCCACTTCATAAAAATCACTTCAAAACATCAATCAAATATCTTGTGTATAAATCAGGGATAAATTTCATTTGTCTACAAAAGCATGATCAATTACTCTTACTGGCACCGAAAGATGGGGTGTAATAATTCGTACCTAAACAACGACAGATTTTCACTACAATTAAAAGACAACATAATTGTTGAAAATTATAGTAGCTTTTCCCGTGGGAGTACTAAAAATGTCCAATGTTAGTCAAAACTACTAAACGAAAAGTTCAAATCATATGCCTCCTCCTCATATTATAATTTAGCTCCGTAAAAACTCAATGATGTTTGGAATAATTATTTATCCTGCATTTTCTTTACGGACCCTAACTTCATTTTATTTTCATCATAGTATAATATCTACTGGTTAAGTTACACTGGGTTAATTAGTAATCAGGCAAATGGTCAGTACATGTAACTGGCCAAGAAATGGCTTTCATTTATAAGAGACATGATATACACCAATGATGACTTAATTTTCTAAGGTAATACATATATATAGGATTGAATATATGTACGATTCGACTCAGCTAGGTCAATAAATTCCCTCACCGTCTTTCACTAGAGCAGTCAGACGGGCTCATTTATAGAAAAATTGAGTATCGGAATCAACTCTCAGACACCGCACGTAATATCTTACTCGCATGTTTTCAATCCCCTGATATTCACTTTTTATAGCAGTTAATGATTTCTTGAGTGCTGATCCACGAGTTATTATTGAGACAAATAAATTTTCACTGGATTTTACCCTACAAGATTGGCTAAATAAACACATTTATCGACCTTAGAAATTGTATAAGAAATATAGATGAGTACTTGAGTGAGCTGCTGTATTTAAAGAATGAAATTCCATATGTCAAAAATTGAGCCTCACAACTATACAGTGCTGGAGCTAATAGGTCATATATATTTACTAGACATCCAGCTTGTTGATGAAGTTTAGACAGGTTAATTTCAGTTTGAAATGAATTTTTATACTCCAGTGAGAATTTTTTGTTGCACTAGTCGACATCAGTAGTTCTCAAGTATGAGAATATCATAAAAGTCACCATTTAAGCACATACATACGCTATAAAATCACATGGAAGTCCCATGTTCCGAGAAATATAAAATTGGATACATTCACTTAATTGAGATCGGACATTGTGTCGTGTTATTCTTAGTCTTCAACGATCACGCAAAACAGAACCATGAGACTCGTATACACTGACAGGAATGAATTAGATATTCATTAAATTAACATAATAATATATCTTAGCTTTTACAATAACAAACATTGCTTGTTAGAGCTGGTGGTAAACTGGTACGAGTAATGAACATCATAGCCACAGCAGTCAGTAAAAATTCAAAAACTTACCAGCAGATTTACTATTTTTATTTATTACTTTACAACAAAAATGAGCATTACCTACTTGCATAAAAAACTATGTATTTTGTAAACCTGTAAATGTCATGTTTCACAATTAGAAAGTACGACAGCGGAGTTATACTTTGCACAATCAGTCTCTGACAGACAGACAGACATAATTCATGGAACTTCGATAATTTCTTTTTTCAAAGAGTATAACTTTATAATTCTATTTAATTACATGTCTGAACAAAATAATTAACATGAAAACAGAAACTTTTAGATGGATAGACTTTTTCCTCTAGTGAATCAAAAATAAGAAATAATCCAAATACATTAGTACAATAATGAAGGGATTAAGAAGTAGACATTTCAAACTGTGTATACAACTCTTTTAATGTAGACAGAACACATAAAAGCAAAGACGAAGGGACTGGAGCTTTGTTTTCTTTGTCGTAAACATTAGTAAATGACTACTGACAAAGATGGTAACAGCAAATAGTCCACTGATATAATAAAGATGATAAGCAGTGAAGTAAACACCGAGAATTTTTTATGTAGAAATGACTTTAACATAATCAAAAATATTTTACAGAATATAATCGTAAGAAAAATATTACAAGTTTAAAAACATTGTCATAATGATAAACAAGTATTTAAAAACAAATAATATGCCTAAGAATACAGAGTCCGGGAGTGAAGTATACAGAAACTTATATTTATATAGTCAGAAAAAGTGAAACAGTTGTGTAGCAAAGAGAAAGAAATAAGCATTTACACGGGACAGTGTGAAATGGTTCACTGGGAATGAAACTTCAGTTGGTAAATCTATTCTTACGAATCGAGACATACACTATTGTAATTTCGTAAAAGCCAACGAGAGTTTACAGATCAACAATCAGCAAAAAGTATACTAACACTGAACATCATTAAAAAATTGATATTAGTAAATATGTCAATGAAAAAGTCAAAAGATAAACCGTATATAGGTAAGCTAATATGCCGAAGGATTACAAATAAAAGATCTAACTTAGAACAAACGATTAATAAGCGTATTTTAATAAACAGATAGATTAATTTCACAGAACCCATTCAAAGTTTTCACAGATTTCGCTTATGAATTCCATCGCAGGGAAAGCCATTTATTTCTAATGATAAGCTATAACCATTGGATATTTTGCTTTCCAAGGGGGGACAATTTACTTTCATCCCTTTTTTGATATAAAGATCTTCATCTCTGGGCGGAAGTAGAAAATCGTTACGTAGAAGTATGTAAAATAGAACTGGGTTCAGCAGATTCATGATGAACATACTTGTCCCCAACAATACAGTATAAAACGGTGTCATTTTTTCGGGGTTCATATACATGCCGTATGAAATACGAAGCAGTGCAAATCCTCGACAACCTGCGAATGTAGTTAGGTTCAGGACAGCATTGAACCGATAAGACATATTCACTGAAGGAACTTTGTGCATTTGCATCAATTTACGGGTGTGAAGAAATATGCTATTGACTTCAGCAAGTAAGGCGATAACTGTATACGCTATGTACCGAACTGACAGTACATTATAAAGAAAGGCACTCAGAACCTATAAAACAAGTGTGTAATAACAAATTCACGAGTTTGAAATAACTGTTTATGAACGTATAACGGTATGTGTACTACTACTTTCGCTAAAAAAAATCGAAAGAAACCAATTTTGATGCCTAAGACTGCTGATTATTATTCTGTACTGTTAACAAGAATGTCAGATTATTAGAACTTCTTAGTTAAAAGTGTCGTGGTTTTATCAAAAATCAATGTAAAAGTTGTATTATTATTTCTTATTTCCCTATAAATATGAACCAAATTGCAGTTTTACTTTTAATTGCACGCTTTCAGATTACTTTATTAGTTTCTATTTGTAGGGTAACTAATACATCAAATTTCAATTCGAAAAATTACGCAGCCCCAAAATGGGAAGCGATGATTTTCACTAAATAGTATCTCTGTTTTGAAATGTTTCTGGTCAGATAACATCGCAGGTTTTACAGCACAGGATGGAAAGTTTCATGCTGGCTCCATATATGATAGATACATCAAAGGCCATAGCTATAAGCTTTTGAGCCGACATACCTGAGCACTAGCTAATGGAAATTGCGTTCTTTTCGAATACCTTTTTTTAGCACCCCATTGTCTTAGGATAACAAGACGATAGATTTATTACTTTACAGCGACTGGTAATTCTGATTATCTCATATTGAACCTGTCACTTTTATGCTGTTATTTGAGATACACAGGAAAAATGATTTTAAAATGGATTATGCGGTTTTAATATAAAAGTCATTTCCCGATAGTATCAGATGAGTAGTATTCGTTGCATAGTTAGTATGACAAATGTGATACAACGACTACACGTAAGTTTCGATTGTTTTAGGGTTAGATAACTTCCATTGATGGTTCTTATGATTTTACTGTGTAAGTCCAGAAAAACCAACATGTAAGCAATAGCACGTATTTTAACCTTTATGAGATCCTACAGTGGTAGACAGGTCAGTTGGAATGTGATAGTATTGGCCAAATACTTCCATGAAAATAGTAAGTTCATTTTGGATATCCAATGAAGTCATGCAATCATACCGCATTGAACAGCCACAAACGGACAATATATGAAGTTTGTAAAAACTCGGCACGCGCCCATGTTTAATAAAGAGCATCACCTGATTTGACAGAGATTCGGATATTCAGAAATGGAGGATCTAGTCTGAAACGTAGATTCAGGAAACCATTGGTAATCACAAATTAATTACACTGATTTTCGGTGAGAGAGGCATGAATGATGAGAGAACGATAATAGGAATGAAAACAAATATAGTAGATAGAGAGGAAAGTTGATTTCCAATATAATGAATTTATTAAATGTTGAAATAGAAGACGCCGACATTTCATGATCACCAGTATCATGAAATGACATTTCAGTTGGAGGACTGGTTCTCCACAACTCCCTGGCTGGGATCCTAGGGAAAGTACAACAAAGTGACTTGACACGTCATCCTACATGGCTCAGAATAGAAGCCATTGGCAATCCAGAGGAAAAAAGTATTCCTACTTCAAGAAACATCCCAGTGGTGTTATAACGTGATTAGTTCACTAAATATGTTTTTAAAATTCCATAGAGTCACAATCTATGTTCATGAAAACAGACGGCCACACAAGACGAAAGTTTGAACCTAAACTGGGCACTTATTATTTAGAAACACAGTTCTTTAGCCACTGAGCTATGAAATTACACACGGAAAGACCAAACAAATATCGCCGTACCAAGAATCTCTACTATTTTCCAAAGTTCCTGGAATCTACTCATACTGAAATAACTTCTGGAAAACTGCGTTTTAGACAACAAAAACCGATTATTTTAATACCATCGATTGAACGATTAGAAACGGCTCCTATATATGAGTGATAATCTCGTATAATCGAAAGCTTCCAGCTCTTATATCTAAGCCAAGCAAAAAGAGTTGCGACTTGTAAAAATCTGAACCAGATTTAGTAGAAACCAGCACCTTGGAAAATATATTACTTTAAATACATTGCATTACTTACTGCAATGTGATGCAAAGTTAATTCCCACATTTTGAACAATTGCCTCTGCGTGAACATATCCCAGAAATCATAAAGAAAGTAACCTAGGTAACGTTAAATTTTAAGGTTGTACAGTACCAGTAGAAACGGCCACTAAGTAATATGTAAAAGGCACGATATGGTCTACTGGATCATTCATCAACTCAGGATAATAATAAAAGCTAGGGAAAATTAAACCACATGATTTTGACCAACCATAATAAATCCCATGTTCCAATTAAAACGGCATGTAACCAAGAAATCATCATATTGCGCCACTTCCATATAGCGAGTGAACCTTTGCAAACTACAGTCTTAGGGGGGTTTATTCCTCGTAAAACATGGTCTAACGCACTGAAAAAAGTCATGGATAGCGCGATGCAGACGGCGCCGCGACCGGCACTCGCAGATGGCAGGAATCCATGCCAGTTCATTGGCTGTCGTGACCACTGATCACGCTTACTTGACCTTCGATTTATAATGTGAACGGATAATTTCATACACTGATGCAATGTTCCAATATCAGTATCGGTTTCAGTTTTATGTGAACGAAAGGCTGAGTGATATATATATGTTTTACAGAAAAGGATTACTCAAAGTGTTTAACTTTATATACAACATGTTGAAAGGTGGAACTTTGTCAGTGAGTTGGAGCGAGGAGTTTCATCCGTTCAAAAATGCCATAGCTATTCGGATTTTGATATGTCGATATGTCGAGATGCGTTTGATCTAGACTGGCTATCAGGTGCAATGGATACCTATCACAGATTAGCAACTCGTAATCTGGTACGAATCCGTGATCGGACGACTTCAGCTAGGTGTGCCCTGAAGAACTATTGAGGTCAGCATGAATGTTGAAGAATTACAGAAATATTTCTTAAGTGGATCTGCGTGTCGCTACACTTTGATTTGTTAAGGTGTCAAAAGTAGATCACTCTAGGGTTGGAGTATCTAGGAATTCCTATATTTCTCCTTTAAAAGATAAAATATTTCTTGGTAGGTCATGGACAGAAAGTAGGAATGAATTCCAAATGTTGGCCCTGGAAACCAGTACTTAGTGTAGCGCCTCATGGCTGTTTCCTTGGTCCGCTACATTTTTTACTATATAAGGATGAACTCTCAAGAGTAGTTGGTTTTCCGATGCTACTATATGCTGATGATGTAAAATTCTTACGAGAAATAACAAATGACGCAAATGCATGTGTATTTCAGGCTGTCTTAAATGTCCTGATTACCTTATCTAAAGAATGGCTGATTCCTATCAACATGGTCAAGTGCTTCTACATGCACATTGGGCGATACAAACATAAACACGTACAACATAAGTGAAGCGTTAGTGCTCGTGATATGGTCTCAAAAGTATCTTGAGGACAGTGAAACAGGATCTGTAGATTATGGACTACCGCCACTAGTTCGCAACTTAGGGGCCTATAAATCTGTGAGCTTTACGACAGACATTTACCAAGCCATGCATTAACTTGTTCACTGCAGTATGCACAACCTTAGCGCGATCCAAACTACAGGAATGTGTTCAGACTGCAAACACTGTTTAAAAGGTCACTATGGTATCCTTGATAAAGCGCAGAGAGCAGCTAGTAGTGCGATTCCAGAGTTTTTCAGTTTACCATAAAAAGAGCGGTTAGAGAAGCTAGGCCTCTTTACTCTGTCCTACCACAGACTAACAAATGATCTGATTTGGTTGTGTAAAGTCATACCTGATTCGGACAAATCAGAGGGCATAGCTGACTAGTAGAAAAGAAAAATACAGGATAAATACCGGTAGCACACAGGTTCTCACACCGATTTATAAGTTCTTGGTACCTGTTACACGAAAATGAGGTATCAGCGTTTTCAAGTGACTTATTAAAGAGAAGACTTGACATCCTCAGAAGCTTACAAGAACGGGACTAATTTAGGTCATAAGCCTTCTCTCCTCAGTACGCAAATCTGAATCTGATGATTTGGTGACCATCCAAAATCCAAAGACAAGGGAAATGTGGATATTTTACACGACTTCTTGTCCTACAGCAGCTTAACTATTCTCGGAATGAATTAGACGCGGTTCTTTGAACAGTAGCAGCTACGTGATCAGGAGCTCTAAGTGCAAACTACAGGGTTCTAAATCTTTGAACAGTTATTGGCTTGCACTATTTTTTTGATTGCGGTAAATCAATAAAAAACGGATTCATTTATTCTGTCGTTAGACATCTATGCTCCCTGTCTAGTTCTTTGGTCCGGTGGCAGGGCTTGTCAACCGGAAAAAAGCTGAATGATACGGGAATAGATTTTCATGACCATGAACATTCTCTGATAATGATCTCAATGATCAAGTCAGTAAGAATTTTTGGATCAAATGAGATTATGAGTTGGCGAGGACCACATAAAAGGGTTAAACCCAACTTACTCCTGAGTCTTGTAGTAATGGATACTTGAAGCCACTAGTTTTAATAGGATAGTATGAAATGACAGATAGCTTCTTTGGAAACACACGTTTCTTAAACCATTTCAGAGAATATTCCGAGGTCTGACGATTATTATGAAACCGCGAAATATTCTGCCATAGAGAACATCCACACTACATGTTTCCCTCGCGAAAGGTACTGGGTCAGTATTTAACAAGATATTAAGGGAGATGAAAGTAGGTGTTTGTAATACAAGATGACACTCAAACGTCTCTCTTAAGCCTTGTATACTTTATAAAATACCTGTCAAGTGTACTTGTACCTGACAGACTTGGGCTTAATTCAAAAATGAATTCGGGAATCGTCTTACAAATCACTAACGTAGATAATCTGTGTCGAATGATTGACGGCCTACTCGAGTTGTACTGGAATGGTATGACTAACAGCAAACGTCGAAGTCACACCTCGCAGTCAGCACCTAACGTGGTTTATCCCTCCGTCCATGGCGTTCTATTAATTGGTGCATATTTGTTGCCATCGACCTTAAAAGGTTTCGATGAACTATTCAACATTCACTGACCCAACTGCCGAATGATTTGGCCAAGGCTCAGTGACGTTTTACTGGTCCTACAATACCCCCCCACATTAGATTCAACGGCCATTTGAATCGATATCAAACATGTTGGGAGTGTGGTGTTTGAACTAACTAATGATTCTTTGGTACTGGTTGAATGCTCGGTTTCGAATTCTAAATACAATACATTCGTTTGTGCCTGTGTCTTCTTAATTCAATCACGTTAATCCTGGAATTCCTAGTTCATACGATAATTAGAATATTATATTGGCGTCGCGATGGAGCCTGCAATGGAAAAGTTAGATATTCATTCAACTTCGGAAGCTTTTGAAAATTACTTTGAAAGGTTCGAAATCTGGGCTATGAACAAGGAAGATGATGAGGTTGTTAATATTGTGGCACACTTCCTCACATTCATTGGAAAAGAAGCATACAGCTTATTAAGAACTCTGGCTATGCCGGAAAAACCCATTTCGCTTTCTTATACAGCTCTCAAGGATCTACTGCTAAACTATGCTCAGTATGCAAATTTCGAATGTCGTAAAGGAGGAAGATTTCGTAAAATGATTCATGAGGATATAAAAAAGTCCACTACATTACTACGTCATCCCAACCTAGTGCATACTCAAGGTTATGCAGACAATTCATTGAATTTAGATGCAGTTCACGAGGATGGGGACAAGTTTGGTCAGTGTTTGTCCTGTTGCAAGTTCCACTCTTCTAATTCATGTAAACTTCATAATTCTAAATGCTTCAAATGTCGTGATATTGGACAAGTTCAGTCAGTTTGTAATGCTAATGTTCATCTTACTGCAACTAATATTAAGTCTTGTAATTCTGATTCTACTGAGTCGAGTATTCATGATGATAATTTATCTTTATCAACGACTTCAAAAGATAGTGCAGAGTCATATGGCAGTTCAGAGTTAAATGAAATCCAGAATTCTTGTGAGACAACAGTTCCTAATCAACCGATTTATCAGAATTCTCATGCTATTGTACCAGGTATGACTTTTCCTAATGATTCACATATTTCTAATGAAATTACTTGCAATTCTGAGGAAAATATGTTAAATGACCCTAATCATGATCGAAAACCTGATGTGGTTTGGATAGATGCTGATTTTTCTAACGATCCTACGCTCTGCAATGACAGTCCTAATGAATTTCATGAGAATATTTCAGAAGAATCAAATCCTGATGTCATATCATATATTACCTATCCTCATAATGTATTTGATCCTTGTGAAAAACCTGCTCAATGCGAAGCACGAGTACTAAGTGACCTCGAGTTTGATTACATTTCGGATGATTTCATATTAACTGCTGTTTACCCTTATCACAAAAACAGTTCTAATGTTTACTCTAAACAATGTGAGAAATATGTTTTAAATGAAGCCACATTATTCATAACTTGGGGATATAAAGATCCAACATTATTTCGTGGGGGAGGATAGTGTTGAAAAGTCTATGGTTGAAATTCTAGATATTAATGATTTCAGTACAAAACCGATATGCTGATTGTATACAATTCCAGGTGAGTCTGTTCCGATTTCGTTTGTTAATTCCAATACTAATGAGCACTTTCTAGATACTACAAAGTTTTTATCTTATACAATGTCGGACAGACTCAGGATGAACTTAACAAGAAGACGTACAACCGATTACAAACACTTATACTTCTATTTAAGCTGTGGCGGATGTGGTGTTTGAATTAACTAATGATTCTTTGATACTGGTTGAATGCTCGGTTTCGAATTCTAAATACAATACATTCGTTTGTGCCTGTGTCTTCTTAATTCAATTGCGTTAATCCTGGAATTACTAGTTCATACGATAATTAGAATATTATAGGGAGTAGCTGCGCATCAGGTTTTGCCAAACGATTAATGCAAATCCTCCAAATATTGCCGGGCTGAAAGACAAATGGAAAAGAGGAGACAGAAACTGATCAGGAATAAGATACTAATAATAAATTGAATAGACTTTGGTTGAATGTAAAGCGATTAATTATGGAAATAATAGAAAAAACATAACGTTTCAACGTTCTATCAAGTCGCGTTGAAAAAGATAGCTTTGACAAGTGATTGAGTTCCCCAGATGAGAAACATTAAGTTTGCCGCAAGAATAATGATGCTACAGTGATAGTACGATAAGTGCATTATTTGTACTGTCATCTGTTTAAAGTAGGAAGCCAGACATTGTCGCTGATAGCTTCTGCTCATAAGCATCAAATTCTAGGTATATCTATATTTCACAGACTAACTGTAGGTAGAAAAGAATAACCGTGAAGCAAAGTCGTAATTTCGTCGTGCGAAGCTATTGATCAACTTGTAGTAAGAATTTGAAAAGCCGATGACTGGTGTTACAACCAGTAAGAATAGGAGACTACACATCAAGAGCAAAGATTGCACTATAAAGTCTCTAATAGACGACAAACGCTGAGTGCTGCATGTTTGTTCGACAAGTGAACCGAAAAATACTTAAAAGAACATAGGAATCCCAAAGCGTCACTCTGGACACATGTCAACAATACCAGTCAAAAAGTCTGTCGGCGGTGGGATAGAGGCGACCATGTCGTTTTCAGTTTGCAGAAGATTCACTTGGCTGAGTAAAAGGGTTATCCGTGAGAATAATAGTATCGTCAAACTACCGATTGAACCGGACAGATATTATCTCGTCGAGAAGTTGAACAGCCGATTGATGTACCTAAATCACCTGTTACATAAAAACTGCGAGAAAACTATCTCGTAAAATAAAGTACGACGTCGAAGTTGAATAACCACAGTAGTTCGGATGCTCCATAATGTCACGGCGAAATAACATCGTTCTTATATATACTGACAGTTGTGCTGAAAGTCCGTCTTGGTATTATCAGTATAACAGTTGGATGTGTAAATACAAACACACGAAAACTGTGGTGGGGTTTGTGGAGAATTCCAGAGGCCACTTAGGTATTGCCCAAGCCCGTTTGGCTTGAAAAATAAACTGAAAGCGGAATTATGATGACTTTCATGTAATAAGGAAGTCGATACATGGTTTACCATGTGAGACAACAACAAATAAAGTCGTGTAGTAAAAACTATTTAATGATTACCACTGATGTAACTAAAGTTCAGAAGGTTCAATTAAGGTAGTCATTTCGTAAAAAGCTGATGCAAAGCGCTTACTATCTAGCTTTAAATATCGTATTACGTGTGGTAATACGACGTTTTTCCTTAGTGTCATCTTGCGAGTCATATACGTATGTGATTTTGACTAGAACGTGACGGCAGTGACTGAATATATGACTGCGTGAAAGTAATTACAAAATGTTATTAGGCATCATAAACATAGTACTATAGTAATAACCTAATGCAGTTATGAAACTCGCCTGGGTTATTCTTGCTTCCAAGTAATGAAAATTTCTAGTAGACAGTAGTTGGAATCGGAATTATATGCGGGGTACTTTTGATTAAATCCTTGGATTAACACAGTGTTGTAGACTAAATTTGTATAAGTTCAGAATTAATTTAAGCGAAATACGTAGCATTGCCTGATGAACAGTCTAAACGAGGTCTATGATAGCAGGAAATTTATAGTTCAAACTAACCGCGAATTTCTAGCATTCGTATCCTCTATGTGACCTTGGAACTCAACAATTTCATATTAGGCAGGCAGTGGCCAAATAAGTAAAACATTTTGTGGGTAGTTTCTGATAAAAAATATTTGATAGTGGTTAAGCAGAAAGATGAATTTATAATCGACTGTTAATCTTGTCTCGTTTATACAACTGGATAAGTTACAAACAGATGTAAAGTTGATCGATGGACTGTTCGACATTCAGTGACCCAACTGCCAGATGATTTGGCAATGTCTATGTCTTGTGGTAAACACCAACATTTTCCTATCATTTGGAGGTGAGAGAAGAAATACTGTTTTTCCATTCATCAAACAGCGTCACCTGAAGCTACTTGAAGTCCAATCGACACTCCTATTCCAAAAGTGAGGTCCGAATTACTGATGAATGATTGACTTCAAAAACACTTCTGTCAAATCTTGTATAAGATTTTAGGTTTTGACAGGCTTGGACATTAGATTTACATGCATCCTGTAGTCGATAAACCCTCTGGGACGCGAGCGCAATACCGTTCGATCCAAACTCCATCTCGTTATTTGTTACTATCCACTATCCATCTCTGTTGGAAATTCTTGTGACTGAATGGCAAGAACGCGCCTATCCAATCAGGATGTACATATTCTAAATGACACTGTTCAATTGTGGTCTTACACATTGTTGGTTAAATCCGGGCGACCAATATATACGGATTTTATCACTTGTTAGCAATGAGGTACACTTATGTACTCACGATTTGACACCAATGTTCCAACTAATCCAGCAGTAAAATTGATCAGTCAAGACATTTGAAATTAAAGTTCTAAATACTTTGACAGTAATACTGCTAAGAACTACATTGTAGCGGTTGTTAATGGTTTCAACCAAATATCTCAATAGTTATACAATACCTAATGCTGATTTTGTCAGTGTTGACGAGTAAAATACTGATAACCTATCGCGCAACAATAAACACTACTTTCCAACAGGAGGATACCATCACATAACTGCTTACGTTTAGTATCCTTTCTAAACAATCTTACACAGTTTATTTTATGTTGAACATATAGATCATAATTTTCATTCGGCTCCCATCTAAACAGAACGACTAAAATCTATTTTAAATAATGTCTAATTACAAGTACAAATAATGTTTAACACTGTATAATGGTTGAGGGCACTCGTTAAAGGAAGGCTAGCTAATGCAAAAGGGAATGCTAACATGAATGACCTATTTATTGAGAAAACATGTACTGTTACTGCTAATAAATATGCTGTAATAGTGTAGGAACTTGACATTAATCACCAATCATGTGCTCGCTAGTGACTAGCTTCACCATTAACTCCTGGAGTCCTAGTGAGGAGCTGTGATCAGTTGACTCCAATCCGTGTCTAGTGTGAGGCAGATATTCACCCCAGGCAATGGATGAAGGGTTGCGCAAGATCACATGTTGACTGTAGTTAGACATTACTATCTCTAGAAGCTGGCTCAGTGGTCTGTAAACTAAGCTTTTACGCAAGAGACCGCGTTCGGGATCGCAGATGTCTACTGACATCCAAGGACGAAATGGTCGCCCAATGCTTCCAGACTTCCGACGATGATCTACTTTAAATCAACTCGTGATTTTAACTTTGAGAATGTTACGGTCTCCGCAAATCCCATACTATAAAGATATGTTAGTGGTAAAAATTTCATACCAAAGATTGCTTGACCCTTTCCTGATCACTAATTAATAAAAAAAGTACTCAAAAAATGCAGCTAATTGTTTAATTTTATTACTTTGTACAAGATAATTTTGAATGCTCTGAATAATCGTTAATGCATCTTCATTTGAACATTATAAACAAAAGTCAATAAAAGAAAACAAATGAATAATCAATAAATAAATGCTGATTTTGTCAGTGAACTCATTGCAAAATAGAACTCTCCCTAATTAGATTACACATTCTTACAGAGTTCATTTCTTAATTTATTTAAAAAGATTTCTTGCTTATACATATTGTAAATCTTTTTTTTTTCAAACGAAAGTAAATCCATTTTACAAAATGAATTTAAAAGACAAATTCGACGAATTAATTGGAAAAAAATAAACAGACAACAGATCGTCAAACATCGTTGGTATTCCTGATCCAACTTTCTGCGTGATCGAAATATATTTTTCATAATAAGAATTGGTTGATTAATATCAACATAATAATATCCTTTCTATAATGCACCTGAACCAAGTACTGGAGATTCATGTTTTCCCGAGGACAGTTTTGTTGATTTCTTATGTTTTTTACTACCGAAACCGAATACTCCGGCAACTGCTGATTTAAAAAACATACTTTTACAATCTTCTGTATACAATTCATCACTATTGTCGGAATTATTAGTGATATTATTATTACGTTGATTTATTTGTCGTCCTCTCGATGAGCTTGGACCACCAAAACATTCTAACTTACTTGACAATAACTTTTTATGCTTTACAAAGGTTTCTTTATCTGTATTCTGTACTTGTTTGTATTCATTAGATAAAAAATGGATACTTTTTTGATTATTCAGCAAATATTTATTATTTCTGTTACAATTAAATTGTTTATCATCTACTTGGGTAGTTTTCTGTAAAGCATTTTTAGTAACTTGTGTAACAGGTACTTCGGATTTTACAATTGATAGATTGGGCTTTCTATTCGTTGGAACAACGATTGATGGATGCGAAGTGAATTGATTTTTTATGGGATGGTAATCTTTTTGACAATAAGCTGAAGCTGGGAACATCATTGGATTATACTGAACAAAATTAACAGCTGCAGAAAAATAGAAATAAATGAATCATTTAAGTTATGTTACTTTTTCAGATTATAAATATCAGTTCTTGCATGTTATTATTTGTAAGATAGTTTGTTGAAGATGAAGTATAATCAATATATAGTCTGGCATAAATGTACATTAGCTCAAGTTGTCATAAAATATTAGCATGACGAGGTGAAAATAACAAGTTTTTAAAGGGCTGAAATATTTTGTTTTAACAATGATGATAAGATAGTATAAATGGAAAGGATGATTTAAAAAGACAGAACGAGAGGGCAAATCTGGGAGAATATCGAGAATCAAGATCTAGAGCCAGAAGAAGAGTGAATGTATATAATCAACTGTGACTAATTGTCAGCCAAGTCAATCAACGTCATTAATCACTGATTGTGGTTATTGCGCGGATCTCAAGAAGGTAGTTTTCATTTATTAATATGGCTAAGAACACCAGCCAAATAACTGATAGACTAATGCCACGACTTATTTTGGCTATCCTTCGCTTTCTTCTGGTATATTTCTACTCTAGATAATACCGCTCATCGAATTAAGTAATGGTTTATTCTACGTAAAGTAACTGCAAGCAACCTCAGTTGATAAAGATTCATAACCTCATCAACCGATTTTTCAGGGCTCCTGAATAATTATATAAAACTATGTACGACTGAAAAGCCATTCCTCTTTAATTTGAAATTGTATACTATTTTAAAGTTTGAACATTCGAATTTCATCTCATGAAGATTTAAGTGTATACAAAATCAAAAAAGTTTTGTATCCCAACAAAATAAGTTCTCACAGTTCCTTAGATTCCAAAATTCACTCAACAAAACTATTCATGATACTAATTATTTCAATATTTCAATAGTTAAGATCATCATGAGTCAGTTGAAGCTAGACCACCTTGGAAAACCTGGAAGCACTGGACGGCCATTTCGTCCTATCGTGGGACTCCTCAGCTTTCAGGTTTTCCATGGTGGTCTAGTTTCAACTGACTCATGATCTTAACCATTGAAATTACTATGATCTCCACAAAACCCATCTGATATTTCAATATTATTACTCTATCAAACTAAATAAAATTAATGATTTATCAAATGATTTTTTAAAAGCACCTCTAGAGTGTATATTTATTCACTGTATTTTATTAACAAAAGGAAAATAATGAATAAAAAGTACATTATTCATTATATATAATTTATATTAATATAGAAAACAGTCAATGCATTTTGTAAACAACAAAAGAAAAACAAAATTTCTTATCTCATTTTTAGTCAAGATAGAATTTCAAAAATGATCATGTTTAAATACAGATGAATAAATGAGAAAATCGAATAAATTATTATGAATTGTCTATTTACATTAGAAAAATTAGTAAACAATATTTGGTAGAACTATTTGGTTGCCATAATGGTTAGTTTCATACAATTAACTAAGTCAATCAATTCAAATGTAAAGAAAATTCAGTGAAGAAAAATTTTCTCAACGAAATCATTCACTTAAGCTGTGCATTCATATTTATAGTTATATGCCAATGTAACCTGTCCCACGTGAGCAAGTAAATTTGTATATGCATATTGATGTGGTCCAAAGCGAAAGTTTATCCTTAACACATCCATGAATGGTAGGCCGGCTAGAGAAAATAATTCGGAGTTTAGCTGAGTAGAACGTTTCATTCAGCGATTTTGAAATCCGTTTAATCAAGATCTCAGCAGCCGTCAAGGTTTTCTTTTGTACTAATGGCACTGTATCCGGACGATGTTTAGGTGTGAAGTTACTATTGACGAATCTAGGTGGATAACGATTACTAATGAGTGCCTGTTGAATTTGAAGTAATTCATCATCTATTGTGTCAGTAGAACATATTCGCCTGATCCTTGAGGATAAAAAGTGAATTAAGTCCCTCTTTCTACTCAGTGGAGCCCAACTATGGAAATTTGTGTACTGTTCATTCAAAGTCGGTTTTCTATATATAGATCTCTGTAAAAAACCATTCAGCCTTCTTTTCAATCGGACATCAACAAAATGAAATTTATTGTTTGCCTCTGCTTCCAAAGTGAATTGAACTGAAGGATGACAATTATTGAAACTATTCAAAATTTCATTGAGGCCCATGTCTTCTTCACAAATAATGAAATTATCATCCATATATCTCTTGTATAAATAAAATCTCCCAATTATTGGTCGATGTACCGTATTTTCCAGATTAGCCATGAAACAATCAGGGCACTTTGAGAGTACAACGTAGAAATAACTTTTTTACATGATGTTTTGGGACAAAATTATCAATATGATTTTCAAGATAGCCACATAAAAAAACATATATTTTCTATTAGGGAGACATTTGTAAATAGGGAAGTGATATAAAATGAGACCATCTTTCTACGATTTACATTGATACTTCTAATTGAGTCGACCAAGTCAAAGAAATCAAGAGAATTGCACCTAATGAAGTGATTTTTAACGGGTTGTAAAATATCAGTTAACCACTGACCGCACAAACCGATCACTTTTCAAACGCATCTCAGAACACTACCCGGCATGGCTTTTAAAAGGAGAATGCAAAACAAGTACTAGTCCAATACAGGAGCATTTAATCAACTGTGGACACATCAATCCAAAGAAGTCTTCTTTTAAAGCAATTTACACAGTCAAGGGAATTGGATCAAAAGGAGGTCGAATCAAAATCTTATGCACTGCTGAGGCATTGGCAATCCATCAGTTCAAGCCCGAATTTCGCTTGCAAAGATAAAACGTCCAGCCTCTCATCCTTCCTTGGCCCTAATTCCCTTTTCTAGTATGTTACGGTTTACTATTATTATTGGGTTTTTTTCAATTAGTGTTTTATAATTTTAATTTGTAATCAGTAATTATTATTATCTATAAACAAGTTTTCTTGATTATTATTCAGCTTTTATTATTATGACGTTTATGCTTATCGTTTTTCATATTTGTCAGTTGGACAATTATCTAACCCGTAAATTATTTTCATCCTTACATTTTTTACTTACTAGTTAATTATTGCGTAACCTCATTTGATTATAAGAGACTTGAACCAATTTAAGATGGAATCTTTTCTATTCTTCTATAGACATATATTTTTTATATAACCATAGATTCGAATGTACAGGTTGAGTAAATGATTTCATCGAAAGGAGATTTTTCTTCACTGAATTCTATTTATTTTTATTTAATAACACAATAGTTTACTTAAACAATTGAAATGTATCATGAAATTAATGTTTTTGAAGCTACTTCATGTCGTGTTTACAAAAATGAATGATATCTGGATCATATATATATATCCCTCTAAAAAACATTGTTAAGACCTTTATTTATTTATTTGAGAGCATTACTAAATTATCTTTTTTCACTGTTTTGCCTAGTTAGTTTGGATAATTATTTTGTATTGTAAATATGCTTAGTAACATCAAGATTGTAGTTTACACAAGTCAACGTAAAATCATCAGATAATTACAAAAAAAAAACCCATTTAATTCACGATTTATTTCTGACTGAAGTTTGTCTTTTAACTTGACAACACAACGTTGAATTACTTAACCATAAATTTATTGATGAAATTTCGTACAAATAATTTTCTTAAATCAATTTTTAACATAACGACAGTTTAATTATTGATCAGATCATGAGTAAAATTAATTCAGATAACATCGACTTATTCAAGGTATTGATAAAATGCAAACTCTATACTATTTCTCTTTTGTCAAAAGTAATTGAAATAGTTTGTATGTCCAATTTGAAAAAGGATAGCTATTAGAAAGTGATAAATTTAGCCACAATTATTGACATCACTGAAACAGAAATGATATTTTTAACATGGACGGTAGAATAGTGAATAAATCTGTAATTGGTAAGAGTAACTGTTTAAAAATATTCTCTTTTCCAAATAACAATGACTTACAGGTAGGCGAGTTAACAAACGATAAATTTTTCAGTAATGAGTAACAATGTAGAAGGTTCTTAGAACAGAATAGAATATATCTGTTATGAAAAGTGAAGAAACCAATATCTATGTCAATATTGTAAAGCATAATTCATAAAGGACAATATATTGACTACAATTGCATCTCCTATCAAATGAAAACTTAGAGAACGGCTCAGTCATAACGTTCTTGAGTGTGTTACTGTGTGATTCAGGTTACAATATTTAGGAGAGAAATCCCTAAAAATTGTAGACATAATTAATCCGTGAGTACGAACCAGTACAAAATCATGGTTCATAATTTCTTATCGAATGCCTAAAATTTTCTAGTAACAACGAGTATAAAAGTATTCAACAGTGATTACGCTCAAGTTTTCCTCAATAATATATACCTCTGATTGTTTTCAAAATTAATTTATAGCTCTAAAGATATCTTAGTAAACAAGTCAAAATTTATGAAAGAACATCTGATCAGTTTAATTATTTTATCATGTAAAATAGTGTTATGGTTTGGCTTTCAGTCAGAAAAAAATAGTATAAATAATTAAAAGAACTCCATAAAGATTGAATATAAAAAAATACAACTAGCCTGGTATTTGGGGTTGATCTACTCTACCCTGAAGGTGATTACTTTCACTGGGATATATCATCTGTAAAGGATATCCAGAATTTGAACTGCAAGATGCCGGGATATGATTAATTTGTGTACTACAAGGTTGTGGATGATAATAATTTTGATTATTCCATTTTTTTTCAACCGGATGATGACTTTGATCTACTGGATAACCGGATTTCAGATTGATATCTTGGCTACAGTTTCCTTTCACTTCGGACATAAGAAGATTATCACGTAAGCTAGAGGTTTGAAATTGTCCGCCACCACCTACAGTTGTTTTCGACGGTACAAATCCTGCTGTCAATAATTCAGGTGGTCTTGCATATGGATCATCATCCTCGTAATACACTGTTATATTTTTAAAGAAAAATTAAATACGTGGGAGGGTTGATAATAATGTGAGTTTGTAGATGCATATATATATATATTAATTTGTTGATTATAAATTAGTAAGATGTCATATTTTTTATTAGGAATAATTTAGATCACTTGTTTACATACTCATTTCCTGTTTTGTTTTAACATTATATAATCAAAGATGCAAAAGATTATCTTACTAATATAAAGATTAACTTACAGAATGATATAAACACAATCAGTAAATAATGCCTGAAGTTTAATTTTGCTTAGCAACAGTAAAAATGAAGTTCTAGTAAATGACCAGTATGTCAAACAGTCATACTCAGAGAGCATAAGAAAAGCAATAACCTTAGATGGTTTATATGAATAAAATCCACTTATAAAAAGTTGACGTTTTTTCATATTCAATCAGTTCGATCAGATTTTAAGAATCTGATTTAGGTCCTTTTTTGAGTATCTACATATATTTAGCCGTAATAAATATATTTTAAATATGCTTATTCACCAATAATCAGTTTTTTACACAGTGGAAAGAAATGTTTTTAGTAAAACTGTGAGGCGTTTTACTCGGACAAATTGTATTTTTATTGTTTTTTGGTTATTTCCATGTAAATAAAAATATCAGAAGGGGTTTTTGTGGATATTATAGCATCTGCGATCCCACACTGCTGAGGAGTTGCGCAATAGGACGAAACGGCCGTCCAGTGCTTCAAGGTTTTCCATGGTGGTCTAGCTTCAATTGACTCATGATCTCAACTATTTAAATAAAAATAAACAAACAGTTAACCAGAAGATTTATGGTTTAAACTAGTATGTCAATAAGTCTTAGTAATATAACTAGTTGAAATATATTTCAACAATGCAGAAATATCGAGAGTTCAATTTGTTTTTAATCCTCCCTGACGACATGACTGATGGACTATCATTTTTATTTAGTGCAATGATGTAACATAAGCTCTCTTTACAACTATGGTACTATATCTATCATCTATCTATCTATGTATCTATGTATTTGACAGTGGTCTCATTACAGATTTTTATCTTTACCAAAACAAAGACAGTCGAATCACCACTTCAAAATGTAGCACTACAAACGGTTGCAATTGATCATAAACATCAATGAGAAGATTCAAACAAATATTACAAAATGACTTTAAACTTCACCCCATCGCACAAGCAAGTAGTAATCAGAACTCAGTAGCTAAGTGGATAACGTGATGGCGTTTGAAGCAACTGGTACTGGGTTTTAGTCCCAGAGTAGACATCAACTCTGTGATACAGGTACATCCAGATGATAAATCCCAAATAGGATGAAAAGTGCGTCCTGGATTTCACTGCTAGCCACCATCCATTTTTGCTTTTCATGTCTTATAGTTTAAACTTGTATAAAGATTTAGACATATTCAAGAACCACCTTATTCAGTATACAAACCACAATTGATTTGTATATAATCAATAAACAACTGAATACTATTAAATATTACAATGATACCAAAACGGACTGTAATGCAAACGTATCACTTTTCTTTTAAAAGATCATATTCACTAAGTTTGATGTATATTTCTTTAAAATTTACTTTAAAAACAATCACATGTTGTTTGTTATATGGTTATATAGTTATTAACAGCTGATAGCACCATTCATATTTATTGTTTATTTTTTTGATGAAAATATAAAATGGAAGCATATTTACTTATCAAACCACGTTTATTTAAATATTCATTAAAACATAACGTTATGATTGGTTTTTAGGGAATAAATATTCAAAAGTTTGATGTCAACAGAGGATATTGTTTCCAATAGGATTTTTACTAAGGTTTACTTAGATAAACAATGTTATATTTATATTGATATATACACGTAATAATTGAAGATATCATCACATATTCACACTAAAATATTTGGCTAACTTTTATATCCTTTTTTTATTATTTCTATATTAAAACTAATTGATTTGTATATTTCTTATTATAAAATTTTTATTAGTTAGTTGTTATGTGGTTCATATTAGTACATTTTGATGGACTATTCGTGATGAAGTAATTGTTTATGATAAGTTGATATACTTGTTACATTAGTGTAAATTTTATTCCGTATTTATTATGATTAGTTATCTACATCAATTCATTATCATCATAGACTAATGAACTTTTTGGAGTGATGAAAATTTAATTGAAAACAATACTGACAGTTTATGTATCTTGTTTTAATTTATACAATTGAAATTTTTAATAGTTTAAAATCATTTAGATAATTCATTTGATATAATCATAGGTTAGTTTAATTATGACGATAATAATAGAATTTTGTAGTGCTGTTATAAGCCCTCAGTAATTTAACAAAATAGTTTTTAAAAGCCAGGAAATCTTTTAAATTAATTTAACTAATCAGTGTCTTTTTAGCTAATTCCAATAAAAGTTCAGAAAACGACTAATTAAGCTTTAATTATTCTGATTGAATAATCACTGGATTTTTTTTTACTAATTTAGACATGGATATTAAAAGCTTCTAGAACCTCAGTCTCACGTTATCCTAAATATATACTTGTCTTATGTACACGGAGTTTCTTCCACACATCCTATTCTGGTTTTGTTCAAGATTCAAGAGTAGAGAACTTTATGAGACTAGAAAAGTGTTAGGAAATCGGTTTCAAAATGGCCAAATAGATGATAGATCAGAATGTATACACACACGTCGATAATGACAATACTAACCGCTTATGATACGAGTTTTTATTGAAAAGTGTCTTAGATTTCATGAGTCAATCTTTTTTAATTTGGCGTATTTTCTATTGAAGCTCTTTATTTTTTAAATTACCCATTACAGCAATCGGGTACGATAACTGAAATCCATCTGACAGTGGACCATGATATGTTTTAAAATAGTGTCAAAGACATGGATCCATAAGTCAGCAATGAATGCATTAATCTCTAAATTTGATATCATAACAGATGTTTTATTCTGATTGTCCACGTTACGTCCTCTTTGTGACTCGTCAACTGGATTTATCTAAACCCCAGTTTTGATGTTTATATTGAGATTCAACTCATTACTTCTAGCTACAGATACTCGTATATTAACAAATAATTCGCAACAATAATCAAACTTTCCGATTTATGGAATGTTTAAGATTATTTTTTAATTGTTCGTCCTTATCAGTTGCCGTTATTTGATTTTGATTATGATCAGGTTATGTTAAGATGCAGACTCATTGAATGAATAAATAAAGAAATAAGTAAAAGAACTAAACAAGGAAACATCGGCATCTGTAATGAAGTGATGCTTGATAACCAAAACTTGACTTAACACTAAAAAATCACTTAATGGATTCCATATCCTAACAAAGGCTAACAAATTCAAATCTAAATTATAAACCCTTAAGATATCGATTTTAGAATTTACATCAAAACACTAAAGATCAAATACATATGTTTAACCAAAAAGAATTAACTAACATTTCGATAAATTCATAGGTTGATGGGATGAAACACCTTGATTTAACATTTTATTTCTTAATCTATGAAATTCACTACTATCCATATTGTCAAGACTATCTGATGGAATTTGTTCACTTTGTAATGAGTAGTTCTGTTGTGGAATTGTTGAATGCTGTGCAACTTTATCCGAATCACGTCTGTTCTTTAAGTCTTTGATTATTTGTTTGTGTTGATAAAATTCATGATGGCTATTATTTGTCCAATGACTACTGACCATATTGAAATTAGATTGACATAACTCTAAAAGTTTACATATTTCTAAATGTCCTGCCTTCAGTGCAACACGATATGGTGTACGTCCATGTGAATCAGCTTGTGATGGATTAGCATTAGCCTGACAGAAGCAAATAAAAATTAGATATGTATACATTACATTGTGAATAAAAATGAATATAATTTATTTTCTTGAAAAGACAGTTCAAATACTGATACAGTATGAGTAGTCAGTAGGAAAATCAGCGAAATAATTTAAGGTAAACATATAGCAGTCATTAGTATTGACAGCTACAAAAGTTTATTTTTATAGCAGAGGTAATTGTACTGCTTTTTTAATATTCATAAATTTTCGCAATTTTTAATAAGTTAAAGAGAAGTAAAATAGTTATAAGTTACAATTCATTATGCCGATTTATTATTTAGAGATCATTTCTGACTTCGGTAATTTAAAACACTTAACTCTTGAAACATAACACATGTATAATACAACTAATCATGGTACGATGATGTGTAAGTGAAGCAGAAATAAACTGAAAGGCTTGTAACAAGGGTGGTAAAATTAAAACAACTGAATATGAATTTTTGATTAGGAAACATTTATATTGGTAATAAATCATTGGTGTAAATATTCAATTCATGTTGACTAAGACTTTGATAGGTCTTCTACTTGAACCCTTGTTACTGACTTCTTAGCCGCTTTCTATGACCACAGACTGTTTCTACACTGGAACGTGTAAAGACGTATATTATAAATAGAAGCTGAACCATCTTCATTTATCTTCCTAACTGAATACAGTTGTTTTGAAGTAGCTTCTTTACTTAGGATTACATTGGTGAATCTACTTTAAAGTTCTTATAAATTTGTGTTTCGACTCCTAATGTTTACTTCGTTGTTCTTCATTCGTGTTTAATCAGTGAAAAAATAGTTGCTTATGAATTCACTTTACAATAACGGATTAAGCATACTACACTCCAGCGAGAAGTCGTTAATTGTATAGTCAATAATATCAGAATGAAGAAAGTTATCCATCGATGATATAACATGATTGTTATACCATACTGGGAATCGACTGAAATTGAAAAGTAAAAAGTGTCAGTGTCTAACCAGCAGGAAGCTTCCCTACAGTTTATGAAGGAGTTGATCATATCATAAGAGGGCTTCCAAATGAATTATGAAAAATAATAATACTGATGAATATGGAATGTCTGGTAAACTACTTCCGAAGTGCTGATTAAATAGAGAGTTATGACTGAAGCTAATCACTAATATATACTATACGATTCAGTTTGAAAGCGAATTACTACCTTCATATTGATGAAAAAAACTCTCTTAGGCCGTATGATCTATAGTGAAATAATTATGTACACTGAAAATATAAACTTTATGAAAAATCGTCATTTTTATTTTTTTAAGCGTTTCACATTAATTTTGTAGTATCTTTAAAAGATAGTTAGGTGATTAAAAAATGTACATTAATATAAAACTGTTATTCATATTAATAAATAAGCACCTGAAATAAATAACTGTTGATCAGCTTTAAATATATTTTTATTGTAATACAGAAGAACAAAAAACACCTACATGTAGTAATACTTTACAAACACTCAAATGACCTTCTTGTGCAGCGATGCATAAAGCTGTTGCGCCTTGACTACAAACTGCATCCACTCTAGCATTCCCTTCATTCAGTAATATATGACATATTTCAGCGTGACCCTGCCATGCTGCAAGTTGTAAAGGTGTTCTACCTTCTCGATCACGAATATCTACTGGTGTTCCAGCCTGGAAAAATGCATAGTGATATTAAATAGACTGTTAGATAGATAAAACTATGTAAAATACTGTAAAGAGATTTTAAAATTAATGAAAGTAGTTTTTCTTAGGAAACAAACAGAATAAGTAGACGGATTTTAAAACTGAAAGCAGATATATTACTGATATATGGTAGACACTCAGATAAGTCAGCATATCTGAAACGTTTGAACTGTATGGTATGGATTGAATGGAACTAGAAGATTCAGAATGTGTGTTTCATTCAATTTGAGACTCATCAGTTAAATGAGCCTGAATAATGGCTACATCGAGGCAGTCCAAAACCGGACACCTATATGCCGACCATGACCAATCAAATTTCAGCCAAAGATATCAACAACAGGAAAATCTAAGTCATTTCAAATAAAAATTTAATTGTAGCTTTCCGGCAAATCTACCTGTTGAATAAAAGCTAAGCTTCAATGCGTCGTTAGTAGTTATATATATATATATATATATATATATATATATATATATATATATATATATATATATATATATATATATATATATAATCAGTCCATTACTTCTCTAAAGGATCAAAAAAGAAAATTCGTTTTACAGTTTATTAGAAATGCTTCGTGATTTAATTTGAACACACTTGAACACATAAAATGGAAATATTCTAGTTGGCCAGTACGGATTGATTACTTGCATATTACATAACATGTGACATTCAAGTCTATCAATCTATGGTAAAATCATAGAAATGTGATCATCAATTTTACTGGTAAACTTTCAAGGTTATATTGCCATATTCATAGTACTTTAATGATGAAAAATCTGGTATTAAAAATTATTTATTTTACAGCTTAAAAAAGAAGTAAATGAAGGGCAACTATAGTTCAATCAAAGTTTTCAAATAAATATTCTTTTATATATGATCAATTTCATCAATATAAAACAATGTCACACGTATACATAGTACTTATGAGTTCAAGTTGTTTACAATAAAATATCTTTATGATGAGGCTGTGAAATGTTAATGATTTCTGTCAAATAAATAACATCAGAAGTAAGAAAATGGGTAACAGCATGACTTTTAGGTTTGTTTGATAGTTGTTACGTTCTCTACATGAGCAACGCAGAGTGCGATATAAAACTAACGGCACTAGAATGTATAGAACCCCGCAGTCGCAAATTAGAAGGGAGAAGAAAGCTGGAGTAAGGATCGAAGATGTGGAAAAACGCATATGTATTTATAGCTATAAGCGTTGGTTATAACATCATTGAAATTCAGCCAATCCACAAGGAAGCAAGTTATGCTACCACCCAACCATAGCACGCCACGTTCATATTTTAGAGAGCTCCATCAGGTTCTGATTGAGTGGAAACTCTCTGACTCCTTAAAAACCTCTGAAGGCTCCGTCGTTCTCTGTGAAGACGGTCCCAAAAATAGTGAGATAATTTCACAGCTTGAGGGGTGTCGATTTTTATTAGCAGAATAAATTACAGATAATGAGAGGAATAAAAGCAGACTATATTGAAATAATATACGAACTTGTTAGCAAATTTAGTCATATCAATCTTGCATCTGTTTGTGTGCTTTTTACCACGTAACTCATCATATAAATTAGAGAAAATTAATAACCTAGTCAAACTTCCAGTTTCACTAACAGTTACGCCTAATGGATTATTTGATAACTCGAAATTCAGGTAGACTATAAAACTGTTGTTACAACCTTGTTATATATATATATATATATATATATATATATATATATATATATATATATAACAGGCTTGTAACTTAACACGAATGTAATACAACAACTTATCAGTTGCATACTTAAAGAGTTGATACAACTTGATAACTGGATACTAAATAATTTCTCTTCCTAATCACATGAACTGGCAGTAATTCATTGGTCAGTGTGTGAGCACAACTGAATGAAGCGGCACCGTAATACTCAATGGTAAAAATTTTAGAGACAGCCTACGTAAAACCATCAACTTGAATTTTGGACCTAGCCGTACTGTCCAGATAAAAATAGGACCTAAAGAAGTCGGAAAAATCATGATTATTCTGAAACCATGTGTATACTTGAATATAAAAGTTATGAAAAACTAATGATTTCCATAAATAAATCTAGGCTGCTCCACCAACGTTCGAGACACCTTTCATTATTAGTTACATTGAAGAACTTCGCACGGCAGAGCGCAATTCATTTTAAACAGTAGCTCACATGTTTGTTTGATTTCTTTCAACATTTAACAACTCACAACTCAATTTAAGCGAAATTTACAAATATAATTTATTCTATTACCTGTAACAATATACGAACAAAATTAACATTCCCAAGCCATGTAACTACATGAAGTGGGAAACGTCCTTCATCATCTGATAAAACGGGATTCGCACCAATTAATCGACTTGAGCCTGGACGTGATGATGCACCAGGAGCTGGACAGTGTAAAAGTAAATCAGCCATATCAAGTTGGCCTTCTAAAGCTAACATGTAAAGGGTAGTTCGACCGTAAGCATCCTTTATAAAAGAAGTATAACGAAATAGTAATTATTTAAAAACTAATAAATCTTTAGCTTGTTTCAGAATGCTAAAATACATAAATTATTAGATATATAAAAAATCAAGCGGAAGGATATGTAATTGTAATGATAAATGATTATATATATACAATTTTCCGAAAGGTGTAATATATTTTGCATTATTGTGCGTAACAAGATATGAATAGGTTGATAAATTCTCAATCTCAAACGTACATATATACCGTACTTTTATATTTTCGATGTAATTAAAAAAACCTTTAATGATTCACTTTCTGATACATAATCATAGAGATATTTTTCATTTACGATAGCAGTCAGTTAAATTTTTATTTACAGTTAAACTTATAACTTATACAATAGGGTCGACGGTTCATGTTTATACTGGAAATGATAAACTCGATTTTTGGTAACCTGACATGTCTAGTTACTCACTTCCAAACATATATTAATATTAAAACACGAAGTTCAGCGAAGGGATCTCTTTTCAACGAATTTATTATCAAGCCGTACAGTCGTATGTATATGAAAATTTTGTAAAAGTACTAATTTCATGAGGAAATGTGAACACAGTTAATAAAAAAGGTTATAATACTAGATTACGTAATATGAATAATAACAATAGATTTAGTGAATATAATAAGATGATTAAAATGTTTTTTGTCATAATAATTAAAGGTCATAGAGGTGTGAAAAATAAGACATAAGTAAAGGGGGAATGCAGTAATAATAATAATAATAATAATAATAATAATAGGATAATCAAAATAATTAAGGCCAAGGTAACGATAACGATAAGACGTACTTCTTTTGTACGCATAGTTCTGGTTTAAGCTCCTGGATGGTAAGAGCTTGTTATTGTTATTATTCATATTACGTAATCTAGTGTTAGAACCTTTTTTATTAATTGTGTTCACATTTCCTCGCGGAATTAGTAATTTTACAAAATTTTCATATATATACGATTGTACAGCTTGATAATAAATTCGTTGAAAAGAGATCCCTTCGCTGAACTTCGTGTTTTAATTTTAATTTCAAAATGGGAATTATCTGTCAATATATTAATATACCACGAATTTCAAATGCAGATGCTAACTTTCAGGTTGAAGTTATTACTAATTCCAGTCAATAGAAAATATGTTTTCCATGCATTCGGTTACAAGTGTATTGATGATAACAATAAAATAATGATATAATATTGAAATGATGGACTTTTTGATTATTCATTTGAAATAAAAGAACGAAAAGGAAACTCAATTCGAAAAGCGTTCAGAAAGTGAGTTTAGTTGTATTATTGGATATGGCCAACTTTATTAGGGTATTCGGGATCACTTTACCTATCCGACTGACTTTAAGTAACATATATATAGTCTTTAGCACAAGTGAATATTCGTGTAAAAGGTTTACGTTAAGTTTTGAAACCGCCCGCAATAATCATAAAGCACTGTAGGGTCAAAGAAATTCCACCGAGCCTCAGACAAATCATCCGGCAGTCGGGTCAGTGGATGTCGAACAGTTCGCCGATCCTCATCAACTTCAAAAACAACCAACGCTCACCAGTTAATTGCAGGTCATGGACTGGCCTATGCAGCAGTGGTCGCACTCTGTTTCTTGCACCTACGTTTACTAATATACTTCTGTAACAACGTCGTTTGTGTTGTACGGTCATCAAAGCAGCCATCGGACTCGAATGCGACGAAAGAATAATCAACATTATGTATTAACCGTGAGGTGTGACTTCTATGTTAGCTGGCTATCCACGCCCAATCATTTGATACAGGTCATCCACGCTGTTCACCTACAGTACAAACAATTGGAATTATTCTAGTGTGAATGAAACCTAATCCAGTTTCAATAGACTAAGCGACTGATGAACAAAAATCCAACAATAATACCGATCGTAGTGGAAGATAGGAAGATACCAGCAGTTTAAGAGACTCTTGAAATTTAAGTACACAACTTCCAAATTGAATGACTTTGTACATAAAGCATCAGAAGGTGACTTTGGGAGACAGTAGAATTCATAAACTATAATTCGGATAACTAACTAAATATCAGGGAGGAAACACGAATTAGAAAAACGTTATGGCGGCCATTCATTCAGGAAAGAATTGACATTTAATAAAAACAAAGCAGTCGAATTTGCGAGTCGACCTCAGCTAGACCACCATTGAAAGCCTGGAAACACCGGACAGTCGTTTCGTCATAGTGTGGGACCCCTCAGCAGTGCGCATTCACCATCTCACACTCAAGACTCAAACCCAGGTCCTTCGGTCCCGCACGCGAACGCTTAGCTTTTAGATGGGTAAAACGGCATCCAACGGTATTAATGCCTAACTTCGATCGATATATGATCTTGCGCAACCCTTCAATGGAGGTCTAGCTTAGATCGAATCATGAATTCACCTGTTAAAAATATTACAATCTCCACAACTCCTATTAATGATAATAACAAAGTAGATAAATTGAGTCTCCTTAGCAGTTTATCATTCATAACCTATATACATAAGCTAATATAAATATTTAAGCTAAACAACGTGTAGAAAAATTCGGGAATGAAACAAATCTAATTGGTCAGTCATTTTATCACAAATTGCACAGAGGAAATTGTGTATTGTAACCTACATTGCGTTCCTTGAGACTGCATGAGTGATACAGCTAACTAATAGAGATGATTCAAGAGTGAATAATTATAAACTATTTTTGAAATCAGTTCTTTTTATTTACTAAACGGACCGATTTAAGTTAGATTACCATCGTAAAACATGAAACTATGAAACGTTGTTTCGTTCTAGCGTGGAACTCCTCAACAGTGTGCATCTACAACACATACAAGGTTTAAACCTATGGCTCAGTCTTTGAGTCAAGGCCCAAACCTTTAGATCACTGGGTTAATGTTCAATGATCAGTATTTTCAACTAAAGTCGATTTACGTTCTTATGAAACCTCCATCCGTTGACATTGGTGATAAGTATCTATCTTCTGTCCACTGTCAACTGCACCTGTATAGCTTAGTATTTAATTTAAGTCAAATGTCCATCCGTGTGCTCACATTTCGAACAAAATGTATGAAAACCGGTTGTAGTATTACTCCGATACGTTTGAGAGGATTTGAGCACTTTTCACTTCTATAGCTTACTGAAGGAAAGCTGAATGCTTTAACCTCCATGCTACCTTACCTATGCATTATTCAAGTGATGTAAGTTCGTAAATAATGTTTCTGTAAGAAACGACTGATGACCTTTATGTTTGTCTTTTTTCTTCATATCTGTCAATTAGGCTATTATCTGACCCATAAATTATTTTCCACCTTACTCCTTGATTAGTACGTAACCTCATTTGTTATTTAGTCTCGAATCAATTTATGATGCAATCTTTTCTATCCTCCTTTAGACATATTTTCCATATAACTATATATACGAATGTACAGCTTAAGTAAATGATTTCGTCGAAAGGAAAATTTTTTTCTCTGAATTCTCTTTTTCTTATTCAGTGACACTATCGATTATTTTAATTAACTGATGAATAGTATTTTAGTCATCTTAAACTATCTTTTCTGCAAGTAACTAAGGCTTGTGAGTAGTTGATTTTAGGATAATTTCACAAATGTATTAAGTATGTTTCTACAGCGAAAAAAGGGTTTTCATGATTGCAAACGAGATAATATAATATTTCAGTAGCAGTTATTGTCAAACGAACAATTCAAAATAATAAATATATGTTAGGATATCTTAGAAAATAGAATTACCTGATGATCTGGATCAGCACCGTATGAAAGCAGCAACTTCACCATATCATGATTATTATGAAATGCTGCAGCTCGCAAAGGTGTTTGACCATCATAAGAAGCATTATTAATACAAGGATGAAACGAATGAGGCAAATGTAAGTGCGAAGGGGTTGGATTTAGTTGTTGTCGTGATTCCGACGAACCCGAATGAGTTGGACTTCTGCAAGTTGAAGGATCGTTAGTAGGGTAATTTAAAAGAACTTGCACAGCTTTCATATTATTTGCTTGACACGCTACAAGTAAGGGTGTACGGCCAGTATTATCGGTTTCTTCTAAATTCGCCCCGGCATCTAACAACAGGCTGTAAGAAAAGGAAAAATCATGTGCTATAAATATAAATACTTTTGACTTACGACATAAAAGAATTGAATATGTTTCATTCAGAAATGTTTTGGTTATTTAATGGAAGAATTCGTTAAATACCGGATTAAAAACAGGAAAGAACTAATAAAATCTAAGATTCTGAAGATTAAAAATACTCTTCAGGGTAAATCGAAAATCTCAGTGACCATAGAGTGTGACTGGATGAAAGTCCATCAGTCACCAGAATCTAAGACCAGAACAATTTTATTAAAAAACATTTTCACGTCTTTTGCATAAGGGGACAAGTATGGTGATGTTCACAGTTTCTACAACCCCAATTTATACACTCTCAATCCACGATGTGAAGAACTTAGCCTTTCCAAAACGTCCATAGTGACTACCTTTTGAACAGAATTACAAAACAAACCACTGGTTTTACGCTCGTTTAAACTACTTGTATCTTTGTCGGTTTTAGAAAAATAAGATTGATACGAAGCTGAATCGTGAAACACAATGGTGTATTTTATAATAAACCATTGAATCAACAATATATATATATATATCAATGTTACATAAATATATATGCTAAACAGCACTAACCGCACCACTTCTTCACAGCATTCATCTCGATTGTTTACATTTTCTGTAGAAAATTCGTTGGTAATCAAGTTATCGACAGCTAAATGTAATGGAGTACAACCTGTATGATCTTTATGAGCTTCATCTAGACCACGTGCAAGTAATTCTTGTACAATTTGTGCATTCTTAATCTGTGCTGCTATACTTAGTAATGATCGTCCTGCATAATCCATTATATCAACTGCAGCACCCCAAAACAATAATAAGCGTACAATATCGGTATGACCGCCTAAAACGGACAACATAACAGGAGTACGTCCAGATCTAAAATAATTGATTAAAAATAGAGTAAAATCAAAAGACTAGATAAAAGAAATGCAAGAATTTATTGAAACAACAATATTAAACATTTTATTATAAGCAACACAAATAGTTTACGAAGTAAGTAAGTATAAATAAGTATAAATTGTTATGTATAAGTCAACTCAGTTGTATTTAAACTGAAAATATGATTTACCTGTGAAAATCCCCACAAAATTCATAGAACATGACACTACGACTATACTTCAGTTACGACATATTCTAAGTGGAAGAATATTTACCTACTAAAAATCCTGAGGATCTCATGTTTTATCCTAAAAAATACTTTATTATATGCACCATTAAACTAATCTACGAATAGAAAAGATTCTTCTTTAATAATATTTAAATGCTCGGGGATTCTAACATAATGTCAGTGTGTAAACTGCATCGATTTACTAAAGAATAACATTAATAACGTTAATGAAGCTTGAATATTGAAATGAACCGAATCGATTCATCTTTGAGTAAAAACTTAACACGGACTAATCATTTTTCCGAATAATTAATTAGGTCTAAATTGTTTGCAAGAAAGTTCTTCATTTGGATTTTTATCAATTCTCCTAAATTTAAATACAAAGTTTTGCACATTATATTAAAATGTTTTTCTTATGGAAGAAGTATTATTCTATAAGTCTTCAACAACTTTCTGGTCATCGATAATTGAATGAAAAGGTTTTCATAAACATTTTGACAATAAGGATTAACCACCAAGAATTGATTAATGTTAGTTTTGTTTGCTTTACTTCAGTGTGTTACGGTAAGACTTTTTTCACTCGAATATTAATTACGTTTGACTTTTTTTATGTGAAAATGGATACATACATATGTACTTATATATTCAGTATCCATTAATATAAACATGAACAAGAATGTTAATAATATGTCTAACTATAACGGCTAAAAATCACAAAACAACTATCGTTTCATTTTTCTCATGCGAATTTTATTCCGTTAATTTCAGATTATTTCGCGATTGTTAACAAATGATGTTTTCTTTTCAGTATAGGGTTGTGGAGGTTGTTGAGTTCTTGATTGAGACCATGAATCAATCAATATTAGACCGCCATTGAAAATATGGGGGCATTGAACGGCCGTTTCGTCCTAGTATGGACCTCTTCAGCAGTGCGCATCCACGATCCCACAAGAGGAATTCGAGCCCAGGACCTTTGGTTTTCTTCATTGATAAAAGGTATGAAAACAAAGTGTTAAATCATTTCAATTATTTTAATAGGTTATATTCCTGCGTGGAAAGTATTGAAATCAGACGTAGAGATTATTTCGAATTTCTTTAATAACTTTTGAAATGTTACATTTTAGGCCAATGTAAAGGGTGATCAGTAAATCTATGAACTTTGCATACAAATAAGTTGACAAATACGAATTTAACAACAGTACTTAAAATGTTTCTTTTAATAAAAAGCAATAATAAACATTCTAATTGATGTTCATTTGTTAAAACAAATGATTCAGTCACTTGTGGGAAGTCTACTGGCTATGATTTCATGTAAGGTATGTTCAACTGATGTTTCACAGTTTTAAGTGATACTTTATTGATATATGGTTGTTCCGAATCATTAAAATTGCCATTGTAAAGTTGTTAATCTTTAAAATGTATTGTTCAAAAACATATTGTAGTCTGTGAAGTCTTCTGAAATGAAATAAATTTACTATAATTGTTAAGTTAGATTCAATAATCGTTTAGTCAAACTTCATCAAAAACATTAGTCTTTTATGGTTTTTGATTGTTGTCTAACTAGAAATTAATTTCTTAATGTAAACCGATATTGAAGTTCTTAGTATCGCTATCAAGTTTTGAATTGATCATTTCAAATTAATTGTTCATTGTCAAATCATTCACTATTCAAAAACACCATCTTATTTGTCAAACAAAATTGCACCCATAAAATAAAGAAATTGTTGTATTGTCTTTTTTTTGCATAATAAATATAACTGTTTTCTTATTCAATTTTTTAACAATATTCAATAAAAGATAGTTGTATACAATCATACTTGAATTATAAGCAAAGAAGCCATCAGTTGTGTAGAATAAGCATTGAAAAACTAACCGAACTTAATTAGGTGTCTTAATTTGTTACAAGTACATTATTTGAAACTATTTTATTTTGACATAGAGAGAGACTACAATTACCCAATTACATATACTTATAACACATTAGATAATTCTTGATATAAACTTATTCTGTGTACACAAACAAACTACAAGTTTATCTGTTGCAATACATTAATTTAGAATATAATATTTTAATAAAAATAACACTATTTGTAGTAATTAGTAAGTAAAAGATCACATTAAAGAAAGAAAAATAACAGAATGTAAAATGTTTTTTTTGTATTGGTAAAACGTTTCTACACTGTGGTCGTATATTTTTCTAATATAAACAATATTTAAACAACTTATACAGTTATCAGACACCTTTTAAAGGAAAATATCGAATTCTTTCGGTTATTTGTAGTTCACTGAATAAGAATAATAATAACAATAAGTGTAGTATGTTTTATTGTTTACTTTCAAACAAATTAGAATTATTTATTTTAACTATACCAACCAATTTTACATGCAAACATTAGTCTTAATAGAAAATATTTAGAAAGTTTTTATATCCTACTGATCGTTTATGTCCTTACTTCTACATTGAAAGCTCCGTTTGCTGATTGTATAAGGCATTCCAACATGTATATTTTGGTTATAAAGTACAGATATAAATGATAATAAGAAGAAAACAGAAATAACTATAGTTAAAAATTATCATTTCTCACTAACTACAATATGAAAAATTTTCAAAAAATTCCAGAATAATAAAAGTTACAATTTTTATGCTTTATAGACTGTTGATACAAAAAGATGACACGCTATTATAATAAAGTTCAATAAACAACGTATAATAGGTCTTGGTAACTATTATACATTTTATCTATTTGAAAAATTTGTTTACGACCCTATGTGGTTTATAAGTAAACAGCATTAAATGGTATACAAAGATGAATGCATTAATTCATATGAAAAATGAGTCATTAGAAAACAGTGAATGTTCGAGACACTTAAGTAAATAACAAATTTTACACAAAATAAACTTCACTCTGTTTATTACAATCACAGAACAGAAATTTTAAAAAATAAACTATATAGAAAGGAAAAGCTTATATGTTATGAATCAGTAGTGGGAGACAAAATACAACTGATTTATCACATGGCCTTGTACTAATGGACACCATCATATCAATCGTTAATTGTATCCTGAATCTTACTTTTAGCCTTAGTTAATATTTATTCATCATGTGAACTACAAATATTAACAATTAGTTGTATAGAAATTTGCTTATTTGCTTCTAACACATTTGTCAGATAGAATTTACCAATTGCGAACTCTTGAATTGTACAAGAATAGTGATTTTAACTTGAATTTTACACTTGGAACATTTTGTAGTCTTATTTCTACATAAAACAATATAAATAAAGCGTTATTTAGGTTCTACTTACTTATCTGCCATATTCACGTCTGCATCAGATTCAAGGCATAACTCACATACTAAATAATTACCACTGTTAGATGCACCAAGTAATGGTGTAATACCTTCACTATCTGGTAAATTAGGGTTTGCTCCATGATTTAACAAGCAAGCAACAATATCTGAGTGTCCAGTGGATTTCTGTACACAAAAAGCTGCAACATGCAATGCAGTGCGACCATCTGAATCTGAATGATTCACATCAGCACCTTGATGAGAGAAATGAAAAGAAAAATAATGAGTTGAAATTTTTAAATGAAAAAATTCATCGTGATAAGTGAGTAAAGGTAAATCGTTTTGTATAGTATCATGTCATATGAAATTATATGGAAACCTAGTAAATTATCTAATACGTACGACATAATTTGTGAAATGGAGTCACCTAATGAACAATGTTCGTCCATATGACTAGATCAAATTTTCATCATCGAATCTCCTTCTATACGATTGTTGCAATCTACAGTTTAGCATATTCATTACTACCACTTTTGTTACCAAGGCGAAATTGTTTAATCTTTTCTGAAATCTTTGATAATAAATTTTAAAGAGTCCATGCAATTGATTTGCTTTGTGAATCTGGATATATTATAAATAGTATGATCAATTAAGTTCGTTTGTAAGAATTAAGAATCAATTTTCTAGAGAATTCGATTTGATTTAGATGCATCAAAAAACCAATGCATTAGTATTGTTGAAAAGTTCTGTAATTGTTTTCAATAAATAACGTAGATTATTGTTTTAACCTGAATAAATACTTTTTGTAATATTTTAAAACACCATTCATTTTGTTTACATCGATACAAATAACAAATAATTTTTGTAATATATGTATAAATAATGTCAATCAGTTTTTTGACAAACGCATTCTTTTTGAAAAGATTACTAGGAAGATATGGTTCAGTACCACTAAATACTTGATTTCTAAAAAACGTAATATACTATTTTTAAACCGATGAATTTTAGATAATATAGTAACAAGAACTGATGCTTGTGAAACTGAATTGTATGTGCAATAACAACAAAAATATCTACTAATACTTAACATTAATATTCAATTCATACTAGGACGAAATAAAAGTCCAGTCTTAGCTAGTTTTGACTAATCTAGTTAGTATCAGTTCGTAATGACAAATATTACCATATACATTAGTTAAGATTATCATGTTTCTTCTTTCAATATAACTTCATATTGTACATACAGCCAATCATTGAAGTGATTTATCTGTAAAAAAAAACGGTGGATCAAAAATATTTTCTCACTAGTGATACATTCGGGAAATAATTTTTTCTGACTCTTTTAGATTATGTTATTAAGATAAGAGTGAGAGGGAAAAACGTTAACCTGTAATTAAATATCCTTTGAATTATACATTTACATCTTGCCATCTAATTTTAGGTATATAAATATTCGATACATAAACAGTGTATTCTCATAAACCATACAGTACAGTAAACAAATGAATCTAAATACTTCATTTGATAAATTAATGTGATATGGTTTTAACGTGTGTACATGCAAGTTGTTCACATAAAATTATTAGTAAAAGTTATTATTAATATTTGAATTATGTTTGGCAGTTGGAGTTAGTCAACAAAAAAGCATAGAACTAGGTTTCGTGACATTATGAGCTTTTCAACATGGTATATGTGTATACTATCCGGCGGATTGGATCTGTGTGACTCAGCTTTACAGACACCTTGATAATCACTGTCAACAACCTCCGACCATCTAACATCTCAAAATATCTCACATGATGTTGAATTCTTAAGACTAGTGGTCACATTGTTAATTGATGGATAGAATTCAAACAGCTCTAAGACAAGATAATTGTGACACTGACCACTTTTGATCAATTAGTTGTAACTTAGAGGCCAACTTATTGGATAGTAAGTGCTAATAATTTTTCAAGGCTGTTATACTGTTTTGTGCATAAAATGTAAACATATACATCTGGAAAAAGTCATTTATTTCTTTCGATGCACTAATACGATAAGAAATTTTAAAGATTATTGGTTGTTTCTTATATTTGTTTTATTCTTTAATTGTCTATGAATTATTTCATGAGCAATTTACTGTCATACTATTTTGATTGAACATGTTACTTTTTGTATATTTGAAGAGTAAATTTAAGTTTATAGACAATTGATTTTATATTCACTTGGTGTTGTTTTACTTGTATCTTCCCATTGTTTAGGACTGCAGTTGATCAGTCACTTATTGGCATATGTGTGTAATGTCTCTATATAGCCTTAATTCACAAGCACCATAGACAAAAATGGATAGTGGCTAGCAGTGGAATCTCAAATGAGCTTTCCATCCTATTTGGGACTCATCATCTGGATATGCCTGCATTCCAGGGTTCATGTTCACTCCGGGACTCGAACCCAGTGCCGCTCGCCTCAAACGCCATTGCGTTATCCAATTAACTACCAGGACTCAGTAGCTAAATGGATAACGCGATGACGTTTGAGGCGAACGGCACTGGGTTCGAGTCCCGGAGTGAACATCAACCCTGGGATGCAGGCATATCCAGTTGACGAGTCCCAAATCGGACGAAACGCACATTCTATTTATTCAGCAATCGACTCTGTGATTAAAGTAATCAGTTTGACTATTTCACTTATTCAAGTAGTTCATCAGAAATCTGTAAAATCAAAGTATGTACATCTTAAAACTTTTTGTTCTCATATAAATTTAAATAAAAATTCAATAAATCAGATTATTCGTCTTGAGTTTCATTTAGTCAATTAGCCGGAGAAACATCAATAAACTACGATCAAACTTTAGAACAGAAATAATTGTTCAGAATTTATTGGTAACTAAATCACAGTTATTGACCCAACATTGAGCCCTTATCGGGTTACTATCTGTCCCGGACCCAGGTAAATAGGTAGTGTTGGTTGTAGAGTTATCAACACCAGCACCTTAAAAACCATGTTGTGAAAGCACCAACCAGAGTAAGTCAACTAAACCTATTAAAATAAGATTTGTGAACTAAAGGGTCTTTACCTAAAAGAATTATGATGCCGCACGTTGAAAGCCATGAGGTTTCGGAAGTTACAAGACAACTAGGACAACAATAAACATAAGAACATAGGACGTTTGGAGAATCAGGTCATTCGAATACCCGAGGAATTGAAAAAACACATCATATATCTACTTGGAATATTCGAAACGGACTGGATCCAACCCGAACGAAAGGACTAGTTTCATGAGAACTGTTATGACATTATGGTCAGAAAAAAGGAAATGCTCCACGGACACAAGGCATTAAACTGATGCTGTCCAAAGTACAAAAGTTTCACATAGGATAGGGAACTCATGGTTTCAGGACCAATAAAGCACCCTTTAAAACAAAGAAAGAAATGATTCTAATGAATTTCGCTCAGTAGTACACACTCACCAATGATAACAGAGGAGATGACAGAGACCATTTTTATGGCAGGTTGCAGTTTATTATAGGAAAGTGTTCAGAGAAAAACCGAATCATTTTGATGAAGAACCTAAATGACGAGTTCAAGAGTGGACAACAATGTGCATGAGTACATCACGGAGCGACAAGAACTGGAATAAAGCAGCAAGAATGGGGAATACATGTGCATTCAACAACATGATTATAGGTGACATCATTCTACCCCAACAAATTCGTACACAAATCTTATTGAGCTTCAGCTAGTCACATTATAGAAGATCAAATCGATCTCATCTGAATCAACAAAACATTCAGAAGTCTAACGGAAGATGTAAAAATAAGTAGATGGATAGAAACAACTTCAGATCACCACTTCGGGTTGGCCAAGCTAATGAAGCACCAGACACTTGGATAAGGAGCACAACGAACAAGATAACAAGCTCAGCGAGTATCATATAGTTCTAATCAATAAGTTTCAAATCTTACACGACTTACCAGAAAAAGGAACTAATATAGTGTACAACTTGAAAAAAAATTAAGGAAGTAATAACTTCAAGATGTTAGATGATGCTGGACACCAATAAACACTAGAATAAAGAATGGATTTAATTGGGCATCTTGGACAGGATTCGGGGAAGGTAAAACAAGAAACAACAGTCGAAAATAGCCGAACGAGATCGGCGAATGCCAAGCCACAGGCTGAATGCCCGGAAGCAAACAAATGAATAAAGATCATTAGAGCTGCAAGTGGAAATATTTAGAAGTCCTACCAACGACAGTTAAGTAAGCTGAAGAGAAAGAAACATTACTGAACTACACGATACAACGAAGAATCTAACAGTAAAATTGGGTTGACCAGAGCGAATAGCCAAGAACAAAGAAAGTAAAGCCATCTTTTAGATACAAGAGCAGCGAGATATATGCATGTAACACTTTGAGGAGTTCTCGGATAGACCAACTTCAATGATTCCATCTGTCATCAAAGTGGCACATACTGGCCTATCTATAACAGATACCTCATCAACAACAGAAGGAAAGTAGAAAGGTCACCGGAAAAATCAAGAAACGTTAGGCAATAGGATCAGATAGTATACGATTTGAAGCACTGAAGTCAAATGCCGAGGTAACTGCAAAAGTGTTTCGTGGTTTCTGCAGAAAAAATTATGAAAAATAACAGGGGGCAACAGACTGTAATTACTAATACCTGATCGACATACCGAAGAAAGAAGATCTGAATAAGTGTGAGACATCACACTGCTATCAGTACCAGAAAGGGTTTTTAAATGATTGTTAATTAGCCGAATGAAAGATTCAGTAAACATTCAACTTAGAAACCAACGAACTGGAATTCGTAAGAATCGATTATGTACTAGCCAACTGAACAAATATTGTTTCAGAAATAATTACAGAGACTGTTGCAATTTATAGGCGTGAGAATGTTGATGCTGAAATCAGTGTTATAAAGAAGAGACATGAAGGTTGGATCGGTTGAAAGGATTTTATTCATGAGTGTTTTTTGCAAGGATATTTGTCACAAGGATTGTGATAACATGAAACAGCAGTTGGTAACCAGTATTTATTAGTAAGAAATATAGGACATCCTGTTAAGACAATAATCGTGTATTGGGGGGGGCAATTCCAGTATCTTTAAAGACTAACTATAACCATTAACAAATAGGACAGTGAAAAAACAACAACAATAATAAAAAGTAATGTGATACGTCTTTCTTTGTACATGTACTACGTTACCTGTTGTCCCATTGATTTGGATATATGTAATTTAGATGCATCAGGTCAACCACGATTAGTACAAGTGTAAAATGTCTGCACGAAAAGCAGTTTGATATGTATCCACAATAATGACAATGATAAAACACTTAGTTATTCTGTAGCCTCTGTTGTCAAATGCAACTATAAGTGTAAGCATTTTAAGGCAGAGGTAATCACCCAATAAAAATGATGGCGATTTGTTTAAAGGTAGATTGCGGCAAACTACTCCAGAGTCGCAAAAAATTACATCTGAAGTAATTCATAGAGAGATTAGATTTAGTATTAAACAGTTTCATAACACTACTGATCACAAGTAATAAAACAGAGATATATTTGTAATATCCTAGTACGTAGAAACTTAAATTTTCAATATTTTGTGGCTTGATGTAAGTCACTTCTTTAAAATAAATAAAGTTTATTTTTGAAAAATCAACTGAATGGAGCTCAGCGTCATACATTAACTTCCTTGATAATGAGAAAGAGTTGTACAGTGGGATCAGGTTATTCTCAGTAACAAGAGTATTCAACAGGATTTCACTCAACTAAATGAAGATTCAGCATACGCTCAACTTAGAGGTTAAGAGCTGACCTCGAATGAAGCTGAAATTTGAAGAGCCACTATAACCATCACCAATGAAGTACATGTACTAACAAACGTCTGTTAAGCTTTTTCAGATCCATTACTAACGGGTTACTGGTAGAGAATAAACCAGGTACTAGCTGGGAAGAAAATGAGGAAATGACACTGCTAGTGGATAGGACATGCCATCCAAAATCCGTTAAACTGTATCACGAGACGAATCCCAACATGAAATCTTCAAATCTAAAGGAAAATAGGAAAATCATGAAAGCTACCCGGTAGTAACTGAAAAGAAGGATGCAGCATATGGTGCCACATGTCAGATAGCAGGCTTAGTTGATTGACCGATCTATTTTATAGTTATTACCAATGTGCATTAAATTTAAGTTTTTGTGCTATAAATTAACCCTTATGAAACATCATCAGCAAAATAATTCGGGAATTAAATTCTGTAGGTAGACAGTAGTTGTAATAATAACAACAAATCAGTTATTTTGATCAAATAAAATAAACATTTACAATAAGAATCAGTTTTGACTATGTTTTCAATAAAGATAGCAGAAACCAATGGTTTAGAAAAACAGAATTATATGAGTAACATAATGATAAATAATTTACAGTTGCAGCATCAAGTAGTGAATTATTATTTTAGAATATTTAAAGCTAACGTGACTAAATTTCATAAGATTCTAATGATCATGAATATCCCATAACATTTAAGGTTTTCTTATTAGTAATGATCTGATTCAAACCTCACTACTCGATCACAACAAACATTGGACTTTGCGATATTACTCATATTATGCCCTGTAGTATAGAAACAATCATGTTTAACAAATTCCTAATCTGAATTGAATTCAAAAAACATCATTTTAGCGTTTTTTACAACTGATATCGAAAATACATAGCTTATAGAAACAATAAACCACAGATGGTTCAGATTTAAGATATTTAACCTGGAGAAGCCTAGAAAATTATCGATTGATTGTCTGAACTTAAGTGGTTATTTTTGTTGTTCGAAGATCCATCGAAAAGAAAATATGTTCGCATCTACTCGGAAGATTTGGTTTAAAGCCATTCCCAACCACCTGATGAAGTTCCGAACTATTTTCTTGATATGCGGTGTTCAGACACCGGATTAATTTATATCTGATTTCTTCTCAGGGTTCTAAATGATCTTCACAGAATTTCAACATCTACTTTGGGACGTGAAAGGTGAAGTTATCCTTAAGGATTTCTTGCATATCGAGTTTGGGACCATGCACTTGTCCATAAAATTAAAGTGAATCAGCATGTCCATTACAATTTGATTTAATGGAGATACTATCTGTTACCCAAAGTGTTTATTAAAATTACATATATATATCGTATAAACAATAACTATTTCATATTCGATTACTTCTATTTACCCTTCCTTCTACTTAAATCAATTTGGCAAACATACACATGTCTTTGTGACGTATATATACATATATGTATGGAGGTAAATGTACCTTGTGACATACGCTTTGTTTGACAATTTGTGTGGATTTTGAACGAAACAATGTAGTAAAATTGATTTGAAGTCTTAAAACTGAAAATGATCAGATCAATTAGATGTTCATTACAGGTTGATGTTAATTTAAAAAACAAAAGAAGTCACAAGTCAAATTAAGTAAAATAACAATAATAATAATTTCATTTGGACTAACTCTCAGCTAAAACATCATTAAGATAAACGAGAATTATTTCTTTTCTATTTTATATTGTTGAAAGCAAATAACATGAAGCATCGAAACAATTGTATTTATGAAAAATTCTAATTCACATCATCCAGAATAATAAGCGAAAAGAATAAACGAAAAAGATTATAATGTATTTGACAGTAAGAAACATGTGCAAACTGTGATTATTTAACATATAACGAATGATAAGATTGGTTTTAATTATAATAACAATACTTTCAATATATTTTTGATTCTACATAGTAGTAGAATTCAGGGAGTAAATTTTATCCTACTTGGATAATAACTATAAGTTTGAAATGAAGTTCTGTCGCAGTTGTTATTGTAGTTAGATAAAGGTTATTGATAAGAACGAGGAACATTAATAAAAGTTAAAAGTTGATAAAAAAAAGAAGATATATTGTAACAGGGGCAAGAGTGTAACAATAGATTACTCATTACAGCAATTTAATCAGAAATATGTTGGAGTCCCATTTAATTAAAATACAGATAAATGAACTAAAAATGTCTCTTCTAATAAAATGTTTTAAACAGGTTCTACGAACACGAACTAGTATTATTGTTTAACATAATAATCAAATTTAACGTATATACTACTTTTATATACAAATGATAAATATAAAATCACTAATATAAAACAAGTTTGTTGGTGCTTAAAAGTATTGTACAGATATGAATGCAACGATAACTTAAATATGATCGTTGCTAGAATATGAATATAACTTTTACACTTGGAAGGTGTGGAGAATTATTTAAAATTTAACTGGACGTGTAGTTTATGCTACATATGTCGACATACATAAATAGTATGTAACACCAATCAGAAGAGGAGTGCGTGGCATTAGAAGGCTATGAAGGTCAACTTGGGGAAGACAGAAACGGAAATAGTAAGGAATTGTGACTTAGAAGAATCATACAGAAAATGAAGGATAAATGATGGAATTTTGAAAACGAAGTATTCAGTGTATAGTTCTCATATCTTACCAAGGGATCCTGTAGTTTTGTGTTTGAATATAATCGGCTGCCTCCATTTCTGTTCTCATTCATTAAAAATGCACTTATATTTTCGATAACGCAATGTATAAAATTTTATAAGTCATGTAAAAAATAACTAAAATTGGGATCCATGTTAGCCGAGTTGGTCATGTGTATCAATAAAAAGTGATTGAATTTGATTAAGGTGCACACGTATGTAAAACGCCAAATAGGTTATGAATATTGGGACTATTGTCGATAATTTTGCTCATTGTTGAACTACTTGTGTCTTAGTTTGGGGAAATTATATTGATTATTATAGCAGTTATAATCATCATATGTTCACTAGTGACAGTCTCCAAGAGGCATTTCCTGGAGTTCTAGTGAGAAGCCGTGACCAGTGGAGTTCAACCGGGTTAGTTGTGAGATGGTAACTCACTAATGACAATGGTGGAAGATGGCGCAACTTCATGGATTAGTTGAAGTAAGACATTAACACATTTGGATACCGGCTCAATGGTCTAGTGGTTATGTGCTCGCGCGCGAGTCTGATAGGTCCTGGGTTCGAATCTCGAGAGACAGGATCGTGGATGCGCACTACTGATGAGCCCAATAGTAGGGCGAAACGGTCATCCAGTGCTTCCAGGTTTTCCATAGCGGTCTAGTTTCAAATGACTCATGAATTCAACTATTAAATTACTTGTATTTTATTGTCTATTTCTTTTCCTTTCTTCACCATTTATTTGTTTGGCCCTTGATTATATGCTAACTTCTAAACTTCAATACCAGGTAGACTTTAGTGACATTCGTTTTCAACAAATTTGTTACAAAACGGCCAACTTCTTAAGTTGACACCCTACAAAAAGCCTACTTTTACGTATCATGTGTGACTCGATCAATTAATAACATTTGTTGGTTACTACAGTTTAATGTTATGGCATAGTAAGTTATGCTCATACGTAATGCTGTTAAATAATAAGACAGCCAAAACAACTCACTTCAATTCACTTAGATTTGTTTGTTGATAAGTATGAGTATAAACATATCTACTTCTACTGTATAATAAATAGTTACCTGTTCCCTCTTCCTTTTTCCTTGTATTGAGCCCTACAAGCTTTTTTTCAGTTACAGGAAAATTCGTTCGCACATTTTTTTCTAGATCAATTCTTAAAATATTTGTTTGTTTTTTCGTAGTACCGACATTTTTCTTGTCATAAGTATTACATGTATGATGAAACAAATAGTTTACATTTATGATCGGTCGCAATATAATAATTGTGGAAATAACTTATATACATATACAGTTGTACATCAAAAAGGGCCCGAAAATTGGTTAATATTAAAATAATAGTATTGGTTTAGAAACATTGTTTTAAAACCATGGTCAATAACAGATATGATTTTGAAGTTAACATTGAGTTTATATTTATACTTATACACAGTTTAACAACTTCAAGTCACAGATTTATTTCTTACAGTTGACTATGAACTCTTATACTGAGATACCGTGGTGTTCCTGTGATTTTGAGCTTTCGTGTAATGACTTGCATACAAAAAATGAAATCTTATAACAAGTTAGTGTATCTAAATATACTATTTCATATCTATATGCATTTAAACGGGATCTGTATTATGTTGAACATTTGTTGAAAAAACCCATATCTAGTCCATTAGTTAACTAATAAACTGTAGGATCATTAGATTATTTCAAGTTACAAAACCTTTTACGTGCTTTGGAAGTTTATTGTACGAACTTTTTTTTATTTTATTAATAATATGAAATACAACATTACGAACACACATATTAAAGTGTAACTGAATATAAAAGTAACAGTTCTAAACAAGTATTTAGTAAATAATTAAATAGGAATTATTGTATAAGTCACTGTTGAAAACAATTTGTATGTTCAGTAAAACCTAATTTCTATGATAAGTATGATATTGTAGAATAAATTAGTATGAAACAATATATCAATGATATAAAACTGTAAGTAATTAATGTAGTTATTGCAGTGAAAAGAAACTATGTAAACAATTCATAGGACATGGATTTGCAAGAAAAAATAAATAAGATTTCTAAAATGCGCACGATGGGGGTGTGAACTAAAATTAGAAATCATACATAAGTATGGGGAATATAATGATTATGGTTTCCACTTAATGCCTACTGATTATTTATTCATTTTTATTAGGTTAAAGTAAACATATTAATTTCATTAATGTAAATTTCAATAGGTAATTAATTAAGTGATAACCTTTTTTCTTGAATATTTCAGCGTTTGATTTGAAAGAGTTTCCTCTATAGAATGAACAAAGCTTGTTTTATAGATAAAAGCATTACAAACTTGACATTTTACATGTGCGTATGCTAATATTTCACTGCTTTCTTGAATGACGTCGTTTAATAAACATTAACAAACCCTTTATATTGACATGGCATAATCTTCAGAAGTTATTATAGTATAGAGATTTCAATGAGCGAACATCAACATGCTTTAGCTACAAGATGACAAATAACAGAAAACTGGTAGTGTAAAATATTTCGGAAACCCGGATTCCCTAATACATTAATAATCATAAATTAGATTAAATATATCAATAAAATTAAAAGTATATAAATTTTGAAAGCAATCACGCTACAGCAATTTGTTTTGAACCCTAATAATTAAAGTCTCTAATTACTAATGATGGTAACATGGAACCTAACTACTTTTCAACACGATTCATTTCGGTAGTAAGTGACTTCATGGACTAATCCCATCTATTTAATTAGTTACCCCTAGCTTTTTTCCACACTAAACAAATGAAAACCATCGTTTTACATAACAAAAAAATGTGTGTTAGTCATTCGTGACACATCCCAACCATCTCATGTGATGAAAGTTTACAGCTACTATGTTAAAAGTATAACTATTAAATTTATAAAAAAACAATTTCACTCAAAACATTCACATATGACTACGTAAGTATACATACATAAAACATAACTCACCAGCTTTAAGTAAAACTTCTAAAACATCTGTATGTCCCATATAAGCTGCAGCAATCAAAGCAGTACGTTTTTCAGAATCTGACTTATTAACATCAGCACCGGCATCGAGTAAACATTTGACAGTTTCCAAATTTCCAGCCCATGCAGCAGCGCGTAGTGCAGTTCTTCCATCTGGTCCAGATAAATTTACATCAGCTCCATAATATATTAACAACTTCACAATATCTGTACATATAAAAAAGGTTATATCATTTAAAGGAACTACTTTAAAAAGCTTTCGGAAAAGAATTATAATTTCTTTTCTTTGTTAACTCTCAAATAAAAGTAAAGAATAAAATTAAGCATAATTGTGTTGAAAAAATAAATCTCATCTAAACATTCTTCCTCTCTAATATCTCATATTAACCCGGCGCCTAAATACTGTGAAACTATTCGATCAACTTTAGACGAAAGTTCTTATGAAAATTTCATCCAGTTTATGCAACGTTTAAAAATTCTGAATTTTTGTTCCAAAATGTTCATATTAGCGATACCGGTGAAACCTTACGAGTCAGATGGTAAAATGCATCAATTATTTTAAGGGCATATATATGATAAGATCATTTGAATTCCTGTGATCTACTTTTTTTAAATATATTCGTGCATATTCTCATCATAGCTGATTTTATAATAAGGGCAGAAATTATAAATAATATATATCACACTATTGCCTTGATCTCTGACGACAAGCGATTTATTTGGATTTATATATAGACATACTTGGTACATGCTACTTATGCTGACAGATATAAATAGTATGTATGACCATTAGAAACAAAATCACTGAAGATTAATGAACGAACAATTAAATTACACCTAAGCATATATAATACATTGAATCGATAACCTCTGTACCTAAGTGTAATAATGAAATTATTAACTCATAAAGTAATAAACGGCTGATTTCCTAGAATTGATAATATACCCAGGTGACCAAGAAGAAAATTTCAAGTGAATAAACTTCAAGAAATCAACATACGGGTTTCTGACATTACTTGACTTCTGTATTATTGACAACTTTTTAAGAGTGTTAATGGGTCGATAAGAATCAGATAAATAAAACAAATAAAAAATTGGAAAAACATTTACTAAGTGACAAAATATTACCGAATTTGAGCAGGATTATGAAAATATCCTCTTATCATTAAAATTAATAGCATAAGTTACAGTTACAGCACAGTCAATCATCTACATATTTCACCATGTGATAAACAAATTATTTATCAATTGCTTTAAATCAAAATTTCCTAAAAACGAACTAAAATACAATCATAAACTTCACGCCACAATACCAGTAGTGTATAGTTTTAGACAGCATTTCACAAACTACTTCTCATGTACTTGACAACTTAGGTACCAAAACGTTTGATTATGTTATTTGAATACATTAAGCTCCAGAGAAAAAAATCAATCATTTAAGCTTTCATTTGATAAATATATGTATATAGATATATAAATAAATTCACAACTAGGTGGTTGGAATGTTTCTTCATTGTCCACAACTAGAAAATATCAATACGCTGTTCACTTCTAAATTTACAAAGTTTTCGACTGGTAACAGCGCATCAAAAAACGTTCAATCATTGTTCTCTACGGTAAATATAGACAAAAAAATTCAAAGTCGTTTAGAGATGTTCTCATTTCCAAAAAAAAGTGTTATTCATCTCTGACTTCTCAGGTGAAATGAAGTCATAATGTCTGTTTCATCTGACCACCAATAAGCTGTTGCATACTGCTAGGTAATACTTTCAATTTATTACTATTATCTTCAATTTATCGCAAGTAATATCATAACCACGAAATAAATTGCTATTACCATTTTAATAAAGTGCATAAAGCAGCTTTTTCTGAAGTTCAAGGATAAGTTTTTATTTTGAACTGACATAGACTGAAGAAAATCAAAAAAGCATTACGGACCCCAGACAAGAGTTTTGTTTCCGGAGGACGGCACTGTTTATAAATTTTGAGTTCGAGACAACTAGCTAATAAATATGTCCTGATGTTTCATAGAAATACCAGTCAGTATTTAAATATTCCTGATTATCAGTAAAATTGACTGATACCTAGAGAAAAGCTGGTAAGTGTGTAATACAACTAGAAAGCATAATAATGAAAGAGATAAGATATGAAATTTTCTCATCTTGAATCACATCTATCCTATCGTCGTGAACAAAACCTCAGGTACGGTAAAGCATTTTTTAATACAAAATAAACTCAATAGCTTCGTAAAACATGAAAAATAATTCATTTAATACATCATTTGCATATCATTCCTTTAGTTGCACTGTACACACCCTATCATTCTTACAAACCTGTTGTTCGTCCGATCACTCTTCGTTTTCATCCCTCTTCTCTTTGTTTCAGTCTTCGACCGATAAGCCTTCCGCTTACAGCTCCTGCTACATACAACTCATACCTATCCGCATAAGTAGTATAAAGGCTAAATCATATTATAATAGGGGCATTGTGTGTACCACCAAGCATTATTTCCAATATATTTTCACTAGACCGTAAACACAAAATAAAAATTTCAGGTTTATTATGACTTATTTTCGAATACAAACACATTCTGTTCAACGAATTTTTTATGTCCTACCGTCATGATACGTTCTGAAATTATATGGTTTTTTTATAACATTAAAGAATTTTATTACTATCCACACTAAAACAAGTTCAACTGTTTTAGGGTAAATGAAAAAAAAACATCTATTCTTTTTAGCAATGAACTGTGGTTTAACAAAAACAGGAGTGATGCATAAAATTAAATAATTATATACAAGAGATATGCAGTAAACTAAGAATTAATTTATTCATTAATTAGGGCTTAAAATATCAACCAGTACTTATTTGAACAATTTAGTGACCTATAACAAAATGAATAATTACATGTAGTTTCATATGTTTAATAAATCAGTTACTGTGTCAAACAGTTTTAGTTATAAACATGTTTAGATTTCTCCCTTTAGCATGATTCCCCATAGGCATGTTTAACAAATGGTTCAGGATATAAAATATTTTATTATCGATTTGTGTGTTCGTTTAAAATAATAAAAAGTTAAATAGATTACTGCTTAGATCCTTAATAATGATAACAATGATCATTTTATTCAGTATTTCACGGATGTGTCAGAAGTTTGTGATGCTAAATGGATAAAGGTAGTCGACAGGATATTTTGAACCTAGGTTTGTTGTATTTCGGCGCTCGTCAACAAGATATACGGATATACTCATAAACATGATGGATTCGATCCCATGTCACCCGACTTTATGGTCTGTAACACTCTGGAAGTAAATGATCTCCTATGTGACTGATGTTTACAATCGAATGGTTACTGAATAGAAAATAATGTCATGTTTATCTAGCCCTTTTAGTGTTGATCGAGCTCTATTGGTCAAGTCACATAAACCCTGTGTCCAGGATTTCCATTTGAAAGCCTCAGACTACCTAACATCTTGATTTAGTGAATGTCATTTCGCGTCACTTAGAACAATACTGATTAGCACTAAAGTGACCAGACAAACACGACAATAGCCACTACTTATTGATTAACCAATTGTAATAGTCTGTGAAATAATTTTTAAAAATGTTTACAAATAGAAAAATTGTCAATAATGCAAGCTTATTATTCGTTATATAAGCTTAAATGAAGGATAGTAGAAGTTAGATTAATGTCAATACACAGCGTGCATTCACAAACATCATATCCACAGAAAAAGTACAGAATGGGTGAATAGATCACAAAAAGTAAAACTTTCACTGTTTCCAAAAAATTAGTAGTGAATTTCAAAAACAAAGTAAAGTTATAAACCTGGATATTATTAATTATTGTATTATTTTTGCTAAATCAGCATTATTGAAATTTCATTCCGATTAGCAAATAATATATAAGAACTATTTAGCATAGTAAGGAGTAAACATAATAACAAAAAATGACAGTATAAAAAGTACTAGTAAAGTTGCAAGTGTTCGTGTACTGGATAATTCAGTAATTTCATACTAAAGATTTTGATTATATAATTAATATTACATTATCTTGATTTCATTAGATAGAATCAAATAATCAACAGACGACTGAATAACCAATATTGACTTGATAAACAATATGAATAACCATAATTAAATGATTAAAGCGAAAATTGATACAGTCTTTAATTAAAAATGCATTAAATTTGAGATTTTTCACTTCATTCCTGCACCGTGGTTAAATTAACCTACTTTTTACTAAGTGAAGAACAGACCATCCCAGGGATGGTCTGTTCTTTCTTAATGAATTACAGATGATATTCATTTTTATCTGATATTCATCAGTTAAGCAAACAAGTTCAAAACGATCTAAATAATCATTATTATTGAAACTAATATGTTTTATCAATTATGCAACTAGTTTTATAAAGACTGGGTATTATTTAAATTCGTTTTTCACATGAGCTGATTTCAACTCAAAAGCCATTATAAATAGGGTCTCACCAAACAATCTGCTCTGTTATGTATGGCTACTAACCAGCAGTTTATAATCACACGTTGTCAAACCTAAAACTATAAGATTTCAAGCTGACCATAGTATTAACGCAGTAATAAATTGAAATTTATTGATTTAAATTTTGCTACCTCACGATATAGCAGTTGTCAAACGTGCTCTGTTTTTTTGTTTCTCACCTAATATAAAATGTTGCTTCCATTATTTGTGATGAAAATATCAATTTCAATGACACCCTTGGTAAGTTCAATAGTTGCCACCAAATAGTAGTTCACGATGGAATCTAAGTTACGATTTCCAACTCTGAAATGCTTAGTTGTCAGAAAACCTGATAGATCTTCACAAAGAACAACATATGTAGAGTCAACCTGGAAATGCCAAACCACGAATTTCCAAGGTTAGATCCCAGTGAAGTAAAAGAGAAACCTGATCCCTTTTCTCTGCACTAGGACTAGACAGAAATGTCCCAATGAAACAATCGACATTGATATCCACCTAGATTATTTTCAAACAATTTGAAGCCTAAACAGCAACGCGAAAGAGTCCCTATAGCATCAAAGAAGACTTTAATAAAAATTCAGTATAAAAGAGATACTGTGGTAGAAATTCTAAAGATAAGCTTTTGAGATTTCTGTGAGAAACATTCTATTTGGCTTAATTTTGTTTTGTCGTCTGTAGTTGACCCATGGTTTGTACTTATGTGAAAGACGAATTCCCGCCTTCGGCCAAATCAGTATTAGCCTATCAGCTTAATTGCTCATATAGAGAGGATTATAATGGCCGCACAAAACGAGCGCTTTTAAAGCGCTTGTCCAAGTATTACCCTAACTAGTCATCTGAAAAACTAAAAAAGTTCGTCAAAAGCTCAATTCTGTCAAATCTAGTTAATTCTGGTAACTCTACCACCAGAATCTTTCCTCAAAAATCATTTATACAGTCACAATAATCCGTTCCGAAGGAATACAAATAAAAAACTTACGCGCCGCAGAGACTATAGCCATTCACCAAGTCAATTCCAACCTTTGTGTACAGATAAAGTATATCCGATCCCTCCTACTACCATGTTCTTAACCTTCCATTCTATCTTATATAACTCATTTTCATTATCTATTTTCTATTTTTCTATTTTGTAACTATTAATTAGCCCTCATTAATTATTCCATTCTTAATATCATTCAAATGAACAACTATCTTCACTCCAACATTTCATTATTTTTTGGGTTATCACACAACTTTCTATCAATATCTAATTTTTATAACCAGTTTACAACATGATACCACATCAATAATTGACTATTCAGCATCATTTTATTTTACTACAGACTACTAAGTTTAGTAAATAAGTTAAATATGAATAAGATTGTACAGTTTAAGTAAATAGAATCGTCTAGAAGAAATTTCTCTTCTCTGAATTGTTTTAATTGTTCTTCAGTGATATCAGATTGTTTGATTTATTTCAGTACAGACTTGTAAAACATGATATACAATCGCAATTCCGTTTATATAAGTTTTTTAATTAGGTCTATTGTAAAGTACACATTTAACATATACTTTTTTATTGAAACTTTGCGGTTACAACATCTTAATTCATTATCATCAAAAGGATGATTATATGAGTATTTATAACACAGAATGGTAAATTTAGCAACGACAACAGTAATAATTTTTAAAAAGATGTCTTCATTCATTAGTAAAGCACAGATTTATTTAATGCGATAATTCATCTAAACAATTTACAACGATTTACGGAGTATAAAAAATAAATATATTCATTTAACAGTTTGATTCATAAAGATATTCAAAAAAAAATTGGTAAAGTATCCAAGGCCCAGTGTGCTTAAAATTTCAGATATTTAAAAATTATGTATAAGGCATCTAAGTTCAATTCATGGATGCACTACATAATGACTGATAGTTGTATTCACTAAACATCTCAAGTTCAAATGATAATGATAGGAATACTGAAATGATAACAGTTGCATGAATAAGGTGACTTGTTCAAATAGTCAAAATTAACGGTTATTCCTATGCATAACTCTAATTCGATATTATTTCCGAAATTTCTTAAACGGAGTATATTTTAAAATAAGACAACAGCTTCGAAAATTTGATTTAAATAATGACCTCAACGAAAAAAGAGGCTCGTAAACAATAAACTAAACCTCATACTTTTCTTCATTTTGTTGATACTCTGAAAAGTAGTGTTTTTTTCAGGATAAACAGTCAAAGGATCGTTATTCACACAATGGTTGGTTTGTATATAAAAAGGAACACATGTATTAGTTGAGTTGAGAGTCGCACATAATTCAGCGGTCTCAAAACAGCCCGTTACACTTAAGTATTTCACGGTTCCTCAGCTATTGTCAATCCAAAATCAAAAACTATCTTGATATAGAAATACCCTTCATAAATCATACCGAGACACTATTTTCTCTTTCTGAACTCATTACACATGACATAATTTAAATGAGCGAATAAAAATATCTTTCCTTACTAATAAATACTGGTGTGCAGTGATTTTTATTTGATTGCTTACAATCAAAAAATGACTATAAACACATAATTTATTACATCATAACTACTGCTAAATTATTTTGAATCCTGTTTAGAACATGTTAGTGCATATTTATGAATACTAATGCATCTACAGAGATAAACAAACACACGAATGTGCGTGGGTTCAAACGGTCCAAAAGTTCTTACTATATCATACTTTAAAATAAAGAATTGGCATTTAACAATTAAAAAAAAACTGTATCCCTATCTTCTTCTTACTTCATCTTGATAAACACACAGGTTTCCTGGTCCAAAAGTGTATTTTAGAAAAATAAGTAACAACGAAAGTAACAAGTCCTTCACATATTGGTGATTCTAAACAGGCAAATCTTTATATTGGTCGATATTTCTATCAACATTTTACACACATGTGATGTGCATTTATATATATATATATCATAAAGCGAGAGAGAATATTTATTATACCTGGTGTAAATCAACAAAATACTACTTAAGTAATCCCATTGGAAAAATACAGATGACATAAATTTCAATCCAACCTACCATTTCTCCTGTTGTCCGCTCTTATCATTAGCCTTACTACTTACTGACTTGGGATAAACTTATTCGTCTCTACAGACGTAAATAAAATGTAATAGCCATATTTGATCTTATATATATATATATATATATATATATATATATATATATATATATATATATATAGAGAGAGAGAGAGAGAGAGAGAGAGAGAGGGGGAGGGAGGGAGAGAGAGAAGTAATCAACGTTGGAGAAAACTTTAAACTACTTTTATTACTTACAACATCATTTCAACAATAATTTCAAATTAAATCAACTTAATTTGATGAATTATTTTGGAAACACAAATACTTTATTTTTTATCAACTAGCAAATAATACTTAATAATTATACATAACAAAATTATGATTACGATTGGTCTTTTACACAACCATTTGATTTGAAATATAGTTACAGTGTTGGTAAAATTTATTTATTTATTCTATTTTTCAAAATTAGCTGTTTCCTCTTTCACTGAGTGGCCAGTGAATAAATATTTTGCTCAAAGTACCAGAGACAATAGTATGACTTCACTCACTGACCTATTACATATAAACTTGGAGTAAATAAAACAAATGAAATTCTACGAATCACTTACCGAATCTAAGACTGTAATATTATGTAAGAACGCAATAAGAAGTTGATAAATCTTTCAGTTAACTTCTGCATTTTGAATTTTTTTAGCAATACACATGTTTCTCATTTGTTTTAATTCGTTATGCTGGGACTTCAAATGTAAATACTACGGTTTCAATAAATCATTATGATATCAGTTGAATTCACAATTTGATCTTAGCTAGATCATCAATGAGAACCTAGAAGCACTGAACGACCGTTCGTTCAACATGCTTCTTAAGCTCATAGGAAAATCTTGCTTCAATGTATTTTGTTTGGTCACAGTGTTCTTTTTGCTATATTCGTATTAGAAACGTTTCAGTGGAGTTACTTAGTCAGAGAATAACGTCATATTGACTTTGTTTTAAGTTAAAAACTTTTGCTGTATTAATTTCAAATTTATCTGGTGCAAAATTATATCATTAAAAATAAATATGACTTGAATGGAGTAGGTAATTAGTGTTTATCAATAGCGTAATCGTCGTTCGAAAAAAAATTTCTACCTTGAAAAATTAATCCACTTAATTCAAAATATTTAAGATTCCCTTTCAATTTGATACTAACTAAAAGTTTCAACAAATGTAAATGTTGAGATCATGAGTCAGTTGGAGCTAGACCACCATGGAAAACATAGAGGCACTGGACGGCCGTCTCGTCCTATGGTGGGACTCCTCAGCAGCACGCACCCACGAGCCCACCTCGCGGGATTTGAACCCAGGACCTACTGGTCTCGCGCGCGAGCACTTAACCACTAGACCACTGAGCCGGCATCCAACGGTGTTAATGTCTAACCAGTAGGTACTGGGTTCAGATCCCGCGTGGCTGGATCGTGAATGCGCATTGATGAGGAGTCCCACGATAAGACAAAACGGCAGTCCACTGCTTCCAGGTTTTCCATGGTGGTCTAGCTTCAATTGACTCGTGATCTCAACAATTTAAATTACCAAAATCTCCACAAAACCCTCTACTGAAAATATAAATGTCTTTATAATTTCCACTGGGAATAGCAGGAATTTACAAATATAGAAAGAGTGAATAATAAAGATCATCGCTTATTTTATTGTAGAACACCAATATATCAAATGGTTTAACTAATAATAATAGTAACGATTATATAAATGTTATGTTATACAAATGATCCGAATGAATAACGACCAGAACTGTTATTTCATTTCCATTTACAGATAAATTAAACGTACAGACATTCATGCAAAATGAATTAATTAACTAATACACACTAACACATCTGTTCAAAGAATAATAAATGATATGACTTGAATATGCATATCGAATAAAATGAACATAGAACAACTAGAAACTACTGTTTCTAGAAACTAATGGAGTAAGTTTTTAAAAATTAAGGTAGTAGATGCCTTGTAACAAACAATCAACTAGGATTATTATACATTTAAATATTTAGAATTTAAGAAAGTGTATAATTTATAACAGTTAGTCCCTTTTATAAATTTGGATAGTGTATTAAGTAGAAGATCATGAGCACTATGTGGTACATTATTACAATACAATTTGAAAAATCTAATCACAGATATGCCAGTTAACAATATTTATATGTGAAAAATAAAGGGTCAACTAGGCAAACAGAAGATAAGAAGAAAGGAAGATAATAGAGAAAATAATAGGAAACCCACCATGTTAGATAATATAACGTTATATTCAGGGTTGGTTCAGAATGAGTAAAAACTGTTTTTGAATATACAAGGAGGCCTTGAATTTTCGTATGACCATGGTTCCAGTTGACTTCAATATACACATTAGTCAAATTTGTATCAAACCACAAGAGCTAAGTTAAAACCATTCCTATATTCGTTGCTTTTATAATTAATATTAGTCCAAAAATCAAGCCATTTAAACTTAAATAGTCGAAGATTATTATTTTAATGTATGTTATATCTCCAAATCAACGTTTTTGCATCACTAAGCTATTTCAATATGAAGACTCTGACTAAAAATGGACATTAACCTTGTATTTGTCTGTAAGTACAAAAATTAACTTGCCTGAATATCCTCCCCATGCTGCCGTTCTTAAAGCTGACCAACCATCTTGATCTATTGTATTAGGATTAACTTCTGACTCAAGTAATGACTTAACACTTTCATACTGGCCTAATCTAATCGATGATATTAATTCATTACAAATCGTTGATGGTTTATCACCTGGAACCTTTTTATATTCCATTGATACAGTTAAATTATACAGTTCATCATCAGCTTGTTGTTGCTTTTGGGAATAAACTGAATAATCATATCTCGTCGTCTCACTGTCATGATTATTATTACCAACAGTAATCAAGTGATTCTGATGTTTGCCATCTATGAGTGGATGACAATCAGATGACACTGTTGCACAATCTAGTATATTCGTCATGTAATTCAAATTTAAATTTGACTTATCAACTGATTTACTTCTTTTCATCAGAAAATTTGTTTTACAAGCGTCAAAATTGCTACTGTTATTACTATTTTCATTATTATTTGATTTACATGCAAGTAGATATTCTTCTAAAGACATTAACTGATTCTTAGCAGTTTCATTATTATTAATAAATGAGTCAAAAAACGACGCATCAAATTGAATATTGTCATCTATAAAATTAAATTTATTGATACTCATTGCTTTTTCAATCAACATTTGACCATCCATCATATTGCATAAATAGTTGGAAGTACAATGTTTCACATCAATTAACCATTCAGCAAATACTTCATGAAAAAACTGTACAACTGCTGAATTTTGGAAAATTAAAGTATCATTTTCTTTATCTGTTATATGTTTAGGTGATAATCCACAACACAGGGATAATATTGGTTTCAGTTGTTCAATTTGATGGTAATAAATAATTTTTTTTAAATTAGGATTCGAAACAATTAAAATGGAGTACAGTGAATTAATAGATAATGGTTCACAAGATGCTAAAATAATATTTAATAACGGTTTAATTGTTGAAAACGATGATTTATTTCGACATTCATTCGTATTTACAGGAAATATACTTTGACATATCCAAAGAAATAAACCATTTAGGGTGCCTGGAATGGAAGCTATATCCTGAAGAGTAATTTTTTCATCTCGAATCCAATCTAGTACAGTTTCCAGATAAAGCATACATGCACTACTTTTAATTCGAAGTAAATGCATAATATCTGCTCTCACTTCATTTGGACATAGAATAGATTCATCAATAAATCTGTTCATCATATAATTTTGTACATCTTGAGCAATCATTGGTTTACGTAGATCATCTATGGCAATCGTTTTAATTCCAGGAAACATGTGTTTAACAATTGATCGATATTTACGTCTACATGTAATTATTAAAATCAACCAATCAGGTAAAAGATGAGCATGATTTGCAAGTATCTCTAAAATACTTCCATCTGGTACTCGATTAGCATCATGTTCATTAGAGCTGTTGGTAAATAATGCTTTATCACTTGTAACCTTAAATTTAGCTAAAGATGTATAAATTTCATCTAGTCCATCAACTAAGATAAAGAAACGTGGACTGTTATAACCAGATACAGTTGATGACTGGTTAGTATCTGAGCAGTTAGGTAGATGTGAAATGTTTATATTCCTTAATGGCTGAATGATCTCATAATAAAATGCGTCACTAGCTGAAGTTTTGTCGATTAGTTTGCCGCCACCAATGTTGTTATTGAGTGAATTTTTAAAAGCCTTAACGATGGGATTTTTGTCTGATAATAATTGATTTCGTAATGAGTTTATAAAAAGTTCAGGTTGCAGCGATTTCTTACTTCGAGCATCACAAAGATGAAAAGCTAACATTCGTGCAGCCACATGTTCACATGTATTAAACGTTTGATTTAAACCATTAATAATTCTATTATCATTCATTTTTGATTGTTTAAATACATTTGCTTTAGTTTGAATAATTTTTCGACATATACTAGTCTTTCCAGATCCAGATTCACCACAAATAACCAGTTTACAAGCCGATTCTTTACAACTTTCATTGTTTGTACGAGTATATTCTCGATTATTTTCTTCAGATATCAAATCTTGGTTATTAGTTAAATATTTCATTAATTTTTCCCATAGCCACTCACGACAATAAAATTTTCGATTTGGGTTATATAATGCTGTTAAACGATTAATAGTCTCATCATAATTATTATCAAGGCGAGACGGATATTGATCTCTAATACTATCTACATTATATGAAGTTATCAGATGAGAATCTGAATCAATACTGAAACTATCAGCCTGATTGATTTTAGACTTGAAGCTGGACGTATTACTTTTGTGTACATTTCTGTGTTCATAACTGTTTTCACTACTTTTACCACTGTAACCAATACTGCGAATACTATTATTTACTTTAATATCATCAGTAGTAGCAGCAGTAACCAAATAGGCATGAGATAGATTTTCATGTTGTGAATGTGATATATTTGTTAGGCTTTTTGAACGATATTTATGGATAAAATTGAAGTACTGAAAATCTGAAGATAACGAAAATGACTTTACTATAGGTATATTCCCAGTATTGCTGAGCATCTCATTCATACAGACATGTCATTTTTATTGTGAATTCAAATATAGATATACTTTTGTGGCCCTTCTCATTTAACGTTTATTCTTTTTTCTTTCTGTTGTAAATATGAAAATAAACTCCAAGGTAAATACTAATCTTCGGTACGTAATCCTTGTACATCCTGTGAAATCAACTTGTAGAAATAAAAATCATTATTGTTTTGTAAATTGCTAAGCCTGTTAAAGACATTAATTACGCATTAAATAAATTTCATGGTGACGGAATGTGCAAGATCTGTCAAAAAATGTAAAATATAAAAAATGACTTAGAATACCATCGATATAACTGTTATAATAACATGATTTATGAGTAATTTACGTTTTCATTATTAATTATCGGTTTCATAACAAAATTGGACCAATCTCCAAACACAATTGATGTATATAAATATGCATTCACGGACATTCTTACACAAAATACTACTCTGAACCAAATTTTCCTGAATAGATGTGAAGTGTAATTTAGATTTCAGAGTAATTATATATTTTTCACGACAACCTAATACATTTTCAATAAAAACTTACCTATCAACAGATAATATTTAACCAATAGACCACTGAGCCGGCATTCAACAGTGTCGATGTCTAACTTCAACTAATCCACGAAATTGAGCGACACATCCATCATTGTCACCAGGGAGTTACTACCTCACAACTGGCCCGGCTGAACTCCACTGGTCACTGCTTCTCACTAGAACTCCAGGATACACATCTTGAAGTGAGTCACTAGTGAGCATATGTTGAGTACCATGCTGAGGAGTCCCACAATAGGACGAAACATCCATCCAGTGCTTCCAGGTTTTCTATAGTGGTCTAGCTTCATTTGACTCATGATCTCAACTATTGAAATTACTAAAATCTCCACAAAATCCCCTTCAGATAATATTCACATAAAATTTGCCAGAACAACTTAACAGACAGAGACAAACTCTTAATTAACATTGATTGGAACTCATAAGCAATCTGAAAGACGAGAGCACTTTATAATTTTTGTTTATAACCTGATAATTCATCCGTGTAAACTGTTCAACCACAAAGAATAATGGATTGTAAATTGTGATAATAATACAAGTAAAACATATATGGTCAACTAACAGTAATCATTAAATGACAAAAAACACAACGATGATCAGTAATTACATGGAAAATTTATAATCAGAGCCAGATCAAAATGATATACAACAAATAGTCTGGGTACATTGATACCGAAATATGATGACTAACTCATTAATTTGTGAATGTGTAAGTTCCTATTTTTTTTTAAACATATGCTTACTAAAATCTATGACAAAATAATCAGGTTTTTGTAGTTATACGTGCTGTGCAAAAGCATCAAAACTGGTATATCATACCCACCAGACGTAATGGATTTTCACAATGAAAGTCACAAGCAATGATGTGGAATGCTTCTGACTATGCTTAATTTATCTGCACAAACGTAATTTAATTTAATTCAGGCCGTTCTCAAACCTTAACTGCTAACGTATGATGTGCTTAGGGTATTATGAAGTGTCATTTCACAAACGTTTACGGTGAAATATGCATTACTTTCTGATGACAAGCTGCCTTCCACTTTGTTTCACTCTCTGGCATACTTTCACGTATGGTGCTATATCAGTCAACCTAGGTTTACAGACCTATCCACTTACTTAACCAACATTCCTAAGACCACTTAAAACAGGTTATCATATATAAGCTCTTAATTTCAGCCAGGACAAAGGTAATTCACACAGAATGTGCATATGGTAAAAAGAGACTGATCAACTGCAGTCTTAAACACTAGTGGGAGAATTCACAAAACCAATAAAACATTTATGGTAAAATATCTGCAATTTTTTCATATCATTCATCCTTAAAGTCTACAAAGTACGACCGCTTGATGAAAAATGGCAAACTTCTGAGCAGAATAGTCCTTACATGTATGTTTACTTCGACTTGAGGTCTAGTTCTTGAATGACAACGCTAAAAATGGCTTAACATGAAAAACGAGTTTTTGTCAAAATTATTACGCTAAAATAAAAACGAGCAAATATAATTACGTAATCGCATTGAAGCATCAATGACTTCTCAAACATTATTGATATAACTGCGTTTTTTTATTTTTACACGGCGTAAAGCAACTGAAGTAAATAGGGTCTATGAAATTTATATAACAGAAATCACGAAGCTACATAAACATGACTACGAAAACAATTTGGAACACTTGATAACCAAAAAATGATTGTCTCTTCGATAATCCTAGCTGAATAATTATACATATGTGGCAGAAACTTTTTAAAAAGAGAATTTAAGAAAAGTGAATCGCTTATGAAGACCCAATTAGCTTGCTTTACCATGAACAAGATATTCTCTTACCTTGTAGGAAAATCGCTGTACGTGGGTCAACATTTCACATTATATTATAAAATGATCATGATTCCGACACGTAAGACAACCTTAACTAGTTGAATTACATCACAGTCAAACGTTTCCACTAAATTATAAACTCATTTTTAAAAACAACAATGTCTATCGTCTAAAACATTTACTCGATCACGATTTAACAGAAACAACCCCTCGAATGATTCCAGTCTATGGAAAAATGAAAGCCAAACTTTTAAATTTCAATTTTTCGAGAGACATGTTTTATATGAGGGCATCGATATGAACTTCAAATTTTTGAGTAAATTTTCATAACGAGGCCCAAAAATATTTTGGGCAATATGGGTAGCATGATAAAACCAAGAGGTGGTATCTCAAACGCAGTCACAATTTAATTTTTCTGTTTTCATCATAGATAAACCTTTGAAAACTTTATTGCAGTTCAAATAAACACTTACTGGTAAACTTTTTAAAATGAGCGCAGTCTTTTGAAGTAGATGTAACAGAGTGAACGTTATAAAAAATGGAATGTTAAAAGCAGTGCTTTTATCTTATACTTTTCTGATAAAATAATGAAAAAAGCCAATTTCTCTAAAATTAGTGTTTGAAGTTAGTTTCAGATCGTATCATGTGTCTTTGATAGTTTGTCATTTTGTAAAGTAGGAAGATGGCTGCAACCGTTTATTTGAATGTCACGAAAGTGTCAAGTCGTACTTTGAAATTTTTGACGTAGATTTATGATTTGTACGATTTAACTAGTTCATAGTAAAGACAATTATGATTTTTTGAGAAGATATAATAAGTCCATAGAGAGATTGTGAGGAACAATGCCACTGAAAGACTTCCATGGCTTACTGAAACGTGTTCTGGAACAGATGCTTTACCGAAAGCACTCAGTTCTTGCAGCTTACGGTAAATCACAAGTGGTCAGTCTCGATGTTGATTATTTGCATGATATTTATTTCGAGGAATTATTTCTTACTCATTGCTCCACAGTGATTTTAAGAATACCTAAATGCACGACCAACCAGAAGTTTAAACAAAATAGGTCTGCTGTTGATGAATAATAACGAATGATTTTCTGCGACGGATTTTGAGCGATGTGATCAACAACAACAAGCTACAGATACATATAACTGGATTCATCCCTTTCCCACTTTCACTACTACCTGGCTGCTTCGAAAATAAGGGAAAATATTGATGCATTACTCATAGGTTCGTATCATTGAATAAATTTGCAAAATAATTAGCTCTGCCACTCTTCTATATTAATGCTGACCTCATTAGTTTTACATGACATATCCTAGCCGAAGACGTTCGATCACATATCCACACCACGTTGCGAGTAGGTACTCCCAGCTACAAGTCCCTTGTAACTGCTGGCTAACTTAGGCCGAATTGTTATGAACATATCTATAGCTTTCCAAATATATCTTTAAACCCATTCATATCTGACTTACGAAATGACTGTGTGAGCATCCTTCGATTACATAGTTGTTACATGTAAATACATTGTCAAACTTTAAATACCTGTGGCTTCTCTGTGTTTGTGCTCATACAAGCTTGAAGAATATTTCAGTTGCCGCTCTAAGGGTTTGTGCAACTGAATAGCAAAGAAACAAAGTGACGAAGTAGATTTGTGACTCAGGTGATTGACTCTTGTTAGTTCTTCCAATAACGTAAAGCAGAACGCGTTAGACGGTGAAATTTACTGAGTTTAGCTAGCTGTAACAATTCTTGACTGGATGCTATTTCTACGAGCAGGTTTTTGTAGGTGCTCAAACGCATATTTATTGGAAAGGATGAAAGATCTAACAATTCTACGAGAAGTCAAAGTGTTGCATTGTATGCATATCAAGTGTGTGTCCAGCGTCAACTTTTGCTGCTACACAATTTTTGAAAAATCGTGACTAAAATGTGGTGCGTCTACAACTGTCGGAAGAATTGTCCCACAGGACCACTGACTCGTCTGTGGTACGTGTTCTCCCGGAATAGCATGGCTCTAAGAGTTCTACCGAGAACATGTGGAAATTCAGTTTCGTATAGACATTTAAAGCCTGGTCAGTAACAAGTAGTCGAATCTGGTAGATCGCAATCTAAACAACACTGGTTGTAACTTAAATTAATTTTGAAAATGGACGAAATTAAACGTAAGCAGATTTAAATGCAGGTAAGGAGCTATACGATAAGCCGCTAGATTGCCAGTTTCAGGGGTTCATAAAATGTACTTCCCCTAACTTTCATAATATGGCTCGTCAGTATTGCCCATTTAGACAGTAGCTTGTGCGGTAGAGTGAATTTTATGCTAAAGGTACTGGGTTCGAGTTCAGGAGTAAGAATCAACACTAGGATACAGGTGAATCTATTTGAGTCTGGAATAGGAAGAAACGAACATCCTGAACTCCATTGCAAGTTAACGTCCATCGGTGCTTGTGACTTAAGCAAATATCGAGGCAAAGGCTGCACACTGGTCAGTAAGGGTCTGATCAAAAGCAGATTTAAACACCAATGGGAAGATTCAGACAACCAATACCAAAATGCATCACATGAAATTACAATATTTACTAATAAATTATTCATTAGCTGAATAAGTGTCCACGTGGTACATATTAGGCACAGTTTTCATCAACTCGTGAAACATTCATATAATTCTTTATATCCAGTAAGGTGTTAAGTTTTGGATTGTGTTAGTCCTGTGTATGAGAATTTCTTCAGCCTTGTAATTAGTTACTAGAAGTTAGAATTTGGATATCACAAACATATAAACAGCTGTCTGGCATAATCAGTATAACGCTTGAAAACAAAAAATCAGTAATTAAAAAAAAATAAACATCGTAAAGTGCATCAAATCCCATATGTAAACGTAATAGCAGCCTATAGAATGTATGTAGTATGCCACTTGTTGTAAACAATGCACTTAATCCCTCAGTCGCTATAAGAACTTACGTTACCATTTAGTGTTTACAAATAAATTGTAGGCACCAAAAAAGTTGACTCACAAACCCAACGTACCTCTATGAAATCTGAGAAAAATCCAGTTACGACGTTCATAATACTGACATTAGTTCTCGGTTTACATATGTAAGGCCAGTGAAATAGCACTGAGCCCTGGCCAAAACGTCTGTCAGTTGAGTCACTGAGCATCGAACAATTCATCGTTCCCTGTCAAGGTCAAGGACAACCAACGCTCATCAGTTGATCTTACGACATGGACTGGCCCATGCGGCGGTGATCACATTTTCGCTTGTACTTACCTTAAATAATGTATTTCTATAATAACGTCCTTGGTGTTGTACAGTCTTCAAAGCATCCATAGTACTTTGATTCGACGAAGAGCTAATCCACGCGAGGTGATGACGGCGTGGTGTGACTTCCACGTCTAGCTCGAGTAGACCCCCGATTATTTGACAGAGACCATCAACGCTGATGACCCACATACACAATCATTGGAAATACGATTCAAATATCACTCATCCATATGCATTGAATCTCCATTCATTATTTGGTCAGTAGCTGTGGTTACCGTGTTTAAAACAAACATCTGTCATTATACCTATGAAGAATGTAACTAATTAACATGAAGCCTACAGTGTTATATACAGCTTCTGTTTGTGCTCACGGTGTTGAAGAAAGGTTATCAGCTTCAATTATTACTTTCATAGTTTCTTTCATTCTCAAATAATTAATATTCCAGTCCTGCCAAAAAATCATTATACTTATAATAGAACTGTTCATGGTCGCATACTAGGTTTGATGTGACGATAACGCTTTGTTCGGAATTGAATGTGAAGTTAGCATTTTCGATGCAGTAACCAATGTATGTTCATCACATTTTTTAGTTCACATTGGATTATTGTAACTCATTTACCTACCCTTTTCATCTTTTTTTGTATTATTATTATTTTTTGGTATCATAGGGTCTTGATTAGGCTTCGTATATTATCGAATTATCTAGTTTGCTTGTAATGGGATCACTGGGTAGGAAGTGAAACCAATTCAACGTTCGTAGCACGATTTATTGAGGTATTTTGCATGATAAATCAGCATTAATACCTTAAGTTCGTAACATCCCACTAAACCATAAGGAGCCGTAATTAAACAAAATGTTCTGCCCTACAGAATGTTTATAACTCTGATAATTAATGTCTGATTGACTGATCTGGCTATCCCTATGGGCCAGAAGTCATGTTTTTTTCGTTAGAAACAACTGTCAATTTTGGATTTATGTATATTATAATCGCCGATATTGAGGTAGGGGTACTGAGTACAACCCATTCAAAATGTAACTAGCTAGTTAATCGATCTCAGAACTTTATTTCAACAATAAAACTAGTTGCTGACAACCGATAATCATGCCCAATTCAGTTGCTGCCCATAAAGGATTATGCCAAGACGTCTGAGAGACATAAAGATATTCAATGGGGTAATTGGTTTAGTTTGACTACCTCCTGTGTCGCTTCTTTATCACACCAAGTTGAGTGTGTAAACGCCAAGGACAATCCGTCCAAACACGGACATTCCACCTTATGGTAAGTGCCAGTATTTTCAGTATGCATCTTAATTTACGCGCATTGTCGCTAGACGTTTTGGTCGCTTATTCTCAGAGTGGATTGCATTCATGTATACTCTACCAATCGAGATAAACTCATTATTTCATAGGATAACCTGTCTATCTTACAATTTGACTATACCGATCTTTTGAGATACAGGATTTCGTTCCCTTCTACGCGGGAGATCTTTCAGATTTTTTAACTGCACTATGTTAATTGAGTACATATGAAACTCCGCCTGCAGCCCCTCTAAGGCTACTGCCGGTCCCAAGCCCGGATAAAGAAGGAGCGTTGGGTATGGGGTCAGCGACCCCATCCCGTAGAAAACTAACTCGCTAAAGAAACGCTAACCAGAAAAATTTATTCAAAACTTTTAAACTCTGCCCCGGGAGTCAGAAGGTCTTCATTTAGAAGAATTATGACGCCTCATGATGAAAGCCGAATTCCTTCGGAATTCACGAGGCCGATGCCCCTTCTGACAACCAGAGCAACCATTTATTTAGGTACATGGAATGTTTGTACAATGTCGGTCAACGGAAGAGTCTTCCAAATTGCTTCAGAAATGAGGAGATACAACCTAGAGGTGCCTGGGATCAGTGAAACACATTGGACGCAAGTTGGACAACAACGGCTAACTTCAGGAGATCTTCTGTTATACTCCGGCCATGAAGAAGAAAATGCTCCACATACACAAGGAGTTGCATTTATGCTGTCTAAACAAGCACAAAATGCACTTATAGGATGGGAATCTCATGGACCAAGGATCATCAAAGCCTCGTTCAAAACAAAGAAAGAGGGCATTTGAATGAACATCATCCAATGCTATGCACCTACCAACGACTACAATGAAGATGCTAAAGATCAATTCTACAATAGGCTGCAGTCAATCATCGAGAAGTGCCCAATAAAGGACCTGACAATTCTGATGGGAGATTTCAATGCCAAGGTTGGAACGGACAAAAATGGAGATGCATCCACCATGGGACGACACGGACTGGGAGAAAGGGACGAAAATAGTGAGAGATTTTCAAACCTATGTGCCTTCAACAAACTGGTCATAGGCGGCACCATATTCCCACATAAACGCATAAACAAAACCACATGGACTTCACCGGATCACACTACATAAAACCAAATCGACCATATCTGCATCAACAAAATGTTCAGGAGCACAATGGAGGATGTGAGAACCAAGAGAGGAGCTGATATAGCATCAGATCATCACTTGCTGGTCGCCAAGATGAAATTGAATCTCAAGAAGCACTGAACAATCGGGCGGACAATATCACAAAAGTTCGATACGGCCTTTCTTCAGGATACTGACAAACTCAACAAATTCAAGATAGTCCTCAGCAATAAGTTCCAGGCCTTTCATGATCTACCCAATGGAGAGGGAACTACTATGGAGAGAAACTGGGAAAGGATAAAAAAGGAAACCAATTCAACATGTCATGAGGTTCTGGGCCACAAGAAGCACCATCAAAAGTAATGAATCACTGTTGATACACTGGATAAGATTCAAGAAAGGAGGAACAAGAAGGCAGCAATCAATACCAGCCGAACAAAAGCAGAAAAAGCCAAGGCACAAGCTGAATACACAGAAATAAACAAGCAAGTGAAGAGGAGCATCAGAACCGACAAACGTAAATATGTGGAAGATTTAGCAACGACATTGAAGAACAAGGAAACAGGTGGGCAGAACACTTCAAAGAACTCTTGAATCGACCAGCCCCACTGAACCCACCCAACATCGAAGTAGCACTCACGGACCTCCCAATCAATGTTGGCCCACCAACAATTGAAGAAATTAACATGGCCATCAGACAAATCAAGAGTGGCAAAGCAGCAAAACCAGACAACATTCCAGCAGAGGCACTAAAAGCAGACGTGGCGGTAACTGCAAGGATAATCCACATTCTCTTCAATAAGATTTGGGATGAGGAACAAGTACCAACAGACTGGAAAGAAGGAAACCTGATCAAGATACCAAAGAAAGACGATCCCAGCAAGTGTGAAAACTACAGGCGCATCAATCTTCTCTAAATACTACGAAAAGTCTTCAACAGTGTATTGTTAAACAGAATGAGAGACTCTGTAAATGCCCGATTTCGAAACCAACAGGTTGGATTCCATAAGGATCGATCGTGTACAAACCAAATCGCAACTCTACGGACCATTGTGGAACAATCAATTGAATGGAATTCATCACTCTACATCAACTTCATTGACTACGAAAGAGCACTTGATAGCGTGAACAGAACAACACTATGGAAACGTCTTCGACACTACGGCGTGCCTCAGAAGATAGTCAATATCATACAGAACTCATATGATGGATTAAACTGCAAAATCGTGCATGGAGGACACTTGACAGACTCGTTCGAGGTAAATACCGGTGTCAGGAAAGGTTGCTTACTCTCACCCTTCCTCTTTCTCCTGGTGATCGACTGGATCATGAAGACGTCAATATCTGAAAGGAAGCACGGAATACAGTGGACAGGTAGGATGCAGCTGGATGATCCAGACTTCGCAGATGATCTGGCCCTCCTATCGCACACACAACAACAATTGCAGGAGAAGACTCAGCAGCAGTAGGTCTCAACATACACAAAGGGAAAAGCAAGATTCTCCGATATAACACAGCACGCCACAATAGAATCACACTTGACGGAGAAGATTTGGAAGATGTAAGAACCTTTACATAACTGGCCAGCATCATTGATGAACACGGTGGATGTAATGCAGATGTGAAGGCATGGATCGGCAAGGCGAGAGCAGCATATCTACAACTGAAGAACATCTGGAACACAAGACAACTGTCAACCAATACCAAGGTCAGAATTCTCAATACAAATGTCAAAACTGTTCTACTGTATGGGGCGGAAACCTGGAGAACTACGAAAGCCATCACCCAGAAGATAAAAGTGTTTATTAACAGTTGTCTACCCGAAATACTTCGGATCCGTTGGCCAGACAGTATCAGCAACAACCTACTATGGTAGAAAACAAACCAGATCCCAGTGGAGGAAGCGCTGGTAGGGGATGGGACACATATTGAGGAAAGCACTAAACTGCGTCACAAGACAAGCCCTCACACGGAATCTTCAGGGTGAAAGAACATGTGATGTCAAAAGATGGAGACAGACATGAGAAAAACTGGATAGAACTGGAAAGGAAAGCTCAGGATAGAGTGGGTTGGGGAATGCTGGTTGGTGGGGTAGGCTCCATTGGGAGTAATAGGCATAAGTAACATACCAAACTGTGCAACTTTTGCTTCCAAGCTACTCAGTGATACATTTTAAACTGGTGGCTTCTTCTATCGGTTTGGTTAGAGCGTCACGAATAATACCATAGTTCATTAAAGGATTTTCGACACGACTGCTTTCGACATTGTTAAAACACTTCAAGTGGAAACATGGATAACAAGATGGACATTTTTAAATTTTCAAAGCCTTTGCATGTTATGATATTAGAGATGCTTCTTCTTGAACTACTTATCGAATGTCCACGTTTAGTCCGATAAACAAATGGCATAAAACTGTCTTCATCAGATAACCTAAAATTCTAAAGGACTGTAAACCAAGTTGGCTTCTGACAAGCACAGTCTACTCACCATCGAACCTTCATCGGAGAGCTTCGGATCTAGCTTTTCAATATTTCTCTTTAATTGTATGGGCCGTCATTGAACTCTTTGGGTAACTCATCTGCAAGTCGCTGTTGAGAGTAAGCAGAAACAATCCGACAAAAAACTACTGAGGCCAGATGTTAACTATGGTAAAATGCGTAGGCCTCTACTAACCAGGTCAATCGTAAAATGATAATAACCACGATAGGAGATAAATGAAACTCTTACTAGACTATGAGTGGAATATAGACTTGATAGAGTATCCTTCGGGTTCTCCACTGTTTCATGAATTGTGAATTACCACCGTTTTTCTAAATAGCTACTTGCCTTATTTAACATCCCTTATTTATTGCACGAATACCAAGTACTGTCACATCTATGGTAAAGTTAATGACAGACTGGTTTCCTGAATTTTTTTTAAAAAAAAGTGTAGACCGCAAAATTTAAATGGTTTCAAGCCAAATTCACAAAGTAGGAAGAACAAAAAGAACAGAATGAAACAATGGTGGTTTTCTAGACCAAAATTATCAATATAGAAACACAATTAAAAAATCAGTTTTACAAATACGCAACTTCTCTATGCAGAATAAGTACGAATTACCATTAGAAAATTGTTAAATGTACAACACTAATTGAAATTAAAGCGAAACAGAATCGTTTTATCAAAGGAACTATTATAGACAAGGTTACTGATAAATTATGGAAAGAGACATTAAATCAGTGTTGGAAAAGAAAGTAGAAATGCCGAAATCGAACGAAAAGCAGTAAAGTTAATTTATCTTGTATATCACATATAACAGTTCGCAGGAAAAAAGTCTGTTGGGAGGTGCACTGTATTTAAAAGAGAACATACTAGGATAGGTCATTTTTATGAAAATGAAAATGATTTCAAAAACATAAGTATATTCGATGCTTGATTCGTATATTTTACACAATGTCATATCCCTTGCGGTGGGACAACTTTAGCTCCTGGAATCTTGGAAATAGTCTAATAAAAAAAAAGAATGAAACGAACACAGTGTTATTCTACATAGTAAATGTAATAACATAAACCTATAAATAAACAAATCTATTAATAAAGAAACATTAAAATAGAGACAGGTAATTTTCATATCATTTAAGCAAATACAACGATTGGACCTTTTTGTTTCGCCGTTAGTTGTATACATTAAATAGGAAATGTAATCGAACATACGTATAACATAAAACTGGCAAAATGGATTTCCATAACAAGCACTACGTATTAATGCAGATCCATGTTGCAATTGTATCTCATTGCGAAAACTAGAGTAAAAATCACCAAAAAACAAGGCGAACAATCTAGTTTCCCAGACTTAACGACATTTTTTTTTACTAACAACGATTAATATATTTTTATCTGTATTTGACATTGAAATTTCTGTCTAAAGCTGAAGAACTCTCTGTTCACTTCATGAATTCGTCAAAGCCAGCTGTCTCTGGGATTCAAAAACCAGGGAAGGTTACTAAACTTAAAGTAGTCTATCTCATTATGACCGTTTCCTTATATACACGAAATAGGACAGAAATATTCCTGAGTGAAAAAATGTAGCTTAAAGTACAGAACTACAAAAGCTTCAAGTGAGTGAAATCAAATAAAATTTAAAAGTTGAGTTCATGACTGAATTAGAGCTAGACCACCATGGAAAACTTGGAAGCACTAGACGGCCGTTTCGTTCTAGTGTGGGACTCCTCAACGATGAGCATCCACGACCCCATTCGCGGGATTCGAGCCCAGGACCTTCTAGTTTCATCTGACGATATTATGTACTTAAGAAGTGAATTGCAAAATTAATCTTCAGTATACAAAATCATACGACCCTATTTCTGATACAGATGATCTGATGCTACCTGTAGTATCGGTTATTACGTTAAGCCCATATACCTTATTCTAGGTTCCGGACAGCCCATTCTATTCATCCTTCTTGAGTCACATTCTGACCTTGTTAATTATTCGCTTATCAATCTTGACTGTTTTTATATGAGCGCGTGTGTGTACATTTCTTATCCCATTACTCATCACGTGTCTGTAACTTACTTTTGTGTAACTATAAATATTGATTAACGCTTGTTTAAATGGGAGTTGGTTAACCCGCCATCTCCACTGCGCGTCGTTTTGCTTCGCTCTATATACAAATATTCTACCGCGTTGGTTGAAATATATAAAACATTATTCTCCACCGTCTGTTCTCCTGCTTTATTGGCCACGGCCTTTGATTGGAGACTATAATAGTGTTATAACGTCCTTTCAGGCCTTCCTACACTACGTTGGATTTTTGGCCCGGATTATTATTAAATAATACTATTGGATCCAGTCTTTCTCATTGCGCCGTTGGTGTCATCTCGCGCAGAGGAATCTTCGTTAATCAAGTGAACTGATTTGTAGTTGTTATCTCAGAGAGCGGTTTACAAGTAACATTCCTTTCATAACAACTGTTATTATCTTGTTGTTTAATATACCATTTGTATTCTAACTGTAATTTGTTAACTTTTGGTTTTACTCATAGACAGACACCTAGGATTTTACTGGTGAGCCCGACGTGATTCCAGATTTGTGGTGGATCGCAGCTTATTCAAGATATATCAATACGCAAGGTTATTAATAATATACTTGACAAAGGGAATAAACGTTCCGCTAAGTAAAATGAAAATATTGGTAACAGTTCTCCGCTATGCAATAAGAATAAATAGAATATCATACTTAATGAAAATATGTAACCAAGATAATGATATATAATTTTATTTATTTATCAAATATAGGTTTTGTGTACGTAACTTTGAACCACATACATTGTATGAGGGCTGATAATAATAATACTTGTGCCTAGAATGTAATGGATAAATTGGGATTTAGACACGCTACTTATTGTTTCTGAATAGAATGTTTTAACCATTAGGCCACATATCTCACGGGTTTTTTTAAAAAAAATTAACACAGTATTCAAAGTACAAACTTTTTCAAACCAGAATGTCCACATAACTTCAAAAGGTATGATTTATCTAGAAAGCATTTTACAAATTAACATACTGCTGATTTATGAAACCATTAACAGACTGATAGATGATCTCATGAAATAGGTCAAGTAAAGTTGATTAACTGTTACGCTAAAAATCCCTACTTATTACGCAATTTGTGCTTTAGCAGTCAACAATAACACTGATGAGTTGTACTCCCCATAAAAATATTAGAATACTCATAAGTTTTCATATACAACCAAACAAAATCATAGTAGCTGACTATTAACGACAAAAATTACTGGAATATTTTTAGGAGATTTGCTTTTCTGGTTGATATAACCTAGGACATTGTGACACTTTTACACAGTGAGAAATAATAACTATGAATTAATATTATTATCCCTAGAAACCCACACATAAAATATTCTGAGCTCTAAAAGAAACCGATTATCTCTACAATGAATTTTCTACACAGTTTGGAACAACCCAGTGAATCACTCAAAAAGGACTTTAATAATAGTTTATTCTGGTGTTGTAAAATACGAAAACAATACATTGGATATAACATTCGAACAACTTCCTTAAATTGTCTCTTCCAAACTCCATCGTTTTTCAGTTTCTGTTGATAATCCAACTACCTTTGCCTTTTCCTCTTCTCATTTTCCCCTTCTGTTGGTAACAATCCTACATTGGATCGCCGATACATACTACATATACAGTGAACGAGAACTAAGTTCGAGAAAACCAATATACTGTTTAATGCAGAGCTACCCAGTGCCTTCGTAAAATATGGAAATCAAACATTGAATACATTATTTGCAAATCCTCCATCAGTTGCCTTCTACACGCTTCATGATTTTTTCAATTCTGTTGTTATTGCAATTGCTCTGTTTCTTCAATTCAATCTTCTGCTGGCAAGCATTCCACACCCGATTTTTGCTACATATGATTTATCTCTGTCAGAAGAAGCAGCATACACCACACTTATACCTGTCCCTATAAGTAGCTTACACCATAATATGATTGAACACGATAGGAAGAGTAAATTTTGTGTTCTGAAAAGCTGCATATCAGATCAAGTAAGCTTTTCAATGTTCTCACGCATAATATATTTTCAACTGATACTAATCAACAATGGAATTAAAAAGAGATTACCAGAAAGATCCCTATAAAAAGCTAATCAACAAGAAAACTACTGTGCACTTAGTATAAGCATGTTCATACAGATACAGAAACTAAGATGAATTTCTTATTAGTATGTTGACCGAACCAAATTTAATCACATGTATATTGTTATAATAGTCAGTACTCTGGACTAAACTATCATCGTTGTTTGAGCAACAGCACATGACTTACCTAGACGCGCAATTCTAATCGGGGAATGTAAGTTATATGGACACTTATTGTGATTCTAACTATTGCTGATAAGATTCCGAAGATATCATTAAGAAAGTTTTGGCTCAGAGTTGGAATATTCAAACTTTGTTAATATAAATCAGCTGAACTAAACGAAGTGATGATATACAGTGTTTTAAAAAAGGTGTTTAATTAATAAAATACTAGTGATGAATACCAAAACTCAACAATATCTTTCGGTAAACACACAGCGTAGAGTCAACAATAATATTACACTTAAAATCGAACACAAACCGGAATGTAAAAAGTAACGATAAAACGAAAAAAAGTCTAACCTGACTAAGATCAACATTTGTTAGAGCTCGAATAGCATGTGGAACAGTCCCAACTAATGTAGTAAAATCTTTGCCCAGATTAGTGAGACTTTGTAAAGTAGCCGGTTCGCCATTAGAACCATTCATAATAACAATTTCTTTAGTTTTGCTCAGTGGAGCAGCAACTTCAGCAGCTATTTGCGGTAATGTATCCAATATGAGATTTAGAATAGCAGCATCACCGTATTTACTATAAGCTTCAGCCCTCAAACGCATTCTCTCAGCTTCTGCCCGTCCAACAGCTTCCATAGCTTCAGCTTTAGCAATACCTTTAAGACGAATACCATCGGCCTCAGCTTGAGCTAAAAGAATTTTTTGTGATCTGAAATAACATTTAATAGAAGAATAAACAATCATTTTTTGTGGGTACCATTACCAAGGTTTGACTTGATAACTTCAAATAAATTGAGCATTGGGTAGAATGTTATAAATAAAAATAATATACTTGTAATATCCCAATGAGTGTAAGCCACTTCTTCAGAGAAACGTCAGAAAATCTAATTTTTCTACTCACTGTGATATAACAAATACATTATCACACATCTGTCAGTAAAGTATTTTTACTAGTATATTTTTGGCAAGAACGATAGCAAAAAATATCATCACATTTAGTATACACTATCTATACTATTAAAAGTTACAGGTAAATAACATTTTTACTTTACTATATTTTAGAAAGTACAACAACGAGAAGTACTCATCAAATTAAAAAAATTACACATTAAAAGTACTAGAAAACAATATGAATAGAAGATGGTTAACATGAAAATCTACATCTGTAAAACTGGCAGAACTGCTATGACATCCAATAATTTTATTGAAGAATCTCTTTGCAGTCCGAAAAAAAAGTAGACTGTATCGAGACATGGTACAATAAACCTGTAATTAAAATCCAATGACAGATGTTTTATTCACAGTACACTTTTCATACTACTCTAATGTAATTGAACTAGAATTTTATCTTCTATCCTATAATCGGATATGGTGATCGTTCACTGATTATTAATGAATTAATTATTCACAGTGAAGAATTTTACAATTGTTTTTTTAAAATGTATGATTTTGCAGATAATCTATGATTTAACGGGAGTTGGAAGACTAAATAGAAAACTGGAGAAATAAACGTGCTGTTTATTTCTAAATTGCGATCAACTACATTATGAAAAGGAGTAAATATTCGATGATAGCATTGAACGTTTACTGAACAACAAATTGTTGGCAATTCAGACTAAACACACTTGCCAAGGAAATCTGAAGAATTCTGAGATTTACTTCAAGAATTAAGGAACAGTACATACTTTCTTGTCTGCAGTGGCTCATTAAATAAATACCTTATCCAATGCAATAAAATGCGAATACGCTCACATAACGTCAAAAAAGTCTGGATACATTTGTCTTATTGACTCAAATAGCAATGTAAACTCGAAATAATTAATACAATATGTTTATAAGAATAACAATACAATAATTAATAAGCATTGATGTTAAGGCACTTGAAGAATTGTGATTGGAGGTTTGTGGAGATTGTAGTAATTGTAATAGTTGAATTTATAAGTCAATGTAAGCTAGACCACCATTAGAAACCTGAAAGCACTGGACGGTTTCCAATGGTGATCTAGCCTACAGTGATTCTTGAAGAATTGACAAAAATAGTAATAACAAGTATGAGATGCTTGTTCCCACATTCCTATTTTTCACTTCTTACATCTTTACTAACGTAAAGTATACCAACTTAGATTTAAGTTGTGTCCTATCTGCAGATCAGTTACTCAATTTCTAAATCTCTCACATCTTATATATATATATATATATATATATATATATATATATATATCGCATTTCTTTTAACTTGATTATAATCTAAGTTTATCAAGCAATGCTATAATATACACAAATGAAAGTTCAAGATGGATTTAGTTACCGTGAATAACAAATTGTACAGTCGAGATTAACGTAAGTAGACCGCCCATTTAAGACAGCAATCACTTTCGAAATAGTCTAAAATTCAGTGGAAAGTTGTTACTGAGTTATTTTAATGTATACTTACGATCTCTAAATTACCATTAGTTATTACATTTTGTGATGTGTTATTCAGTACCATTTTGATTATATGATATTAAGTAAATAGAAAGATTTCAGTAAACTATTGCAATTATCAACCGTTTTTGCAGTTGTAAATCACTGGATGGCGTCAGTTAGAGAAATACTGGACAGCTGTTTAATCATGTCATGAAGTTACCCTGTGGGTCGAATTTAAGACTGAGTTGACACGCTACCTTATAAACATCTCAAGAAGACGTTTTCCCCCATATATACACAACAAAGTATATTTACAGAGAAGTAAAGAAGAATACTACCCAAGATGATTAGATTGTATAAGAAGTAACAGGTTTAAGTTTGTAAGTGCACACACTAACTTCTTTTAACTACTCAGGTGAATTAACTCTAAAGTCCATAGCAAAATAAGAACGGTTATAATAAATAAAAAGCTGAAAAGTCAAAATCGTTAGACAACAACTCTAATGTCAAGTTAGCACTTTTGAGAAATGAATATTTAAAAATCAATATTGTGAGTACTCTCATTAGTTTAATGGATATTTTAAAACATAACAATTAACTACATATAAGTTGATAGGACTAATATATTAGTGTGAAACAAATAATGTCATCCAATTCATTAAAACACAGCATACCTATAACCCTCAGCTATTTGTTGTAGTCTATAAGCTTCTGCTTCAGCTGGACGTCGTACAGTAGCATCCATATTCTTTTCAGTACATAATATGCCTTTTTCTTCTATTTCAATTTGTTTACGACGTTCAACAATATTAATGTTCACTTCTTCTTTTCGAATTTTTTGTCTCTCTTTAGCAGCCTAAAGGTTAGCAACAACCCAATAAATGATTTTGATCAGTTACAAAAGTTCAAAACAACTACAATAAATGAGAAACCTACTACCTAACAATATGAAAAGTAATTTGGTAGTACCTTCAGCAGTTCCGTAGATTATATAAATTAGACCAAAGTTGCGTGAATACTTGTTGATATTAGAATTTATAAGTTGAAGAACAATCCACTCATTAGCTACAATAAAATATCGATAATAGCTATATTATTCATGAACTATTCTTACAAATTTTATACATAATAATGTTTTGCCATTTACATTTAATACATTATCTGTTTACTAACTATTTGTATAATCATACTAACCAACTACATTGCTCTGCATTTATTTTCAATCCAAAGCGGATTATAATTCTTGTGTATAATGATGATAGCAAAACTTATTTATTCATTTTAAAAAAAATTGGAATTCTTTAAACAATCGTTTACATTAGTTAGTTGACCTTAATAATAAATTAAACATTTATGGATCGATATCTTGATTAAGTCATGCACAAACCGATAATAACATTCATCTTGAAGGTACCACCAATAATTACCACAACTGACCTAGTTTTAAACATCATTCAAAGTAATTTTAAGATTTAGAGTTGTTCTTTTTTGGTTTACGATTCGTTTAAAATATATCCAGCATGTTACATATGTCTATCAGTCACTTAGTGATCTTATTCATCCTCTTTCCTTCCTTTTTTATTAGTAATGCGTAACGAAATAATAGATACTCAACAAATGTTTGTTGACTTATTTGATTTACACAATCCAAAGTATTGACTTTTGAGCTATCAGGTATATAGATCCAAAACTATATGTTTAAATGTTTACAGTCAAAACCCAAATGTCAAAAGCCTAAAATGACATAATCAACAACACATTTCTTTTATCACGATCAACTATTCTTGCAGTTACAAATACAGAACAGTTTTGCACAATATGTCCTTTTTCAACGTGTCAGTAACTAATATTATAATACAATTCTCAATATTGAGGTATGTTGATGATAATCAACCGACAAAAATGACCATTACAAGGTTCATAATTTCAAGACGATAGGAACCAACTAACTTTCTTTGTTAGCTCTTTCATAATTATGTCTACGCTAGATGATAGCAAAAAGGAAAATACTTTCAATTACTCGTATTGTGGATATTAAATGGTAAAACTGTGTGGAGCACATAAATCTGGTGCCCTCTTGTACCAATATTTATATATTCAAATAAATAAGACATAGTAAAACTTGTAAGTTAACAAACTAGGAAACTGTTTATACAAATTTACTTCAAAATAAAGTAGTTTACTAGTTTGGTCAAAACCCCTCTACTAAAATGTCAAACAGATACATAATGAATAATTACTTCACTTTAATATGGGAAAAGATTCCTCGTACACTCTTTTTGGAATTGCGTACAACTAACGAACTTGAAGGCGTTCACGTATGGTATCGTTAGGTCAAATGTCCGTCTGCACGCTAGCATGGGTAAAATTGAAACATGTAGAACCACAAACGATTTCGTTATAAGTATGACGACAACTGTTGTGTAAGGGAGCAAAACACTTGTGGTAAATGCTCAGAAGCATACTTTTTTATTGAATAAGGTCATGGTTGAGAACTTTTACAACGAATGATAAACACATCAACCAAACATAACTACACATTCGTAGTTTAAGAGAACTATTGGATAAGAATGTACTACATACTTATAACCACGAAGCTAGACACCAAATCATTGTTCACTGATGCTGTAAGATTTTACAAGGATGTCTTTTTATAAATCCCTCAGAAAATCCACTATCTTGATAAAATATTCTGGTTGAGGTACATATACTATAAACAGGCAAATTAAGGTATGATATTAACTTACGAAGTTATCGCCAATTTCGGCTCCATCTGATAATTATAATCTACAGTTGGAGACCTTAAGATCTATTGGTCAAAGGTTACAGTGGTGTAGATGTATTCGTTCTTTGTTTTCCTTTAAACACTCAGTTTAATGTAATTGGATGCTCTGATTTCGTTCATACTTTTGGAAGTAGCATATGTTCAATTCTCCACTGAAATCGACTTTCCCAAACGCATCTGCTTTCTTTCTGATTTATTAATTCTTTTTCTCAGTGTAATGCCATATGTAACAAATTTGAAACGAAACACATGGATATCGAGTCCCATGCAACCTATATGGCTGACCGAATCAGTCACAACAATGACCTTTGATGAAATGGTGATAAGACAACCTGACTGATATATAATATTGACTTAGATCATTCAGCGAATCAACAGCTGAAATTTATCAGTTCCAACCAATTATTATAATAAATAACTGCGAATTAACAAAGTGTATCACAAAAAAATATATGCCGCTTACGTACAACAAAACACCTACACTTATAAACCAGCATTAAATGTAGTTCGCACACAAATCTGTCTAAAAATGCTGAGAAAAAAAAGCTTACTCATAGAGTATAGTGTCCAAAGATATACTCTGTACTTATTTCAATTACCTGTAATTTATAGGCCAATTCAGATTCTGCACGAGCTGTATTAACCTCTTGATCAAAACTAGCCTTCCTCAATTGAAATTCACGACTTGAATTAGCAATATGCGTATCGGCTGAATAACGAACGTCCAAACGACAACGATCACATTCTGCTTCCTAAACAAAAAAGATCGATGATACAACACTGACACTTGGCAGATTGTAACATAATGAGCTTATACCAACTTTCCAGTTTACATTTAAAGTTAAGCTAACTTTGAAAAAGATTTCAAACTTCGGCAAAGGGAAAAACATATTAAGAGTAGAAATCGTGAATATAAACCATTTTAATTAATACTAGATATTTTAGCGTCTTGCAAGTAACGTTATTATGTAGGTGATAGAGTTTTTACTTTTTTGAGATCAATTAATTATAATGACAATAATCAGATATCCCAGGATACATACTGGGAAAGAGATAGCCTAAGATTGTAAAACAACACATGGTAATTTAACAGTAACTTTTGAGTGCAAAAACAACATTTAAACAAACTGCTGGCAAACATTTGACGAGAAATGAAAATATATTTTAAATGCAGTCAGTCAGTCAGTTACAACGTAGGATCTAGCACATATATGCATCGGTCAAAGTTGCCACACCCCATTAGCACAACAAGATGAACACCAAATTCATAGAAGTAGTCACTTCAATGGTAATGCATAAAAGAAAGATTATGTATAAGGATATAACACAGGAACAAGGAATTAGAAAGGTATAAAGTAATTTTAGTCTCATGGTTTTAGGGAGGACAAAGAGTGTATACACCTACGCCATTGTGATCGGTTCTGAGCCATGTCACACAGAGTATCCAACCATTGGTTACGATAGTCACGCGGATTCCAACTAAGTAGTCTGCATCTACCAGCATGGCTCAGATAAGAAGTTAGTGACTTCAAGGACTGATGCCACATTTTGTTTTGGCCGCCCCTAACTTTCTTCCAACCATCCCCAACACCAGTCAGCATTGTGCGTCATAGTAAACGGTGTTATTTTAAAGACAGAGGCTATGATAGAAACAGTAATGTATTTTACACTCACAGTTAAACAAGGTGCCCAAGATAGAACAGAGGGGTGTACAGAACTGCTGATGAAATAAGATTTAATTAATCAATAAACACTATTTTCATGGCATAAACTTCTGAATAAATAAAATGTCAAGAAGAAGATATGCCACTGTAGGTAGTAATGTAATATTAATCGGTGTCAGACACTCTTCAGTCTCAAATGTTACGTTTACAAATACTCAGTAACACAATAAAGAAATTGGATTGATCAGTTTTAATATAGAAGACAACGTGCGAGAATTTATTGTTAAATTAAACTGCATGAAACTACAATCTTAAAGTTTTACTGAGAACTATTTAACACGTAACGTAATATTTTATTGCTCAGTAGCAGAAGACAGTAAACAATAACATTTAAATTTGAAGCTTCCAACTGCTGAACTACACTTTGAAATAAAAATTAAGCACCTAATGTTACATCTATTCACTATCAGTCTCAGTCAGCAACAACGTAGGACTTCGTACGTACGTACATCATTTCAAGTTGCCATTACACATTCAAACATGAAGTTAGAGAAAGTCTTTCCTAATTCGGGTAAAGGGAAAATGTCTTACGTCAACATTTACGAGAGAACTAGAGAGTCCAATTCATTAAGAAGACATAGTAGAATCTACAGATTCGCGTTAAACAATTTTACCTACCTTCCACCCCACAGAATGAATCTAGTTAAAGCTCAATAGCTTGTTTCCATATAAACTTTCTGAATTTCAGAAAACCAAGATTTCCTAAAGTTATCAAAGTCCAGACAATGCGGAGCGGCGAATAAGTGGTTAAGGTGTTCGACTTTCATTTACCAAGTCCCATTTTTAAACCCTACACCTTCTACTTCAGTTTGGGCGACCAAACAATATCATTCAGCCCCACACAAAATGTGGCTTATATCCAAGTATCCGGTAAATGGATTCATTGAAATTAGAAACATAAGACAATGAAAAAAGACGGACAATAACGTCAAAGGATAATTGAGAAACTCTTAATCGACTTCCGGTTATCTAAGAGAATCTCACTCATTGTGAAATACAGTAATCTTGGACCCGACCCCGTAAGAGTGCGAAGTTGTATGTACCTGAGTAATCCTAAACTAGGAAGAAACAGAATGTTGATCAACTTTGAAGTGCTCTTTATCAGTCAAAACTATTTGTCTTCAAGCAATACTACATCCAAAAGACGGGATAAAGCCTGATACATGAAGATTACGAAGTCCAAACAAATACATACCCTCACAAATAGTGCAGTAAGTCCCTAATGAGACCACTTGAAATTAAATCAGTTGATAGTCCTAAATTATGAATAAAAATCTGGAGGAAAAATCCTGACTTCATTCGAACATCACAAACCCAGAAACTGCACAGAAAAGTGTTCGTTATTGAGGAAATAAATGAACTATTTTATGTCTTTTTGGAATTCATCGTAATACAAAATACAACTTCTATAAAATACTTGAAATGATTCAATCCATAGAATAGTTCCTTCAGAGTCTGCCCTCATTGTTGACCTGTTGCAGTAAAAATACACAGAGTTGTCATTTATTTACTGTCAGATCTATCAATAGACTTATTTTATGCTTGTCTAGTGTTTGTTGACCTGAAGATATTAACTCTCCTATGGAGAACAATGAACGCTTCTTATCTTTTTATAGGCTGATTAACAGAAAAAGAAATACACGAGGTAATGAAAACTGATGGTTTTAGTTTTTGTAACTTAGTTACACGTACTTACTAGAAATAAAATCCATGAGTCTAAAAGTCAATTATGAGCACCATATCAGGCAGCTGAGATAGATTCAGTCAGTCAGCTAAAACGTAGCTCCAGACACATATATGCATCGGTCAAATTTGCTATACCTCATTAGCACAACAAGATGAACACCGGATTCATAGAAGTAGTGATGGTAATATATAAAAGAAAGATTACATATAAGGACGTAAGAAAGAATTAGTTCGTGGAAAGAAAGATATGAAGCGACTTTAATCTCTTAATTTAAGGGAAGACAAAGAGTGTATACACCTACGCCATTCTGATCGATTCTGAGCCATGTCACACAGAGTATCCAACCATTGGTTACGATAGTCACGCGGATCCCAACCAAGTAGTCTGCATCTACCAACATGGCTCAGACTACAAGTTAGTGACTTCAAGGACTGATGCCACGTTTTGGTTTGGCCACCCCTAACTCCTTTCCAACCATCCGCAACACCAGTCAGCATTGCACGTCGTGGTAGCGGTATTCAGGCATACGTAACACGTGGCCCAACCATCTCAGTCGATGAAGATTCACAACCTCATCAACTGATTTGCCATCACTCCCTAATACCCTGCGTCTAACCTCACTATTACTTACTCAGTGATCCCAGAAGATGCCAGCAATATTTCTAAAGCATCTGTTGTCAAATACTAATAGCTTACGGGTATCTTCGACTCTTAATGGTCACGTTTAGCAGCCCTAAAGTATAACAGAACGGACTGACTGAGATAGATTACACCGATATATACTTTATAACATTGGCTGTTTCATTATTAACATAAGACGTCGTCAAAAGCTCATTAATAAAAAGAGCTTAATATACAATATCTGAGTTTAGGTACCGATGTATCAAAACATAAAGCGATTGGTGTCAAAATAACATTAAATACTGAATTTTTATTTAGTAATTAGAAATAATAAATAAAACTGGATGAGGTCAGTTGTTAACATTCACTGGTTTTTCAAAGCTTATCAATTGAGTAAGCAAGCATATATCACTTTATGCTACCACATCTAATTTAATAAAATAATAAATGAATTATTGACCAAGTACGTGAGTATGAGCCACAGTCCTAAGTGTGAGGAATCATGACACTATCCGGTGGCCCAGATTGAAGTAAATGAAGTGGGGTTCTAACCTAGGAGCCTATAGCTGAAAACCGAGCACCACGACCAGTACACCAACACTTCACATCAGCCAATTTATCCTATTAGGAAGATATGACTCGGGAAACTATAAATTAGTGAGACAAAGACAAAAAACGTCATGAGAAACTTAGAATCTTAATAATTCGGTGAGTACAAAGGAATTTTCATATATTTTGTTAGGTTCCAATAAGCATAATGAATGGTAACTTTGGGATCCATTTATGGACCAATACTATGTGTATATTTTTATCGTATAATTGTTAAATAACTAAACTGTTTATATTCATGTCCCTCTTATTATGAGCTTTATTTTGACCTATGAACTATTATTATATGATTTACCATTCTTGAATTATGCCCTGTCTATTAATTAATACATCCCACATTCACAGCCACATTTGGCCAAATTTTGTATAAATGTTGTTTCCTATTTCATGGTACGGTGTGGTCTGGTTGGTATATAAACCCAGTATGCTTGATATAAATGATTCATATTGCAGAGGTTGAGATTGGTCTTCTGGACTTAACTGACTGGGCTAGGCGGAAAGCAGGACCAATAAGTACTCTAGACTGCTCGTACGGTTTTATGCGTCACTGGTTCGATCGATAATTCACCGCTGTCTAATTGGCGGTTTCGTTACGTTATACATTAACGGGGCACACATGCCACAAGTTATAACATATTTGCACCCATAAAACTATTGCAAGGTATATGGTTAATCTGAAATGACCAATAAATAATCAAGAACATTCTATTGAAAGATCTAATAACACTGCATAGAAAGAATACCTTGATTCCAGCATCACGTTCTGCTTCAGCAACTCCGATGTCAGCATCTCTTTTGACGTTCGCTGTTTGTGCACGTCCCAGAGAATTTAAGTATTCCACACGATCATAAACATCTTTTATGGTAAAACTTAATATCTCAATTCCCATTCGTCCTACATCTGGTGCTGCCACCTCTCGAACAAGAGCAGCAAACTGATCGCGATCCTAAAACAAAGAGGATACCCGTTAATCCCAATTACTGATATATATATATATATATATAAACTTTAGAAGCTTTAAGGAATACGTTAGAAAGGCCTTCATAATGTACTTATAATTTGGATTCCATTGTGCTTACAAACTAGAAAAGCTAGTATCTAATGTCACATTCTATGGGATGTCCAAGTCCACAATAGGGAATCAGGAGAACTACACAACATGCTAAGGTTAAGTTTGCCTTTTGTCTTAATTTCATCAAAATCCAAATCAAACATAAATGTTCAACAAATAGACCGAGCCCCTATAATTGACTCCCTAAGTTTCTCTTACTTAATTATGATATGAGAGTTAGGGCTACTGTACAAAATGGGGAGATCATTAGTTTCTACTTCGATTTTTGAATACTGGTAAGAATTCTAAAAGTGATATATCGAGGTTATTTAAATAGGACAGTTTCTAAGATTTTAGAACTAACGACGAATGAATACTTATGAGCAAACAGGTTGAGATTGATGTGGAACATGTAAACATTTACGAATGCAATGAACCGGTTTGCCCTGAAAACGTTTTTAGTAAAAGAGAAGGAAATATTTCATTAAAATGACGGCAACATATAGAATTTGGATTCGGCTGACGTATGACAAAATTCTGGTACATATAGTCTGATACTTTTTAACAGACATTATTAGCAGCTTCAACGAAAAATCAAATGGCAACTGAGGAACATGAATTGTAATTGACAGGAAATGTAAGACCTAACATGCGATTTGTTGATTGAGAATCAAATTCAACAAGGGTTAGCACTACACATACCATATAAATTTCAATATCGAAAAAAATTCACAAATTATCAGCAAAAATGCATCGAAGATGTTTTTCGACCAGGATAATTTGCAAAACGCCGAGTCTGTAGAGCCTAACCACGATTTTTTAAAACACTTTGCTAAATATAAAGTACCACACACGAACAATGCTGTGCTCGTATAACCTTTCATAAAGATTAAAGTTGGTGAAAAAGATAAAAACTAACACGATAGATGGCTTCCACTGTCAAAGTGCCAAGTATAGCTCTTAAATGTCCTTCCATCGTTTGAAGTATAGTGTTTTGAATATCTCGTTGTTTTTTCCCTAAAAATTGTTGACACGCTGCCTCAAGCAGTTTGTCATCCCGCATCACCTTGACTTGTGCCACGCCTATCAATGAAAAATATAGTTTAAAGACCAATCCAAACCAACAAGTTACCTGTCACAGTTAAAGGAACACCTTCTGATGTTTCCACGTTCTCGCAGACTGGATTTAGAGTCATAACTCCTAGAGAAATTCTGGAGGTCTGATAATAACTCAAGAGATTTACTTTTGAACCTCAGTGACAAGCCACCAAGCCCAACCCCACCCACCAATTATTGTACGCACTTTCGCAGCTCCACAGCATCCACCTTTTAATACCAAAAAGTGACCATTATTTTGACTCAATAAAATCATTTTACATTCCACTAAACGCAGCGACATCTTATAACGGCCTTATCTGAAAATACTATCATGTACAAGCAAAAAACTGCCACCACATATATTGACTTTAAAATGATACTACTTAACATGAACTGCCACTATCAGATAAGCTGGTTTTTCCTTCAGCAAATATTATACTCTACATTATCTAACTGAATGATAGCGATCTGACAGCCAGAGACATATAACAAATTTTAAATTTAAAAAAAACTTATAGATACGTGATGTACAACCTGAATTAACTGCAATACTTACATACAGACCAAAGTAATCCACCAGGACAAACAAAACTACGAATACATGTATCGGAAAAGGATTGCGATAAGGTAGCTCTGATTTGCAGACTATTGGACTTAACGCATCTTATCAGAAGAGCTAAGGCTTACAATGTGCGTATCTCTACTGAAAACGATCTCCACTTATAAAAGGTAATTGCTACACTAGTGTAAAACAGAATCATATTAACAAATCAGGCACACTGTCTCAGGTTAAGTGTCATGCTGACGTTACAACTAGTGACGTATATGATAAAATAATCAGCTAAAAGATGGTTATAGTGATTTAAGCAAAAAAAACTAATCAGTATACATATTTTGTGCCAGAGGCACATCAAACCTAGATGGAACCGGAAAAGCCAATAACCCTACAGCTGGTCTTAACCTGGATTTATGCTGACTTAAATATACCGCATAAGAGCAAGTTAAGTAAATAAACCCTTTTTAGTGTTGATTGACATTTTAGAAAAGCCGTCAACGGAACCCTATGAATAGGGCTAAAACGCGCTTGTTCCAACAAACATGATCAAAAGACATACATTAACATGCTTAAAAATGAATAAAACACCTATGCGAGAAGTGATTTAACCTCAGTAGTATACTAATCAAGACCCCGACATCTATATATTGGGGCTTTTCCCCAGTCATACAAAAACTCATATCTCCCCCGAAGTTCTGTTTGAACATTAGAGGAAAACCCGAAATTTCTCAAAATATTTTGAGGTTCTCCTCGAAATAAGCTGAAATTTCGGTAAAAATCCCAGACCAGGGGAAATTTAGGGGGTTTGTCGCATTTTCCCAAAATCGGCAGATTAGGACATTACTGGCGGAATGTCAAAATCATCACCACTTATGTTAAAGTATCCTCATATATAACTATCGACACCAAATATCTTGTGTAATACTAATTATGACACGAGCAGTTACCGGAAATAACAAGGGCTTCACTGGGCCCCACTGTATGTATATTCCCCATTAATTCAAGTCGAAAAAGTGCAAATGCCGAGTATAATTATGCTTAGTTTATAAAAACAAATATTAACGAAACATGTACTTTTAATTATACTCTCATTTATTTCAATAACAAAACCTACACACGAACTAATGTTAAAGAAAGCACTAATTGGCTCGATGCACACGTACAATTTATCGCAAAGGCGTTGCATACAAACATGAACCGTTCATCCCATGGACAACAGGTTAGCTATCACATTGCTCCCCATGAATCGACAAAAACCTCGAAATCTACTGCGACGTAGGAAACACTTATGGGACTTGTTCCTATCAACAGGCCACGAATCGTTGAAGTGCGAATATCCAAAAATCTGTAGTATATGTAAAACGACCAGAAGCTGCACCACTTACAATCGACAAGTGACACACGATAGCCGAAATTGCTCAAAACTATTGTTTTCGTACATTAGGCTAAAACTTTAGCGTAGTAATGGAATTCCTACTTGATCGTATCACAGAAACTCAGATATACTGGCTTATTCGGACACAACCAGATCTGGGATTTTATCAAACTGTTTGAGCAAAGTCTACTCTTCAGTTATGGACAATAACACTTCTTGTAGCCATTCCACTGAGATACCAGCTATAGTGTCTACACATCTGACTAGGGGTGCTGTTTTTTAATTGTCCACTGACCACAGACCTAGTAAGACACCAGGTCCTTATGGACTAGACACACAACTTCTGTCATCTTTCGCATACACTATTTCAGAAACACTCACGATGACGTTCAACATGTCTGTTTCGCAAATTCAACCCTCTACGGATTGAAAGGATGCTATCGCCAGCCTTATATTTAAATGTGGAAAGAGACGGATGATGTCTGACTACTGTCCTGTCACTCTAATCAGTATAGTAATCAATTCATTTTAGAATATAACTGTGGCTGGGTTACCAAGTCACATAGAAACATGCAATATGTTAACTCCTGAGCAATACTGGCTGCTTTCAAAATAAACATCTATGCCTAACTAACTTACTAGTTGCGAGAGAAAATTGGACATCCTGGTTAAAAGTGATGTGCTCCAATGCACCATTTCCAGTCCCTTGACTTTTCTACTCTACATCAGCGAACTACCGAGACTACATAAGTTTTCGATATTGTTATTTGGAGACGATGCCAAGATCTGGAAGAAGTAAGAAGTAGGGCTGGTTAACTTCATATTCAAGCTGACCTAGACGAGTTAGTTCTAGAAAATGTGTACTGATGCACAGTGCACGCGGCAATGTTTATCAGTATGTTGTCGACAGTATATCACTCATCTCAAGCCACTTTTTTCTTTGACATAGTAGGTTGTTGCTGATAATATCCAGCCAACGGACATCCACTATCTTGCTTAAACTATTGTTCATAAACACTCGTACATTTTTTGATACGTGTCGTCGTTCTTCGCATTTCAATTCCGTATAATAGAACCTTCTTGATGTTGAAGATTTTGAAGACTATGACTTGGATGTTGGCTCACAGTCGTTTTCAGTTCTCTATGTTTTCGAACCGTAGGAATACTGTCCTTGCTTTTCCAATCCTTGCATTCACGTCTTCATCAGATCCTCCTTCATTACCAGTGATTCTGACCAGCTACGGAAATCTTCCCACCCATTCAATAGGTTCTCCACCAATTGTGAATAAGTTCGTACTCGCAGTGTTTATTTCAGTGTCTTTTTTTTCTTGTGAATGCTGAGGCCAACTGTTGCAGTGGTTGATGCTAATCTGGCTGTTTTCACATGCATCCACTGCTGTTAATGTAATAGAACAGCTAAGTCTTCTAAAAAGTTCAAATCGTATATTTGCATCCAGGCAGTCCATTATACTCCGTGCTTCCTCTCAGATATCGGGCTCTTCATAATCCAGTCAACCAACGGAAGTAAGAGAAAAGGTGAGAGTAAACAGCCTTGTCTTACACCATTCTTTACTCGGAGTTCATCTGTCTGCTAACCTCCAGGCACCACTTTTCACTGTAGTTGCTTTTCTCTCAAAAAGACTCGCTCTAGTAGAGACAAGGATTTCTTCCTCCGGACGAGATTGTTTTGCAATCTACCCAACCATGAAGCATTTTCGACACATATCGGAAGGCAGAGAATTCACAAACCACTGAACAATGCACTAAAAGCTAGAGCCGATAAATGCTCACCCCGAGATGTCCAGCACCTTGACTATACGTCGCAGTTCACAAGTTCTATCCGGCATGTCAAAGGTCAGCAAAATCAGGATGCAGATGCATTATATCGACTAGAAATGAACGTGATACTACAGGCCACAGGAAATTCCGGGACGTTGATTGACAAACAAGATGAGGCTGATGGACTACGAGGCGTACTTACAACAAACATCTCTAGTCTCAAACTAGAGCAGTTACCATCGCCTAATGATGGCATTCTGAATTACTGTTGCGGTAGTGTCAAGTAGCAGTTGACTATGATCATCACTACAGATCGATTGTGCGCCAACTATCAGGTTAAATCCCTCCGTAGGATAAATATCAGGAGGACAGTTGAAGATTGTAGTCAGGATATATTTGTTGGTGATCTCGTGGTACCGAAGTAATACCGAAATTGTGCCGAATTTTATAGGCGAGACTACTGTGCCTACGCACGTTCAAAGTTATAAACAGTGGGAATAGTCTGTTTTTAGTACAATTAAACAAAGGGGTACGGTAAAATAATCACTTGTATAGTTGGTTATAATAATAAATGTTTTTATTACACCAGTCGCTCTCTCTTCATAAAAGTAGATCACTGCACTGTGACACGACCAAGATAATGCCGCGACATTTCGCCCCCATAAGTACCCAAAACTAATACTTAATAACTTTCATTCTTTGTCTCATTCCGGTGCAAAAGCTTCAGTTAAACTAATGAATGCCAGATATGTACGGCCAAATTCACAAAACGATGTACACAAGTGGTTTAGAGAGTGTTCGGCGTGTCAGCGGTCAAAAGTTAATCGTCGCACACATTCACCGACCAGCGTCTTCCCACATTGAAATGTACGTTTCGTCCATGTGTATATCAACTTTGTAGGCCCTTTACCGTGTTCGAGTAATTTTGATCATCTGTTTACATGCATAGAATGATTCACGAGATTCGCTATAGCCCCACCGATAACGGACATCACAGCTGAAAGTGACCAGGGTTTCCATGCAGAACTGGGTGACATCCCATCAATCCTTTACCAAGTTTCAGGACTGGACATACAAACGCTATTACTCAATATATAAACATCAACTTTAGAGACAGGTACATATTTTGAAACCTGGAAGGCAACGTATGTTCTTCTCAAACACATATCAGGACCATGAAACCTGGTCGAAAACTACGGACCTATAAATATCACTCCAGTTATTTCACCTACTTAAGGAAGATCTAATAGACCCGCCACAAAAACGGCTCAATTAGAACAAGGTCCTGCAGTACATGTCTGATAAACTTTTTCACGAGGTTGCTTGCATACGTGACCAAAAGAAACTAGTGGTTATACTATATTTCGATATTAAGAAAGCATTGATAACGTACCTCATATTCTTCTTATCAACAGACTTCAGTCATTTGGAATCACAAAACCTCTATTGCAATGGATCAAGTCTTTTCTCACAAACAGATACCAAATAACCAAGATTAACTTTACAACATCTTAACCTCGACCAATAACTAGTGGTATTGTGCAGGGTCCATTGATCTTTACAATCTACATCAACAATATATGAAAGTGCTTTAGCACAGGTAAGATCTACCTCTACGTTGATAATTAAAAGTTACCTATAAAAATGTCGTTTGCGATGTACATAGTACCATGCAAACAATGTAACATAAACTCAACGTGGTAGGCAATTGATGCGAACGCTGGAGGTTAGAGCTCAACACAGAGAAATGTGGCTGGCTATGTATAGGAGACACGTCTCTCAAAATAAAACTAGTACTTAACGAGAACACATTGCCCAGACTGACATTAGCAACTGACCTATGGGTACATTACTCACACAGTTCTTACTTCTCTGAACATGTCTCTACTAAAGCATCCGAAATGCGAAAATTGCTTGACTTCATTCTTCATAATTTCTATCAAAATGAATCTAAAATCACTCTTTATAAAGTCTGTGTAGGACGTATCGTTGAATGCTAATCGTTTTTATTTTTCAACCTACGCCTATCCGATACACTTGAGGTGGAAGGAATACAACGCGATTTCACTCGCAAAATACTTAAGAACGACTCACTCATGCATACAGTCCAAGATGCCAAATCTTAGGACTAGAACCTTATCGGAAAAGAAGGCTTAGGTCCAATTTGATTCTCTATTTCAGACTCCTCAAAAACCTTATTTATTCCACATATAATATAGCTCTTGCCCAAGACACAAATGAATACGACCTTTAAGACAAAGTATCCACAGTCAAAGTTGAGAAATACAAATCAAAAACTCGGAAAAACTTCTTCCTCATCAAGTATGCATTATTATAGAACAGTCTTATCTCTGAACTACGAATGACAGATGAATTACACACGTTTGTAAGTCTTATTGATCAAGCTCTCACTTGCACAGATCTAGCACAAATGGACACATCTGCATCCCACTCAGACATTACGGGCTCTCTACATGTATAGACCGAATTGCCTCCTTTTCCTACTTTATAGTTGTATTAGATACTTTTTCCTCCCTAATTTTGTACTTGAAGATGCAGGTAACTCATTGGTCCTATCGATATTCGGTCGCTAAGATACGCTTACTACTACACTGAAAAGTCAAAAGAACCGCACAATCGACTGCCTACTACCAGTGGTCTTGCATCTATAGAACATGCTACCCTTCAACCGGTTATGATAGATCAAAATGACATCAACAACAGGTTAGTGTGAGTGGCTTCTTGTTTATTCTTCATCAGCTTTTTACTTTCCTATACATTGTGCTGACCTGCCATTAATTTTAACTCAACACTGGTTACCTTATTTATGACTTATATATTTCTATACTCTTCCTCCTACTTTGGTAAACAACTACCTACAATATACCCTTCTTAAAGCCTATACTCTGATTGGCAACCTATAGTTTATAATATAGTCAAATAAAGCATTGCATCGATGCCTTATCGATAATCCATCATTTTAACTGCCTGATAAACTTGTAAAATGGTACTTATAGGAATAGTGTTTTCCAACATGATGTAAAACACAGAGCATTGTGTGAGGTATGATATATATCCAAAAATAAGCTTAAATTAATCTATAATCACAAAAAGAGGGAGGGTGGAGTTACTGACCAGCAAGCAACGATGGTGAGGGCGATGAATTCAATCCACCCATGCTTGTGAGGCAGAACATTTTGTTTGTATCAGGCTATTTATGTTTGAGAACAGGCCAACCAATCTGTGATATTGAGGTTGTTCTCCTACTCTCACCATTCAGATTCATGTTTCCATTTTTATGCTGGACTAGGTATTCTACTTAGACAACCTATAACTTTCTAACTCGGACTTTTACATTAAGACTGTGTAGCAGGCATCGGATTGAAAAAAAGTTGGACAACAAACCACATAGTTATTAGTTTTCTTAACACTTTTACTCTCTATATGCCCTTTCTGATCTAATAACCAGCCTTCCTTATTCGAATCCTGACTTCCCTTCCTTCATTTGAACTTACTCCACCTTGCTAAATATCACAACTCATTACTGCATTCTCTCATATGGAGCCTCTGATCACATTTCTCTCTAGCTACAAGAGCTAATATGAATTTCATCTAATATTTTATCATACCTCTGTCTGTTCCACTACAACATGTTAAGTATTGTTTATCGTTCATATCCGAAAGACTTGATGCTCCTCGGTTCCTTTTTTTAGAATCGTGCTCTGAAGGCACAGCTGTGAAACTTATTAAATCTGAAACAACCTAGACGTACATGTTTTCCCAAGGTCATAGTTCTCAACAAGCGCTCTACACGTCTACTTTACAACACATACAGCCACTTACGCCTGTTACTCCTCGTGAAGGAGCATAGGCCGCTCACCAGCATTCTCCATCCAACCCTGTCCTGGGCAATCCTTCCCAGCTCCTTCCAGTTGTAATTCATCCTTTTCATATCTGCTTCTATTATCCGACGTAATGTGTTCTTTGGCCTTCCTCTTTTTCGCTTCCCTTTAGGATTCCAAGTTAGGGCCTGCCTCGTGATACAGTTTGACGATTTGCGTAATGTATGTCCTATCCATTTCCATCGTCTTTTCTTAATTTCCTCTTCAGCTGGAAGTTGATTTGTTCTCTCCCACAGAAGGCTATTGCTGATGGTATCTGGTCAATGGATGTTGAGTATCTTGCGTAGACAGCTATTTATAAATACTTGTACTTTCTTGATTGTGGTTGTTGTAGTTCTCCAAGTTTCAGCTCCATACAGTAGAACTACCTTGACGTTCGTATTGAAGATTCTCACTTTGATATTGGTTGAAAGTTGTTTTGAGTTCTATATGTTCTTCAATTGTAGGAATGCGGCCCTTGCTTTGCCAATCCTCGCCTTTACGTCTGCATCTGAACCTCCTTGTCCATCGATGATGCTTCTCAGGTATGTGAAGGATTCTACATCTTCCAGAGTTTCGCCATCAAGGGTGATTGGATTGCTGTTTTCCGCTTTGAATTTGAGGACTTTGGTTTTCTCTTTGTGTATACTGAGGCCTACTGATGCAGAGACTGCTGGTACACTGGCTGTCTTCATCTGCATCTGTTCGTGTGTACGTGATAGAAGAGCTAGGTCATCTGCGAAGTCCAGATCGTCTTTATAACAACTGTAAACTTAAAAACTTGCATTGCATAAATACTTAGCACGACCGAAATCTTAATACAATTATGCCGAGATTGGATCTGTTATGCAACGTGGACGCGATGCTACTTTGCGGAATATTTTGAAGACTACTCAGTATCTCTGAAGGAATGAACCGATATTCACTTTTATAGACTATATTTATTTAAAATGCATACTGTGAAACAATAAATATTATGATTTTTGTGTATATATATGTATGTGTATGTATGTATGTCTATACATAATATTTTTGTTTGATCCAAGTGCGTGCTACTCTTAAGACCGATATTTATTCATCTACCAGACGAGCAACATCAGAAAGACTTAAGTGTGCGATTAAAACACAGATGTTTTCCATATTCAATGTAGAAAAATAGATGTGATGCTTAGATAAATAATAAAATGAATGGCTATTCTATTCATAGTGTTGCCTTTCTAATAGATTATCGGATAGCCTTTAACCACCCAACTTTGACTGTTACATGAAAAATTTGTTTCAATCGTCTGTTTTGACTTTAGAATGAAAGGCAGAAGTGGTCTCTTGGACGTATTAAACTGTCTTGTTGATTGCATACCATTCATAATCCTTAGTATATACTAAGGCGCATTTCATTTTTCAGTGACGAACGATTACATTCGTCGGTAGCGTTGCCGGATTGAAACTACTGACCCGATTGTTTATACTGAAATGCTGCTTACCAGTACTCAGTAGTCCAATTTTAAACACTGCTGTATAATCTTCAGCTGCCGAAATATCGTCATTGTGTGCAAGCGGGGTGGGCTTAAAACTATTGTGAATAAATTTTCACATTCCGTAATTATCGTTCCTTTCTGCGTTTGTTGGTGAACAAAAAAGTTGTGGAAATATTGTTCATCAACTCGAATATTGATAATCAACGTAACAAATGTGACATGACTCGTGTACTGAGCACTCAAATTTGCAGGATACTTGTTCTTGTCCAAACTTAAAATAATAAATTACTGATTCACGTATCTTCAGATTGATTAAAGAAGGGAAGGCGGAATAATTATCTCAAGTGCTATGATTTTGGAGCGTTCATCCCTTTTTGATGAAGCCAGACGAATTTGCCAAATAAATTTTCTCCGTAAATTAGTCCCTAAGATTCTATTATATTGTTCTAATAAATTTTGCGTTACTAGCGCTATTTCACGACACACGCCATTAAGTGAGGAAGTTTGTGAGTGACCCATTCTTTGTAAAGTTAACTTACAAGTTGGTGGATTTAGGTGATTTTATTTATCTTGCGAAATATGCAGAATGTATCGTACAAGCTATTTGTAGAAATTAGCATAACGTTGAGATGCATGAATTAAGTGACGCCAATAATTCTCATCTAGTAAGGACAAACGGAACATGGGCGTCTTGAATCACTGGCCAAGAGCAGGAGATACCAAACATGTTGTTGTCCCACAACGACAAAAGAAAAGGAATGGTAGCGGAGCGGTCATGTGCAAACTATCTTTTTTGGCAGCATATCAAGTGTATGCTCATGAGTTTATCATTCCGCTTCAATTCGCGTGGTGCTAATTGAAACTGTCTAACACCTAGAGATGTTTAGTCGAGGTCATCAAAAGAAACACCACTGCCGAAACGGAATATGACAATTGTATGCTAGGGCGATCATCCTGTATTCAAAAATCCGAATACGGAGTTTTCCGACGGTTGTGTCCTAATGGCCTAACCTATGGCAACGGAGATGATGTTAACTTCCGGTAGAACAGTATCGTCACATTACACGAATTTTCAGATGAGGCCGACTCAGCGAACCGTCAAGCTATCAGCCAGAAGCACTTCTCTTAATAACGCAAAAAGTTTCGAAGTCCTTGATATACGATGGGCTACACGACTTCTTGTTATCCAGAAGCTTCTTTTCACCAAGACAGAACGGTTTCAGTGATGGTCACTACCATAACACCAACATTTTGACTGTGGCGAACGGATGGATAACAATCCTTGATCTTAAAGGAAGGGTTGACATCAAATATCTCGACTTCGATGAAGCTTTTGATAGGGTCAATCATATATTCCTTATCATTAAGCTCAAACTTTTAGGTATCAAGTCACCATTAGTAGATGAACTTAATATCTAAATAATCGACTATTTAGTCAGTGTAAACCACGTTTTCTCAGGCTACAACATTTCTCAGCAGGGTCTCCTAGGGGTCAGTGAAAATAACCTCTTCTGTTCCGAAGTAATTGTCTGATCTATTGCTTTTTCCTGACAATGTGAAGATTTGAAGAGAATTTTGCAACCAAGATTATAAGCTAGAAATTCAGGAGGATATGACTCAACTGCAAAGTTAGGCAAGTAACGGAGGACTTATTTGAACTCCAAAATGTAGAGTAGTCCATCTGAGATATGTTAAAAACTCCACATACAACCCAGATTAGTTCATTTGTGAGGTATTCCGTGTAGGAGAAGATCTAGGAGTGTTGATACCTTATGAGATAGAGTTCCACGCCAACTGCGATGAAAATGCCTTTCCAGTGAACCTTGCATTGGTAATGTTGAGGCTCATTTACAGCTGGTTTAACGACAGACATTTACATCTAATTTTTAATAGTTTCATTCGACTATGTTTGAGTGTGGAAATGCATTGCTTCTTACATCAATCTAAAAAGATAAGTATACACTGTGACGAATCCTACAGCAAGTCAAGGAATCATTTCGCGAACTCTAATTTAGACCATATGGGGGACACCCGAAGTCATTAGATCTTTACCCACTGGAAAATAGGCGACCCACAGGTGACCTCCTAATGAGTCTTTGCACCACAAACACTTCCTGCAACCACACCAAACACATACTTAAGCTCAGTCCCAACTCGAAACTTAGGTGTACCATCCATAAATTAGAGACCCAACATGCCAGAACGAACTGTGAACCAACTTTTACTTTTTAAGAGTAGTCGAATTCTAAAACTTGCTGCTGGCTGAGGTGTTCAAGGTGATCCTCTTGGAGTCCTTTAAGAGAGAACATGACATATTCTAAAAGACTGTAGACATTATTTCACTATAATTTACTAACATTTATCTTTTTGTCGTCACACATACCTTGGTTCCTACGTAAAGGCGTCGGTGATCCACTGCTACCAGATACGAAGCCTCATAAGTGAAAGCTTCCTCAATTCCGTCCAGAACCATTTTAATTTAAAAGGACAGTGGTCTTGTTTCTCGTTGAGTTAATTAACTGTTTTGATCGTAAATTACGCATCAGAACTTCTGTTTACACTTTAATTGCATCTACCCCAGTTAAAGTGATACTGTACTGAGTGTTTCGATTTTGCTTTTGTGTATTTATTGCATCGAAGCATACTTGGTCGACTTTTACCTGATTGATTTAGTTGAAGTTTGAGAATCCTTTTACATATCCTGTTTTTGTCACCATTCTAGTTGATTTTCAAGATGGCTAGATCTGCTCATAAATGTGGACAACCATATTGCTTATTTTCCGTGGAAGAAGGGATGCAATGTGATGAGTGTAATAAGTGGTTCCATAAGATGTGCACCAGATTAAGCCCCACTGCATATAAAAGGTGTTCAAAGCCCAACTCTCATTGGCTTTGTAGTTTTTGTTGCTCGAGCAAAACTTTGCTTATCCAGGAAGCAATTAGTCTCCTGGTGTTGGCTAATAAGAAGGTTGATGAGGGCTGTACTGATAACATTGGTACTGATGGCGAAGATTGCGTTAGTGTCGTAAGTGCTATCACGGCGCAAGCCAGACATCTACCTGTGCAACCCGCAGTTAAACATTCTTCCCCGAAACGATCAATGAGTGACACGTCATTAGACGTTGTTGGCCATATTGCTACAGCAGTATTCGGTGACCCAGATAAAACAATTACTGTCCCGAGTTGTTCTAATGTAGACGTTTCGATTGATGGAAAATGGATGACGCGAAAACGCAGAAGAGTAGGAAAGATAGCTAAAACTAATGACTGTTTACTTGGTAAATCCTTGGTGGACTCTCAGACCAATCCGCCAAAGTCCCATAGTAAAGCTTCGTCTGACATTGTTGTGAGTCATTCGCTTGACTCCCAGGACTCTGTTAAAATAAAAACTAATCGTAAGATACCAGTAGTTAATATACAGGATCTAACGTCACGGTCGAAAGCTGTGAACACAGTTTCGAAAGAAGCTAAACCCCTCCCTAGTTTAATTATTTGGAATCTAGAGGAGTCGAAAGACAACGACCCTGCTAGAAGACATGCACATGACCTGCAGTTAGTGGAGTCTGTGGTAAGGAATGTACTACCAGAAGAGGTTTCAGGGGTACATATTACAAAAGTAATACGACTTGGTAAATGGGTTGAAGGCGAGACCCAACCAAGAAGAATCCTGAAGTTGGTTCTCGGGAGTTTCGAAGAAAGAGACATATTACTGAAAAACGTACCCAAAACTCGTGACTCAAATATCCGTATTCAACCAGATTGGCCGCTTGAGGATCGAGTCAAGTGGAAGAATGCTCATACGGAGTTGAGGACTCGCAAATTAAACGGCGAAAACAACCTTACCATTAAGGGTTTTCGGGTAGTCAGGTCTTGGAAGCCAATGCTTCCGAGGCCTATATGGGTAGAACGATTGATTGCCAAAACACCTTAAGTGTGTGCTACGTCCGAGCTAAGTCTGATGGTGGAAGAATTATGTCCCGATATAATCGTTGTTACAGAAACTTGGTTCACCGTAGATATAGACTGTTCTCCTTTCATCGCAGGCTATATTAGTATTAGAAGTGGTAGAGTTTCAAGTCGCAAAGGGGGAGATATAATATAATACGTTAGGGATCACTTTCGTATACAATCAACCATATCGGAGGCTCATACCAGTGGCACATGTGAGGTTGCATGTTGTAAGATTAAATCTATAAATAGGTTAGTGACTATAGGGGGAATATACAGTAGTCTGTTTTGTCTTGCTGACGACTTTATCCTAAGACACATCTGTTCTTGGAGTATGGCAGAATGTTGTCTCATCATTGGGGACTTCAACGCACCTCATACCAACTGGATAGAGCTTACAACTCCAATTAATGGTTTTGATCGCGACCTTTTATCTACCGTTATTCAGTGTGCACTTGTACAATGTATCACGAAACCGACACATATTGATTTCAATCATGATCCGTCACTGCTGGACCTCGCCCTCACCCACCACTGTGAGGATGTCTCCGATATTCAGCACCTTCTCCCACTAGTTAACAGTGATCACGTTGTAATTCACTTTAAGTTTAGGACACACGGTGAATGAAACGTAGTGATGATATTCCCTCGTTACTGTTACACGAAAATTCAGAATTACTAGCTGAATCAGATTGAGCAAAAGCTGAGACTTTTTCAGACTATTTTAGCGAAGTCTTCTTTACGTTTATTGTAACAAATACTTGTCCTACTCACACCGAGATACCAACTATTGAATCCTTACAGGTGACTGAGGAAACTGTCCTTCCGTTAATAACTAACCTCAAACCTGGTAAGATACCAGACCCTGACGGGTTACACCCACGGTTGCTGTCATCTCTTGCGGACATTATTTCAAAACCGCTCGCGACACCCTTCAACATGTTCCTTTCACTCGCTCAACTCCCTAGAGATTGGAAGGACACTATAGTCAGTCCTATATTTAAGGACGGTCAGCGACAGATAGTATTTAACTACCATAGTCTAACTAGCATAGTCGTTAAGTTACTTGAAAAGATAATTCGGGTTAGGTTGCTAAGCCACATAGATTTACACAATCTGTTAGCTCCTGAGCAACACGGATTTCGTAACAAGCGTTCATGCCTGACTAACTTGTTTATTGCGAGAGAGGATTGGACAGCAGCCCTAGATAACGGTCTGCCTGTCGATGTGATATTTATAGATTTTAGCAAAGCATTTGACAAGGTTTCACACGTGGGTCTTATGCAGAAGCTCACGAGCTTCGGAATAATAGGTACTGTACATGAGTGGATAGGAAATTTCTTATGTGACCGCAGACAGAGAGTGAGGGTTAACGGAACGCTATCCGATTGGAAGCCGGTCAAAAGTGGTGTACCCCAAGGCACCATCTTAGGCCCTCTGTTCTTCCTTCTCTACGTTAATGAGTTACCGCCGTTACTTAGGTCGTCGACATTATTGTTTACGGATGATGCAAAAATCTGGAGAACAATAAAAAGTGCGGCTGATCATCTGGATCTTCAAGCTGATTTAGACGATTTAGTTAGATGGGCTCGAGAGTGGGGCTTAGAAATCAATGCTAGGAAGAGTGTACTAATGCACATCGGTCACGGTAATAGTTACCGTTACACTATTGAGGGTAAACCTCTTCCTTGCGTTCAAGAGCATAAAGACTTAGGAGTAGTTTTAAGTCATGATATAAAAACAACTACACATTGCAAAGCAGTCGCTGTCAAAGGTTTTCGTGCGTTATGGTCACTTCGCCGAGCATTCAAATCTTTTGACGAGGAAACGTTTCGAATTTTATATCCCATATATGTTAGACCACATCTAGAGTGCTGTATCCAAGCAGCTAGGTTAGGGTTAATTTCACTTTATCTCAGGTTATGGAATGTCCTAGTGGGGTCCCCCAGGGCTCAGTACTAGGGCCTCTTCTCTTCTTGATCTGCATAAATGATCTTCCTCAACAGGTAACGTCAGACTTGTTACTTTTTGCCGACGAGGTGAAACTTTGGAGAGAGATACGCAACCAAGACGATACACAGGCACTTCAGGAGGATCTGACTCGACTTCAAAGTTGGGCAGACGATAACGGACTTACCTTTAACACTTCAAAGTGTAAAGTAGTCCATCTGCGACATGTCGCAAACTACAGTTACAACTTAGGAAACTCCTCTCTGGTAGTATTCCAAGTCGAAAAAGATTTAGGAGTCCTGGTGCCCCATGACTTAAAGTCTTACGCTAACTGTGACAAAAATGCCTTCCGAGCAAACCTTGCACTGGTAACGTTGAAGCGCATTTTTGGACAGTTTGACGGACGAACTTTCCATACAATCTTCAATAGTTTCATCCGTCCCCATTTAGAGTACGGAAACATAGTACTCCCCCCTCACTCCATAAGGACAAGGTCACTTTGGAGCGTATCCAACGGCGAGCTACGAAATCAGTTCGAGGACTCAAATCTAAGCCTTACGAAGAACGCCTCCGTTCACTAGACCTTTACCCACTAGAATATAGGCGTCTTAGAGGTGATTTACTAATGGCTTATAGTATTCTTAACACTTCTGGACATCCTCTTAAACACCTACTTAAGCTTAGTTCGAATAATAATCTAAGGGGTAACACCCAGAAACTGGAAACACAACATAGAAAGACGGAATGTAGACACAACTTCTACTCCTTAAGAGTTGTCAAAAGCTGGAATTCGCTGCCGGCCGAGCTAGTCCAAGCGACTTCTCAGGAGTCCTTCAAGAGGCAACTTGACCTATTCTTAAGGACCAAGGACAGCATCACACTATGATTTACCAATTTCTTTTCCTCCTTTATTGTTAACATACCTAGGTTCCTGCCTGGAGGATTTGGTGATCCACTGCTACTAGACACGGAAGCCTGTTAAGCGAAAGCTTCTTCTATTCCGTCCACAACCGTTTGAACCATTTGAACAGCTTGAACTATTGTTTTTATACATTGAGAGCTTACCTTACTTAAGGTCGTGGCAATTTCAACACCAATGGTTTCGTCGCCAGCCGACTTAACACCCGACTTACAGGTTGCTAAAAAGGCAATGGAATCACCTTGGGTCGAGAAATACAGACCCATTGATTTAAAAGATATCGTGGGTAATGAAAATACCATCTGTCGTTTGTCCGTTTTTGCTCGAGACGGCAACTTACCGAACATCATAATAGCTGTAACCTGTTTTTTATTTCTTACTAACCTTTCTGTAGGGTCCTCCAGGTTGTGGAAAAACCACAAGTATCTTATGCTTGGCCCGCACTCTGCTAAAGAGTGCCTATAGAGAAGCGGTCCTTGAGTTAAATGCATCGAACGAAAGGGGTATCGAAGTAGTAAGGACTAAAATCAAGATGTTCGCTCAAAAAAAGGTCAGTCTTCCTGAAGGAAGGCAAAAAATAATCATCCTCGATGAAGCCGACAGGTTAGCCGTTCACTCTATATAAGATTGTTGTCACTGAAGCTTTAAGTCCCATAGTATTTTTGAAGATTATCTAAATCCTCTATGTTTTTTTGATACGTTTGTTAATTTTTCCATATTTAATAGTAATACAGATCCATTGGGTAGCACTTTCTTACTGCTTAAAATTTTTTCTGAGCTTTGGTCAACTGCCGCCACTCATAGAGTGTTACTTTGTCACTCACAATGTATACTGGTCAGGATAAACCAAGTTAATCCCTTGCGACTTATCAACATTAGTCTTACCAAAATTGAGGTGATCGGTCAATACTTCTTATCTTTTATTTTATTGGTTGCGAAAACTCAACCAGTAGTTGGCAGAAAAGAACGACATTCCTTAATATTTTTTCCAATAACACCGAAATTCACCATAAAGAAATATAACATAAGTTATAATATTCCTAGTATAGACATACGATTCGGTTTAAATAAACTACTCGACAGGAATACCGGCTAATAGCCACATTTACCAACCACTAGTTACCTGTTTTATAAGTATTAATTATACATTTTTCATAACGAACTGTTCATAGTGGTGGACTCTTAAACAGACTGTTGTGAGTCCAAAGCCCTTCACTTAACAATTATTATACAAGCAAGCAGTGAAGTAGTTTTATCAACTACGATGCGTCCTATAAATATAGTCCACTTTATTTTTTCCTGATTCATCCCAAATGTACTGAGTGTATGTTGTGCTAGTGACCGATCGTTGTTGTTACCTTGACGTGGTGGTCGGGCTTGCCTATCGTCATAAAGCAACCGAGCTATACTGGCTGAAACAACCGTTCCTCAAGGTACTACCATGTCAGACAGGTCGGTTGAAGAGCGGTAAGACTAAAAGCAACAAACCCAAGGTCCGAAGGCGAAGTCGTACTGCTGACTGTACATAGGTGTGACAGCAGTAAGGTGTTTTCTTCAGACAACCAGCATGACAACGATGCTGCCTTCCCACAAGGGGGGGGTTAGAAAAGGCCGACCCTAAAAATGCACACCTCGCCTTATGCCACGGATATCCGTCTCCGGCGGTAAGGTCTCAACAAGTACGGAGCTAACACAAAAATTACCCATAAAAAGGTCTTCTGTGACTGACCCCAAACAGTTGTCCCTTGGGCACTGCGGTCACACTACCAGGTCGCTAAGACCACCTCCAATGCAATCTCCTTTTCAGGTGCCTCCAGAAGAACCCTTCCACGGTGTGGGCAACCGGGAAGTGATAACCGCCCTCATACCTCTAACAGCACCCAAGACCACTGTATTCATAATCAACCTTCCTCCTCAATTCCTATTATTCCTCCTATATCGACTTTCAACCCTAAACTTCCTCCTTCGGCTTCCTCCTCAAGTGTCACCATAGCCAACGATTCTAGTGCATGAAGCACTGTCCCAGGTCTACTGAAATCTCGCTCCAAACTACACATTGAAGCCTTCAACGTACGCACCCTATGTCAAATCTGTCAACAGGCTTCCTTGGCTAGAATCCTAGGATCTCGTAACATTGATGTATGCTCTGTCTCTGAAACACATACAGGATCCTAGTGTGCTCAGTCACTTAACCTCACCTCGCCAAAACGGAGGGCCGACGAGATACACCCTCCGTGTATCTGGTGACCCGACGGCCAGTTCTCATGGACTGGCAGGTGTAGGCATATCACTAAGCATGAGGGAGGAACAAGCACTGTTAGAGTGTATCTCCGTTGATAGTCGTTTATGTGCTGTTCGGTTAAACGGCTCTGTAAGAACTCGGAAGGATAGGGACACACGTCGTTGCCTTTTCGTCGTTTCTGCCTACACTCCCACTGACTGCAGCTCGGATGAAGTGAAAGATGAATTTTACAAAAAGCTATCTGAACTTCTTCAGAAAGCTAAACGTTCAGACATAGTACTCGTAGGGGGTGACTTTAATGCCCAGATAGGTAGTATAAATCAAACAGAAAGGCATTTAGGTGGGTATTCTAGTATTCCGGCACAACGAACAGATGATGGTGATCGTCTGCTGCAACTGTTCTCAGACAATCGCTTATTTTTAGCAAACACAAATTTTAAGCATAAGGAGAGACATTTTCTAACATGGTAGCTCGTGCACCAAACCAACGATGGACTCAAATAGACCATGTTGCCATCAGTCATCGTTGGAGAGAATCGATAGAAGATTATCGCCCATTCTGGAATCAGTCAGCCATTCAGCTACAACGTAGGACCAGGCACATGTGTGCATCGGTCCAGGTTACCATACCGCATCAGCACAACAAGATGAACACCGGATTCATAGCAGTGGTTATGTCAAAGGTGGTAATATATAAGAGAAAGATTGCATATAGAGATATAATACAAGAAGAAACAATTAGTTCGTAGAAAAAAAGATATGAAGCGATTTTAATCTCTTAATTTAAGGGAAGACAGGGAGTGTATACACCGACGCCATTGTGATCGATTCTGAGCCATGTCACCAAGAGTCTCCAACCATTGGTTACGATGGTCACGCGGACCCCAACCAAGTAGTCTGCATCTACCAACATGGCTCAGACTACAAGTTAGTGACTTCAAGCACTGATGCCACGTTTTGGTTTGGCCGCCCCTAACTTTCTTCCAACCATCTCCAATACCGGATAGCATTGCACGTCGTGGTAATCGGTGTTCAGGCATACGTAACACGTGGCCCAACCATCTCAGTCGATGAAGATTCATAACCTCATCAACTGATTTAGGGTTGAAAGTCGATATAGGAGGAATAATAGGAATTGAAGAGGAAGGTTGATTATGAATACAGTGGTCTTGGGTGCTGTTAGAGGTATGAGGGCGGTTATCACTTCCCGGTTGCCCACACCGTGGAAGGGTTCTTCTGGAGGCACCTGAAAAGGAAATTGGATTAGAGGCGGTCTCAGTGACTTGGTAGTGTGACCACAGTGCCCAAGGGACAACTGCTTGAGGCCGGTCGCGCACGGCCTTTTCGTGAGAGGTTTGTGACGTGTTAGCTCCGTTCTTCAAAGGGCCTTACCGCCACACTGAAAAGACTCATTAGAATTGAATTGAGTGATGATAACACCAAAAATAGATTCCATGAACAACTGAGGTCACACTTGGGTAGTTCTGAAAATGAGGCTGACCCAGATGTTGGTTGGAAGGATGTACAAACAGCTGTGGAAACAACAGTGATATCTATTAGTGATTTAAATAAAAGGATTACAAAAAAACCAGTGGATTTCTTCCAGGTCTGTTGCACTCTCATCTGCTCCCAGTCCAGACGTTTAGAACGATGGGTGGAACATTTTAGAGAGCAGTTCAGCTGGCCTCCAGCTACTCTACAACTACCCTCCATTCCCAGACAAAATGAATGGAACATTGAAGTAGGTCCCCCAACTCTCTCTGAAGTTCAAAAGACTATAGTTAATCTGAAACGAGGAAGGGCAGCTGGTCCAGATGGACTGGCTCCAGAAGTCTTTAAGGATGGTGGTCCAATTTTAGCGACTAAGTTGACTAATATTTTAGCTAAAATCTGGGAGTTAGACGTTATCCCATCTAACTGCTCACAATCACTTATTGTCCCAATATATAAGAAAGGGTCAAAATCATCCTGTGACAACCACAGAGGGATTAGTTTAACTAATATAATATCTAAAATACTAGCCTTGATAATTATCAGACGCCTAACTAAGACTCGTGAACTGCAAACACGAGAGAACCAAGCTGGCTTTAGACCTGGTCGTAGCTGCATCGACCACATATTCACCATTCGTCAGATTCCAGAACACAGGCATACTTATCGGCGTCCGACAATGGTGGTCTCTCTCGACTTAAAAGCAGCATTTGACTCGGTAGACCGCGAGATTCTGTGGCAGTGTCTGTCATTGAAAGGCGTACCCCAGAAGTACATAAACCTTGTAAAGGCTCTTTACTCGAACACTACTAGTCGAGTGAGAGCTTATGGCGAACTGTCATCTACCTTTGCAACCTCAAGTGGTGTCCGTCAAGGCTGTCCACTTTCTCCATTTTTGTTTAACTTCATCATAGGCATACTGATGGAAATAACTTTCTCATCGACTGAATTCTCAGGTATTGATGTCTTACCAGGAGGTCCACTTATCGACTTAGAATACGCAGATGACATAGACCTGTTTGGTGAAAACGCTGATAAAATGCAGAGTCTTCTGGTAGCACTAAGCAACAATGCCAGAATGTTTGGAATGAGTTCCTCTCCCTCTAAATGCAAGTTGTTTCAGGACTGGCATGCGTCAACACCTGAACTAAGGATAGGGAGTGAAGTAGTCGAACGCGTTGACAACTTCACATATCTTGGAAGTCTGATCAGCCCTAATGGGTTGGTATCGGACGAAATCTCAGCACAGATTCGAAAAGCCCGTTTGGCTTTCGCCAACTTACGTCACCTGTGGTGAAGGCGAGATATCCGTCTATCAATAAAAGGACGAGTATACTGCGCGGCAGTCCGTTCTGTTTTAATTTACGGCAGCGAAACATGGCCATTAAGAGTAGAAGACACTCGTAAGCTATTAGTATTTGACCACAGATGCTTTAGAAATATTGCTGGCATCTTCTGGGATCACCGAGTAAGTAATAGTGAGGTTAGACGCAGGGTATTAGGGAATGATGGTAAATCAGTTGATGAGGTTATGAATCTTCATCGACTGAGATGGTTGGGCCACGTGTTACGTATGCCTGAACACCGATTACCACGACGTGCAATGCTATCCGGTATTGGAGATGGTTGGAAGAAAGTTAGGGGCGGCCAAACCAAAACGTGGCATCAGTGCTTGAAGTCACTAACTTGTAGTCTGAGCCATGTTGGTAGATGCAGACTACTTGGTTGGGGTCCGCGTGACTATCGTAACCAATGGTTGGAGACTCTTGGTGACATGGCTCAGAATCGATCACAATGGCGTCGGTGTATACACTCCCTGTCTTCCCTTAAATTAAGAGATTAAAATCGCTTCATATCTTTCCACGAACTAATTCTTTCTTACTGTACTACGTCCTTATATGTAATCTTTCTTTTGTCAATTACCATCACTACTTCTATGAATCCGGTGTTCATCTTGTTGTGCTAATGTGGTATGACAACTTTGACCGATGCATATATGTGCCTGGTCCTACGTCTTAGCTGAGTGACTTATTGAAAGTAGTGTTATTAGTTCTAAGCATCAAAATAAATTAACGTAAAGTCAGACGGCTTAAATTGTGGTTCACCTATTTCAGCTTGTAGCATCTCATCTGCAATTGTCTGTGAATACGTTTAGTGTCGTTAAACTCCTCAATTAATGTCATTCAATCAATAAAAATTTGTGTATATCTTTGTAGTGTCATCATATTTGTTTGAGCATGTATGAGTGTTCACGTCATAGCCTACACATATGTTACTCCTACCAGCTCAAGTTTTAGTTGCTTAAATCGCTCAATCATTCACTTTCCTACAAATATACGGTTCTTAAATCGTATTCATTCGCTCACTAGTATTCTTCTGAATACGCAATTCTGTTATTCGCTTTGTGCTTGTGGCTTAGTGATCTGCGCTGCACAATAAAAAAACTAGTTAACGCTTCATATTGTCTTTTAAAGGTTATACACCGTTGCGAGTTATCTAATTGTGATTATGAGGACAAGTAATATTCAAAGCATTATAAATCATCCTGAAGATATTACATAACAAATTCCTACGTTGCTTATGGCGAAATTGGCATTCATAAACTGGGAGAAATCTCAAATCGCAAAATAATTTCCCACAATGTTTTTAAACTTTGTGTTTCTGTTTCGCGGCAAACTAGTTTCAGTTTGATGACCTTAACTCCTTATCAAAAAGTCTTGTGTCCGTGTTTCATAGTATGCTATGAAAAAGATCCACTAAAGCTCAGTGTATCAGTGTTTGGCTGTTTGTTTGATAGCTTTAGGGTTAACAGAATTTTAATTGCACTTCGCTCTTACAAATTCTCCTCATTGGTGTTAAATTATTATTACTTCTACATATACTTCTCTTATTTTGTACATAAGCATGACTGAAGGTGCTCAACAGGCACTTCGACGGATCATGGAGTTATACTCTCGAACAACTCGTTTTGCATTGGCTTGTAATGATTCTTCGAAGCTCATCGAACCAATACAATCAAGATGTGCTGTTTTACGTTATGCTCGTTTAACATCTGCACAAGTGATGGCCAGATTGCTAGAAGTTTCGCGTATCGAAGATGTTTCGTATACAGAAGAAGGTTTGGAAGCCATTGTGTTCACTGCAGACGGTGACATGAGACAGGTAAAGTTTGTCTTGTTTCTTATAACGTAATTGAGAAAAATGAAATATCCTATTATAAATTTGAAGAAAGTAAAAATGAAGATTTCAGTTAAATGATATAAATCCACGGACCACATCTGCTTACAACCTAGAAACAATAGAATTAACCATTAAAGAGCAAAGTAAGCATGGATATTGTAAATCAGCAAGGTGTTAATTAGATTTCGGCTCAACATCCAGATGTTTGATGGTAGGCCAATAATATAAGTACTCTAGAAGAAATCTGACAGGTACATAAAAATAGTTTTTAAAAATTGAAAATTTGTGTCATAGTTTATATCATAATTGAAAAGATTGGGTAGCTGAGTAAAGCCCAAATAATAAATATGAAATATAAAACTATAATAAATGCTCTGGAGGTCATAATAACAATTAGTAAAGGACTTCAAATTTATTCCGCTTAGTTGAAGCCATTGTTGTTGAAAAAATTTAAACCAAATTTATGCTTCCGAAAAGTCAGTTACCAACCATGTTTTGGTGACCTCATTCTCATGGGTTCGTTTCATACGTGTATCCATTTTCAAAAGATGATTAGGTTTTTTAGTACTTAAAGTTTCTTTCAGACCTCTACTCCGTCAACTAGTATGGTAACAACTAACTGATAAAAAAACCTCTAAGTTCGGAGTTAGTAAAACATTCCCTAAAGATTTTTGTAAAGCGGTCATTTCAGGGTCCTTAGCTATTATTTGTTGGTGTGGCACTTGGATCGAAAGTTCAATTTAACTAGACTTCTCAATGCTAAGTAATCTTGTGATATAAAATGGGTGACTGTCATCAAATGTTTTTTTAGCTTGTCAATAATGTTCACTACATCTTACGGTTGTTGTGCTTCTCAAGATAAAACTTGTCGATAATATTCATTATAACTCGGATCCGTTGTTGTAAAAAGACCCCTGAGAATACAAATAGTGTTTATAATTAATTTTTTCAAAATAGAGATTAATTTACTTAATTGCATCTTGGCACCGTTCAGATTGTTTAGTGGCTTTACTCCTGTATCTAATATGTTTGGTTTCTTTGAGATCAGGAATGCACAATGCTAGATCAACATAAACTAGAATAAATTGTTTATTCCCTCCTACCTTGCCTTGATTTACCAACTGATGCTAATTCTTTCTAAAAATCGTCTCTAGATGACATTCAACGTGTAGCAGTCGTTTGAAGTATGCAAATTCGTCTATGCGTAAAAATGAATTATATTTAAGGTGTGATTTCTCTGTGATCTAAAATATTTTAACGAAAGTGAAATTCAATTACTATTGAAGCCCATAATTTTTCCTCGTTATCACTTAGTGATCACTTCTTGAGGTGTGGGCTAGTTGATTAACATTGGTATACATTACCAAGACAATAAGATAGCGTTTAACTTGATGATGTGCTTAAGTTCGTTGCATGAATTTACTAAGGTTTCTTCTTTGCTAAATTACTCTCCAAACTTTTTAAACGGTTATAATAGGCTCTAAATAATCTCCAATCAACTTATGAAGGATTTGGGATGGTCAGTAGCGATAATGTCTTTAAAGTGAGTACTGTTTGTATTTTTCTGTTGGTATAATGTTTACTGTTTACAATATGAATTTCTTAAGGAATCGCATGAATTGTCTGTGTAATCGAGTGATTGAATGTTAACCAGTGTACCTTTCACTTAGCATACACAAATGTTATAGTTCTATTTGATGAAGACGCTCGAAAAATTCTGAGTCTTCTGACCACCTTAAGTAACATAAACAATATTCTTGAAATGCGTTTCTCCTCAAATGCAACATTTTGCTTCAGGAGGTAACTAATGATAGAGTGAAGTAGTTAGTGCATTGATCATCCCACTTATTTTGGAAGTCTCATCAGCCCTGATGGGATGGTGTCTAACAAAATCTTGGCATGAATTCATAAAACTCTTTTAGTGTCTGCCAACTGGGAGACGAGGTTACTGTGTAAACTAATCTTGAAAAATAGAGGATCGTCGTAAGTCACTAGTATTCAATCATAAGTGTTCTTATATTTTGGGACCGTCCAGTTAGCAACTCTGAGGTTAGACTCAGAGTAGTAGGTAAATATGGCGAATAAATTGACAAGGTCAGTCAGTCACCTACAACGTAGGACCAGGCACATATATGCATCGGTCCATGTTGACAAGGTAGTAAATCTTCATTGACTTAGATGGTTAGGGAATATATTACATGGACACTGACCGTTGCACTGAGGTATATGGAAACTACTAACCTGCCTGTTGTTCATCTGGTTATCGTAACTAATAGTCAGAAACTTTGGGTGACATGGCTCAAAATCGTTCACAATGGCGTAGGTAAGTCCATTATTTGTTTTCCCTTAGACACAAGTTCCTAAATCAGTGCCTGATTATTTCTATTACCGCTAATGCTCTTTACTACATCTTACTATGGGGGGTTTTCTTGACAAGTTCATCTCGTTGTACTAATGGAGTATGACAACTTGAATTGATGTGCACATGTGCCAGGTTATAGGTTCCATATGAGTGACTAATTGAATGGATTTCACATATTTGTGCTCTCGTGATGATGTATGCTCGGATCCTCCATATATATATATATATATATATATATATATATATATATATATATATATATATATATATATATATATAATCTGTTCTTTGGTAAAAGCCAACGCACAACACGATACAATCAGCTTAATCACCTCTGAGTGCTTTAATATTGGCTGTTACCTTAAGCAAAAGACTCTTTGAATAGGATTAAATTACGATAAAATTAACACTCCAGAAAGAAATCTTTCTAAGCCGTTAGAATTACCATAAAAATGAAAATAAGTTGATCCTCTTTGGATGTTAACAAGTTTAATAAAAACCTAGGTGAACCTGTTGCTTAAAAATAAATGGCTTTTGAACAGTCGAACCATGAAGCGGAAGTTTTGATATAATCTGCGAAAGTTTCAACAGCCAGAGTCAGATAAAACGTCTTTAGCAACTCAGAAAAGATTATCTGAAGTAATAATTTGCATTGGTGAGAAAATCACTAACTGTTCATTTTTCTCATCTAAATTCATAGAGATATAACGGAACTTATACAGATAATTAGTTACAATTGTAATGTAACTCACTAGATTCTTGTACCCCAGCTCCATATAGTATATTTAGTATAAGCTGGAAACACTATACACTTCCCCAAGTCAAAGTAGAGTTTCGAAATGGCAAGTGTTTGAACTGCGAAACAAAGTAGTTCTGAATATTTAGTGTACTAGTTTGCACTAAATTTCATAATTGACCTACACTATAAGACGTGCTTATCCAGTGCGCTTTCTTAAAAATGGAAATAGATATCACAGTAACTTAATCACTTTCAATCAGTTAATCGGTCTCTCGAAAGTAGAATTTTTCATTTGGTCTTTACCAAGCGTATCATTTCATTAGGCTTCAAATTTGTTTACAGTTCAAACTGGCAACAAATTTCAATAATTTAAGATATCTGTTTGTCTGTACGCGAATTGAATTCGCCTATTTGTGAAATAACTAAAAAACAGTTGTTATCAAAATCGCATTTTTTCACATAAACTTGCATGTGAATACTCACTTAGAATAAACATTGATCTGAATAATTTTTACACTCATGTCTTTTAGACTATTAGCTATGATAATCTAAGGCTGAACCGTCATGCTGAAATTTATATATTTTTATACTGTAGGACAATAGTTTATCTGGTAGTTTTAATTTTTCATCAAAACATTTAATAGTCAGTCAAATGCTCGCTCTTATTAGTGTAAACTATAATTTATCAACTCCTGTCAGCCTTTCGCGACCAAAGTTTCCCTCCTAAACAACCTTACTACTGCACTACCAAATCTTTCGCTTCCACGAACATACATTAGCATTCAAGTAACATGATGCTTTATCCATCGTGTTCATGAATGTTTACAGTTACAGACAAAAAAAATAAACGAGTCTTTAATCAATAAATTCTTTCAAGTCCTAAAATATTTCTTAGGTTATACTACACTCCTTACTTGTATGTTAAGAAATCATGCACTTGATTATTCAGAAATGAAGCTATTGGGAACACAACTATACTTAATAACATTAATTAAACACAATTCACATGTCTTATCAAACAGCAAAACAATCAAATAGAGAAATCCAATCCCCTTTCTTTTATGAAGTAATTCACATCAACTACCTTAAGTGTGGAATCGAGTAAGGTATGAGATTTCTTTCTATTCAGAAATTCATACCAACTAGTAAATACTTAATATTGTATTCATTAATATCATAAGAATCTATAAGCCTATTAAAATCATTATTTTGTGGTAATAATTATTGAATTCATCCTAATCTTCATATGGCAGGTTTGTGATGAACCCCACCCAATGCTTATTAAACAGTTAATTGATCATTGTTCTAAGGGTGAATTGTCAGCTGCTCACAAGATCTTACGTCATTTATGGACTTTGGGATATTCCGCTGAAGATATTATCACCATCACTTTTCGAGTAATAAAGAATCATCCAATGGAAGAGTATCTCAAATTGGGATTTATAAAAGTAAATTATTATAGTCTTTCTGCTTTCTTATAGTGAAGTGGGATCAAACATTTTTCCATCAAGTGCACAATTTTGTAAACGCTACATATTTATTTTCTTGCTTTGTGCATTTCTTCATGAAGTACAATAGTAATACCAATCAAACTAGAAACCAAAACATTTTTTATTCGTAGATTTCGTGACTAAAGTATAATATGACTTTTCCAGAAAACAGAACGTTTTTTTATTATTTCATTCCAATCGCTGTGTATTTAGAATAATATGTATTTATAAAGAAGGGTAGTAAATTCACTAGTCGACAGAAAATCCGAAATTTGTTGTGGAAAAATCAAGATGATATGAATTCGTAAAGTTTTGATGAAGTAATATGCAACCTCCAGTCATTGATAGATTGTGAAGTGTGAGTAAATGTAGTAGTTGCAGTCTTCTCATACAGCACGCTAATGCTGAGGAGCGAATAACAAAGAGGAACTTGAACAGACAACTCAGAAATAACATGGAATCTGTGTGTGTTTAGTGGTACAAAGAGACAACAGTGATTGGTGTACGAACGTGAATTCGATAATATTTGGTGTTACAAGCTAAAATGACGGAAAGTTGAGCTTCGGATGAAAATACATAAATCGTCGTCAACTTTCCGTCTGCGATGTGTCATATGATTGTAGATAATGAAGCATCAAAATGTATGATTTTATTCTGGGCAATTTCAATGTCGTAGCTTCTTCTACAGCTTGTTTACATTTAAAGTTAAAGTACAGTATTGGAACATACATTTGCCAAGTTAGGTTTTTTGATAAACTATGATGTTCCGTAATTATTTATTTAAACTTATTGTCATTTGCCTTTTTACAGGAGGTTGGCCTTACTCATTTACGAATTTCCGAAGGACTAGGTACATACCTACAATTAGCTGGTCTCCTTGCTCGCCTTTGTAAAATAGTGTTACCAAAATAAAAATTTTGTTTTTATTAATATACCATTTCCGAATGTTTATTTTGTACAGCTAGTGACTACCTTGATGTGCTTGTATTAAACTCTTCTCACATTTCAGATTTTTATTTTTGTATTACGACAATGTTAAACTAAAATGTATAAATATAACAACCTGGCTAAGTTCATTTTATCGTCTAATAATTGTTGCTAAAAATAAGATAAATAAATGATACCCATCTATGTTTTTTCTCACTTACTGTGATGATACTGGATTGCATGTTTGTGTTTTTACAAATTAAGTTGATTAATAGGGTATCTGTGTGCACAGAAATGTTAGTAAATATATCCTTTAGTTAAATCGCACATTTAAATAGAGCAATAACCAGAATATTTGCAAGATACAATGAATTTATTGTATTTCGTTGTTAATAGTTTTAGTTATTTTCAATTTGTAAGATAATTTTAAATTTATTTCTTAATAAGTAGTATGTAATGTGAATGAAAAACAGGAATAAAGTTTCGAAAAATCCTTTCGATAATTACTTGAAGTAAGAGTTTTAGAATGTTAAGATGTTATTAGTCAAATTAGCAACATTTTCTAGAAGTTTAGAAAGGGAAAGTGAACGTGTAAGAGAATAAAATGTTATCGAGCCATTTGACCGATCCTGGATTCCGTAAGGATCGGTTGTGCGCAGACCAAATTGCGACACTACGGATCATCGTTGAACAATCAGTTGAGTGGAACTCATCACTGTACACCAACTTCATTGATTATGAAAAGGCATTTGACAGTGTAGACAGGAGGGCGTTATGGAAACTTCTTCGACACTACGGAGTTCCTGAGATTGTCAACATTATCCGGAACTCATACGACAGACTACAGTGCAAGGTCGTGGGTGGAGGACAGCTGACAGACGCATTCCAAGTAAGGACCAGAGTCAGACAAGGCTGTCTACTCTCTCCCTTACTCTTTGTTCTGGTGGTCGACTGGGTTATGAAGACATCTGAGGGAAAACACGGCATACAACGGACAGTTGAGGACCAATTAGACGATCTGGACTTCGCAGATGACCTAGCCCTCCTATCGCACACACATGAACAAATGCAGATAAAGACAGCCAGTGTACCAGCAGTCTCTGCATCAGTAGGCCTCAGCATACACAAAGAGAAAACCAAGGTCCTCAAATTCGAAGCGGAAAACAGCAATCCAATCACTCTTGATGGCGAAACTCTGGAAGATGTAGAATCCTTCACATACCTGAGAAGCATCATCGATGGACAAGGAGGTTCAGATGCAGACGTAAAGGCGAGGATTGGCAAAGCAAGGGCCGCATTCCTACAATTGAAGAACATATAGAACTCAAAACAACTTTCAACCAATATCAAAGTGAGGACGTCAAGATAGTTCTACTGTACGGAGCCGAAACTTGGAGAACTACAACAACCACCATCAAGAAGGTACAAGTATTTATAAATGGTTGTCTACACAAGATACTCAACATCCATTGGCCGGATTCCATCAGCAACAGCCTTTTGTGGGAGAGAACAAACCAGCTTCCAGCTGAAGAAGGAACTAGAAAAGTCGGTGAAAATGCATCACGAGGCAAGCCCTAACTTGGAGTCCGGAAGGGAAGCGTAAAAGAGGAAGGCCAAAGAACACATTAGGTCGGGAAATAGAAGCAGATATGAAAAGGATGAATAACAACTGGAAGGACTCGGAAAGGATTGCCCAGGACAGGGTTGGATGGCGAATGCTGGTGAGCGGCCTATGCTCCTTCACGAGGAGTAACAGGCGTAAGGAAGCCATTTGAAGGCTAACTACTCGCTCTTTTTGAATACGAAGGTCAGCTTTATCATTTCTGTTCATTATGACTTCTGCAAATGTTAGTAACGTCAAACTGGATTGTTTATTGATAAATTTGAATGAGTCTATCGGACCCGTATTATGCCACGTGACTGACTAGCAGGTGGGGTTCTGTTGAAACTTGTCAATTATTTCCAACTTGAATGCGTGGGTTTCTTGGGATATGTTCATTACAACAGATAGACAGTTGTCTTTTTGTCCTTCTGACGTACATGTAAATTGATATATGCATTTAGAAGTAACATCAGATATACACTTTTGTTTGTATTAACAAGCACAGTGTTGTATATATTCGTGTAAACTTTGCAGGTAACATGATTTTTAGGGCTGCTTTTGGTTTTTGTTTAGTTTCACTCATTTGATAACTTTTGAATGACAGTTGAATCAAACATTCTTTTCAGGTTTGCATTCTTCCGTTTTATTTCTGTATTTATTACTATATTCATAGTTGATAGCAGATAAACATTTTCTTGCAGATCGTTTCTTATTATAGTATGTTCCTTTGGTCAACTTAACTTTCTGGCTCTTTGGTTGAGCGTTTTCACCGACTCATATTTATAGCCAATAGGACTAAAGCTTGTTTGTCCACTCCAGGTTTCCTTACGATGTATATACCTCTGACAGGTCCTATCCTCTCTTCTGGGAATATCTACGTCGAGAAAGTAGAACGTGTCATTTTCTTCATGTTCCATTGTGAATTTAGTATATGGATTAACCTTATTAAAAGATCTAAGTACTTTGTTTGCATGATATAGGTCATTACACAAAACAAAAATATCAGCACACGTCACATCAAGTGCAGTCACGCTAATTAAAAGTAGTGCTTATATTATTTCTAAATTTCAAACAAATTTGTCAACAAGTACTGTCCATCACCACGTCATCTGCTTAATAATTTGTTAAACTGGGATCGAAAATTATTAGTACATCCTCATTAAGAATTTGAAGTGTGAATACTGGCTAACGGTGTCGGTTGTTCCTTCTAAAAGAACGTTGGTAAAAAATTGAAACCGTCAGTCTGTACGTTGTATTTATTTGGTCCATCACTTGTGCATATTCGAAAGTGTCCCTGGCATTTTATATGGGTATTTCGTTACGAATTCATTCTAGTTTGTTAGCTAACCATAGGGCTAGATTGTAGCAACGAAAACTCATTGATTTGTTGGCCTCATTCGGTTATTGGATTTATGTGATTCAACCTGTCGATGCATGAGTAGTAAACGTGACCAGCGTAGTTTCAGCTGACTGTATACCTCAACGTCATTTATTTTGGTTTTATTTCTCTAAATAATTTGGATTTTTACTTCTTGATAATGCAGTCCTGCTCTTGTTCGAACCCTCTCCTTTGAATTTGTTTGGACTTGGTATTCTTTTTTGTATCCAGTCAGATTTACTCATCGATACCACCACAGAACCCTTATCTGCTTTAAGTAGTGATATGCTATCATATTTCCGTAGCTTTCGCAAGGAATGACAATTATTTTCCTTACGAAAGCTACGGAAATATGATAGCATATCACTACTTAAAGCAGATAAGGGTTCTGTGGTGGTATCGATGAATAAATCTGACTTTATACAAAAAAGAATACCAAGTCCAAAAAAATTCAAAGAAGAGGGTTCGAACAAGAGCAGGACTGCATTATCAAGAAGTAAAACAACCCAGATTATTTGGAGAAATAAAACCAAAATAAATGATGTTGTGGAATGACAATTTAGACGCCCCACAATCATAGTATTTCTCGACCTTAAGGCGGCATTCGACTCTGTTGATCGTGAGGTTCTATGGCCGTGTTTGTCACTGAAAGGAGTACCAAAGAAGTACATTAACCTCATAAAGGCTCTCTACTCGAACACAACTGGTCGAGTGAGAGCTTATGACGAACTGTCATCAGAATTGATTACCTCAAGTGGTGTTCGTCAGGTCTGTCCACTCTCTCCATTCTTGTTCAACTTTGTGGTCGACGTACTTTTAGAGATAACACTCTCCTCATCTAAATTTCCAGGGGCTGAACTTCTACCGGGAGGTTCACTTGTTGACTTGGAATATGCCGATGAAATAGTCCTATTTGGTGACGACGCTGACAAAATGCAGAGTCTTCTGACCACTCTAAGCAATAATGCAACCATGCTCGGCATGCGATTCTCCCCCCTCGAAATGCAAAATGTTGTTCCAGGATTGGGTTGCATCGACACCCGAACTAATGATAGGGAGTGAAGTAGTTGAGTATGTCGACCGCTTTACTTTTCTTCAGTTATTGTGGTCTGGCGTGTGACGAAATCTCAGCACGGATACAGAAGGCTCGACTGGCTTTTACCAACTTGCGTCATTTATGATGTAGGCGAGATATCCGTCTATCAACCAAAGGACGTGTTACTGCGCAGCAGTTCGTTCAGTCCTACTTTGTGGCAGCGAAACATGCCGGTAAGAGTAGAGGATATCCATAGGTTCCTAGTATTTGATCATAGGTGTCTCCGGAAAATTGCTCGTATATCCTGAAACCACCGAGTAAGTAATGCAGTTGTCAGGAAACGGATGCTAGATATGGATGACAAACCAATTGATAAAGTGGTGAAACTTCATCAGTTGAGATGGCTGGGACACGTATTACGTATGCCCAACGACCGACTGCCTCGATGTTCAGTGGTATAGGAGTAGGTTGGAAGAAAGCTAGGGGTGGCCAGACCAAAACATGGCACAAGTTCATGAAGTCACTGACAAGTGGACTGAGTCATGTTAGTAGGTGTAGACTACCTGGTTGGGGACCGCGAGACGATAGCAACCGATGGTTAGAGACCCTGAATGACATGGCTCAAAATCGTTTGCAATGGCACAAGTGCATCCACTCTTTGTGTTCTCCCAAATTTTAATCTTCTGAATTCTTCATATCCTTTTTTTTCTTTCCAAATTTGTTTCGCTGGATTATATTCCTTGAATAACATCTCCAAACCCTAATCTTTCCGATTACTGCTTATACTCTTAATACCTCTACCACTACGGGATTTGAATGGACAACTGCATCTCTGTGCTAATGTAGTATGGCAACTCGAACTGATGTACGTACGTACGAAGTTCTACGTTGTTACTGACTAAATGACAATTATCTTTCCACATGATTTTGGATTAAACGACTAGCTTATTGTTGGTACGAGTGTACTATAACTCATAATCATGAAAAGAAAATATATCAAATTATAAACGTTAGCACTCTATTCAAAAGTTTTAGGTCTTATGGATTTCTCGTTGATTGATCACTTGTCTTATTCATTGAATGAAAATTAAAACATCTTGTCTGTATCAAAATAAATGAATATTAAACTGTCCCAACAATATTGCATCCACGTATACTCACCTAGTTAGAGGACTGGAGTTTCGAGCGACATTATTTCTGTGACCAGTTTATTCCACATGCTAAAGAAGCTCAATGATGCACTGTAGCCTATTGGACTCACTTGATTTCTAAAGGCAAAATCTGATGTCCCAATAAACCGATTATTAACTCAGAATTAGTTACAGTAATTTTAGTCTCAAAATTCGATGCTTATAGCGTTTCATTTATCTGGTAACTTCGATCCAAATAGGTTTTCTTTACAAACTTGCATATGAGCATTTCTATATATCACCACACATTACGAACAAATTAAACGCACTATCGAGTACGTGATTTCTATAAATACATTGAAGAATTCAGTATCACAATTCACTTAATTTATTTTCTGACTTGTCAAACGATTCACACTGAAATGCGTTTCTTTGTGACAACTAATAAACTCAACTAGCACGACATTTCTAGTGAATACAAAGTATGGATATGAATCTTTCATGTTTTTCGTCAAATTAAGCCATATTCTAATTGTCCGCTAAAACAGATGAGTCTTTAACATAGATTATGGTTGCACGTCCGTAGATAAACTAGACAACTTAATTCCCATCAGAAAGTGGAGTGAATGGAATTCCAATGTGGTATACTACTTCACATACAGAACAATATAAGATCAAGTAACGTGACCAATGTGGTGACATGATTTCCAAACATGCAGATATTCGCAGGACGGGTAAGATTACAGTAAACCGAAAGTCCGGATGCTTTCTAGCTTATTTCTCTTGTTTGAAATTTAGGTAGGTAGTACAGTCCAGTGTACTATTTACTCGGTTTGACAATAAGCTGGAGTGTGCCATGCCTTCAAAGCTCAGTTTTAGTGTTATAACCAAGCTGTTAGATCAGTAGACAACTAGAACTAAATTACAGACATGAAGTATCCTTTCTTTAGTGACTAAGTAATAGGCACCACAAACTGTGTATATACATAAGATTTATTTCATTTAAAGCACGTTTATGGTCTGCAACTTGTTTGGGGTGATGATGTACAAATCTAATTGGATAAAATTTAACTTAGTAAACTTGACATTGGAAAATTAAGAGCAAATGTAAGTGGATACAGTAACGCAGGTGAACCTGGGTAAATAAAATGGAGAAAGATGATGAAATGAATTTAAGACTGTAGAACGATATATTTTAAACACAAAAAATAATCCAATGCAAAATGCTCTAAGCATCTCGCTTCGTGAGTTTTGCAATAGGTTTCCGACTAACTCGGGTTTGTCTTCTGTGGCTTCACTACACATGATCACATTTTGTGCTTCCTTTAAATTCAGATTTCTTTTCGTAGTCAAACGTACTTACAGAACAATGGATTTTAGTCAAGTGGTGTCAGACGTATATCGATGGTTCTAATTCCAAGGTTTTTCGCATCGTGCACGATCACTTCTTTTCAAGGGACCCGAAAAAACGCTGAGCAACGGGTGGGCTTAACGACTTAGAAGTGTGGCCACAAAACCCAAGGGATGATTATTTGAGGCCGGTCCTACATGGCTTTTTCAAACTCCGCTTGTTAGCCTCATGCTTTTCAGAACTTATTGCTAACGACAAATATCTGCAGGCTGTTTTTGGGGACGTCATCGCTGCAGATGCTGATTGTCTAAAAGAAACGCCATACTGGCGCTACAAACCTGTACGTCCGACTTCGCCCTCAGACCTTGAGTTTGCTGCTTTCAGCCTTACCGCTCTCCAAGCGACGTGCTTCGGAAGGTGGGACCTGTAAATACGAACGTTTGCGTAGGTCATCACGATATGCGAGCTCGGCCACTATGTCAAGCTGAGATACGATTGGGTAGAACAATAAATAAATCTAAATAGAACTTGCAAGAACACTGTTGAAAACTTTTACTGGTACTAGCACTAACATTAGTGTGATGCCTGTGTAGTTCTTACACTTGCTCAAATCTCCTTTTCTTGGTGCCTTGATGAGGCCTTCTTCTTTCCGGTATATCGTCACTTGTTCTCCATTCCAAATATTCCTGAAAAGGATGTGAAGCACGTTTGCAGTTACTTCTGTATATTTAGCTAGTGTGTTGTGTGGTCCTGATGCTTTATCACTTTTGATTTGTCTGATGGCCATGCTGATCTGTTTGATCGTTCGTGCAGTGATATCAAAGGGAAGTCTGTATCAGCTACTTCGATGTCCGGTGGGTTCAGTGAGGCTGGTCTGTTCGAGAGTTCTTCAAAGTGTTTTGCCGACCTCCTCTACTGTTCTTGAATACCAGTGATTGTCTTGCCTTCGTTCTTGACTGGTCGCTCCAGTTTACTACATCCCCGTCTTTTGTGTATTTCTGCCTATCGTATCTAATGCTTCTCTCCACTCTCTTGTTTGCTTCTGAGTGTGTTCTGGCTTTCTCTGCTCTTAGTTGACTGTTGTTAATTCCTATCTTCTTACTTTTCCTTTGCTGTATCCTCCCTAGGGTTTCGATAACGATCCATTCCTTATGACGGTGGTGCCTGTTGCCCAGAACCTTCCGGTACGTTGTTTGGCTTTTTTATCCCTTTCCAGCTGTTCTTCATAGTAGTTTCCTCTTCTTTATGGTTTTATTGCGCTCAGAACTTGTTCCTGAGTTTGTATCTCGAACAAAGGTTGTATTAGACCTTTGTGATGCTGTCTCCACAGTTGTCTAGTGGTTCTTTACCTTCAGTTCCATCTTGACAACCACCAGGTGGTGATCTGAAGACATCAGCTCTCCTCTCTGTCGTCGCATCCTCCATCGTTCTGGACTTTTTATTGATGCAAATATAATTGATTTGGTCCATTGTAGTATTATCCGGTGAGACCCATTTAGCTTTGTGTACGCGTTTGTGGTATAATGTAGTACCTCCTATAGTCGTTTTGTTGAAGGCATATAAATTTGCAAATCTTTCACCATTTTCGTTTTCTAAGTCCATGTCTTCCCATGACATCTTCATAGTCAGTGTTGCCCATTGCAACTTCGGTGTTTAAGTCTCCTATCAGTATTTCCAGGTGCATACCGTCTTCATTTGGACAACATCAGTATAACTTTATGTATGCAAAGTATTTTATTTGTGGTGATCAAAGTGTAACAACACATCTACTGAAGCCAATTTTTTATGTCCAGCTTGGGTCAAATAGGTTCCGCATACTCCGTGCACCATCCAGTTGTTTCTTCTCATTTCTGCAGCTACTTAACTGGCCCTCGTGGTCGCCCACGTTGTCTGGACAATCCATGTATGTGTGTTAATTGATCTGGTTGTTAGAAGGATCATCGACCTCGTGACTACCGAAGTCTTGGCTCCCACTACCATGTGTCATAATTCTTCTAAATGAAGACCCTTCAATTGCCCGGGCAGTTTACATGATTTTTCCGACTAGTGTTTTTAGCAGTTTTTACTACGGGATGGTGTTGGTGATCCCACGCCGAACGGTACTCCTTTCTTCTGGCTTTGAACTGGCAGTAACCCTAGGAGAGTTCCAATTAGTCAAAACTCCTTGGTACGTAATCAATACATGACTGCCATCTCTACTACGATTTAATTGATCAGGTTCAAATTAAATTGAACTGTTGCACTAAAAGTTTCAACCTAGACTAATTTAACGACCAGAAGAAAGCTCACATACACCTATGAGGCAGCTTCATATTCTTTGAACTTGCACACTAGGATTAGTTGCTAATCACTTAAAAATATGGTTGAAATCGTAGTTGATGAGTGTGACTTCGAAGATTACCAGTAACTGAATTCCCTTTCGCCGTCTTATGGAACCACAGAATCTTAACGGACCCCAGTCGCCTTTTCGTTTCACAGACTCATCGAGTTCCTCTTGACAACCTTCATTTCCTGCCTAGCCGATGGATACCAGTCATAATCATGCTGTTAACACACCAATATACAGGCGCAAACTAGTGCTCATAACGTAAGATGGATACGTCCAAGTTCGCATTGCCAACGCAACATCGCATAAACGGATACCACATACTGGCAGTTCCATTTTTGATAGAAAATTACGACACAAATTCATTATAGTTCATGCTTTTCCAACACCCACTTCCCTTATTTTGTACTCTTTTTATTGCACTAAGCGTCTATCCACCACCAAAAAACTCAAACCCAAACCGAATCCTATAGTGAGATTCTATTTCATACCATACCTGTTTGCGCGATGATGTGACTGAATAGCTTGTTACAGACAAACTAGGTATCAGTTGAATTGATTAACCTTAATGTAGTTTCACACAGCTGGTCTGATAACCTTTCCAAAATACACGACTCACAAATGAAGAACAGAGACCTTATAATTAGAGCACTCAGTATTCGATGACTGGGTTGTCCATTCGAACCCCGCGTCATCTACTTTCGCATGGACAGCTTAGTAGTATCACTACGCCTTACAAAACTCGTACCTTAGAGAGATTAGGTGTCTTCCTTTACCCTGGTAACTTATTTCTTTACATCACATATTTCAACTCTCAACTGATTTCGTTATGTTTGGAAATACATTTGTCAAAACGGAGTAACATGCTGCACAAACTAACCAATAGCTCTTCAGAATCTGTTGCAGCGGCATAGATACTCCACAGTTTACGTCCTAATTAATTTTGGAATCATATTCTCGGTGTCAAATTCTTTCCACAATCATTGCAACCACTATTATTTAGATTCCTTGGCCACTTGTCTTAACAATCCAATTTCGTCGTACCAGTCCGCTTAAGTAACTGGTTAACGTGCATTAATGGCAGGCACTGTTGTTTGTAAATGACTGACTCAATCTCACTAATAAATGAATAGTTGACAGATATATTTCTACAATAGCATTCAAAAAAGTACAGTGTATCTACATACTGAGACTTTTTAATCCACAAAAAAATTATTCATCGGATTTAGGCTTCGTAGTACGACATTTATGATTTCTGTTGAAATCTACGGTTGTTCTATCTTCCTACTTTAGATGAACATCACTGGTTACTTTAAAACTAATAAACTAAAATATCAGTATACAACATTTTATTGTATGTAACCTGAATATAACTAATGTGAGATACTAATTAGCTTCAGTGTGATATGTTCCTGAGATTTTATATGATCGACGCCTTAAATTTACGTAGCACTGAACTTAAACACAGTAAGACTTTATGACTTTGAAAGAAACTGATTGAGAATTTTGTGGGTGACAAAAATGCTATTTAAAAAGCCTTATTTCTTCCATATACCAGTTAAAATAAGAAAAAATACCCAGATCCACCGCAGGTAAATATGACACCCTCTACTAAAAACAAAAATCAAGAGTCCGTTTCAGGTTCATTCGAAGGTACGAAGTGATAATAAAATCCATGAGTAAGATCAACCATCAAATCTGGAGTGCATTCAGGTAGCTCCCCAATCAGTCGGCCAGGTGAGCCACCATATATACTAAATGGAGGTACAACTGTTTCTGGAGGAAGTACTGTATTGTCTCTTAATGAACAAGCATCCTTTAATACACAACGCCGTCCAATCACACAATTTTTACCAATGTGTACATAAGATCCAATTTGTGCTGCGTTGACAATAGAATCCTCTTCAATGAAAACATTGTCTCCTATATGAAGAGGGAAAAAAGCAACACCTTTACTAAATTTCTTAAACGGTGGACGAATAACAGCCTTTCGGCCAATTACACAGTGGCGTCCAATACGTATGTTGGCCAGATCACCTCTTATGATACAATCAGACATAATGATGGTTTTTCCATTTAATACAATGTTCTGACTTCCACATAGAACAGATTTTCGACTAACTTTGTTGCCACTAGCAGTTTCGATATACTGCGATTTTGAATAAAATACATCTGGTAGTTCCATTTACCTAAAAGTACAAAGGAAATCGAAATGATCAAAACTAATGTATATTACATGGAAATCTGTCAGTAATATGCAAACAATAATCACATAAACAGATATACTAGCTTCTGAATCTTAAACTTATTTTCAGACGTCAGTCAGATTAGCCGTATTTTAGTTAGGCTTGATTTTTCTGCTTAATATGAGAACGGTATAAACTTACGGACTAAGTGGATAAAGAATCCAACATTTTAGCGAAAGTTAGATACGTCCAGCGAAAACAAATTGTGCAGCACGGTGGTTAATATTAAACAAAAAGCACAATTTGAAACTTATCAGTTGCTAGAAAGCTGGCAAGCAGTGGAAACAAAATCCATCCAACACTAATCGATATACCAAATAATGAGTATGGGGTACTCTTTTGATCATATTAACCAACTTATGTTCTCAGATCTACTGCTTCAATGGGGCAGTTTCAATCAAGTAAAAGTGGCTCACAAGTGATATTTATTGGACGGCTGAATTTCAAGATTATTGAGTAGTCATAAAAATGTATGTATGTAAGGATTACATAACATCAGGAACATATCAGATACCAATGAGTGCTCCAACTGAAGTTCAAACTTACGGCAGCGAAAGTTAGGTTAAACACTAGTGACCACATTTTTTAGCAAGTAATCCAAGACGTAATTAGAATGACAATCAATATTGTTGCACAGGATTTTCTTCCATTACAATTACAGTGTTAGTTCTATTATTCACACAACAGGTAATACCAAGCTCTTTAAGGAGAATGAAAAATCCAATTGAGATAAGTTCCGTAGGGGCTGAGAGTTTTTAAGTGAAAACATGTCACAAGTACACGGAAATAAATATATTAAAAACGAGAAGAAACACATTCACTAAAATCTATTTCCCGAAATAGAATTACGAATATCAGTGCTTTTTAATGGAGTGGATGATATAACATAGAGTACCAACACTGCTGATCAGAAGCATTAAGCAAAGTGAACTGCACACAATTAATATACTGTTTGTTTAAGCAAACCTTACTTTGAAATTTCAAAGGAAAGTTTCCGTGAAGTGTCTTAGCAAGAAAACTTGGCACAATAGTAATGACTAACAAGTGGAAGCTAGTCTTGGTGTTCATGCACATATCTATCCTAGAAACCTCACGGAGGAGCTCCCCATCTAGATTGTATATATACAATCATATATGATTAGACGTACTGATACACTTGTCATTTGAAGAAAAGGGGAATAAGTACGGGTTTATTATTTTCTATCAACATTCATTAGTGGGGTTAACTCTTAGACCCGACTACAGTGCAGTATTTATGACACATAAGTGATGCAGCGCAAAACAACATACAACGCGCGTGAGATTGCGAGTCTATAGGCTGTAGGTCATTCATTCAGTCTTCAGTAATTAGTATGATGAACCCGTGGTAATCCTGACAGATTGGCTTCCAAAAAGTCTAGCTGCTTGAAATTATTCATACATGTGGCTGATACCACTTGTTTGGGTAAGGCATTCTAGTCACGACCACTCGATGAGAAAAACGGAAACTCACTTTAAGTTTATTAGATCGCAGTTTGTGAAACTTCGTGCTATGACTTCATGGATTGTTAGTGCTGAAAAGAGCGAACAGATAAGATATATTGACACCTAAATCATAATTAAAGATACGAAATGTCAGTATAAGGTCACCTCATGTCCTACGGTACGATAAGGGAAAAGGTTTAGGCGCTCATCGTAAGGGAGTTTAGAAAGACCCTTTACTAATTTTGCTTCTAAACGCTCACGTGAGTTAATATCTTTTACCAAACATGGGCTAGCTGCTTGAATACAGTTCTCTAAGTCTGGTCTTCCATAGGTGGGATATAAAATCCGAAATATTTCCTCGTCAAAGCTTTTGAATGCTCGGCGAAGTGACCATAATGCACGAAAATCATTGACAGAATCTGCGTTGCAATGCGTATTTGTTTTCAAGTCATGAATTGCCATTACTTCTAATTCGTTATGTTCTTGAACGCGTGGAAGAGATGTATCATCAACAGTATACTGGTAACTGTTTCCATGTCCGATGTACATGAACACTCTCTTCTTAGAATTAACTTCTAAGCCCAAACTCTAGCCCATCTAACTAGTTTGTCCAAGTCAGCTTGGAGATCAAAATGATCGGCCTGACTTCTTATTGTTCTCCAGAGTTTCACATCATCCGCAAACAATAATGTCGACGACTTAAGCAACAGCGGTCCCGGTATCTTACAAGGTTTGAGGTTTTCTCAGTCACATATAAAGATCCTATGGCTGGTATCTCGGATTATTGTGACTAGTATTTGGAGAAACACACGTAGTGTAGACTTCGCTAAAGCAGTTGGGGGAAGTCTCAGCTTTTATTTGATTTGACCAAACTAGTAAATCTTAATTTTCGTGTAACGCTAATGGGGGAATACCATCACTACAATTTGTTCACTGTTTAATATACGGAAACAATCGTTTCGAACAAGTACGGCTACGATATGCCGACTGTCTTTTCTAAGTAGTACAGGATTTAGCTATAGTCTTTTTGCATATATTCCGGATTTTTCGATATTCACACTTAAGTGGTGCGTTTCCTGTTGACAAGAATAAGTCACAGAAGTGTTTCCTTTGCTTCAACAGCTTCCGGGTTTCCTTATTAATCCATCGTGTGCAATGTAATAGCTTACGTGATAACCATGGGATAAACGGTGATGTTACGGACTCGATTGTGTCCTTAAACCTATCCCATTCGTCTTCGATCGATCCATCCACGTCGACCCACCAGTCAGTCAACATAGTACAATCCCTGATTGCCGGAATATTGGCTCGCCAGATATTAGAACAGGGTGGAGCATATACAAATTGTATACCGAGTGCTCCAAACTTGAAGTACAGTACAACGTGACCACTATTCACTAGTAGGGGAGGATGCTGAATGTCGATGACTTCCTCACAATGGTGTGTGAGGAAAAGGTCCAGCAATGACGGGTCATGTTCCAAGTCAATGTGTGTCGGTTATGCGATACATTGTGCAAGTGCACACTTAATAATGGTTGATAGAAGCTAGCAATCGAAACATTCACCCGGAGCTGTAAGCTCTATCCAGTTGATATGCAGTGCGTTGAAGTCTCCAAAAATGAAACAACATTCTGTCTTACTCCAAGAACAGATGTGTCTAAAGATAAAGTCATCAGCCAGACAAAACAGACTACTGTATATTCCCCCTATAGTCACTAACCCATTTATAGATTTAATCTTACAACATGCTACCTCACATGTACCACTAACATGCTCCTCCGACATGACTGGTTGTATACGGAAGTGGTCTCTAACGTATAATATTATGCCTCCTCCACTGCAACTTAAAAATCTATCAGTTCTAATACAGATGTAACTTGCAATGATGGGAGAACAGTGTATATTAACAGTAAGCCAAGTTTCTGTGACGACAATTATATCGGAACTTAATTCTTCCACCATCAAACTTACATCGGACGTTTTATTTCAAAGACTACGGGCGTTCTTGTAGAACACTTTTAAGGTGCTTTGGGAATCATTCGATCTACCCATATAGGTCGCGGAAGCAATGGTTTCCAAGACCTGATTACCCGGAAGCCCTTAATCGTAAGGTTCGTTTCGCCAATTAGCTTTTGAGTTCTTAACTCTTAAGAGCATTCTTCCACACGATTCATTCCTCAACAGGCCAGTCTGTTTGGATGCGAATATTTGAATCACGGGTTTTGTGTGTGCTATTCAATACTATATCTCTTTCCTCAAAATTCCCGAGTACCAACTTCAAGATCCTTCTCTGTCGGTCCTCGCCTCCAACCCGCTTACCAAGTCGGATTAATTTCTTGATATGTACCCAGATAACAAAAATTTTGGTTGTCCACATCTATAAGTACAATCAACCATTGTAATCAGAAAGTTTAGGACACAATATGAACACAAGTGTCAGTCAATGAGAAAGAAGGTACCACAAGACAAAGTTTACCAAGATTTCAAACCTTAACAGAAATACTTTAGTTAAAGTGAACCAAGAATGCTTTTTCTGCAAAAAGTACACAACAGTAAGGCTAATCACAACAAGTACAAAATAAGTGCATTTTTGGAAAACGCGCGTCCCATTTCAACGGCAATGAAATTTTGATATATGGACTTCCCAAAGTTATTCCTGTTCATATGGTAGAAGACTTATTCACAAAAGGGCAAGATTTTACTTGACGACTTCAGTTTGTTCTGTCTTACTCCAAGAACAGATGTGTCTAAAGATAAAGTCATCAGCCAGACAAAACAGACTACTGTATATTCCCCTATAGTCACTAACCCATTTATAGATTTAATCTTACAACATGCTACCTCACATGTACCACTAACATGCTCCTCCGACATGACTGGTTGTATACGGAAGTGGTCTCTAACGTATAATATTATGCCTCCTCCACTGCAACTTAAAAATCTATCAGTTCTAATACAGATGTAACTTGCAATGATGGGAGAACAGTGTATATTAACAGTAAGCCAAGTTTCTGTGACGACAATTATATCGGAACTTAATTCTTCCACCATCAAACTTACATCGGACGTTTTATTTCAAAGTCTACGGGCGTTCTTGTAGAACACTTTTAAGGTGCTTTGGGAATCATTCGATCTACCCATATAGGTCGCGGAAGCAATGGTTTCCAAGACCTGATTACCCGGAAGCCCTTAATCGTAAGGTTCGTTTCGCCAATTAGCTTTTGAGTTCTTAACTCTTAAGAGCATTCTTCCACACGATTCATTCCTCAACAGGCCAGTCTGTTTGGATGCGAATATTTGAATCACGGGTTTTGTGTGTGCTATTCAATACTATATCTCTTTCCTCAAAATTCCCGAGTACCAACTTCAAGATCCTTCTCTGTCGGTCCTCGCCTCCAACCCGCTTACCAAGTCGGATTAATTTCTTGATATGTACCCAGATAACAAAAATTTTGGTTGTCCACATCTATAAGTACAATCAACCATTGTAATCAGAAAGTTTAGGACACAATATGAACACAAGTGTCAGTCAATGAGAAAGAAGGTACCACAAGACAAAGTTTACCAAGATTTCAAACCTTAACAGAAATACTTTAGTTAAAGTGAACCAAGAATGCTTTTTCTGCAAAAAGTACACAACAGTAAGGCTAATCACAACAAGTACAAAATAAGTGCATTTTTGGAAAACGCGCGTCCCATTTCAACGGCAATGAAATTTTGATATATGGACTTCCCAAAGTTATTCCTGTTCATATGGTAGAAGACTTATTCACAAAAGGGCAAGATTTTACTTGACGACTTCAGTTTGTTCTGTCTTACTCCAAGAACAGATGTGTCTAAAGATAAAGTCATCAGCCAGACAAAACAGACTACTGTATATTCCCCCTATAGTCACTAACCCATTTATAGATTTAATCTTACAACATGCTACCTCACATGTACCACTAACATGCTCCTCCGACATGACTGGTTGTATACGGAAGTGGTCTCTAACGTATAATATTATGCCTCCTCCACTGCAACTTAAAAATCTATCAGTTCTAATACAGATGTAACTTGCAATGATGGGAGAACAGTGTATATTAACAGTAAGCCAAGTTTCTGTGACGACAATTATATCGGAACTTAATTCTTCCACCATCAAACTTACATCGGACGTTTTATTTCAAAGACTACGGGCGTTCTTGTAGAACACTTTTAAGGTGCTTTGGGAATCATTCGATCTACCCATATAGGTCGCGGAAGCAATGGTTTCCAAGACCTGATTACCCGGAAGCCCTTAATCGTAAGGTTCGTTTCGCCAATTAGCTTTTGAGTTCTTAACTCTTAAGAGCATTCTTCCACACGATTCATTCCTCAACAGGCCAGTCTGTTTGGATGCGAATATTTGAATCACGGGTTTTGTGTGTGCTATTCAATACTATATCTCTTTCCTCAAAATTCCCGAGTACCAACTTCAAGATCCTTCTCTGTCGGTCCTCGCCTCCAACCCGCTTACCAAGTCGGATTAATTTCTTGATATGTACCCAGATAACAAAAATTTTGGTTGTCCACATCTATAAGTACAATCAACCATTGTAATCAGAAAGTTTAGGACACAATATGAACACAAGTGTCAGTCAATGAGAAAGAAGGTACCACAAGACAAAGTTTACCAAGATTTCAAACCTTAACAGAAATACTTTAGTTAAAGTGAACCAAGAATGCTTTTTCTGCAAAAAGTACACAACAGTAAGGCTAATCACAACAAGTACAAAATAAGTGCATTTTTGGAAAACGCGCGTCCCATTTCAACGGCAATGAAATTTTGATATATGGACTTCCCAAAGTTATTCCTGTTCATATGGTAGAAGACTTATTCACAAAAGGGCAAGATTTTACTTGACGACTTCAGTTTGTTCTGTCTTACTCCAAGAACAGATGTGTCTAAAGATAAAGTCATCAGCCAGACAAAACAGACTACTGTATATTCCCCTATAGTCACTAACCCATTTATAGATTTAATCTTACAACATGCTACCTCACATGTACCACTAACATGCTCCTCCGACATGACTGGTTGTATACGGAAGTGGTCTCTAACGTATAATATTATGCCTCCTCCACTGCAACTTAAAAATCTATCAGTTCTAATACAGATGTAACTTGCAATGATGGGAGAACAGTGTATATTAACAGTAAGCCAAGTTTCTGTGACGACAATTATATCGGAACTTAATTCTTCCACCATCAAACTTACATCGGACGTTTTATTTCAAAGACTACGGGCGTTCTTGTAGAACACTTTTAAGGTGCTTTGGGAATCATTCGATCTACCCATATAGGTCGCGGAAGCAATGGTTTCCAAGACCTGATTACCCGGAAGCCCTTAATCGTAAGGTTCGTTTCGCCAATTAGCTTTTGAGTTCTTAACTCTTAAGAGCATTCTTCCACACGATTCATTCCTCAACAGGCCAGTCTGTTTGGATGCGAATATTTGAATCACGGGTTTTGTGTGTGCTATTCAATACTATATCTCTTTCCTCAAAATTCCCGAGTACCAACTTCAAGATCCTTCTCTGTCGGTCCTCGCCTCCAACCCGCTTACCAAGTCGGATTAATTTCTTGATATGTACCCAGATAACAAAAATTTTGGTTGTCCACATCTATAAGTACAATCAACCATTGTAATCAGAAAGTTTAGGACACAATATGAACACAAGTGTCAGTCAATGAGAAAGAAGGTACCACAAGACAAAGTTTACCAAGATTTCAAACCTTAACAGAAATACTTTAGTTAAAGTGAACCAAGAATGCTTTTTCTGCAAAAAGTACACAACAGTAAGGCTAATCACAACAAGTACAAAATAAGTGCATTTTTGGAAAACGCGCGTCCCATTTCAACGGCAATGAAATTTTGATATATGGACTTCCCAAAGTTATTCCTGTTCATATGGTAGAAGACTTATTCACAAAAGGGCAAGATTTTACTTGACGACTTCAGTTTGTTCTGTCTTACTCCAAGAACAGATGTGTCTAAAGATAAAGTCATCAGCCAGACAAAACAGACTACTGTATATTCCCCTATAGTCACTAACCCATTTATAGATTTAATCTTACAACATGCTACCTCACATGTACCACTAACATGCTCCTCCGACATGACTGGTTGTATACGGAAGTGGTCTCTAACGTATAATATTATGCCTCCTCCACTGCAACTTAAAAATCTATCAGTTCTAATACAGATGTAACTTGCAATGATGGGAGAACAGTGTATATTAACAGTAAGCCAAGTTTCTGTGACGACAATTATATCGGAACTTAATTCTTCCACCATCAAACTTACATCGGACGTTTTATTTCAAAGACTACGGGCGTTCTTGTAGAACACTTTTAAGGTGCTTTGGGAATCATTCGATCTACCCATATAGGTCGCGGAAGCAATGGTTTCCAAGACCTGATTACCCGGAAGCCCTTAATCGTAAGGTTCGTTTCGCCAATTAGCTTTTGAGTTCTTAACTCTTAAGAGCATTCTTCCACACGATTCATTCCTCAACAGGCCAGTCTGTTTGGATGCGAATATTTGAATCACGGGTTTTGTGTGTGCTATTCAATACTATATCTCTTTCCTCAAAATTCCCGAGTACCAACTTCAAGATCCTTCTCTGTCGGTCCTCGCCTCCAACCCGCTTACCAAGTCGGATTAATTTCTTGATATGTACCCAGATAACAAAAATTTTGGTTGTCCACATCTATAAGTACAATCAACCATTGTAATCAGAAAGTTTAGGACACAATATGAACACAAGTGTCAGTCAATGAGAAAGAAGGTACCACAAGACAAAGTTTACCAAGATTTCAAACCTTAACAGAAATACTTTAGTTAAAGTGAACCAAGAATGCTTTTTCTGCAAAAAGTACACAACAGTAAGGCTAATCACAACAAGTACAAAATAAGTGCATTTTTGGAAAACGCGCGTCCCATTTCAACGGCAATGAAATTTTGATATATGGACTTCCCAAAGTTATTCCTGTTCATATGGTAGAAGACTTATTCACAAAAGGGCAAGATTTTACTTGACGACTTCAGTTTGTTCTGTCTTACTCCAAGAACAGATGTGTCTAAAGATAAAGTCATCAGCCAGACAAAACAGACTACTGTATATTCCCCTATAGTCACTAACCCATTTATAGATTTAATCTTACAACATGCTACCTCACATGTACCACTAACATGCTCCTCCGACATGACTGGTTGTATACGGAAGTGGTCTCTAACGTATAATATTATGCCTCCTCCACTGCAACTTAAAAATCTATCAGTTCTAATACAGATGTAACTTGCAATGATGGGAGAACAGTGTATATTAACAGTAAGCCAAGTTTCTGTGACGACAATTATATCGGAACTTAATTCTTCCACCATCAAACTTACATCGGACGTTTTATTTCAAAGACTACGGGCGTTCTTGTAGAACACTTTTAAGGTGCTTTGGGAATCATTCGATCTACCCATATAGGTCGCGGAAGCAATGGTTTCCAAGACCTGATTACCCGGAAGCCCTTAATCGTAAGGTTCGTTTCGCCAATTAGCTTTTGAGTTCTTAACTCTTAAGAGCATTCTTCCACACGATTCATTCCTCAACAGGCCAGTCTGTTTGGATGCGAATATTTGAATCACGGGTTTTGTGTGTGCTATTCAATACTATATCTCTTTCCTCAAAATTCCCGAGTACCAACTTCAAGATCCTTCTCTGTCGGTCCTCGCCTCCAACCCGCTTACCAAGTCGGATTAATTTCTTGATATGTACCCAGATAACAAAAATTTTGGTTGTCCACATCTATAAGTACAATCAACCATTGTAATCAGAAAGTTTAGGACACAATATGAACACAAGTGTCAGTCAATGAGAAAGAAGGTACCACAAGACAAAGTTTACCAAGATTTCAAACCTTAACAGAAATACTTTAGTTAAAGTGAACCAAGAATGCTTTTTCTGCAAAAAGTACACAACAGTAAGGCTAATCACAACAAGTACAAAATAAGTGCATTTTTGGAAAACGCGCGTCCCATTTCAACGGCAATGAAATTTTGATATATGGACTTCCCAAAGTTATTCCTGTTCATATGGTAGAAGACTTATTCACAAAAGGGCAAGATTTTACTTGACGACTTCAGTTTGTTCTGTCTTACTCCAAGAACAGATGTGTCTAAAGATAAAGTCATCAGCCAGACAAAACAGACTACTGTATATTCCCCTATAGTCACTAACCCATTTATAGATTTAATCTTACAACATGCTACCTCACATGTACCACTAACATGCTCCTCCGACATGACTGGTTGTATACGGAAGTGGTCTCTAACGTATAATATTATGCCTCCTCCACTGCAACTTAAAAATCTATCAGTTCTAATACAGATGTAACTTGCAATGATGGGAGAACAGTGTATATTAACAGTAAGCCAAGTTTCTGTGACGACAATTATATCGGAACTTAATTCTTCCACCATCAAACTTACATCGGACGTTTTATTTCAAAGACTACGGGCGTTCTTGTAGAACACTTTTAAGGTGCTTTGGGAATCATTCGATCTACCCATATAGGTCGCGGAAGCAATGGTTTCCAAGACCTGATTACCCGGAAGCCCTTAATCGTAAGGTTCGTTTCGCCAATTAGCTTTTGAGTTCTTAACTCTTAAGAGCATTCTTCCACACGATTCATTCCTCAACAGGCCAGTCTGTTTGGATGCGAATATTTGAATCACGGGTTTTGTGTGTGCTATTCAATACTATATCTCTTTCCTCAAAATTCCCGAGTACCAACTTCAAGATCCTTCTCTGTCGGTCCTCGCCTCCAACCCGCTTACCAAGTCGGATTAATTTCTTGATATGTACCCAGATAACAAAAATTTTGGTTGTCCACATCTATAAGTACAATCAACCATTGTAATCAGAAAGTTTAGGACACAATATGAACACAAGTGTCAGTCAATGAGAAAGAAGGTACCACAAGACAAAGTTTACCAAGATTTCAAACCTTAACAGAAATACTTTAGTTAAAGTGAACCAAGAATGCTTTTTCTGCAAAAAGTACACAACAGTAAGGCTAATCACAACAAGTACAAAATAAGTGCATTTTTGGAAAACGCGCGTCCCATTTCAACGGCAATGAAATTTTGATATATGGACTTCCCAAAGTTATTCCTGTTCATATGGTAGAAGACTTATTCACAAAAGGGCAAGATTTTACTTGACGACTTCAGTTTGTTCTGTCTTACTCCAAGAACAGATGTGTCTAAAGATAAAGTCATCAGCCAGACAAAACAGACTACTGTATATTCCCCTATAGTCACTAACCCATTTATAGATTTAATCTTACAACATGCTACCTCACATGTACCACTAACATGCTCCTCCGACATGACTGGTTGTATACGGAAGTGGTCTCTAACGTATAATATTATGCCTCCTCCACTGCAACTTAAAAATCTATCAGTTCTAATACAGATGTAACTTGCAATGATGGGAGAACAGTGTATATTAACAGTAAGCCAAGTTTCTGTGACGACAATTATATCGGAACTTAATTCTTCCACCATCAAACTTACATCGGACGTTTTATTTCAAAGACTACGGGCGTTCTTGTAGAACACTTTTAAGGTGCTTTGGGAATCATTCGATCTACCCATATAGGTCGCGGAAGCAATGGTTTCCAAGACCTGATTACCCGGAAGCCCTTAATCGTAAGGTTCGTTTCGCCAATTAGCTTTTGAGTTCTTAACTCTTAAGAGCATTCTTCCACACGATTCATTCCTCAACAGGCCAGTCTGTTTGGATGCGAATATTTGAATCACGGGTTTTGTGTGTGCTATTCAATACTATATCTCTTTCCTCAAAATTCCCGAGTACCAACTTCAAGATCCTTCTCTGTCGGTCCTCGCCTCCAACCCGCTTACCAAGTCGGATTAATTTCTTGATATGTACCCAGATAACAAAAATTTTGGTTGTCCACATCTATAAGTACAATCAACCATTGTAATCAGAAAGTTTAGGACACAATATGAACACAAGTGTCAGTCAATGAGAAAGAAGGTACCACAAGACAAAGTTTACCAAGATTTCAAACCTTAACAGAAATACTTTAGTTAAAGTGAACCAAGAATGCTTTTTCTGCAAAAAGTACACAACAGTAAGGCTAATCACAACAAGTACAAAATAAGTGCATTTTTGGAAAACGCGCGTCCCATTTCAACGGCAATGAAATTTTGATATATGGACTTCCCAAAGTTATTCCTGTTCATATGGTAGAAGACTTATTCACAAAAGGGCAAGATTTTACTTGACGACTTCAGTTTGTTCTGTCTTACTCCAAGAACAGATGTGTCTAAAGATAAAGTCATCAGCCAGACAAAACAGACTACTGTATATTCCCCTATAGTCACTAACCCATTTATAGATTTAATCTTACAACATGCTACCTCACATGTACCACTAACATGCTCCTCCGACATGACTGGTTGTATACGGAAGTGGTCTCTAACGTATAATATTATGCCTCCTCCACTGCAACTTAAAAATCTATCAGTTCTAATACAGATGTAACTTGCAATGATGGGAGAACAGTGTATATTAACAGTAAGCCAAGTTTCTGTGACGACAATTATATCGGAACTTAATTCTTCCACCATCAAACTTACATCGGACGTTTTATTTCAAAGACTACGGGCGTTCTTGTAGAACACTTTTAAGGTGCTTTGGGAATCATTCGATCTACCCATATAGGTCGCGGAAGCAATGGTTTCCAAGACCTGATTACCCGGAAGCCCTTAATCGTAAGGTTCGTTTCGCCAATTAGCTTTTGAGTTCTTAACTCTTAAGAGCATTCTTCCACACGATTCATTCCTCAACAGGCCAGTCTGTTTGGATGCGAATATTTGAATCACGGGTTTTGTGTGTGCTATTCAATACTATATCTCTTTCCTCAAAATTCCCGAGTACCAACTTCAAGATCCTTCTCTGTCGGTCCTCGCCTCCAACCCGCTTACCAAGTCGGATTAATTTCTTGATATGTACCCAGATAACAAAAATTTTGGTTGTCCACATCTATAAGTACAATCAACCATTGTAATCAGAAAGTTTAGGACACAATATGAACACAAGTGTCAGTCAATGAGAAAGAAGGTACCACAAGACAAAGTTTACCAAGATTTCAAACCTTAACAGAAATACTTTAGTTAAAGTGAACCAAGAATGCTTTTTCTGCAAAAAGTACACAACAGTAAGGCTAATCACAACAAGTACAAAATAAGTGCATTTTTGGAAAACGCGCGTCCCATTTCAACGGCAATGAAATTTTGATATATGGACTTCCCAAAGTTATTCCTGTTCATATGGTAGAAGACTTATTCACAAAAGGGCAAGATTTTACTTGACGACTTCAGTTTGTTCTGTCTTACTCCAAGAACAGATGTGTCTAAAGATAAAGTCATCAGCCAGACAAAACAGACTACTGTATATTCCCCTATAGTCACTAACCCATTTATAGATTTAATCTTACAACATGCTACCTCACATGTACCACTAACATGCTCCTCCGACATGACTGGTTGTATACGGAAGTGGTCTCTAACGTATAATATTATGCCTCCTCCACTGCAACTTAAAAATCTATCAGTTCTAATACAGATGTAACTTGCAATGATGGGAGAACAGTGTATATTAACAGTAAGCCAAGTTTCTGTGACGACAATTATATCGGAACTTAATTCTTCCACCATCAAACTTACATCGGACGTTTTATTTCAAAGACTACGGGCGTTCTTGTAGAACACTTTTAAGGTGCTTTGGGAATCATTCGATCTACCCATATAGGTCGCGGAAGCAATGGTTTCCAAGACCTGATTACCCGGAAGCCCTTAATCGTAAGGTTCGTTTCGCCAATTAGCTTTTGAGTTCTTAACTCTTAAGAGCATTCTTCCACACGATTCATTCCTCAACAGGCCAGTCTGTTTGGATGCGAATATTTGAATCACGGGTTTTGTGTGTGCTATTCAATACTATATCTCTTTCCTCAAAATTCCCGAGTACCAACTTCAAGATCCTTCTCTGTCGGTCCTCGCCTCCAACCCGCTTACCAAGTCGGATTAATTTCTTGATATGTACCCAGATAACAAAAATTTTGGTTGTCCACATCTATAAGTACAATCAACCATTGTAATCAGAAAGTTTAGGACACAATATGAACACAAGTGTCAGTCAATGAGAAAGAAGGTACCACAAGACAAAGTTTACCAAGATTTCAAACCTTAACAGAAATACTTTAGTTAAAGTGAACCAAGAATGCTTTTTCTGCAAAAAGTACACAACAGTAAGGCTAATCACAACAAGTACAAAATAAGTGCATTTTTGGAAAACGCGCGTCCCATTTCAACGGCAATGAAATTTTGATATATGGACTTCCCAAAGTTATTCCTGTTCATATGGTAGAAGACTTATTCACAAAAGGGCAAGATTTTACTTGACGACTTCAGTTTGTTCTGTCTTACTCCAAGAACAGATGTGTCTAAAGATAAAGTCATCAGCCAGACAAAACAGACTACTGTATATTCCCCTATAGTCACTAACCCATTTATAGATTTAATCTTACAACATGCTACCTCACATGTACCACTAACATGCTCCTCCGACATGACTGGTTGTATACGGAAGTGGTCTCTAACGTATAATATTATGCCTCCTCCACTGCAACTTAAAAATCTATCAGTTCTAATACAGATGTAACTTGCAATGATGGGAGAACAGTGTATATTAACAGTAAGCCAAGTTTCTGTGACGACAATTATATCGGAACTTAATTCTTCCACCATCAAACTTACATCGGACGTTTTATTTCAAAGACTACGGGCGTTCTTGTAGAACACTTTTAAGGTGCTTTGGGAATCATTCGATCTACCCATATAGGTCGCGGAAGCAATGGTTTCCAAGACCTGATTACCCGGAAGCCCTTAATCGTAAGGTTCGTTTCGCCAATTAGCTTTTGAGTTCTTAACTCTTAAGAGCATTCTTCCACACGATTCATTCCTCAACAGGCCAGTCTGTTTGGATGCGAATATTTGAATCACGGGTTTTGTGTGTGCTATTCAATACTATATCTCTTTCCTCAAAATTCCCGAGTACCAACTTCAAGATCCTTCTCTGTCGGTCCTCGCCTCCAACCCGCTTACCAAGTCGGATTAATTTCTTGATATGTACCCAGATAACAAAAATTTTGGTTGTCCACATCTATAAGTACAATCAACCATTGTAATCAGAAAGTTTAGGACACAATATGAACACAAGTGTCAGTCAATGAGAAAGAAGGTACCACAAGACAAAGTTTACCAAGATTTCAAACCTTAACAGAAATACTTTAGTTAAAGTGAACCAAGAATGCTTTTTCTGCAAAAAGTACACAACAGTAAGGCTAATCACAACAAGTACAAAATAAGTGCATTTTTGGAAAACGCGCGTCCCATTTCAACGGCAATGAAATTTTGATATATGGACTTCCCAAAGTTATTCCTGTTCATATGGTAGAAGACTTATTCACAAAAGGGCAAGATTTTACTTGACGACTTCAGTTTGTTCTGTCTTACTCCAAGAACAGATGTGTCTAAAGATAAAGTCATCAGCCAGACAAAACAGACTACTGTATATTCCCCTATAGTCACTAACCCATTTATAGATTTAATCTTACAACATGCTACCTCACATGTACCACTAACATGCTCCTCCGACATGACTGGTTGTATACGGAAGTGGTCTCTAACGTATAATATTATGCCTCCTCCACTGCAACTTAAAAATCTATCAGTTCTAATACAGATGTAACTTGCAATGATGGGAGAACAGTGTATATTAACAGTAAGCCAAGTTTCTGTGACGACAATTATATCGGAACTTAATTCTTCCACCATCAAACTTACATCGGACGTTTTATTTCAAAGACTACGGGCGTTCTTGTAGAACACTTTTAAGGTGCTTTGGGAATCATTCGATCTACCCATATAGGTCGCGGAAGCAATGGTTTCCAAGACCTGATTACCCGGAAGCCCTTAATCGTAAGGTTCGTTTCGCCAATTAGCTTTTGAGTTCTTAACTCTTAAGAGCATTCTTCCACACGATTCATTCCTCAACAGGCCAGTCTGTTTGGATGCGAATATTTGAATCACGGGTTTTGTGTGTGCTATTCAATACTATATCTCTTTCCTCAAAATTCCCGAGTACCAACTTCAAGATCCTTCTCTGTCGGTCCTCGCCTCCAACCCGCTTACCAAGTCGGATTAATTTCTTGATATGTACCCAGATAACAAAAATTTTGGTTGTCCACATCTATAAGTACAATCAACCATTGTAATCAGAAAGTTTAGGACACAATATGAACACAAGTGTCAGTCAATGAGAAAGAAGGTACCACAAGACAAAGTTTACCAAGATTTCAAACCTTAACAGAAATACTTTAGTTAAAGTGAACCAAGAATGCTTTTTCTGCAAAAAGTACACAACAGTAAGGCTAATCACAACAAGTACAAAATAAGTGCATTTTGGAAAACGCGCGTCCCATTTCAACGGCAATGAAATTTTGATATATGGACTTCCCAAAGTTATTCCTGTTCATATGGTAGAAGACTTATTCACAAAAGGGCAAGATTTTACTTGACGACTTCAGTTTGTTCTGTCTTACTCCAAGAACAGATGTGTCTAAAGATAAAGTCATCAGCCAGACAAAACAGACTACTGTATATTCCCCTATAGTCACTAACCCATTTATAGATTTAATCTTACAACATGCTACCTCACATGTACCACTAACATGCTCCTCCGACATGACTGGTTGTATACGGAAGTGGTCTCTAACGTATAATATTATGCCTCCTCCACTGCAACTTAAAAATCTATCAGTTCTAATACAGATGTAACTTGCAATGATGGGAGAACAGTGTATATTAACAGTAAGCCAAGTTTCTGTGACGACAATTATATCGGAACTTAATTCTTCCACCATCAAACTTACATCGGACGTTTTATTTCAAAGACTACGGGCGTTCTTGTAGAACACTTTTAAGGTGCTTTGGGAATCATTCGATCTACCCATATAGGTCGCGGAAGCAATGGTTTCCAAGACCTGATTACCCGGAAGCCCTTAATCGTAAGGTTCGTTTCGCCAATTAGCTTTTGAGTTCTTAACTCTTAAGAGCATTCTTCCACACGATTCATTCCTCAACAGGCCAGTCTGTTTGGATGCGAATATTTGAATCACGGGTTTTGTGTGTGCTATTCAATACTATATCTCTTTCCTCAAAATTCCCGAGTACCAACTTCAAGATCCTTCTCTGTCGGTCCTCGCCTCCAACCCGCTTACCAAGTCGGATTAATTTCTTGATATGTACCCAGATAACAAAAATTTTGGTTGTCCACATCTATAAGTACAATCAACCATTGTAATCAGAAAGTTTAGGACACAATATGAACACAAGTGTCAGTCAATGAGAAAGAAGGTACCACAAGACAAAGTTTACCAAGATTTCAAACCTTAACAGAAATACTTTAGTTAAAGTGAACCAAGAATGCTTTTTCTGCAAAAAGTACACAACAGTAAGGCTAATCACAACAAGTACAAAATAAGTGCATTTTTGGAAAACGCGTCCCATTTCAACGGCAATGAAATTTTGATATATGGACTTCCCAAAGTTATTCCTGTTCATATGGTAGAAGACTTATTCACAAAAGGGCAAGATTTTACTTGACGACTTCAGTTTGTTCTGTCTTACTCCAAGAACAGATGTGTCTAAAGATAAAGTCATCAGCCAGACAAAACAGACTACTGTATATTCCCCCTATAGTCACTAACCCATTTATAGATTTAATCTTACAACATGCTACCTCACATGTACCACTAACATGCTCCTCCGACATGACTGGTTGTATACGGAAGTGGTCTCTAACGTATAATATTATGCCTCCTCCACTGCAACTTAAAAATCTATCAGTTCTAATACAGATGTAACTTGCAATGATGGGAGAACAGTGTATATTAACAGTAAGCCAAGTTTCTGTGACGACAATTATATCGGAACTTAATTCTTCCACCATCAAACTTACATCGGACGTTTTATTTCAAAGACTACGGGCGTTCTTGTAGAACACTTTTAAGGTGCTTTGGGAATCATTCGATCTACCCATATAGGTCGCGGAAGCAATGGTTTCCAAGACCTGATTACCCGGAAGCCCTTAATCGTAAGGTTCGTTTCGCCAATTAGCTTTTGAGTTCTTAACTCTTAAGAGCATTCTTCCACACGATTCATTCCTCAACAGGCCAGTCTGTTTGGATGCGAATATTTGAATCACGGGTTTTGTGTGTGCTATTCAATACTATATCTCTTTCCTCAAAATTCCCGAGTACCAACTTCAAGATCCTTCTCTGTCGGTCCTCGCCTCCAACCCGCTTACCAAGTCGGATTAATTTCTTGATATGTACCCAGATAACAAAAATTTTGGTTGTCCACATCTATAAGTACAATCAACCATTGTAATCAGAAAGTTTAGGACACAATATGAACACAAGTGTCAGTCAATGAGAAAGAAGGTACCACAAGACAAAGTTTACCAAGATTTCAAACCTTAACAGAAATACTTTAGTTAAAGTGAACCAAGAATGCTTTTTCTGCAAAAAGTACACAACAGTAAGGCTAATCACAACAAGTACAAAATAAGTGCATTTTTGGAAAACGCGCGTCCCATTTCAACGGCAATGAAATTTTGATATATGGACTTCCCAAAGTTATTCCTGTTCATATGGTAGAAGACTTATTCACAAAAGGGCAAGATTTTACTTGACGACTTCAGTTTGTTCTGTCTTACTCCAAGAACAGATGTGTCTAAAGATAAAGTCATCAGCCAGACAAAACAGACTACTGTATATTCCCCTATAGTCACTAACCCATTTATAGATTTAATCTTACAACATGCTACCTCACATGTACCACTAACATGCTCCTCCGACATGACTGGTTGTATACGGAAGTGGTCTCTAACGTATAATATTATGCCTCCTCCACTGCAACTTAAAAATCTATCAGTTCTAATACAGATGTAACTTGCAATGATGGGAGAACAGTGTATATTAACAGTAAGCCAAGTTTCTGTGACGACAATTATATCGGAACTTAATTCTTCCACCATCAAACTTACATCGGACGTTTTATTTCAAAGACTACGGGCGTTCTTGTAGAACACTTTTAAGGTGCTTTGGGAATCATTCGATCTACCCATATAGGTCGCGGAAGCAATGGTTTCCAAGACCTGATTACCCGGAAGCCCTTAATCGTAAGGTTCGTTTCGCCAATTAGCTTTTGAGTTCTTAACTCTTAAGAGCATTCTTCCACACGATTCATTCCTCAACAGGCCAGTCTGTTTGGATGCGAATATTTGAATCACGGGTTTTGTGTGTGCTATTCAATACTATATCTCTTTCCTCAAAATTCCCGAGTACCAACTTCAAGATCCTTCTCTGTCGGTCCTCGCCTCCAACCCGCTTACCAAGTCGGATTAATTTCTTGATATGTACCCAGATAACAAAAATTTTGGTTGTCCACATCTATAAGTACAATCAACCATTGTAATCAGAAAGTTTAGGACACAATATGAACACAAGTGTCAGTCAATGAGAAAGAAGGTACCACAAGACAAAGTTTACCAAGATTTCAAACCTTAACAGAAATACTTTAGTTAAAGTGAACCAAGAATGCTTTTTCTGCAAAAAGTACACAACAGTAAGGCTAATCACAACAAGTACAAAATAAGTGCATTTTTGGAAAACGCGCGTCCCATTTCAACGGCAATGAAATTTTGATATATGGACTTCCCAAAGTTATTCCTGTTCATATGGTAGAAGACTTATTCACAAAAGGGCAAGATTTTACTTGACGACTTCAGTTTGTTCTGTCTTACTCCAAGAACAGATGTGTCTAAAGATAAAGTCATCAGCCAGACAAAACAGACTACTGTATATTCCCCCTATAGTCACTAACCCATTTATAGATTTAATCTTACAACATGCTACCTCACATGTACCACTAACATGCTCCTCCGACATGACTGGTTGTATACGGAAGTGGTCTCTAACGTATAATATTATGCCTCCTCCACTGCAACTTAAAAATCTATCAGTTCTAATACAGATGTAACTTGCAATGATGGGAGAACAGTGTATATTAACAGTAAGCCAAGTTTCTGTGACGACAATTATATCGGAACTTAATTCTTCCACCATCAAACTTACATCGGACGTTTTATTTCAAAGACTACGGGCGTTCTTGTAGAACACTTTTAAGGTGCTTTGGGAATCATTCGATCTACCCATATAGGTCGCGGAAGCAATGGTTTCCAAGACCTGATTACCCGGAAGCCCTTAATCGTAAGGTTCGTTTCGCCAATTAGCTTTTGAGTTCTTAACTCTTAAGAGCATTCTTCCACACGATTCATTCCTCAACAGGCCAGTCTGTTTGGATGCGAATATTTGAATCACGGGTTTTGTGTGTGCTATTCAATACTATATCTCTTTCCTCAAAATTCCCGAGTACCAACTTCAAGATCCTTCTCTGTCGGTCCTCGCCTCCAACCCGCTTACCAAGTCGGATTAATTTCTTGATATGTACCCAGATAACAAAAATTTTGGTTGTCCACATCTATAAGTACAATCAACCATTGTAATCAGAAAGTTTAGGACACAATATGAACACAAGTGTCAGTCAATGAGAAAGAAGGTACCACAAGACAAAGTTTACCAAGATTTCAAACCTTAACAGAAATACTTTAGTTAAAGTGAACCAAGAATGCTTTTTCTGCAAAAAGTACACAACAGTAAGGCTAATCACAACAAGTACAAAATAAGTGCATTTTTGGAAAACGCGCGTCCCATTTCAACGGCAATGAAATTTTGATATATGGACTTCCCAAAGTTATTCCTGTTCATATGGTAGAAGACTTATTCACAAAAGGGCAAGATTTTACTTGACGACTTCAGTTTGTTCTGTCTTACTCCAAGAACAGATGTGTCTAAAGATAAAGTCATCAGCCAGACAAAACAGACTACTGTATATTCCCCTATAGTCACTAACCCATTTATAGATTTAATCTTACAACATGCTACCTCACATGTACCACTAACATGCTCCTCCGACATGACTGGTTGTATACGGAAGTGGTCTCTAACGTATAATATTATGCCTCCTCCACTGCAACTTAAAAATCTATCAGTTCTAATACAGATGTAACTTGCAATGATGGGAGAACAGTGTATATTAACAGTAAGCCAAGTTTCTGTGACGACAATTATATCGGAACTTAATTCTTCCACCATCAAACTTACATCGGACGTTTTATTTCAAAGACTACGGGCGTTCTTGTAGAACACTTTTAAGGTGCTTTGGGAATCATTCGATCTACCCATATAGGTCGCGGAAGCAATGGTTTCCAAGACCTGATTACCCGGAAGCCCTTAATCGTAAGGTTCGTTTCGCCAATTAGCTTTTGAGTTCTTAACTCTTAAGAGCATTCTTCCACACGATTCATTCCTCAACAGGCCAGTCTGTTTGGATGCGAATATTTGAATCACGGGTTTTGTGTGTGCTATTCAATACTATATCTCTTTCCTCAAAATTCCCGAGTACCAACTTCAAGATCCTTCTCTGTCGGTCCTCGCCTCCAACCCGCTTACCAAGTCGGATTAATTTCTTGATATGTACCCAGATAACAAAAATTTTGGTTGTCCACATCTATAAGTACAATCAACCATTGTAATCAGAAAGTTTAGGACACAATATGAACACAAGTGTCAGTCAATGAGAAAGAAGGTACCACAAGACAAAGTTTACCAAGATTTCAAACCTTAACAGAAATACTTTAGTTAAAGTGAACCAAGAATGCTTTTTCTGCAAAAAGTACACAACAGTAAGGCTAATCACAACAAGTACAAAATAAGTGCATTTTGGAAAACGCGCGTCCCATTTCAACGGCAATGAAATTTTGATATATGGACTTCCCAAAGTTATTCCTGTTCATATGGTAGAAGACTTATTCACAAAAGGGCAAGATTTTACTTGACGACTTCAGTTTGTTCTGTCTTACTCCAAGAACAGATGTGTCTAAAGATAAAGTCATCAGCCAGACAAAACAGACTACTGTATATTCCCCCTATAGTCACTAACCCATTTATAGATTTAATCTTACAACATGCTACCTCACATGTACCACTAACATGCTCCTCCGACATGACTGGTTGTATACGGAAGTGGTCTCTAACGTATAATATTATGCCTCCTCCACTGCAACTTAAAAATCTATCAGTTCTAATACAGATGTAACTTGCAATGATGGGAGAACAGTGTATATTAACAGTAAGCCAAGTTTCTGTGACGACAATTATATCGGAACTTAATTCTTCCACCATCAAACTTACATCGGACGTTTTATTTCAAAGACTACGGGCGTTCTTGTAGAACACTTTTAAGGTGCTTTGGGAATCATTCGATCTACCCATATAGGTCGCGGAAGCAATGGTTTCCAAGACCTGATTACCCGGAAGCCCTTAATCGTAAGGTTCGTTTCGCCAATTAGCTTTTGAGTTCTTAACTCTTAAGAGCATTCTTCCACACGATTCATTCCTCAACAGGCCAGTCTGTTTGGATGCGAATATTTGAATCACGGGTTTTGTGTGTGCTATTCAATACTATATCTCTTTCCTCAAAATTCCCGAGTACCAACTTCAAGATCCTTCTCTGTCGGTCCTCGCCTCCAACCCGCTTACCAAGTCGGATTAATTTCTTGATATGTACCCAGATAACAAAAATTTTGGTTGTCCACATCTATAAGTACAATCAACCATTGTAATCAGAAAGTTTAGGACACAATATGAACACAAGTGTCAGTCAATGAGAAAGAAGGTACCACAAGACAAAGTTTACCAAGATTTCAAACCTTAACAGAAATACTTTAGTTAAAGTGAACCAAGAATGCTTTTTCTGCAAAAAGTACACAACAGTAAGGCTAATCACAACAAGTACAAAATAAGTGCATTTTTGGAAAACGCGCGTCCCATTTCAACGGCAATGAAATTTTGATATATGGACTTCCCAAAGTTATTCCTGTTCATATGGTAGAAGACTTATTCACAAAAGGGCAAGATTTTACTTGACGACTTCAGTTTGTTCTGTCTTACTCCAAGAACAGATGTGTCTAAAGATAAAGTCATCAGCCAGACAAAACAGACTACTGTATATTCCCCTATAGTCACTAACCCATTTATAGATTTAATCTTACAACATGCTACCTCACATGTACCACTAACATGCTCCTCCGACATGACTGGTTGTATACGGAAGTGGTCTCTAACGTATAATATTATGCCTCCTCCACTGCAACTTAAAAATCTATCAGTTCTAATACAGATGTAACTTGCAATGATGGGAGAACAGTGTATATTAACAGTAAGCCAAGTTTCTGTGACGACAATTATATCGGAACTTAATTCTTCCACCATCAAACTTACATCGGACGTTTTATTTCAAAGACTACGGGCGTTCTTGTAGAACACTTTTAAGGTGCTTTGGGAATCATTCGATCTACCCATATAGGTCGCGGAAGCAATGGTTTCCAAGACCTGATTACCCGGAAGCCCTTAATCGTAAGGTTCGTTTCGCCAATTAGCTTTTGAGTTCTTAACTCTTAAGAGCATTCTTCCACACGATTCATTCCTCAACAGGCCAGTCTGTTTGGATGCGAATATTTGAATCACGGGTTTTGTGTGTGCTATTCAATACTATATCTCTTTCCTCAAAATTCCCGAGTACCAACTTCAAGATCCTTCTCTGTCGGTCCTCGCCTCCAACCCGCTTACCAAGTCGGATTAATTTCTTGATATGTACCCAGATAACAAAAATTTTGGTTGTCCACATCTATAAGTACAATCAACCATTGTAATCAGAAAGTTTAGGACACAATATGAACACAAGTGTCAGTCAATGAGAAAGAAGGTACCACAAGACAAAGTTTACCAAGATTTCAAACCTTAACAGAAATACTTTAGTTAAAGTGAACCAAGAATGCTTTTTCTGCAAAAAGTACACAACAGTAAGGCTAATCACAACAAGTACAAAATAAGTGCATTTTGGAAAACGCGCGTCCCATTTCAACGGCAATGAAATTTTGATATATGGACTTCCCAAAGTTATTCCTGTTCATATGGTAGAAGACTTATTCACAAAAGGGCAAGATTTTACTTGACGACTTCAGTTTGTTCTGTCTTACTCCAAGAACAGATGTGTCTAAAGATAAAGTCATCAGCCAGACAAAACAGACTACTGTATATTCCCCCTATAGTCACTAACCCATTTATAGATTTAATCTTACAACATGCTACCTCACATGTACCACTAACATGCTCCTCCGACATGACTGGTTGTATACGGAAGTGGTCTCTAACGTATAATATTATGCCTCCTCCACTGCAACTTAAAAATCTATCAGTTCTAATACAGATGTAACTTGCAATGATGGGAGAACAGTGTATATTAACAGTAAGCCAAGTTTCTGTGACGACAATTATATCGGAACTTAATTCTTCCACCATCAAACTTACATCGGACGTTTTATTTCAAAGACTACGGGCGTTCTTGTAGAACACTTTTAAGGTGCTTTGGGAATCATTCGATCTACCCATATAGGTCGCGGAAGCAATGGTTTCCAAGACCTGATTACCCGGAAGCCCTTAATCGTAAGGTTCGTTTCGCCAATTAGCTTTTGAGTTCTTAACTCTTAAGAGCATTCTTCCACACGATTCATTCCTCAACAGGCCAGTCTGTTTGGATGCGAATATTTGAATCACGGGTTTTGTGTGTGCTATTCAATACTATATCTCTTTCCTCAAAATTCCCGAGTACCAACTTCAAGATCCTTCTCTGTCGGTCCTCGCCTCCAACCCGCTTACCAAGTCGGATTAATTTCTTGATATGTACCCAGATAACAAAAATTTTGGTTGTCCACATCTATAAGTACAATCAACCATTGTAATCAGAAAGTTTAGGACACAATATGAACACAAGTGTCAGTCAATGAGAAAGAAGGTACCACAAGACAAAGTTTACCAAGATTTCAAACCTTAACAGAAATACTTTAGTTAAAGTGAACCAAGAATGCTTTTTCTGCAAAAAGTACACAACAGTAAGGCTAATCACAACAAGTACAAAATAAGTGCATTTTTGGAAAACGCGCGTCCCATTTCAACGGCAATGAAATTTTGATATATGGACTTCCCAAAGTTATTCCTGTTCATATGGTAGAAGACTTATTCACAAAAGGGCAAGATTTTACTTGACGACTTCAGTTTGTTCTGTCTTACTCCAAGAACAGATGTGTCTAAAGATAAAGTCATCAGCCAGACAAAACAGACTACTGTATATTCCCCCTATAGTCACTAACCCATTTATAGATTTAATCTTACAACATGCTACCTCACATGTACCACTAACATGCTCCTCCGACATGACTGGTTGTATACGGAAGTGGTCTCTAACGTATAATATTATGCCTCCTCCACTGCAACTTAAAAATCTATCAGTTCTAATACAGATGTAACTTGCAATGATGGGAGAACAGTGTATATTAACAGTAAGCCAAGTTTCTGTGACGACAATTATATCGGAACTTAATTCTTCCACCATCAAACTTACATCGGACGTTTTATTTCAAAGACTACGGGCGTTCTTGTAGAACACTTTTAAGGTGCTTTGGGAATCATTCGATCTACCCATATAGGTCGCGGAAGCAATGGTTTCCAAGACCTGATTACCCGGAAGCCCTTAATCGTAAGGTTCGTTTCGCCAATTAGCTTTTGAGTTCTTAACTCTTAAGAGCATTCTTCCACACGATTCATTCCTCAACAGGCCAGTCTGTTTGGATGCGAATATTTGAATCACGGGTTTTGTGTGTGCTATTCAATACTATATCTCTTTCCTCAAAATTCCCGAGTACCAACTTCAAGATCCTTCTCTGTCGGTCCTCGCCTCCAACCCGCTTACCAAGTCGGATTAATTTCTTGATATGTACCCAGATAACAAAAATTTTGGTTGTCCACATCTATAAGTACAATCAACCATTGTAATCAGAAAGTTTAGGACACAATATGAACACAAGTGTCAGTCAATGAGAAAGAAGGTACCACAAGACAAAGTTTACCAAGATTTCAAACCTTAACAGAAATACTTTAGTTAAAGTGAACCAAGAATGCTTTTTCTGCAAAAAGTACACAACAGTAAGGCTAATCACAACAAGTACAAAATAAGTGCATTTTGGAAAACGCGCGTCCCATTTCAACGGCAATGAAATTTTGATATATGGACTTCCCAAAGTTATTCCTGTTCATATGGTAGAAGACTTATTCACAAAAGGGCAAGATTTTACTTGACGACTTCAGTTTGTTCTGTCTTACTCCAAGAACAGATGTGTCTAAAGATAAAGTCATCAGCCAGACAAAACAGACTACTGTATATTCCCCTATAGTCACTAACCCATTTATAGATTTAATCTTACAACATGCTACCTCACATGTACCACTAACATGCTCCTCCGACATGACTGGTTGTATACGGAAGTGGTCTCTAACGTATAATATTATGCCTCCTCCACTGCAACTTAAAAATCTATCAGTTCTAATACAGATGTAACTTGCAATGATGGGAGAACAGTGTATATTAACAGTAAGCCAAGTTTCTGTGACGACAATTATATCGGAACTTAATTCTTCCACCATCAAACTTACATCGGACGTTTTATTTCAAAGACTACGGGCGTTCTTGTAGAACACTTTTAAGGTGCTTTGGGAATCATTCGATCTACCCATATAGGTCGCGGAAGCAATGGTTTCCAAGACCTGATTACCCGGAAGCCCTTAATCGTAAGGTTCGTTTCGCCAATTAGCTTTTGAGTTCTTAACTCTTAAGAGCATTCTTCCACACGATTCATTCCTCAACAGGCCAGTCTGTTTGGATGCGAATATTTGAATCACGGGTTTTGTGTGTGCTATTCAATACTATATCTCTTTCCTCAAAATTCCCGAGTACCAACTTCAAGATCCTTCTCTGTCGGTCCTCGCCTCCAACCCGCTTACCAAGTCGGATTAATTTCTTGATATGTACCCAGATAACAAAAATTTTGGTTGTCCACATCTATAAGTACAATCAACCATTGTAATCAGAAAGTTTAGGACACAATATGAACACAAGTGTCAGTCAATGAGAAAGAAGGTACCACAAGACAAAGTTTACCAAGATTTCAAACCTTAACAGAAATACTTTAGTTAAAGTGAACCAAGAATGCTTTTTCTGCAAAAAGTACACAACAGTAAGGCTAATCACAACAAGTACAAAATAAGTGCATTTTTGGAAAACGCGCGTCCCATTTCAACGGCAATGAAATTTTGATATATGGACTTCCCAAAGTTATTCCTGTTCATATGGTAGAAGACTTATTCACAAAAGGGCAAGATTTTACTTGACGACTTCAGTTTGTTCTGTCTTACTCCAAGAACAGATGTGTCTAAAGATAAAGTCATCAGCCAGACAAAACAGACTACTGTATATTCCCCCTATAGTCACTAACCCATTTATAGATTTAATCTTACAACATGCTACCTCACATGTACCACTAACATGCTCCTCCGACATGACTGGTTGTATACGGAAGTGGTCTCTAACGTATAATATTATGCCTCCTCCACTGCAACTTAAAAATCTATCAGTTCTAATACAGATGTAACTTGCAATGATGGGAGAACAGTGTATATTAACAGTAAGCCAAGTTTCTGTGACGACAATTATATCGGAACTTAATTCTTCCACCATCAAACTTACATCGGACGTTTTATTTCAAAGACTACGGGCGTTCTTGTAGAACACTTTTAAGGTGCTTTGGGAATCATTCGATCTACCCATATAGGTCGCGGAAGCAATGGTTTCCAAGACCTGATTACCCGGAAGCCCTTAATCGTAAGGTTCGTTTCGCCAATTAGCTTTTGAGTTCTTAACTCTTAAGAGCATTCTTCCACACGATTCATTCCTCAACAGGCCAGTCTGTTTGGATGCGAATATTTGAATCACGGGTTTTGTGTGTGCTATTCAATACTATATCTCTTTCCTCAAAATTCCCGAGTACCAACTTCAAGATCCTTCTCTGTCGGTCCTCGCCTCCAACCCGCTTACCAAGTCGGATTAATTTCTTGATATGTACCCAGATAACAAAAATTTTGGTTGTCCACATCTATAAGTACAATCAACCATTGTAATCAGAAAGTTTAGGACACAATATGAACACAAGTGTCAGTCAATGAGAAAGAAGGTACCACAAGACAAAGTTTACCAAGATTTCAAACCTTAACAGAAATACTTTAGTTAAAGTGAACCAAGAATGCTTTTTCTGCAAAAAGTACACAACAGTAAGGCTAATCACAACAAGTACAAAATAAGTGCATTTTTGGAAAACGCGCGTCCCATTTCAACGGCAATGAAATTTTGATATATGGACTTCCCAAAGTTATTCCTGTTCATATGGTAGAAGACTTATTCACAAAAGGGCAAGATTTTACTTGACGACTTCAGTTTGTTCTGTCTTACTCCAAGAACAGATGTGTCTAAAGATAAAGTCATCAGCCAGACAAAACAGACTACTGTATATTCCCCTATAGTCACTAACCCATTTATAGATTTAATCTTACAACATGCTACCTCACATGTACCACTAACATGCTCCTCCGACATGACTGGTTGTATACGGAAGTGGTCTCTAACGTATAATATTATGCCTCCTCCACTGCAACTTAAAAATCTATCAGTTCTAATACAGATGTAACTTGCAATGATGGGAGAACAGTGTATATTAACAGTAAGCCAAGTTTCTGTGACGACAATTATATCGGAACTTAATTCTTCCACCATCAAACTTACATCGGACGTTTTATTTCAAAGACTACGGGCGTTCTTGTAGAACACTTTTAAGGTGCTTTGGGAATCATTCGATCTACCCATATAGGTCGCGGAAGCAATGGTTTCCAAGACCTGATTACCCGGAAGCCCTTAATCGTAAGGTTCGTTTCGCCAATTAGCTTTTGAGTTCTTAACTCTTAAGAGCATTCTTCCACACGATTCATTCCTCAACAGGCCAGTCTGTTTGGATGCGAATATTTGAATCACGGGTTTTGTGTGTGCTATTCAATACTATATCTCTTTCCTCAAAATTCCCGAGTACCAACTTCAAGATCCTTCTCTGTCGGTCCTCGCCTCCAACCCGCTTACCAAGTCGGATTAATTTCTTGATATGTACCCAGATAACAAAAATTTTGGTTGTCCACATCTATAAGTACAATCAACCATTGTAATCAGAAAGTTTAGGACACAATATGAACACAAGTGTCAGTCAATGAGAAAGAAGGTACCACAAGACAAAGTTTACCAAGATTTCAAACCTTAACAGAAATACTTTAGTTAAAGTGAACCAAGAATGCTTTTTCTGCAAAAAGTACACAACAGTAAGGCTAATCACAACAAGTACAAAATAAGTGCATTTTGGAAAACGCGCGTCCCATTTCAACGGCAATGAAATTTTGATATATGGACTTCCCAAAGTTATTCCTGTTCATATGGTAGAAGACTTATTCACAAAAGGGCAAGATTTTACTTGACGACTTCAGTTTGTTCTGTCTTACTCCAAGAACAGATGTGTCTAAAGATAAAGTCATCAGCCAGACAAAACAGACTACTGTATATTCCCCCTATAGTCACTAACCCATTTATAGATTTAATCTTACAACATGCTACCTCACATGTACCACTAACATGCTCCTCCGACATGACTGGTTGTATACGGAAGTGGTCTCTAACGTATAATATTATGCCTCCTCCACTGCAACTTAAAAATCTATCAGTTCTAATACAGATGTAACTTGCAATGATGGGAGAACAGTGTATATTAACAGTAAGCCAAGTTTCTGTGACGACAATTATATCGGAACTTAATTCTTCCACCATCAAACTTACATCGGACGTTTTATTTCAAAGACTACGGGCGTTCTTGTAGAACACTTTTAAGGTGCTTTGGGAATCATTCGATCTACCCATATAGGTCGCGGAAGCAATGGTTTCCAAGACCTGATTACCCGGAAGCCCTTAATCGTAAGGTTCGTTTCGCCAATTAGCTTTTGAGTTCTTAACTCTTAAGAGCATTCTTCCACACGATTCATTCCTCAACAGGCCAGTCTGTTTGGATGCGAATATTTGAATCACGGGTTTTGTGTGTGCTATTCAATACTATATCTCTTTCCTCAAAATTCCCGAGTACCAACTTCAAGATCCTTCTCTGTCGGTCCTCGCCTCCAACCCGCTTACCAAGTCGGATTAATTTCTTGATATGTACCCAGATAACAAAAATTTTGGTTGTCCACATCTATAAGTACAATCAACCATTGTAATCAGAAAGTTTAGGACACAATATGAACACAAGTGTCAGTCAATGAGAAAGAAGGTACCACAAGACAAAGTTTACCAAGATTTCAAACCTTAACAGAAATACTTTAGTTAAAGTGAACCAAGAATGCTTTTTCTGCAAAAAGTACACAACAGTAAGGCTAATCACAACAAGTACAAAATAAGTGCATTTTTGGAAAACGCGCGTCCCATTTCAACGGCAATGAAATTTTGATATATGGACTTCCCAAAGTTATTCCTGTTCATATGGTAGAAGACTTATTCACAAAAGGGCAAGATTTTACTTGACGACTTCAGTTTGTTCTGTCTTACTCCAAGAACAGATGTGTCTAAAGATAAAGTCATCAGCCAGACAAAACAGACTACTGTATATTCCCCTATAGTCACTAACCCATTTATAGATTTAATCTTACAACATGCTACCTCACATGTACCACTAACATGCTCCTCCGACATGACTGGTTGTATACGGAAGTGGTCTCTAACGTATAATATTATGCCTCCTCCACTGCAACTTAAAAATCTATCAGTTCTAATACAGATGTAACTTGCAATGATGGGAGAACAGTGTATATTAACAGTAAGCCAAGTTTCTGTGACGACAATTATATCGGAACTTAATTCTTCCACCATCAAACTTACATCGGACGTTTTATTTCAAAGACTACGGGCGTTCTTGTAGAACACTTTTAAGGTGCTTTGGGAATCATTCGATCTACCCATATAGGTCGCGGAAGCAATGGTTTCCAAGACCTGATTACCCGGAAGCCCTTAATCGTAAGGTTCGTTTCGCCAATTAGCTTTTGAGTTCTTAACTCTTAAGAGCATTCTTCCACACGATTCATTCCTCAACAGGCCAGTCTGTTTGGATGCGAATATTTGAATCACGGGTTTTGTGTGTGCTATTCAATACTATATCTCTTTCCTCAAAATTCCCGAGTACCAACTTCAAGATCCTTCTCTGTCGGTCCTCGCCTCCAACCCGCTTACCAAGTCGGATTAATTTCTTGATATGTACCCAGATAACAAAAATTTTGGTTGTCCACATCTATAAGTACAATCAACCATTGTAATCAGAAAGTTTAGGACACAATATGAACACAAGTGTCAGTCAATGAGAAAGAAGGTACCACAAGACAAAGTTTACCAAGATTTCAAACCTTAACAGAAATACTTTAGTTAAAGTGAACCAAGAATGCTTTTTCTGCAAAAAGTACACAACAGTAAGGCTAATCACAACAAGTACAAAATAAGTGCATTTTTGGAAAACGCGCGTCCCATTTCAACGGCAATGAAATTTTGATATATGGACTTCCCAAAGTTATTCCTGTTCATATGGTAGAAGACTTATTCACAAAAGGGCAAGATTTTACTTGACGACTTCAGTTTGTTCTGTCTTACTCCAAGAACAGATGTGTCTAAAGATAAAGTCATCAGCCAGACAAAACAGACTACTGTATATTCCCCTATAGTCACTAACCCATTTATAGATTTAATCTTACAACATGCTACCTCACATGTACCACTAACATGCTCCTCCGACATGACTGGTTGTATACGGAAGTGGTCTCTAACGTATAATATTATGCCTCCTCCACTGCAACTTAAAAATCTATCAGTTCTAATACAGATGTAACTTGCAATGATGGGAGAACAGTGTATATTAACAGTAAGCCAAGTTTCTGTGACGACAATTATATCGGAACTTAATTCTTCCACCATCAAACTTACATCGGACGTTTTATTTCAAAGACTACGGGCGTTCTTGTAGAACACTTTTAAGGTGCTTTGGGAATCATTCGATCTACCCATATAGGTCGCGGAAGCAATGGTTTCCAAGACCTGATTACCCGGAAGCCCTTAATCGTAAGGTTCGTTTCGCCAATTAGCTTTTGAGTTCTTAACTCTTAAGAGCATTCTTCCACACGATTCATTCCTCAACAGGCCAGTCTGTTTGGATGCGAATATTTGAATCACGGGTTTTGTGTGTGCTATTCAATACTATATCTCTTTCCTCAAAATTCCCGAGTACCAACTTCAAGATCCTTCTCTGTCGGTCCTCGCCTCCAACCCGCTTACCAAGTCGGATTAATTTCTTGATATGTACCCAGATAACAAAAATTTTGGTTGTCCACATCTATAAGTACAATCAACCATTGTAATCAGAAAGTTTAGGACACAATATGAACACAAGTGTCAGTCAATGAGAAAGAAGGTACCACAAGACAAAGTTTACCAAGATTTCAAACCTTAACAGAAATACTTTAGTTAAAGTGAACCAAGAATGCTTTTTCTGCAAAAAGTACACAACAGTAAGGCTAATCACAACAAGTACAAAATAAGTGCATTTTTGGAAAACGCGCGTCCCATTTCAACGGCAATGAAATTTTGATATATGGACTTCCCAAAGTTATTCCTGTTCATATGGTAGAAGACTTATTCACAAAAGGGCAAGATTTTACTTGACGACTTCAGTTTGTTCTGTCTTACTCCAAGAACAGATGTGTCTAAAGATAAAGTCATCAGCCAGACAAAACAGACTACTGTATATTCCCCCTATAGTCACTAACCCATTTATAGATTTAATCTTACAACATGCTACCTCACATGTACCACTAACATGCTCCTCCGACATGACTGGTTGTATACGGAAGTGGTCTCTAACGTATAATATTATGCCTCCTCCACTGCAACTTAAAAATCTATCAGTTCTAATACAGATGTAACTTGCAATGATGGGAGAACAGTGTATATTAACAGTAAGCCAAGTTTCTGTGACGACAATTATATCGGAACTTAATTCTTCCACCATCAAACTTACATCGGACGTTTTATTTCAAAGACTACGGGCGTTCTTGTAGAACACTTTTAAGGTGCTTTGGGAATCATTCGATCTACCCATATAGGTCGCGGAAGCAATGGTTTCCAAGACCTGATTACCCGGAAGCCCTTAATCGTAAGGTTCGTTTCGCCAATTAGCTTTTGAGTTCTTAACTCTTAAGAGCATTCTTCCACACGATTCATTCCTCAACAGGCCAGTCTGTTTGGATGCGAATATTTGAATCACGGGTTTTGTGTGTGCTATTCAATACTATATCTCTTTCCTCAAAATTCCCGAGTACCAACTTCAAGATCCTTCTCTGTCGGTCCTCGCCTCCAACCCGCTTACCAAGTCGGATTAATTTCTTGATATGTACCCAGATAACAAAAATTTTGGTTGTCCACATCTATAAGTACAATCAACCATTGTAATCAGAAAGTTTAGGACACAATATGAACACAAGTGTCAGTCAATGAGAAAGAAGGTACCACAAGACAAAGTTTACCAAGATTTCAAACCTTAACAGAAATACTTTAGTTAAAGTGAACCAAGAATGCTTTTTCTGCAAAAAGTACACAACAGTAAGGCTAATCACAACAAGTACAAAATAAGTGCATTTTGGAAAACGCGCGTCCCATTTCAACGGCAATGAAATTTTGATATATGGACTTCCCAAAGTTATTCCTGTTCATATGGTAGAAGACTTATTCACAAAAGGGCAAGATTTTACTTGACGACTTCAGTTTGTTCTGTCTTACTCCAAGAACAGATGTGTCTAAAGATAAAGTCATCAGCCAGACAAAACAGACTACTGTATATTCCCCCTATAGTCACTAACCCATTTATAGATTTAATCTTACAACATGCTACCTCACATGTACCACTAACATGCTCCTCCGACATGACTGGTTGTATACGGAAGTGGTCTCTAACGTATAATATTATGCCTCCTCCACTGCAACTTAAAAATCTATCAGTTCTAATACAGATGTAACTTGCAATGATGGGAGAACAGTGTATATTAACAGTAAGCCAAGTTTCTGTGACGACAATTATATCGGAACTTAATTCTTCCACCATCAAACTTACATCGGACGTTTTATTTCAAAGACTACGGGCGTTCTTGTAGAACACTTTTAAGGTGCTTTGGGAATCATTCGATCTACCCATATAGGTCGCGGAAGCAATGGTTTCCAAGACCTGATTACCCGGAAGCCCTTAATCGTAAGGTTCGTTTCGCCAATTAGCTTTTGAGTTCTTAACTCTTAAGAGCATTCTTCCACACGATTCATTCCTCAACAGGCCAGTCTGTTTGGATGCGAATATTTGAATCACGGGTTTTGTGTGTGCTATTCAATACTATATCTCTTTCCTCAAAATTCCCGAGTACCAACTTCAAGATCCTTCTCTGTCGGTCCTCGCCTCCAACCCGCTTACCAAGTCGGATTAATTTCTTGATATGTACCCAGATAACAAAAATTTTGGTTGTCCACATCTATAAGTACAATCAACCATTGTAATCAGAAAGTTTAGGACACAATATGAACACAAGTGTCAGTCAATGAGAAAGAAGGTACCACAAGACAAAGTTTACCAAGATTTCAAACCTTAACAGAAATACTTTAGTTAAAGTGAACCAAGAATGCTTTTTCTGCAAAAAGTACACAACAGTAAGGCTAATCACAACAAGTACAAAATAAGTGCATTTTGGAAAACGCGCGTCCCATTTCAACGGCAATGAAATTTTGATATATGGACTTCCCAAAGTTATTCCTGTTCATATGGTAGAAGACTTATTCACAAAAGGGCAAGATTTTACTTGACGACTTCAGTTTGTTCTGTCTTACTCCAAGAACAGATGTGTCTAAAGATAAAGTCATCAGCCAGACAAAACAGACTACTGTATATTCCCCCTATAGTCACTAACCCATTTATAGATTTAATCTTACAACATGCTACCTCACATGTACCACTAACATGCTCCTCCGACATGACTGGTTGTATACGGAAGTGGTCTCTAACGTATAATATTATGCCTCCTCCACTGCAACTTAAAAATCTATCAGTTCTAATACAGATGTAACTTGCAATGATGGGAGAACAGTGTATATTAACAGTAAGCCAAGTTTCTGTGACGACAATTATATCGGAACTTAATTCTTCCACCATCAAACTTACATCGGACGTTTTATTTCAAAGACTACGGGCGTTCTTGTAGAACACTTTTAAGGTGCTTTGGGAATCATTCGATCTACCCATATAGGTCGCGGAAGCAATGGTTTCCAAGACCTGATTACCCGGAAGCCCTTAATCGTAAGGTTCGTTTCGCCAATTAGCTTTTGAGTTCTTAACTCTTAAGAGCATTCTTCCACACGATTCATTCCTCAACAGGCCAGTCTGTTTGGATGCGAATATTTGAATCACGGGTTTTGTGTGTGCTATTCAATACTATATCTCTTTCCTCAAAATTCCCGAGTACCAACTTCAAGATCCTTCTCTGTCGGTCCTCGCCTCCAACCCGCTTACCAAGTCGGATTAATTTCTTGATATGTACCCAGATAACAAAAATTTTGGTTGTCCACATCTATAAGTACAATCAACCATTGTAATCAGAAAGTTTAGGACACAATATGAACACAAGTGTCAGTCAATGAGAAAGAAGGTACCACAAGACAAAGTTTACCAAGATTTCAAACCTTAACAGAAATACTTTAGTTAAAGTGAACCAAGAATGCTTTTTCTGCAAAAAGTACACAACAGTAAGGCTAATCACAACAAGTACAAAATAAGTGCATTTTTGGAAAACGCGCGTCCCATTTCAACGGCAATGAAATTTTGATATATGGACTTCCCAAAGTTATTCCTGTTCATATGGTAGAAGACTTATTCACAAAAGGGCAAGATTTTACTTGACGACTTCAGTTTGTTCTGTCTTACTCCAAGAACAGATGTGTCTAAAGATAAAGTCATCAGCCAGACAAAACAGACTACTGTATATTCCCCTATAGTCACTAACCCATTTATAGATTTAATCTTACAACATGCTACCTCACATGTACCACTAACATGCTCCTCCGACATGACTGGTTGTATACGGAAGTGGTCTCTAACGTATAATATTATGCCTCCTCCACTGCAACTTAAAAATCTATCAGTTCTAATACAGATGTAACTTGCAATGATGGGAGAACAGTGTATATTAACAGTAAGCCAAGTTTCTGTGACGACAATTATATCGGAACTTAATTCTTCCACCATCAAACTTACATCGGACGTTTTATTTCAAAGACTACGGGCGTTCTTGTAGAACACTTTTAAGGTGCTTTGGGAATCATTCGATCTACCCATATAGGTCGCGGAAGCAATGGTTTCCAAGACCTGATTACCCGGAAGCCCTTAATCGTAAGGTTCGTTTCGCCAATTAGCTTTTGAGTTCTTAACTCTTAAGAGCATTCTTCCACACGATTCATTCCTCAACAGGCCAGTCTGTTTGGATGCGAATATTTGAATCACGGGTTTTGTGTGTGCTATTCAATACTATATCTCTTTCCTCAAAATTCCCGAGTACCAACTTCAAGATCCTTCTCTGTCGGTCCTCGCCTCCAACCCGCTTACCAAGTCGGATTAATTTCTTGATATGTACCCAGATAACAAAAATTTTGGTTGTCCACATCTATAAGTACAATCAACCATTGTAATCAGAAAGTTTAGGACACAATATGAACACAAGTGTCAGTCAATGAGAAAGAAGGTACCACAAGACAAAGTTTACCAAGATTTCAAACCTTAACAGAAATACTTTAGTTAAAGTGAACCAAGAATGCTTTTTCTGCAAAAAGTACACAACAGTAAGGCTAATCACAACAAGTACAAAATAAGTGCATTTTGGAAAACGCGCGTCCCATTTCAACGGCAATGAAATTTTGATATATGGACTTCCCAAAGTTATTCCTGTTCATATGGTAGAAGACTTATTCACAAAAGGGCAAGATTTTACTTGACGACTTCAGTTTGTTCTGTCTTACTCCAAGAACAGATGTGTCTAAAGATAAAGTCATCAGCCAGACAAAACAGACTACTGTATATTCCCCTATAGTCACTAACCCATTTATAGATTTAATCTTACAACATGCTACCTCACATGTACCACTAACATGCTCCTCCGACATGACTGGTTGTATACGGAAGTGGTCTCTAACGTATAATATTATGCCTCCTCCACTGCAACTTAAAAATCTATCAGTTCTAATACAGATGTAACTTGCAATGATGGGAGAACAGTGTATATTAACAGTAAGCCAAGTTTCTGTGACGACAATTATATCGGAACTTAATTCTTCCACCATCAAACTTACATCGGACGTTTTATTTCAAAGACTACGGGCGTTCTTGTAGAACACTTTTAAGGTGCTTTGGGAATCATTCGATCTACCCATATAGGTCGCGGAAGCAATGGTTTCCAAGACCTGATTACCCGGAAGCCCTTAATCGTAAGGTTCGTTTCGCCAATTAGCTTTTGAGTTCTTAACTCTTAAGAGCATTCTTCCACACGATTCATTCCTCAACAGGCCAGTCTGTTTGGATGCGAATATTTGAATCACGGGTTTTGTGTGTGCTATTCAATACTATATCTCTTTCCTCAAAATTCCCGAGTACCAACTTCGAGATCCTTCTCTGTCGGGCCTCGCCCACAACCCACTTAACAAGTCGGATTAACATCTTGACATGTACCCAGAGAACAAAAATTTTGGTTGTCTACATCTGTAAGTATAATCAACCATTGTAATCAGATTACGAAAGTTTAGGACACAATATGAACACAAGTGTCAGTCAATGATTAAGAAGGTACCACAAGACAAAGTTTACCAAGATTTCAAACCTTAACAGAAATACTTTAGGTAAAGTGGACCAGGAATGCTTTTACTGCAAAAAGTACACAACAGTAAGGCTGATCACAACAAGTACAAAATAAGTGCATTTTTGGAAAACGCGCGTCCCATTTCAACGGCAATGAAATTTTGATATATGGACTTCCCAAAGTTATTCCTGTTCATATGGTAGAAGACTTATTCACAAAAGGGCAAGATTTTACTTGACGACTTCAGTTTGTTCTGTCTTACTCCAAGAACAGATGTGTCTAAAGATAAAGTCATCAGCCAGACAAAACAGACTACTGTATATTCCCCTATAGTCACTAACCCATTTATAGATTTAATCTTACAACATGCTACCTCACATGTACCACTAACATGCTCCTCCGACATGACTGGTTGTATACGGAAGTGGTCTCTAACGTATAATATTATGCCTCCTCCACTGCAACTTAAAAATCTATCAGTTCTAATACAGATGTAACTTGCAATGATGGGAGAACAGTGTATATTAACAGTAAGCCAAGTTTCTGTGACGACAATTATATCGGAACTTAATTCTTCCACCATCAAACTTACATCGGACGTTTTATTTCAAAGACTACGGGCGTTCTTGTAGAACACTTTTAAGGTGCTTTGGGAATCATTCGATCTACCCATATAGGTCGCGGAAGCAATGGTTTCCAAGACCTGATTACCCGGAAGCCCTTAATCGTAAGGTTCGTTTCGCCAATTAGCTTTTGAGTTCTTAACTCTTAAGAGCATTCTTCCACACGATTCATTCCTCAACAGGCCAGTCTGTTTGGATGCGAATATTTGAATCACGGGTTTTGTGTGTGCTATTCAATACTATATCTCTTTCCTCAAAATTCCCGAGTACCAACTTCAAGATCCTTCTCTGTCGGTCCTCGCCTCCAACCCGCTTACCAAGTCGGATTAATTTCTTGATATGTACCCAGATAACAAAAATTTTGGTTGTCCACATCTATAAGTACAATCAACCATTGTAATCAGAAAGTTTAGGACACAATATGAACACAAGTGTCAGTCAATGAGAAAGAAGGTACCACAAGACAAAGTTTACCAAGATTTCAAACCTTAACAGAAATACTTTAGTTAAAGTGAACCAAGAATGCTTTTTCTGCAAAAAGTACACAACAGTAAGGCTAATCACAACAAGTACAAAATAAGTGCATTTTGGAAAACGCGCGTCCCATTTCAACGGCAATGAAATTTTGATATATGGACTTCCCAAAGTTATTCCTGTTCATATGGTAGAAGACTTATTCACAAAAGGGCAAGATTTTACTTGACGACTTCAGTTTGTTCTGTCTTACTCCAAGAACAGATGTGTCTAAAGATAAAGTCATCAGCCAGACAAAACAGACTACTGTATATTCCCCTATAGTCACTAACCCATTTATAGATTTAATCTTACAACATGCTACCTCACATGTACCACTAACATGCTCCTCCGACATGACTGGTTGTATACGGAAGTGGTCTCTAACGTATAATATTATGCCTCCTCCACTGCAACTTAAAAATCTATCAGTTCTAATACAGATGTAACTTGCAATGATGGGAGAACAGTGTATATTAACAGTAAGCCAAGTTTCTGTGACGACAATTATATCGGAACTTAATTCTTCCACCATCAAACTTACATCGGACGTTTTATTTCAAAGACTACGGGCGTTCTTGTAGAACACTTTTAAGGTGCTTTGGGAATCATTCGATCTACCCATATAGGTCGCGGAAGCAATGGTTTCCAAGACCTGATTACCCGGAAGCCCTTAATCGTAAGGTTCGTTTCGCCAATTAGCTTTTGAGTTCTTAACTCTTAAGAGCATTCTTCCACACGATTCATTCCTCAACAGGCCAGTCTGTTTGGATGCGAATATTTGAATCACGGGTTTTGTGTGTGCTATTCAATACTATATCTCTTTCCTCAAAATTCCCGAGTACCAACTTCAAGATCCTTCTCTGTCGGTCCTCGCCTCCAACCCTCTTACCAAGTCGGATTAATTTCTTGATATGTACCCAGATAACAAAAATTTTGGTTGTCCACATCTATAAGTACAATCAACCATTGTAATCAGAAAGTTTAGGACACAATATGAACACAAGTGTCAGTCAATGAGAAAGAAGGTACCACAAGACAAAGTTTACCAAGATTTCAAACCTTAACAGAAATACTTTAGTTAAAGTGAACCAAGAATGCTTTTTCTGCAAAAAGTACACAACAGTAAGGCTAATCACAACAAGTACAAAATAAGTGCATTTTTGGAAAACGCGCGTCCCATTTCAACGGCAATGAAATTTTGATATATGGACTTCCCAAAGTTATTCCTGTTCATATGGTAGAAGACTTATTCACAAAAGGGCAAGATTTTACTTGACGACTTCAGTTTGTTCTGTCTTACTCCAAGAACAGATGTGTCTAAAGATAAAGTCATCAGCCAGACAAAACAGACTACTGTATATTCCCCTATAGTCACTAACCCATTTATAGATTTAATCTTACAACATGCTACCTCACATGTACCACTAACATGCTCCTCCGACATGACTGGTTGTATACGGAAGTGGTCTCTAACGTATAATATTATGCCTCCTCCACTGCAACTTAAAAATCTATCAGTTCTAATACAGATGTAACCTGCAATGATGGGAGAACAATCTATATTTACAGTGAGCCACGTTTCTGTGACGACAATTATATCGGAACTTAATTCTTCCACCATCAAACTTACATCGGACGTTTTATTTCAAAGACTACGGGCGTTCTTGTAGAACACTTTTAAAGTGCTTTGGGAATCATTCGGTCTACCCATACAGGTCGCGAAAGCATTGGTTTCCAAGACCTGGTCACCCGAAAGCCCTTAAACGTAAGATTCGTTTCGCCAATTAGCTTTTGAGTTCTTAACTCTTAAGAGCATTCTTCCACACGATTCATTCCTCAACAGGCCAGTCTGTTTGGATGCGAATATTTGAATCACGGGTTTTGTGTGTGCTATTCAATACTATATCTCTTTCCTCAAAATTCCCGAGTACCAACTTCAAGATCCTTCTCTGTCGGTCCTCGCCTCCAACCCGCTTACCAAGTCGGATTAATTTCTTGATATGTACCCAGATAACAAAAATTTTGGTTGTCCACATCTATAAGTACAATCAACCATTGTAATCAGAAAGTTTAGGACACAATATGAACACAAGTGTCAGTCAATGAGAAAGAAGGTACCACAAGACAAAGTTTACCAAGATTTCAAACCTTAACAGAAATACTTTAGTTAAAGTGAACCAAGAATGCTTTTTCTGCAAAAAGTACACAACAGTAAGGCTAATCACAACAAGTACAAAATAAGTGCATTTTTGGAAAACGCGCGTCCCATTTCAACGGCAATGAAATTTTGATATATGGACTTCCCAAAGTTATTCCTGTTCATATGGTAGAAGACTTATTCACAAAAGGGCAAGATTTTACTTGACGACTTCAGTTTGTTCATGTGAATTTGTGCACACGCATCGTTCCCAAATACACTGTAGTAAGGTGTTTCAAATTATCAAATATAAAATGAATATAAAACAAATGTAAGGACGTGAAATAGAATTTAAATTGATGACTTCGCCCCTATCTTCTGCGTTCGTTTACTAAACGAACGGGAAAATACTCGCCTTGGGAGCTTGGAAGGTTTATATAACATAAGGTTCTTCAGTATGGTTTATCTAATGTTTTGGATTGGAAATTGCCTAAAAGCTTTCAAGTCATCTTACTTTTTCGATATTATTTGATCCGGATAAATATGGAGATTGCCAGTTTATGTGATTTTTGTGCACTGTTAATACTTTGTCTCAGTTATACTTTTGTGTTAACCAGTGAATCGACTTTATAGATGACCAGTTGTGACAGATACTCCCTCTTAACAACAGAATATATTGCTATTAAAAATTAGTGGAAGTGTAAAGAGGAATCGTTGACATACTTACCTTTCCACGGCATGTAATCGGCTAATTCGCGATAATCAACTTTAACCATAACGAACGGAAAAACTAATAGCCAGTAACATGTTATCTTACATAGAAGTGGTTTAGTCTGAATGATGATTTGTTTAGGACTCGGTAACGTCTCCCTGACTCTACAATTACTTTGGATTCTCTGTAATGTTGAGCTACCATATGTGGTTGACTTTATATTCGGTCAATCTCAATTCCACCACAACACAAAGCCCTAAAATGGAAAACAGATATTCAGTAGAAATTGAAGGAAAATCTGGATTTATAGGTCGACGTTCCTCAAGCTATTTGTACTTTGTTTGATGACAGTGTGGATAGACGTGTTCATTGTATGATTATGTGATCCACTTTGTTATAAGTCTCTGTGAATATGTGTTGGAATTGTGGTATTCGTACGGACTAATGATTTTTCGCACTTGATTACGCGCTGAATACCATTTCCAAATATAACACATTCACTCGTGTTCATCTATTTCTATCTATCCTAAAGTGCACTATTTCGGGAATTCTTCGTTAGCACATTAATTCGAATACTTCTAATAATTGTATGAATTCCTTTGTTTATGTTTCCACCTATGACTACTATCCTTCGCTTCCTTAATAGGTATCACTTCTCCGTTTATCTGTGTTTACGTGTTACGTTTGCGTATGTTGCTTGTTTGCAATAACTGCTCAACTTTTGTCTTACTGAAACTTCTGATTACTGGTGACCGATATACTGACAGACTGTCTTTTTGGTTAGTTCCATCTGACTTAATTGTCTGAATTTATCACTGATGCGATAGATATTGAATTAATTCGAAAATGTTTCTTGTTTGGACTGTTGGCATCTTACTTCAAAGCCACTTCACTGGTGATATTTTAGCCCTTTTTGAGAAGACATTGTATCTGGGTTAACATCAACCGTTCCAAAAATTGTCAAGTTGTTATCTCGTGTTTTTGTTTAAATTGCTCGGTGTTCTGTAGTTTGTCTTACGAGTTTTTGGTATGACAATAACATTATCTCCAACGCTTGCTTCTCAGACTCATGTTTTTAATTTCATGCCGGATATCTTTTTTTACTAAAATAACCTATAACATGCTAGCTCATGTTTTACGAAGTTAAGTATGTCTTCAGGTCTACTGCTATAAATTCTTAGGCCTCTTATTATATTGTGGGAATTATTTGATCTTGGCTTGTCTGGTTCTAGGCTTGAAAATCCGTCTGCAAATCGGATGTTAACAAACCCGTGCATCTGTACATTTCGACATAACAACATATATCACGCGTAGTCTGTTAGAAAACAGGTTGAATTGTTCACACAAGATATATTTAGATCGCCTCAGTTGATTTGAATGAAATCCAAAGCATGCATTACACTATTATATGCAGCACTAACACAAAATTGAAAGGAGGGTGCTCGAGTATACACACCATTAGACCTTTGCTGAACACTGAGAAACCATAGCTATTGACAATAAGTAAGGGGCATCACATTCACTTTTGCAGCTTAGAAGCGTTAAGGAGAATATGACAAAGGTGTATTGTATAGCTTAAAATCCAATTCACGCTAAGGGAAGATTGATATCAGTCATTACTAGAAATCTATTTCGGATAAAATGCAAATTAACTTGCCGAAAGTGTTTACAAATATTTTGTGGTCAGAATACATTACGTATCGGATATCGCTCCCAAAAACATTACTAATTTATCCGTCCAGTGAATTATTAAAAATGTTCACAATTTTACTCTATTTCTGTAGGTACTTAAAGATATCACAAATATATAGTGCTTGCTAATGCTCATGTTCAAACCGTATTTTTATTTGCGGATCCAACGAACATTTGAACCATAAGTCGGTAATGAAGGGATACAAAATGAGATTTGAAGAATGGGTGAGGAGTTGAGGTGTATGTATTTTAAGCAAGAAAGCAACTGAGGCAGAAAAGAAACACTTCTGGGACTAGCTCCTATCGACAGGCCACTAGTGACGCATATGGAAAAATAATCAGCTAAAAGATGGTTATAGTGATTTAAGCAAAAAAAAACTAATCAGTATACATATTTTGTGCCAGAGGCACATCAAACCTAGATGGAACCGGAAAAGCCAATAACCCTACAGCTGGTCTTAACCTGGATTTATGCTGACTTAAATATACCACATAAGAGCAAGTTAAGTAAATAAACCCTTTTTAGTGTTGATTGGCATTTTAGAAAAGCCGTCAACGGAACCCTATGAATAGGGCTAAAACGCGCTTGTTCCAACAAACATGATCAAAAGACATACATTAACATGCTTAAAAATGAATAAAACACCTATGCGAGAAGTGATTTAACCTCAGTAGTATACTAATCAAGACCCCGACATCTATATATTGGGGCTTTTCCCCAGTCATACAAAAACTCATATCTCCCCCGAAGTTCTGTTTGAACATTAGAGGAAAACCCGAAATTTCTCAAAATATTTTGAGGTTCTCCTCGAAATAAGCTGAAATTTCGGTAAAAATCCCAGACCAGGGGAAATTTAGGGGGTTTGTCGCATTTTCCCAAAATCGGCAGATTAGGACATTACTGGCGGAATGTCAAAATCATCACCACTTATGTTAAAGTATCCTCATATATAACTATCGACACCAAATATCTTGTGTAATACTAATTATGACACGAGCAGTTACCGGAAATAACGAGGGCTTCACTGGGCCCCACTGTATGTATATTCCCCATTAATTCAAGTCGAAAAAGTGCAAATGCCGAGTATAATTATGCTTAGTTTATAAAAACAAATATTAACGAAACATGTACTTTTAATTATACTCTCATTTATTTTAATAACAAAACCTACACACAAACTAATGTTAAAGAAAGCACTAATTGGCTCGATGCACACGTACAATTTATCGCAAAGGCGTTGCATACAAACATGAACCGTTCATCCCATGGACAACAGGTTAGCTATCACATTGCTCCCCATGAATCGACAAAAACCTCGAAATCTACTGCGACGTAGGAAACACTTATGGGACTTGTTCCTATCAACAGGCCACGAATCGTTGAAGTGCGAATATCCAAAAATCTGTAGTATATGTAAAACGACCAGAAGCTGCACCACTTACAATCGACAAGTGACACACGATAGCCGCAATTGCTCAAAACTATTGTTTTCGTACATTAGGCTAAAACTTTAGCGTAGTAATGGAATTCCTACTTGATCGTATCACAGAAACTCAGATATACTGGCTTATTCGGACACAACCAGATCTGGGATTTTATCAAACTGTTTGAGCAAAGTCTACTCTTCAGTTATGGACAATAACACTTCTTGTAGCCATTCCACTGAGATACCAGCTATAGTGTCTACACATCTGACTAGGGGTGCTGTTTTTAATTGTCCACTGACCACAGACCTAGTAAGACACCAGGTCCTTATGGACTAGACACACAACTTCTGTCATCTTTCGCATACACTATTTCAGAAACACTCACGATGACGTTCAACATGTCTGTTTCGCAAATTCAACCCTCTACGGATTGAAAGGATGCTATCGCCAGCCTTATATTTAAATGTGGAAAGAGACGGATGATGTCTGACTACTGTCCTGTCACTCTAATCAGTATAGTAATCAATTCATTTTAGAATATAACTGTGGCTGGGTTACCAAGTCACATAGAAACATGCAATATGTTAACTCCTGAGCAATACTGGCTGCTTTCAAAATAAACATCTATGCCTAACTAACTTACTAGTTGCGAGAGAAAATTGGACATCCTGGTTAAAAGTGATGTGCTCCAATGCACCATTTCCAGTCCCTTGACTTTTCTACTCTACATCAGCGAACTACCGAGACTACATAAGTTTTCGATATTGTTATTTGGAGACGATGCCAAGATCTGGAAGAAGTAAGAAGTAGGGCTGGTTAACTTCATATTCAAGCTGACCTAGACGAGTTAGTTCTAGAAAATGTGTACTGATGCACAGTGCACGTGGCAATGTTTATCAGTATGTTGTCGGAAGTATATCGCTCCCATGGGGGTAGGAATATAAAGAATTGAAAACAATATTTATTCATGACTTGGAAACAACTGTGCATTGCGTTCTGGTAGCTATCATAATTTTACGAATGCTATGGTGTCTTCGCCTAGCTCATAAAAGCTTGGACAATGATATATTTCGGATTGCATGCTCAACTTATTTGTGATATTTATATGAATATTGCACCCAAACACCTAGTCCATGTCATACTAAGAACGCTATCACACTCAAGGGTGTTCAGCGTGTGGTAACGGAGTTGGTGATGGGTATTTCCGAATTCTTCTACGATGAACGCTTAGAACTCTCTGGTCATTCACCTTGTCACCTTGCCACAACGCGAAATGACCTGATATTTGTATCACTTACGCATGTTAGCCCTCATGGAAAAGCATAGTTTGTTAACTACGATTTTTCAACCTTCTCTCTCATAGAAGCTTTTCTCTAGTTGCTTCCACTCTCCATTCATTCTTTTGATGTTTGCTTCCAATTCGCGACATAATGTATTCCTTGGCCCGACAGTTTTTCTTTTCCCATCCGCTTATTGGGAGCTTGCTTTCTCATGTATTTTGACGATTTCCACAGGAGCACAGACTTATGGGTAACTGTATGTCATGACTTAAAAATGAGTGAGAATTACAGCCCTGCAGCAAGTAGAGGTTTTCGAGTGTTATGTTGATGTAGAACATCAACGTATACGATATATGTCGAATGATTGGGAGCCTACTCCAGTTAGACGGGAATGTTCTGACCAACATCTGACTTCAAAGTCACGCCTCGCGGTCAGCACCTAACAAGGTTTACGCCTCTCTCGTATCAATGTACTATTGCTGCATTGAATATCATATAGCACAAATGACGTTTTTACAGAAATATGTTGGAGTGGGTACAAGCAAGTGTGACTACCACTTCATGGGCCAGTCCTTGGCGTACGATTAATTGACGCTCGTTGGTTGTCTTTGACCATGATGGGGATCAATGAACTACTCGATGTTCAGTGACTCAACTGCTGGATGATTTTTCTAGGGCTCAGTGACATTTCACCGGCCTTATAGTCAGTTAAAATGAGCATTCAAATGCCTTTATTGTTATTATTATTATTATTATTATTCACAAGCACTTTATAGGTAGGTAAATGTTGTGAAGAAACCGTCTCGAGTTTCTTCAAATACAGAAGTTTCAATAATGCTAGCATTATATTTGCCATATTTGAGAGCGAAAAAATAATAATAATGATAATACAATAATAATAAATCAGGTTCTGTGTAATTGAGAGGAATACTGAGTTAAATTTAAAGAAGGAAAGGGAGAATATAAATAAATGAGACATGAAGTAGGCAAATAGTTTAATAAGCGTGTTTATGAACACAGTACAGGAATAGAAGTCCACGTATGTATTGCCAAATCAGTAACAAAAATAAAGTAAATAAATAAATAAGGAAAATGACTTATTATTGCTGCAAGATATGACGTTAGAATAAATGTTTGTGCAGTCATAATTCGAAGTAACGCAATGAAGGTCTCAATTAAGTGCAAATGATGTTTCGAACTTAATATAAAAACATTTAAGTCAACATCTACACCACTATGTAAGAGCAGCCTGTCTATTTCTTAGTAGGGATGATAACACAGTCAAGCGTGTTCAACCTGTGAGAGCAAAGTTAGTGACGAGTTCGTATTATAGAATGCGTGCCGACCTTATATTAATATTCTGTATCTTTGAAAACGATTTAGGTGCTAATTTTTCTTGTCTTTTCGATTCTTTCATTACTCATCACCAACGAGGCTATGGCAAGAAGGCTAAAAATCTGAGATCCAATAAAGTCCGAATGGGGTTCCGTTTTTCTAATCTAGTGATCAGTTACTGGAATACCCTGCCCAAACAAGTGGTATCAGTCCCATCAGCAAAAATTTTTAAGGAGAAGCTTGGCTTCTTTTATAAAACAAGTTGCAAGGCCTAATACAGGTACACTGACTTACTATACTTGTTATAAAAATCTGAAGTCTTGAAGACGACACAGGTATTCAGTGTTTGATAACGCTTCTACTAGTAACACCTTCTAATATAATTCGTTCCCACCAAGAGAAATCAAAAGACAGAGTCGAGGTGATCGGAAGAGTGTATTTGGCGATTACCAATATATCGGAATTCTCTGATCTAATCTGGCTAGCGAGTGCGGTAGATGTTGAGCACAGCGTTACCACACGTGATCTGGTGCGGATGCATGACCGAGCGCCTTCAGCTAGATGAGTCCACTAAAACACATGGTCAGCGTCCAATGTCAAAAACCTACAGAGCTATTTATTTTGGGGATTTATTTACCGCTACAGTCTGAATGAGTGGCAAGACGTACTCAATCGTGATCACATGCGGGTGCTTGGCCAAAATCCTTCAGATAAGCGTGTGCCCAACAAATATAATAAAGTAACATGAGCCTCAGGGACTTACGAAACTATTAACTTTTTGGATTTATTTACCTATACTTATCTTGCGAGTTTACTCTCGAAGTTACTACTTGATCAATGCTCCCAGTGATAACGAATGCTTTTGTACTGCAGATGCATAGAAAATAAAATACGAATTATACAATGAAATGAACAGGAATACTTTCCTACTATCTAGAGCACACTCTAATGAATAAGGATTTTATTTTGAAGTTCAAAGTGGATTGAAGGTTGTCCGTGCTTTTGAGCCAAGTTTAAAATCTTTTAATGTCTACGGAATTATGCGACTCTGGTATATTCAGCAATGAGGATTGTGCTTTACTATCTCAATTAGATAGGTATGTGGAACAACTTATGGAAAAGCTGTTTTAGACTTATTTCCGTCATAAGAAGTTCGCAATGAAGCTCGATATTTGCCTAAACATATCCGAAGTCTGTTCGAAATACATATGTACACTGAGTCTTTAACGGTACGAAACTGTCCAAATTCTTCGTCCCCAGTCTAAATCTGTCATTTAAGCTGCACCATGTGTTGCTTGTCCTATTTCACATTTTTCAGTTGAAAATATAGTTGGTAGTATATAGCGACATATATGTTTGGATGTGTTTCGTGTAGTGCATAACTCTTCTACCACAACTTTTCACTTGATATAAAAAATAAGCTTAAAGTCTTGTCCAGAAAATTGTTCACATCCAGTGGCAACACCGTGTTACTGATTTCAAGGTTTAGAAATGGGTGTTTTGGGTGCAATGACGATGATTTGATTGGTGCCACAATCTTGTAATACTAGCTTTGGGTTGAGTTCCTTATATCTTTATTTTACCAATTTATTCCTCTGGAATCATTTGTTCGGTGTCTAATCTTTTCCACTACAAATTATGCTTTTATTGCCTCTACTGCTCTTAATTCGCCCTTACACTCGTCTCGCTGCGCTAACGAGGTGCGATCTAAATTGATCCTGTCCATAATTCTCCGTCAGGGTCTCCCGATTTACTTATTTTTACTTTTTATCACAAAAGTTTGGAATATTTCCAAGACAGGGAAACTACTCAATGTTTCAACTAGACCGATGTGCATTTTTACCAGGTCTTATGTTATTTATTAGTATCCCTTAGCAATGCGTTATATTATTGGCTTTAATCAATTTAGATCCAGCTTGGTTTATATCTAGATATTTGAGTTAACAGTTCAATTTAAACTATAGTCACAACCTTTGTTTAGAGACGTTTAATTAAAATCGTTGAGCCCACTGAAAAACCTTTTAAACATGCGAAATGTTTTCAGCCTTGGCCCTCTCTCTACGTTTCTTCAACCACTTGAAAATGCCGTTTCCAAAATCCGATGGAATACTTGCATATGGGCAAAACACATTGATTTTTAGAGCTGACTTTTATCGTAATCATATAGTCTCATATGTCTACTCTACACGGTAAGGCCAATATTCTCAAAGAGACTTTGATGTTGGATTCCGAACGGTAGAAATTTCTCTAGGAAGTTATATGTTTACAGAATGGAAACTTGTCATTTCACAGTATAAGACATTCATCAAAGAGACGGTTTATTTCAAATACTTATGCTGAATAAATGACCACCTACAGCTTCGAAATTTGTTGAAATTTCACAAGTTTAGGCTTGACCGTACATGATTGTTTTTTTGTTGCTTTATTATGGTATTTTTAATCTTTTTCAGCTTGGAGTTCGGTGTTTTTAAAGTTGACGCTCCCGAGTCACACGAACGTCGCAAACTATTGGAAAAGGTGAATTATGTTATTTAGTTATATTTTTCAATAGGCCGTCGATTACTTTGATAGTATAATCTCTCAGACTGTTCTGGAGATTGAGGAAGAGCGTGCTGTGGAGGAAAGCGAAACTCTTACCAAAGTCGAGGCGGGTATCATAGAGGAAAATCCGAACTCAGTACGATACAAAATATATGAGAAATACTCAGGACAGCTCGATAAACTCATTGAACCACAAGTTTATCTACATCTTGGTCATTTCCAGCTTCTGCTCAATCGTTTTGACGATGCTCTGTCTGCGTATCTTAAGTTTGAATCACTTTGTCCCAAGGAATCTTCTATTAACTGTCCCTTCCTGTATGGCTTAGGCCTGTGCTGTTTTCGCTTCAACGTATTCAACAGGTACGCTACTCACTGTTACTTCAGGCGTTTCTTTGTTCCAGGACTATCAGACTTTTTCAGCAAATTTTATATTTACAACCGTGGTTTCCAAAGTGTAAAGAGATAAATATCCGTCTTGGCTATATATACAAGGTACAAAATAACTTCGAACGAAGTTTGAGACATTTTCGACAAGCTTTGAACGACTCAACACCTGCCACATTTAATCGGATTGAATGTTGGTTTATCTTTTAGTTAACTAACTTAACTGTAGTACGGTTTCATATCGCTCATCTGTTCGAGGTGTGTGGCAAACCTAAACAGGCAAAGACCGAATACTTCCAATTATTGGATGTTGAGAAAAGCAGTGCTCCTTCACACATCCGCCATCTTTGTCTTCGACAATTAGGTATGTCATATTTTATTTATTCTTCCCTAATTTTTCCATTTTTAACTACATTGATCACTCAAGTTGTATTATTATGCTAAATTACTTAAGCTTACATACCTACTAACTACTGGTTTTGCAGAATAACGTAACATTCGAGGTATGCAGTGTGAATCGACCATATTTTCGTTACGAATGCAGAATATAATCAACTGTTATGTCATATTTTAGCTTCTACATGTTCTTTCAAATGCACGATACGTGGATGACTCACCGGTTGTAGTCACTCCCTGATTGTTCGCGGTCGAGGTGCTACTTAAGAAATTGGGAGGGCGAAAAGGTAATATCTGGTTCTTAAACTGGGTTAGGGGTTCGGAAGGTCCACCCGGAGGGGTTGGAAAACCTTGATTGCAATCAGTGGTGTATATGGGTCCCAAGATCCTGAGGGGACAGATGGCACATAAACCTATTCTTGGTCATCGGCTACCGTGGGATCGCATGCTCTAACGTTGCTCCACTGCCTTGTGGATTATACCTCTAGACTAAAGGCTCTGAAGTGACCCCGTAGGAAAAACACTTGCTCCGGTGTGGTTTGGTTACTCGAGCATTACTGTAGCCCATACACAAATCAAATGATATTGCACCAAGCGCTAGATCGATTGGATCTTCACTAACAGTCGGTTATGATCTGTTAGATTAGGAAGCTCTATCAAAGTGAGAAATCGATATGGGTAGCGTAGTCTTTTTGTTATCTCTCCCTACGCCCCGACAGATTGCAGCCCGGACGCAATTAAGGGCGAGATCTAGCACCAGTTAAGTGGTCTTTAGAAAGTGCGTGCGACAGATATTACAGTACTACTCGCCATAGGTTTGAATGTTGAGGTCGAGCGTCTAGACGGAGCACAGTCGACTAGGTAGCCAACGAGGACTTGTTTGTCTCCGGTCAGATAACGATGACCGTCTGCCGCAACTGTGGACAGACTGCAACCTATTTCTGGCTAGCACAAACTGTCAGCACATTTATCATCAATGTGTCACCTGACGTCCTGCCTAGGGATCCTATGTCTGGACTCAGACTGATCACATCTCAATCAGTTACCTTTGTCATAATTGCGTACAAGACTGCTGCCCCCCCATAGAGTACTTATCTAGACTCTGATCATGCCCTTGTTTACTCTAATTTTACGCTTCAGCGGTGGATCGATGTCAGTTCATTGGTTGCAGCTTCTGTTGCAACTAAATATCATACCGAGCTAGGTTCAAGGATAGCTGTCAACTCACCTATAAGCATAATTAGACACTGGCTACGTTTGTATGACGCCATGAAAATAGCGAGTAAAGTTGTTTATAGCTTTGCTAAACATTTTTGTTTGTTGTAGGTATTAATCTAATGACTGCAAATAACTGATTCATGTTACTAGAACACAACGACCCGTTGTTCGTTAGAATTTACCGCTTCTTTTGGACCGTTAAACATACTGTCTGTAGTACTTATCCAGAATCGATTCCGTTCAGTAACCTGATGAGTGGAACATTTAATAGAGACTGTTTCACTAAGAAATATCCGGAAATAAACAGTACGGAGTTCGCTCAGTGTGTTTGCTACATTCATTTATATTAAATTCTTTCCTTGACTTTTGTGTGTGGGTACTACTACGGGCTGAGCAGTTCTAAGGTTAGACACAAGGTTTAGTTTTGCTAAAATAAACCATCCGATAGATCTAGAAATATATGTTGGTTGGGGGTTTAATGGCATCTCGACATGGTAAATTGTGGAAAATGGCTTCTGGCGGGAGATTTCATGAGGTGTTATGAAGCATATCAGTAGAACTAATAAATCAGGAACGATCGCCGAATTCTAAATTTCAAGTAAAAACCATTAAATAGAAAGTAATGATATGTGTATGTTCGAATTTTTTCTCATGTAAGATTACTATTTACGGGTGTTTACTTAGATGTTAGAGCATTTGACTTCCAGGCAATAAATTGCAGACTCCAACTCCCCACCTATCTCACCCTTTAAGTGTTGATGGTGTCTCTGGTCCTCAGGTGAAAAATGTGTCTTATCTGTGACAGCTTATGCTTAGATTCCGTACTTTGGATTCAAACAGTATTAGTTGTTAGCAATGAATTCCGAGTAGCACCTGACAGACTTAGGAAAACCAAGTAGTACACTATCAGATGTGAGTTTCTCAAAATGAAAAACTTTAATTTCAAGTAAAAAGTGTTTATTTTTTAAATTTTAGCTTGGCTTCATCACACAGGAGCTTTTGGATCAAAACCTGAATCGCCAAACGAAAAAGGCCTAGATGTTCAGTGGCTTCAAAGTGCTTTGGAGTTAGATAACACCAATGGCAAAACCTGGTACTTACTAGGCCGTTGTCAAGCTGCTTTAAATCATGTTCAAGAGGCTTTCGCAGCATATAGAAGTTCTATAGATAAAACGGAGGCTAGTGCTGATACCTGGTTTGTTCTTACAATTTCTTCATAGTTTAGAACTGTACTATTAAAAAATGTTCACTCTCTCGAAAGTATGGTGACAAATTGGTTACTTAAATTTTAATTTTAAGTAATTATCAGCTAACGTTGCTGTTTTTTATCTACACAATAACTGTTTAAGTAGTTTAAAAAACATCAGATTCAATTAAACCATATTCATGTAAAACATTCACATATGTGTAGTACTACTCGATTCATTTTTACTTTGGGAACATAAGAGAGGGACCGCAGTATTTGTAAAGTATTTTAATGATTCGGTAGGGCGAACAATATGCTTTGTAGACTTTTAATTCTTTTTTGTCGACTAATCTTCTCTACATCATATTTCAGTAAATACACTTGAATAAGGGATTTCTTAGTTTTCGTAGTTGAGTTTTCTGAACCAGAGGGTTTAACTGAATAGCTTTCTTTGTCTTACTGGACGACATCACCAGTGGTCATTTCATTTTGTAATGAGCCTTTTAGTTATTTCGTTCCGGCGACATGGCGACTGTTTGTTTTTATAGGTGTCATTGTCTTCATTCATCATTCCATTCTCATTGATTATCTTTTTCTATTGATCTCTGACCGTCATGTGATCGATTGACCTTTTTCGTCTGGGTTTATAGATCGGGTACATGTCTATGTGTCACCCAATTACCGATTAGTCTGAACACTGCACTTCTAGACAATTACTGTGATCCTTAGAATCTCCTTGATCCAGAATTTAAAAGTTTTTTTCAGTACTCATGTCCATGACTGTCTGTGTGTATTGATGGGAGTGATAACAAAACGTGTCGCTTCATTCTTAGTATGTGTGTGTATGAGTGATTAAAGGGGGGAGTTCATTTTTTCCAATCCAGTGTTCGTCTAATTTTTTATTATTTATTTTGTGAATGATAGTGCATTTGTCTTTAACTGTTTTGTTATTCTATCTTTATAAGATGGAGTCGAGTTTTTAGACGATATCGATCCTAAAGAGTTTCAAAATTTTCATGTTCATTACTTAGGTATTCTTCACGTATGACAATTATTCACTCCTCATTTTCTGTGGCTGATTTCATTACATTAGCTTAATTCTCATAGGACTTTTTGGTGAAGTTTCTGGGATAACCATTTTTACGGAAGACAGACAAGATGAAGTTCCCTAACTTTTCACCTAGTGAGAGTGCTGCAGTGGGTTTAGGCTTTTTCTTTTTTTGGCTGTGTTACGAAAAATAGTCACTGAAAAATTCTAGTTAGTAACATGAAATATAATGTTCATTATCAATACTTTCAGTATTGATAGGTATAATCATGTAACCTTAGTTTCCTCTATGTTAAGGTTTATCGTAGTATACCAAGTCATACCATACTCATCACTTGAGACTCGTTATTTGGCTCCTATTTCACGAGCTATGCGCGACGATCAGTGTAAAAACCTTATAGGCGTATTTGTTTTCTCTGGTCTTGCCTTCGTAATCTTATTATGCATTTACAACCATTGGATTTATATCTTGTGAAATTCTTTTCAAAGTATTCTGTTATTCTTAATGCTAATGTCTAAGTGTTTTGCCTACCGTCAGAGATGCCATTTTTTACCGTTTAGTTTGTGAAGAATATGTAGTCCATTATCTCCTATTTACTAATTTGACGCACTCCAGAATATTGTTGGAAAAACCACTCGACATAATTCCAGCCCTTAAAAGCACATTCCTTTGACCAATCGCTTATATTTTCGTGGAGTAATTAAGTATGTTTTATTGATGGGTTTCAGACATGGAAGTTTCCTAGAAAAAAGATCCATGAGTTGAATGAAATTTAGACAATTAGTTTTAAGTCAATGTTAATATAATTATTTTCAAAGCATATAGTGATGTAAAGAGTACTGTTAGCATTTGATTTGACTGTCCTTGAAAATGTTTCGTATTTTTCCTTACAATATTGCGTGTCTGATTCGGAGGATTGGTAACAAAGATTTTATACACGTTGATAAGAATGTAAGATAAAAACCATCCTTTTATTTATGTACTATTTTTTCCGTAGTCAGCAATTTTTTGTAAGTGATTCACTATGTTTCTGTGAGTTTACACTATTGGTTATCCCTAGACATTTATTAATTAATGTGTGTTTATGATTCTTCTGTAACTTTTTAGGTGCTCTATCGGTGTGCTCTATCAAGAGCAAAGTCAACCGATGGATGCTCTTCAAGCATACTTTTGTGCTGTACAATTGGACAAATGTCATGTTGCAGCTTGGGCCAATCTGGGTACTTTATATGAAAGCATGCAACAGTATAAAGAAGCCTTAAAATGTTACAAAAATGCTGTAAACGCTGATAAGCATAATGAGGTTAGCGTATGTTCTATTATCTAGTATTTCTAAATCTCATAGTTTATTTTAAAGATCGAACATGGTTTTTTTAGCTTATTTCATTGACGTCATTTATTGAAAGCGTACATTTATTAATAATTGACTGACATTTACAGAGTATCAGCGAAGTTTTCATGTATGTTGTACTGCAGCCTAATGCTTTTCTCGTTAATTAACTAAGGACTAATGTGTATTCTAACGACACTTCAGAATAGCATTTGCAATACGACTTTCAAAATGAATATTGAGTGCTTCACTGTTAGATAATTTATTAGGATGGGTTTGGCATCAAGTATCATTTGCTGAGTTTCTTCTTTCCAACTCTTAACAGATTTATTATCGATCTACCTTTAAGGACTGTTTTTCCGTTTGATAAATTTGCAGAAATAAGTTTTCCTAATAAACAAAGATTGTCCTGGAATTTTAACGGTGTATGGTTTTTCTTGATGAAGGCTTTCAAAAAATATAATGTTTATTATATACTGTTGACGAGTCTTTCAATTTGCATCTCATACCTTTAGAGTACAACGTAGTACTACCAGGTAACTGTGTATTTACAGCAGTTCGAACAACAAATACTGCAACTATTGTCTTGACTTCTTCAATTGTATCATAAGGGGTTTTGTGGAGATTGCAATAATTTCAATAGCTGAGATTATGAGTCAATTGTATTCATAAACTGATGTACTGTGATGGGTCAATTATGAGTAAAATTTTTGTAAAAATCGAATTTTCTGATCTTTGTCAGTTTATATTTCGTATGCTACTGTCATACTATCACAATACGAAGAAGAATTTATCTATAGCCAAAAGTGTTTGTTTGATCCACTTAAATCGGGTATATTTTATGTTGATTACAGTTTATAGCAATAAGAACCCTATAGACTTTGAATTCAGAAGTTCCTGTGTTATTTTAGTCACATATTCACATATTTTTTTCCGGAATATAATGGAATGAATTATATATATTATGAATTGTTAATTTAACTCAGTGGTCAGATGGAGGTTTATGCGATTGACCTTTAGCCACACGCTTTGTGCTAGGTTTAGTGATACTATTTGGTTGTCTAAAACTGAAGTAGCTGTGGCAGAGTTCAAACCCATATGTCCCTACTGCAAAAGTACAGGTTTATCATAAATGACTTCTTTTGAATTTTGTCTCTCGTAGAGGCTTGAACTAAATTAAATGTGAATTTACTATAAGTTACAGGATGTTTTCATGAATAACATTTGATAATGCAGTAATTCATTTGTATCGAAACGACTGATACTCCTTTCTCTTTTTTTAGGTTCGTCCAGAGATTCGTTCTCGTTTAGCTGTACTACAACAGTTAGTTCCAAAACTATCAGATAAAATAACAGGAAGCACATTTAATGGTCCGAACAACAATAGTGTAACATCTAACCAGGTCGGCAATGGTCCTGGTCCTGGTTGTGGTGGAATAACGAAATTACCCACAGTAGATGAGGCATGGAGCCTGCCTATACCTGCTGAACTAACCCAGCGTCAACTTCAGTTAATGTTACAAGAGGCAGCTGCCAGTGATGCTGGGAGTGGTTCGTCTAAGCGTTCTGATAGGCACTTAGCTGGTCTTTTGTTAATCCCAACTCCCCAGTCAGTCCTTAGAAAACGTAGTAGTTGGCGCCAGTCTGGTTTCAACGGTATGATGTACTTTATTTTCGATACGATGTTTGATTATAGTTGTAGAAAACGATAACTTTTCAACTGCACTCTAATAAGTTGCTTCAAACTTACGAATAAATAAATAAAATATTATTACCTATATGCATGGTTATTGAACTGCTTAATAATATAACCACTTTTCTGATTCGGTTCATAACTGAGTCATTATATATTTTAGGACAACTAAACGAATACATAATTTGACTGTATTGTGATTATATTTCTGTTGGGATCAAATATTTTTTTGTCTGGTTTATGAGTTATAAGATTACGTAAATTCCGATGACGTTTTTTTATTTATTTGTTCGCTATCAAAGAAAATTGTCCTACATTTTGTCATGGTAATAAATCCCAATGACTCGAAAGTACAATAATGATTGAAATTATCATATATTAATCTATTCAACAAAGTTCATTTGACTAAGAAGATCTCTAGTGATAAAATAAAACACTGTATCAAGATTAATGTTCAGAGTAACCAAAAATGTGGCTAGTTTCGGAGGGAATTCAAAAGTTATTTGATAGGTGAACAACGCTCTTATGAAGTTATGAATATAATTGTCAACTTGTGGTGTATGCTACTTATGTCGACGGACATAAGTAATATGTAACACCGATCGGAAGTGGAATGCCTGGCAGCAATGTGTTGAAAAGACCGGATTGACGAGAGTAAGAATGTAGACAGAGAGTAATTGTAATAAAAACAGGAATGAAGGAGCGGTAAATTTTGTAAGAGACAATTGGTGAAAGATGTGCAAATGAAATATTTAAAGCATGATTTTCGTATTGTTATTATCATCAGCTTTATTCAATATTATATTTTTGGTACAATATAGAATTCTCAGCTCAAAGTATTTCAACAAGTTTCCGTTTCTTTCTTCTTGGTCGGTCCTGGCGATAAATATTGAGTCATCGCCAGTTAGATGTTAGCAGTTCAGTAAATGAGCATCTGAATAATGTGCATTCTTTTCGTTGTATATTGCCAGCAACCACATTGTCTCTTATTGAGTTTTTTGTAACTTTGACAACGAAAAGTTGTACACTTTTCAGAAACTCAGCAGAATAGGTTATGCGATTAATAGACATAATGATATATTAAAACAAACAAAAATAGATAACTAGATGACGGGAACAGGTAGCCCAGATGCTCAAGCAGGCCGCCCTTCTACAAAGACATTCTGTATTTTGTATTAACTAATAAATTGGTTCTCCTAATTTGACTTCTTTATCCACTACAAACTGACTATTATAACGATAAAAGTTGGAAAATACCAATTTGCACATCATTTTCACACGATTCTGTAATTAGTTTTGAGTTTATCTTTAAATTTACTGTAATTTTCATTGGAGATATCAGTTAGTCAGTCAGTAACAACGTAGAACTTCGTACGTACGTACATCAGTTCGAGTTGCCATACTACATTAGCACAGAGATGCAGTTGTCCATTCAAATCCCGTAGTGGTAGAGGTATTAAGAGTATAAGCAGTAATCGGAAAGATTAGGGTTTGGAGATGTTATTCAAGGAATATAATCCAGCGAAACAAATTTGGAAAGAAAAAAAAGGATATGAAGAATTCAGAAGATTAAAATTTGGGAGAACACAAAGAGTGGATGCACTTGTGCCATTGCAAACGATTTTGAGCCATGTCATTCAGGGTCTCTAACCATCGGTTGCTATCGTCTCGCGGTCCCCAACCAGGTAGTCTACACCTACTAACATGACTCAGTCCACTTGTCAGTGACTTCATGAACTTGTGCCATGTTTTGGTCTGGCCACCCCTAGCTTTCTTCCAACCTACTCCTATACCACTGAACATCGAGGCAGTCGGTCGTTGGGCATACGTAATACGTGTCCCAGCCATTTCAATTGGTGAAGTTTCACTACTTCGTCAATTGGTTTGTCATCCATATCTAGCATCCGTTTCCTGACAACTGCATTACTTACTCGGTGGTTTCAGGATATACGAGCAATGTTTCGAAAACATCTATGATCAAATACTAGTAACCTACGAATGTCCTCTACTCTTACTGGCCATGTTTCACTGCCACAAAGTAGGACGGAACGAACTGCTGCACAGCAAACTCGTCCTTTGGTTGGTGGACGGATATCTCACCTACGCCGTCAAGTTTTTGGTGCGTTAATGGGTAGGTTTCTTGTGTCATGTGGTTAACTTATATTCATTGCCTTTCTGGGTAACTGTTTCACTTTGAAAATGTTTTGAGATATTTATTTTGCTAAATCCATTCAGTATTTCCTACTGTGATACGTTTTATTGTGGAATGTTTTTCACGGACTATTAATTCAGTTTGTTGTCAGTTTTCATTCTACATTACTACTTTGTTTCATATTTTAGGTCCATGTGAAACTGAAGGAACTGATGAGTGTGGAGGGTCCAAAAGATCACGTCATAGTGATCCATCCTCTTCAACACCTGTTCAACCATTGAGCAATCAGCAACTTCAACTGTTACATTCCCTGCAAGTAAATTCATATATTTTTGAGGTGTTTCGGTTTATCATTAATATTTCGTCAACAAATTTCTTTTCCTCACTACAGTTTTCGTCAGAATATATGCGGGACTTTTTCAATCACTCATTTTTAAATGTGCTCTTAAAAAAGCCGATTGACTCGGGGTATTTTTAGATCTTTATTCCATCGAATAACACTTTACCTTATTCAGAATTATTTGGAAAGTTTACAGTTCTAAGTTCTAAAAAAATAAATATTTATAATTAGTTCTTTTTGTTTTGCATGTGTTATACTTCTCATCTTAATCGTAGTTAGCATGTTTAACAATCCCTTGATTATTCTGCATGTTATTCTGCGTACTCATTGCTAGTTTGGAATAGTATAACAGCAAATCAGACTTTATGATTTTTGCAAATAATTAAGTATTTTTCTTATGAATTCTGGTTGATGTACCACGAAATGAATTTCAGAGAAAAATGTATTTGTTTTGTTTGTGTAACTCAGCAACCAAGTATAGTTTCATGCTTTAATGTAAAGTGGCTTGAAGTAGTCGGCAGGAAACAATGAACTCAAGTTTCATGCCAGTTGGAAATTGTCAGTAAGACGCACCGTTACTCATAGGTTTAAGAAACAAAACAGATTATATTCTATGGAGTTTGGCTCTGAATTTGGTTATTTCTAACTTGGTGAGAAATCACTCACAGTGAAATATTTAGATCCACTCTTAATCTTTTTCGATATCCGAATTTATTATCATTCCATCGTTTTCTTTGTTCGACCTCATTCTTTCGTCTTAAGACATATCTCTTATGTTTAGCTTCCCACTCCAGTGAATATCGCTGTTTTTTCTCCTTTGCTTCACAAAATTTTAATTATACTGATATGTAGAGTTGTAACATGGACAGTTATGTGTTAGTGTCATGTCTAACTTAATCTGTCTTGAAATTCCTAGTTAAGAACATCAGTATGGAGCAATAATTCTTGTTGTAGTTTTCATTTTCGATGGATTTACGACAGTTTTTCTGAAAATCTGTTTTTGTCTCACATCTTAACTACACCAACACAGCTTATTATTAAGAAAATTTGTTTTATGTGTATTATACATATCCTTAACTCATGTTTAAGTCTGTTTCTTTTCTAATACTATACAGCGTGACATCCTAAGTGTTTTTAAAATGTGTGTAGAATTATAGTTCATGGAATGTACATAAATCTTGTATTGTAATATTTTAAAAACATCCAATGGTACATCGTGTTATAGTTTATTTGTGTTTGGCTATTTTTATGCTATCATGAAAACAGAAGCATTAGCAATTCTTTCTTATGAACGTTCACATCGGATCAAATGTTTGTTTATCATTGGTAATCATAACTCTGTACGAAAAGATTTTACTTTGTACTATTAATTATATCTTTTCTTTCTAATTTTAAGGCTCAGGGTAGTTGCCTAACTGCCTCACAACGTCAAACTCTTAATAATTTACAAAACCAATCATTGAGATATCATCATTACAAACTGATACAAAATCAGAAACAATTGAAAACATGTAAATCGGGCAGTGATTTTGCCGATGAGGCAGTTTCAACTTCTGATTCGGCTGGACCATTTCACGGGGATACTACTGCTACGACAGGTAGTTCTAATGCTGGTCGTAATCCATCCAGTGTACCTGGTGAAGATACAGTAGATTTGTTTCCCGCTGAGGATGATGATTTAACCGCTGTTGTTGATAGTCCTGGATCGGGTAATTTACCTGAAGAAGATTTAGGGTTCTTGACGGATGACCTGCTTGCTCAGTTAAATGGATCTGAAGCAGCTACTGGATTGGATCTTGTTGAGTTAGCTCTGTTTACTACGGGCTCTAGTGCTGGTGATCAGCGGCCTACAAGTAATAATGATAATAACCAGGTTTTAATAAATGAAAAGTCTTGTCAATCGAAATGTGGTGATTCTTCTACATCTGGTCCGTCTTCTTCAACTCCAACTAATCCACCAAAGACAATTAATTTAAACGCAGCCAAAAAGGATGAAATTGACATGAAAAATTGCTTAACTCAAGAACTTGGTATTGACCCCCTTATCAATTCTTCAGATAATCCATCTTCAGATCCTGTAGATTTGCATGCTTACTTAACCAAACCACTAAACCCACCGACTAGTATCACTGCAGCTCTGCATGTCAATATGTCTTCTTCGCAAGTGAGCTATGGCCATCATATTTATGTATTTAATCATTAACGTTTTTTGTTCATACATGAAATATTAATCAGATGTCGGTATTTTATGCTAGTACAGACTGTTTATCAGTGTTGTTTTTGTTGTCAATTTTCTATCTACTTATTTTAATAGAAAACACAACTGTAGGCATTATTTACTGCTTGTTTCAATATCTTTCATTGGTATCTGCTGTAAGCATCGTTATTTTAAACAATTATTTGAATAGCACTTGTACCGTTAGTTGATGAATAACTCAATTATTACAAATTCGGGCTCGATATATGTGAATATGTTTGAGAATCAAGGTCCTCATCTGTTAATTTAGCCCGAAATGTGAAGTTTTTCTCGGTTGCAGATGTGCTGTTTGAGCTCTGTGTTTAGTACTGTCGAGTCAGCACCTCAGAAATTTTGAATACTTCATCGGTGAGACTGTAATCTATGGACGAGTCAGTCAGAAGCAAGCTAGCGATTTCTAGATCACGGGGCCTATTTCAATACATAGTGCTCACATACAATAGATTTACAGCGGATTTCAAGTAGGATGTTATAATTGAGCGGTTACAACAGAAGGGATTACTGAGAAGCTCGTTTATTTGCGACTGCCGTGTTTAAATGACTTCTGGACATTGTGCAAACTATCGCGACGATGTTTTATTCCGATGTAATATTTGTTGGAGGAAAAATCCTGCTAGAATGGGAACTTTTCACTCGATCCCGATTGACACTATGACAAGTTATGGTGATTGTTGTAAACTGGATAATAAAATCACCAGTAACACTGGTTGCAACCTTTGCAGATGTTACTAAAGCTTCGGCAGTTCAGTGGTATGAGTACTGTCGAGATATATGTGCTATGAAAATAACAAGCTTGAGTCAGTCGTTTGGAGGAATCGGCAGATCGCAGAAATGGGCGAAATAATCATTAGAAAACACAAATTCAATAGAAGAACAAGTGTTAAAGAAGACTGGGTCAGTAATATTCCTTAAGTACAATGAGCACGTCTTTGATATATATGATAGACCATTTCAAAAGTGACACTTTCAGGACGGACGAACTACAATAATGATACCAATTTTACGGGAGTATGTGCAGCCGGGTACCACAACATACACGGGAGACTGGAGAGCATATCGATGCCTATCTCGACCTGGATACGTGTATCGTGTCATCGTTCACAAGTGACATTTTGTAGACCCCACTGCGGGAGTACATACCAATATTATAGAAGCAGTGGGGTCGAGGCCAAAAGAATCTTTGCAATCTTATCATGGCTCCAAAGGTTGACTGCTATGGAGTTCCTATACTGAATGCATTACGATTTTAGGACTGTGGAGCCTCTTCCTAAAGTTTCTAAACTATGTTGAGGAAGTATATCCATTCTTCTATACCGACTGTTTCCTGATTAGCTGAAATTTCTCAAGGCCACTCAAAGTTCGTTCAAAAGTCGTTTCTAGATTACAGAATCGCCTATTTTTTGATGAAACTAGATTGTTAAACCCTACACAAGGGACATAACTTCATTCTTGTTACCTAATCTTCGATCATTATTCACAGTTTACTGAATTCCACTCTCTCTATTCTAAAGCGTTATTTACTTGCTTAGCATTTTCAACTACACTTCCGAGTTAGAAATATCTTACAGTTCATACTTATAAATTAAAGTAGTTCACACCAATACGGCGTTTGATTTTCCTTGTGGACGTTACATTACAGAAATATGTTGTAGCTAATAAATCCTATTTGATTACGTCAGATCACTTTTACGGAAGTGTATTAATGAACAAATAATATCATTCGTAACTATGCTAATAGGAATGCCTTAACTTCTTCGAAACTTACGGTAGTTATGATAGCACCAGCGCTTGAGAATAGAAAAAAGCTCACCTACCTAAGTGAATTTATTCTACTGAAATATAAGTAAACTTGGTAATTACGTAAAAAGTATGTACAAATTAATAGAAACTTGTATAAAATTTACATATTAATTTATTGTGCTCCAAATAATTTCATTGTTTATCCTCATTCTCTAATTAAGATGATGTTTATTTTAGATCTTGTCTTCGCTTCGTGGTCTTGGCCATTCAGGTGGACCTTGGTGGCCTGGCTTACTACCGGAAGGTAGTCCTATTCCGAAACCTCCTGCAAAGCCGTATCCACCACCTCCTAAAGATAAGCTGCTGCCTCCCACACCAAGTGTTTATTTGGAAAATCGCAATGATGCTCATTCACCTGAATTAATGCGCTACTGTTTTACACAACCAGTAGTTGTAATACGTGGTTTGGCTGCTGCTTTGCGCCTGGATTTAGGTTTATTTTCTACTAAATCATTGGTTGAATCCAACCCAGAACATCGAGTTGAAGTAAGTCGGTAGCATTTATGTTAGTACTTATTGTAATTTAGCCGGTCAGTTTTGATTAATTAACTATGAACGTTGTCACTTTTGCTGAACTTTCTCAGAAAATAACCTCATTTAATTTATTTCTAAGAAATTCTCTAAGAGACTAGTTTGTTTTTCTTTTTTCACTTGAAAACGTCCTTTTCTAACCGATTAATAATGATGTTCTTGTGTATTATGGCAATTTGTGTTGATCAGTTGTTGAGGTGTATTGTTAAGAATATGGGTTTTATTTAGGCTATTCTAATTAATTCCACTAGAAACAATTAACCCCTTTCCTATACTTGGGGTAACCAGTTTCTCAACTTCTTAGCTACAATATGTACGTTGAACATTAGCTCTTCGTTATTATTTGTATCAACAACTATTTATTGGTTTTTATCCACAGCTATAAAATACAAGACTCACGGACTTGTATATCGAATTTTTAAAGTTTATTTAGATTGTTTAAATAAACATTTGGTGGTGTTTTCCTAAACTTATTATTTGTCATCAACATAGGGTTGTTGAGATTGTTGGGTTTTGATTGAGATTATGAGTGAGTAATGTTAGACCACCATTGAAAACACGGAAGCACTGGAAGGTCTTTTCGTCCTAGTGTGGGACTTCTCAGCGGTGCACATCCACAATCCCGCACGCTGGATTATTTGTTGCCTTCAACCATCAAATAGTTACATATTTTTGTTACCTGATAAAGTCTTTCATAGTGGATTGGTTTCAACAAAATACCAATTCTGAAGTCGGTTTGTTTGAAAGACATGATGCTATTCTGGCCAAAAACTCTACACCATTAGTTTTTAAGCATTTTAAATGGCAAATTACTTTTATTCACAAAGTGACTTTTAAGTTGATGCTATTTTATTTTGAATGGATATTGTTTTGACTTTTGAATAGATGATGCTCCCACTTTTTCCATTTGCACTGCTTATACATTTATATAAATATATCCAGGTACGAACCCAACGTCTTCAATCGCCTGACCAGAACCTTGATTCTCAAGGACGTACTGTATGGCTTTGTGAATCACCGAAAACTACCACAACAATTGCTAAATATGGTGCTTATCAAGCTGCTTCATTTATTGAAGCAATGAAGGAAGAGAAAATTGTGAATTTTTCCGGCACTGCACCAGTTACTTCTACTCCAACTTCTAACACACTATCCGCCATATCTGTAGACACCAAATCATCTACTGGTAGCTTATCGAATGGTATGACAAGTGTAAAAGTTCTTAATTGATATAAATTATGTTTTTAAATAGAAACGGAACACGCGTTTTAATTTAAGCTCTCTTTGTGTCCTCTGTGTCACAGGTTGAAGGTTCTATTCGTGTCAACTAATTGTTTATCTTGAAAAATCATACCATGGCTGTAGTACTTTGTCAGTTGACAAGACTGAAGACCGAAATGTTGTGAAATAAAATGACACAATTGATAAAATATTCGTCGTAAGAATTTCCTCCGGTTTTATAATGACTTTCTCGATACATTCATTTCATGATAGGTAATTGATCACTTTTGTAAGCATCTGAGCATCTGCTAGTTTGGTTTCGTTACCGTAGGGCCGTTACAGATCACTGATAATAGTGGTAGAGTAAGAATTTATTTGAGTGTGCGGAGAAAATCCTCGTGAATTCTGTTGTTTAGTTTACTTATATCTTTTTAGGTACGGACTGCGTTATACCTCAGAATGTGGTATAATAAAGTGGCCACATGACTATGAGGTATCATTAATATCGTGGTTAATCTCAATAACATGCTTAGGATCTTTAACGTTCAATTTAATTTTTTTTCTTGAAATTTTTTATGGTATATTATTGTAACCAATCTACCTTATTTGTTGTCTCTATTTCCCCTCGATTAGCTGTAACGGGAAGTGGACGAAAAAATTCTACTCATTGGTCTACCGAATCAACAAATTCAGAATTAAAGTAAGCGTTTTATTGATTTAATTTGATACTTTTTCAATTATTTATCCGACTAATTTTAGATAAGCTGTAACATATTGAACTTTTTTAACTCAAACTATATACATTAGAGCGTTATGTGACATGTAGAATTTTGCTTGTTTTTTTTTAATACCACTTATTGTAATAAAGTTATTTATCTACGATAGTTGTATCGTTATTAAATCTTTTACTGCAACTAGTTAGGTTCGTATATTCTTCGTATTTTTAATGAAATGTAGGTTATAGAATATCAAGGAACTGTTTTCCCCCACATCTCTATAAGCGTTGTCATTTTTAAAAAAATTTATAATGAATTCTCTAGTAAACTGTTGTCAGTATATTTTCCATTTCACTTGAATATTTAGCGGTTGTATTTCATTGTATTTATTATTTTTTATCAATAGTTTATTTGACTGATCTTATGTCAGAAAACCAATATGTGACATAAAAAACAGTTACGATGTGAAATAAATAAATGAAAATATATTTCAGTGGTTGAGATCATGAGTCAATTGAAGCTAGACCACTATGGAAAACCTAGGAACACTGGACGGTCGTTTTGTCCCATTGTGGGACTCCTCAGCAGTGCGCATCTACGATCCCGCCTCGCGAGATTCGAACCCAGGACCTATCAGTCTCGCGCTCGAGCGCTTAACCACTAGACCGCTGAGCCTGCATCCAACGGTGTTAATGTCTAACTTCAACCAATCCATGAAATTGAGCGACACATTTGATTAATAACTTATCTTTGTTCTACAGGTTGACCATTTGAGTACCTGTTATCTTTTGAATAATTTTTGTTAAAAAAAGATTTACTTTTATCCTGTTTCTTTTTCTTACAAAATCATACTAGTACAAATCAACCTCATCATGTGGGAAATAAAATATCTGGTGATGAAAATCACTCATTATCAAATCAACAGAATAATGGACGATTGAAATTAATACGTTTTGGAACAAATTGTGATCTTTCAGATCAGAAAAAGTGGTTACCTCAACTCCATGAACTTACTAAATTGCCTATATTTGTCCGAGTTGTAAGCGCTTTCAGCATGCTTAGTCATGTAGGCTATCCACTTTTAGGATTGAATACTGTTCAACTTTATTTGAAAGTAAGAGATATTTTTCTTGATTCGTTAATATGCATGTAAAAGTGTAGTTCTATATAAAGACGAAAATATGTTTTCATGAAAGGTACTAAACATAACTCTGGTACAACAACAACAACAATTTCTATTATTAATAAGATTAGTAATGATAATATTGAACACAATTCAAGCGAAAATAAGACTGAATTACATTACATTTCAACCAAACTACTGCCTGAAAATAATATGCACAAAATCACGCCAGGTACAAGACTATTGATATTTCAAACAATTGAGTGCCATGATCTGTAGGATACCATATGTGATTTATTGATGAGATAAACTGGTGTCGACTCAGAAACCGTCTTCTATTTCCGCAGCTTTTTCAAAAATTGATTAGTATACATGGTGTCTCTATAACAGACTATTTAGTTAAAACCAGGTTATTTGTTACTAGTTACTTGGATGCGATGAATTTGTTTTCTAGTATTTACCAGTTACAACTTCTGTTTTTTCTTACCCGGGATATACATCCACTAGGTCTATGTAATCATGATATAATTGGACAGTTATATCTGGGTAAAACAGTGGTACGGAAACATTTTTGGTAAACGTCTCGTGAACGTAAATCGTACGTCAGTCGGATTTGTGATCAGAAATAGTTGAACCTATTGTAATGTGTAGTGTTGGTTCTGATGGAGTTTTTGTTCTCTGAGCTGGATGGTTTGGTCGTGGAGCTTTCATCGTTCTTCTGAACGACATCATCAGCACAAGCTTCAAATGGAGATGAAGTGTTCGAATTTCTCCATAAACTTCACTTCTATCTGAAGTTTGTGCTGATGATGTCGTTCAGAAGAACGATGACAGCTCCACGACCAAACCATCCAGCTCAGAGAACAAAACATCAAAATCATCCACCTGAGCTACAAATCTTCTCCAGTGTTGGTTCTGTCTGAACCTGTTGTTCAATACCTTAATTTTAATGTATTGGATGCTTGTATACAAATGTATGTTGTTACGTACAAATCTCTTCAGATTGTGGAGTTCGTTATTTATTGATCATACACAAAATTAAAATAATGCTGATTATATGTAGAGATGGATGGTGCCTAGTAGCGAACCCACGACAGGCGTTTCGTCCTAGTCTGGACTCATCAACTGGATGTACCTGGATCCCAGAGTTAATGTTCACTCCATGATTAATTGTTTGGATCTTTCGTTCATGGTGTTGCAATTTTTCACGTCTATTAATTTTTTGGAGAATGATTAACTTTCTAATTATCAAAAAATTTAAATCAGTAATCAATGTACTTATAGTCCAAATGCTTTTCAATCTTCAAAATGAAATATTATTTTTGAAACTCGTATCTTATAACTAAACTGCTCATGAGTAAATCGACTTTTTTCCTTTTCCTGTACTTTATCGGTTAAACTAACTGTTCATAAATTGTTTACTTATTCAATTGACACAATATAATTGGGCAGTAATTTGTGTAACTGGCTGCTTTGAGAACCGGTTGTCGTCGTTGAGTTTATAATCTTAAATTTGAGTTTTGAATCAGGTTAATAATTATTTAGCGTAGAGGCATTTGATTTTTATATATTTCCGTATATATCTGGGGAACTAAGACCCTCGTCCATAAATTATAGTCTCACCGCTACCAATTTCTTTACACATCAGGGTCCAATTACTGTTCCTCAATTTTGAGAGCTTGTTTTTCCCATTTAAACTCACCAAACGGTTTTTTCATGGCAAAGGTGAAAAAATCGCGATCGTAAATTGAGTGGGTGAACTGCTTCTTACACTCAGCTGTATCATCGTCATGATGATGATGGTGGGGAAGGTGATTTAATCAATTTTTATTTTTACAGCTGAAATCTAAGCAAACGATTCTTTCTTCATCGCCTTAGGTCCCTGGTTCCCGTACTCCTGGTCATCAAGAAAATAATAATTTCTGTGCTGTTAATATTAATATTGGTCCAGGTGATTGTGAATGGTTTGCCGTACCGGAACAATATTGGGGAGCTATTCATAATTTATGTGAAAAGAATAATGTGAGTTTTAATTTCGTTTATTATTTACTAGAATTATCTTCAAACTAAGGACAATATTTTGGATAAGTGTAGGAAATAGTCATAAAAAACATTAGGTAATATTATGATCTGATGTGGATTAGAATAGAGGAGGTACAAAACTTTATATTTTTTAAATGTGTCTTTTCCAATCTTCTCCATTTACTGACATTCTTCATGACGATTTTAATCCCCCTATTTCTCTTGATTAACTATTTCTGTACTTCAACTAAAAAATAGTTTTAGGCTATGTTGGCAGGTTGTAAATTATACTTTTATTTGTTCTGTAAGTTGATTCAGCAAAATTTCTGTAAGGTTGAAAATTTGTTTGTATTGGAAGATACTTATTAGAATTCTGTGTAGTTTATGGTCTTCATGATGGTCTTTTACGAATTAAAACTTGTAAATCAATTTTTATTTTTCTTCACAAATAGCAGAATAGACTATATCATAAAAAGTATTCAAGTAATTGTATTAACTACGTGGCATTAAAAACACTTATTTTTTATGTCTGTCATCTCTTTTTTATATCTCCTTCACTTAACTGTTTTAAGTAAGTCCATTTAAAGTGATGTACTATTTAATTGAAATCAATGGAGTTGAAGAAATTTTTACTCACTTTTATTTCTTTTATTCGGTCTATGTTAGCTTGATTATATGGTATAGTACTGGTATAAGTTTTTATCTTATCTGGAAATTGTACCTGTTGAATTATGGAATTGGCCTGTCATATCAATAATAATTTAAATTAATTTATTATTATTTTAAATTGTACGTTCAGGTTGATTATCTAACTGGTTCTTGGTGGCCTGATCTAGAAACATTGTACAAGGAAGAGATACCAGTTTACAGGTTCATTCAACGACCTGGAGATTTAGTATGGATCAATGCAGGTACAGTTCATTGGGTACAAGCTATTGGTTGGTGTAACAATATAGCATGGAATGTTGGCTGTATGACTGCTCGACAATATCAACTTGCTATTGAACGTTATGAATTCAACCGTTTACGTGGAGTTAAATCTGTTGTACCTATGACACATCTTAGTTGGCAGTTGGCTAAAAATATAAAAATATCAGATCCGGGATTGTTTGAATTAATCAAGTAATTATCTTTACCATTAATATTCTATGCTTTATTTAATTAAAGAAACTGAGTATTTTCTTCATGTTAGTGATGTAGGTTCAATGCATGACGTCTTTTTTTAAGGAAGTTATAGAAATAATGAAGCTTCAGCTAACATTAAACTAAATGTATCAAGAGAAAACTTAATCCTTTAAATTACTTTTTCCTCATTTTTGAAGTTTATTAGTCCATTGTGAGCATTAATGAAAGATTGATTATGCACAGTCTATATTTCTATCTTATAGCCTTTTTTAATGAGGATCAACGGAGTAATTTCTTTAATTTACAAATATAGCCTCACTAAAATAAAGTACGTTTAAAAGTTGTTAAATCATATTCACCAGGATATAAACGTAGAATTTTAAGACTTCTAAACAATACAATAAACAGCCACTGACAACTGTAATAAAATATTAACGTGAAACTGAACTCGACTGTGGAAAAAGTATAAGAATCAATAAGATGCTTACAAAACAATAAAATAATTCTATCCATTACAATATTTCGAGGGGATAGATCTGTGTTGCTTGAATTGATTGTGATCTGTCTGTAATGTGGTCTCTACTGTCTTGTAAATAGCAGCGAAGTTTCCTACATGTTAAATTTAGTGAATCGCCCTGTACATTTTTAGTTCACCTTACTTTGATAGGTTTTTCAATTCACATATATACGCTAAATTGGCACATCTACATTTTTTAAATATTAATTCTACTTTCAGGCACACATTACTTCGTAGTCTTATTCAATCTCAGTTGACTACTGATTTCCTGGAGAAGATGAATTTAACTGTTAAACATCACGGGAAAAGACCTGATGATATTGCTCATTCCTGTCATGATTGTGAGGTTAGCGAAATTGTATTTAATTTATTACTCTATACTATTTTGCTAAATATAAAGTGTTTAAAAAAGTGAATAGATTAATTTGTTTCTTACCAAATTACTAGAGCAGTTAATATAGTAATTTAATAAAAAATAGATATTTCTGTACACTTTGTATTAAAAGCATTAAGTAATAGGTGTTTTTATTCACAAATAGAATACTTCTGTTTATGTAATTATTGTGTATGAAAGTTAAATATAATTCAAATTAAGGGTTTCCAGTTTGATCGGATTGTTTCAAATTGTCATCTTTCATCATTCATTTCTACAATGTAGTTCATCATTCAATAATTATAGTACACATTGAATTTTTTTTGTTGGTTAATTAATACGTGATATAGTGAAAAACTTGTCTTCTAAAGATTATTTTGTTTAACAAATTGCTATTATTATATCATAATTCGGAATTAAAAATGTATTCTTTACATTTTCATAAATTCAGTGGAATTTTGTCCACTTATTTTATTTCATTCCATTCCATTTACTTATCCATTGTTTTGTTGTGTTATACATTTAATACAGAATTGCATAAAAATATTCGTTTTTACAAACTAATTACAATTTAAAATTAAAACACGAATTTCAGCGAAGGGATCTCTTTTCAACGAATTTATTATCAAGCTGTACAATCGTATATATATGAAAATTTTGGGTCCAATTTTAGCAGACTGTTTCATGGCAAAAGTAGAAAACGACCAACTCCGTTCAATGATCAATCGATTCCACCTATACGTGAGATACATGGACGACACGTTTGTTGTTTGTGACAATAATATTGATTTAGATGATATTCTACACACCTTTAACTCGTGCCACCCTTCCATAGACTTCACGTTAGAAAGGGAACAAGACCAATCAATTCCTTTTCTCGATGTACGTCTGATGAGAAAGAGCAATGGTTCTTTAAAAAGATCCATCTTTAGGAAACAAACATGGAATGGCCAGCTAACCAACTTCTATAGCTGGGTTCCGTTAAGTAGGAAGAGAAACCTTATCCATTCTTTATGCCATCGCATACATCACATATGCAGTACGGAATGCATTAACGAAGAACTCGCATTCCTGAAGAAGACTTTGACGGAAAATGGTTACCCTGAACGGTTCATAGAAAAGAATATGAATAGAAGTAGTCGCGACAAGAATTCTAGTTGTTCCGTTCCAAAGAAAAACCTTTATATAAGTCTGGAATTTAAAGGTGACCGAACATCAGACGTAATCAAAAATCGTCTAACAAAAACTATTAGAAGAACATTTAACGCGGCAAAACTGCGAATATCCTTCACTAGTAGAAACTTATTTTCTGTATCCATAAAAGATAAGCTTCCGCGTCTGGTCGCCTCCATGTGCATCTACCAGTTCACCTGCTCTTGTGGAGCAAGGTATATTGGCCGTAGCCGGCGCTCGCTTTCAACTCGGATACGAGAACATATCACAGCTTGGTTCTATAAGGGTGAAAGGAAAGCAGTTAGGAGTTCTATACTTGAACACCTAATCGACTATAACCATTCTACACATCCACAAATTGATTTTAAGGTTGTTTATATGATTCGTTCAAATCTACCCAGATTTCTTCGTATCCAACTCTTAAAAATAGCCGAAGCTCTTACCATCCAGGAGCTTAAACCAGAACTATGCGTACAAAAGAAGTACGTCTTATCGTTATCGTTACCTTGGCCTTAAGCATTTTGATTATCCAATTATTATTATTATTATTATTATTATTATTATTATTATTATTATTATTATTATTATTATTATTATTACTGTATTCCCCTTTACTTATGTCTTGTATTCTCATTATTTTATTCGTAAGTGCTCATCATATCGCCTTGTTCATTTCTACACCTCTATGACCTTTAATTATTATATCAAGAACATTTTAATCTTCATATTATATTCACTAAATCTATTGTTATTGTTATTATTCATATTACGTAATCTAGTATTATAACCTTTTTTATTAATTGTGTTCACATTTCCTCAAGGAATTAGTACTTTTACAAAAAGAAAATTTTCATATATATACGATTGTACAGCTTGATAATAAATTCGTTGAAAAGAGATCGCTTCACTGAACTTCGTGTTTTAATTTTAATGTTTAAATGGGAATTATCTGTCAATTACAATTTAGCCTATGACTTCAGGTTATTCCAAAGACAATTTATCACTAACAGATTGTAGAGTTAAAGCTCACTCTTCAAGTTTTCCTACAAAACTGTTTATAGAAACTGCACTAAATGTGTTTTATGCACAAATTGTATTAGTTAAACATTGACTAATTATTTTCTCAAGATAATATTTGTTAGCTTAAAGGTTTTGTTTTGTTTTTATAATGAAAACCATCAAGGCTTCTTATGTCCTTAGCTTATACGATTGCCGAATTTAGATACACGGACTTATATGACCAACAAATGAGTCCTGAATAGCCCTTTTCCATGCCTGTTAAGTCCAGAACATCAATCTCAGTCTCCATGATATGAATCATATGTATCAAACATAATGAGTTTATATACTAGCCAAGCGAGCCACATCACACCATAAAATAGCAAATCACATTTGTACAAGATCTAACCAAAAGTGACTGTGATTGTGGGAGACTGTAATTAATAAATTGAGCATAACTTAAGAATGGTAAATCTTATAATAATAATCTATAGATCAAAATAAAGCTTATAATAAGAGGAGTATAAATATACACAGTTTAATTACTTAACAATTATACGATAAGAATATTTGTATAGTATTCACAAATAGATCCTAACAGTTACCATTCATTATTTTCGTCGGGATATAACAAAGTTAACTTACATATTTTTTTTTAATGTTAAAGTTATAATTCTTTTAATGAATCCGAAAAAAATATTCAGTACTTGACTGTCATACTGTTAATGGTTCAATATTTCTTGTTTAAATGTATACATTCAGATTATATAAATATTTAATTTTATTTCAATGGACCCTACTGAATATTCATTAAGTTTCTTCTTTCATTTACTCATAAATGTTCAAATGAGAACATAAAAAGTATTGAATTATTCGAATAAAAAAAACAATTTAATTTTTTATAATAATTTCTCTTTTTTTTTCTTCTAAAATCTCCTTCACAAATTATATGTAACTAATTGATTAATTAATGAATTAGAATGATTTTGATATTTACCTGTTAGAATTACTTTAAACTAGATTGATATTAGATTTATTGGTATTTGTATTATTGTTGTTTTCTTTCAGATTGAAGTATTCAATATTTTATTTGTTTTATCTCAAGATAAAAAATTGGTTGTTAGATGTTTAGATTGTGCACGTCGTATGGATTCTACTTTAAAAACATTCATTATCTTATCTGAGTATTATATTCATGAGCTGGCTGAAATTTTTGATAAATTTCAACTTCAAACTGTAAGTTTTATTTGCTTCTATTGATTATTATTCTTATTATATATTAAATAATCTGTAAATGACTTAGTAAAATGTCTACTCCCTAACTGTATTATGACTTTTACCCCTGTCAATCACTATGCGATGAAATTGCCAATCAGGATACCGATTTATATAAACTTGTTCTTGTGCTGAACTAATACCACGGTAAAACAGCACTAACAGCCTTGTGTTAACTCTGATTCCTTATTTGTTTTTCTTGCCTAGCCCTGCCCGTTTGAGTCCGAAACAGAATATCAGCTTCCACTGTATGAATCATATATTTCAGACATATGTAGTCTATGTACAAACAAACCAGGTCGCATCATATACCATCAGATAAAAATTATGCAAGATCAAGCCAAAAGTGGCTGTGAGTTTGAGAGACTGTAATTAATAGATTAAGAATAGTAAATCGTATAATAATAGCCAATGGACAGATATATGCATACAGTCTATAAAGTTCCCGGAAGTTACACATAATTTAATCTTCTTGGCAAATAACAAACCTGTTTTTTGTGATTTTCATTTTTTTTCTCTTTTTTACATCGTTACAGCAACCTATCACAGCTTATCCAGTGGGAAAAACTTGATCTACTTACATTATTGTGAATCGATATATACAACAAAATACATAATGTTATTACTGGATAGTTATGGAGCAGCACATTTTCACTTTTGTATATTATACACCACCACAATGAGATATACACGTTTACACATTTTTCATTGTTATTAATTGTTGAAATATTGTATTGAATATTCCCTATTGTAATTAATTTGTATAATATGAAAAAATTAGAAATTAACCATTGAAGTAATCAATTCTTTAATGTATTTTCATTTTGTATTGTATGGTTAATTTCTTTAATTCCTTAAATATTCCTTTGTAATTTGTAAAATTTTACTACTACTTCCAAAAAAACAAACAACAAATCAATCCACTTGTCTAACATTATATTACACGTTAAAATTTGTTTTACCGTTAGCTGTATAATGACTATTTAACTATTTCACTTTGCATCATTTATTTTTAAATAAATAAATTCTTAAAAAAAACCCAGTTTACAGTACAGAAAAATTTCTTCTTGTTTTAAAATACCAATATTCATTACTCAGAGTTCATTGATACGTTGGTTAAGATCATGCAAAATATTTAAGGAAAGATCAAACCGCACTAACCCCGGTTTAAATCCTGGCAGCGACAATTTATTTATTTCCACAAATGCCCTAGTACGGCCGAGAATGGGAAGAGTCAGCTGTCACTCTTGAAATGCTGCCACGTGCATACAACAAATGTCAGGGAAGTCCTACTCACTACCTCGCAGCGTTATTGTTGTTTACGAAACTGAGAGGACGAAAAGCGGATGTCTGGCGTTTTAACCGGGTACGTGGATACGGGGAATCCACCTAGGGGAGTTAGGAAACCCTAGTTACAAACCAATGGTTACATGGGCTCCAGGATCCTAAAGGAAACAAATGACGTATGAACCAATCGTTGGTCACCGGCTACCATGGGACTGCATCTCCTGACGTTGTTCCGTCACTTTTAGGTCAATGGCTCGAGGTGTGGCCCCCTAAGAAAACCATCTGCTTCGGTTTGGGCAGCCGGGCAGTATCCCAGCCCTCATATAAATCAAATGACTTATGTGGCGCATATCTCTTTAGTGCCTCCTTTTACAAATGTTTCTCTTTAAATAAATAAACGTGAACTAACTTATCGTACAAAACCCACAAACTTAATTCAATGATTTTAAAGATTATTGCATTAGTTTAAAAAGTATTAAAAGGTGCATTAGTCTTGAATTAATCATGAAATATTAACTTGATGTGAAATAAACCTTTTGAAGTCTATACATATACGTAAGTAAATTGCTACGGTACGGTTAAAAATAAAGTATTCACATCTATAGTTACGATCGTTAGAATTGCTCATGTAATAGTAATACACTTACTGTTCATTATACAGAATCACTTGATAATAATCTTTAACTTCGTCTACAATAAAATATAACAGTGTAACAAAACTAAACTCTCAAAACAATAGTTAAAAACATTTGTTCAGTGATTACAAAATAAAGTATTAAATTGCTGTTTATCATTTGTAAGTGATCAGAGTAAATCTCGTTTCTAACTATATAGCTGTTCCATGCATATCACAAAGCACTTCACATTGAAAATATCACTCAATGATACACTACACGTTTCTTGTCTATATTATGACAGTGAGCTTGTTTGCACAGAAATGTTGATTAGTTTGTCGAATAACAGTAATTGCATTCAATTGAAAACGACACATGATAAGTGTGCTTTTCACGATCATAATCATAATTGTGATGATTGTAATGATTACACTGATATGCAAATTGCATGGATTTTCACACGAAAAGTAAAACAATTATCTGAGTGATGTGTGTGAATGCTCTCAACAGTAGTAAATCATGTCAGAGATCTGTTCTAAAATGCATGTGATCGACAGAGTGTCTAGCAATCATCTAGACAATTTGAGGAGATTGTTTCAATCGAGTGAATAACGTTTCACAGATGGAAATCAGATAGAGAAGTAAGGAAACGAGGGAGTAATGTAGAATGACTTTATTGAACTTTGGCATTTTTCAACAGTACACACACACCACACACGAAGATTGTGTTTATCAACGAGGATGATATAGTGGAACTAAATAGTTCCCAACTATCGTCCAATTACAAGTGCAAGTGCAGGTTCATTCACGTGTTTCAGTTTGATGGAAATAGTCGAAACTGTTGAGAAACTATCAGATAATCAGAAATACTAAATCGAGAGCTCTTATCACTGAACCAATGAGATAGCACACAATCGAGTTCCTACTGTTTCAATCGTCTGATACTAAACATCCTAAAATGTGAGTGACCGAACCGAACTGATCTGTTCTTCGACCACACTTCCAAATGGGTCGATGGATTTCAGTAATTAGTGAGTGTAATGTAGAATGTCAATTGCCAAGGTTTGAGTTCAGTTGAGTTTATTTCAATCCGATAGTTCGAAGCACAGTCTTCTGCTCTACCGATTATAAGTCAGATGGTCTACACACAAGATTATGTGTGAGGAAATCACGATGACAACATGGTTGCATTCACACTTTCAATTAATTGAATCACAATCCCACTAACATGAACCGTTTCGTGTTTGAGAGTAGTGCAACTCACATCTCACAGTGACTTGGGTTCAGAAGACAGTCAGTTATAGAAATGAGCTTTCCAATATTTCACGAGCAAATGAACTTACACATTCTAACTACTGTTACACAAAATACTGTTATGTCGAGTCTTCTTATCAAACGTTAGATGTAAATTTGTAAACAGTGTGACAAATAATTGAGGCGAAACAAATCAGATTCCACCTAATTTTGTTTAATGTTTTGCATGAAACGACACAATTAATTGACCCTATAATTGTTTTAATGACACCCTAAATTGATTACTGATTGCATCTTATATCTGGTTGTTTGATTGTATATAGAATTTTCTTCTCGCTAATCATTTCCGTGTAATGTTTTCATAAGGTTTATTCAGTCTACTTGTGTGTTTTGTAGCTCGTCAATCTGTTTCGGATATTAAGTTGATAGCATTATTCTCATATTTTATTTTGTTGATATTTTATATTAACAAACAATAGATGTTGTTGTTGGTTTATAATCAGGCTAACTCGTTACCGCCAATAATAACTAGTTATAATGTAGTCACAATATATAGTTTACTTTTTCTAGAAATACGAAGAAGTTTTTGAATATTTCTCATTAAAAATGGGAAAAGTTTATCTGTTTATTCTTCTAAACCCTTTCAGTATTGAAATGCTATTCACGATCTATATTTATTAGATTAATTAAATAACCTGTTAAATAATGAATTATTTTGTTAAAATAGAACTAGGTCAGTGGTATTGTGTACGTATCGTTGTTAATCGTGGAAAAAATAGTTGTCCGTCGAACAATTTAACTGTTTCTTTTATCGGTTGCTCAGTTGAATGGCAATTCATTTCTTATTGAAACGCTGTATATTGTTTCCACAATTTTTTTTAATTATGGTCTTTTATTTTGTTTTTACAATGAATTTATTTAGTTAAATGTGTCTGTCAACTTTTCTTTTATGTTGAATATGCAAGACCAAACTATAGATCTTATATTTATCCTACTATGAATTTAGGAAATCACACTCGTAATGCCTAAATATGTCATTGTTTGCGTCTATTTAGGCTCAAATGACTGATGATCTTTGTCAATGTATTCAAGAATGCTTTTCTAGTTTATATTCAGGAGTTAATAAAGTGCACTATCGATTAGTGCTATCTCAGATGTAGCTCTCAGTTGGACACCAACACCAGCAAAACCAGTTGATGCCACAGGGTCCTCGAACAAACGCACGTGAAACAGGCTTCCCAAAGTGACTGATGTAAAACAAATTCGTAGTAATTTAATGAATTCCTGTATGGAGGCTCGGGATAGACAGCATACATCGAAACCAAACTTTTAAAGACATAGTCAACCTTATATTTTGTCCAATTTTCATCAGCGTGCAAACGTTTAGGAAGCCAGTTTGAAAAGCCTATGTGGTTTCAGAAAGGCTGATCTCAAATTCCTATCCGATGGTAGCATTCAACTTTCGACCGATCAGTAAATTTAGGACGTTTAGTCGACCTTCTGTATGAGTTGGAAAGTTAATTATTATACAAAGTGGTAGAGAAAACGAATAGACAGGTGACGTACTGCAAGATATAAACTAACGTTATCAAGTTATTGTAAATATAATTTGTGAGAGCGCAGATTGAAGCGACAGTAACTTTTTTCATTTATCATCATTTTTCGAGTTGTGTGTGGGCTGAGATACCACCTGGATTCCTGGAGTGAGGTAGGCAGTTTTCTTAGGGAGCCACTTCAGAGCCTTTAACCTAGAGATATAATCCACAAGAGAGTGGAGCAACGTTAGGGCACGCGATCCCACGGTAGCCGATGGCCAAGAATAGGTTTAGGTGCCATCTGTCCCCTTAGGATCTTGGGACCCATATACACTACAGGTTTGCAATCAAGGTTTTCCAACCCTTCCGAGTGGACCTTCCGAACCCCCAACCCACTTTAAGAACCGGATATTTGCTTTCCATTCTCTCAACTTTGCAATTAACACCGCCACAAGAAACCAGTGGGTACAACTTCCCTAACAGTTGGTATATATGTATATATATGTGGTCGTATTAAAGAATTTCTAGAGGGAGAGTGGAATCTTCGCAATTTCCGCCGTACCTTGGCAGCTTGAAGCCACAGAAGTGTTTGTATACATTTTTCTAAATATAAAAGTACAGCAATATGTACTTAGTTAAATATTTGCGGCCATTAACATTCATAATGATTAATATTTTCATTACTCGTTAAAGATTACTTTTCATCATAACCTGCGAGGTGTTTCTAAACTGTTCGTAATCGATGTTTTCTTGAAAATGTCATCAGTCAAGGGAATAATTTTTGTCTATATGACTTACGATTACTAAACAGTTAATGTCTTTAATTCATCTTAGATGATCTACTTCTTTGCACGGTTTGATGACTTTGCTTTCATATTAAATTACTTGTAAAAAGAAGATGGAAATGGATAGGACATACATCACGGAAATGACCAAACTGAATCACGAGGCAAGCCCTAACTTGGAATTCTGAAGATACATGGAAAAGAGAAAGGCCAAAGAAAACATTACGTCGGGAAATAGAAGCAGATATGTAAAGGATGAATAACACCTGGAAGGAGCTGGAAAGGATTGACCAGGACGGAGTTGGAGGCAGAGTGATGGTGGGCTGCCTATGCTCCTCCACGAGGATTAACAGGCGTAAGGAAGTGAGTAAAGGGTTCCAAATAGAAATTTAATTTAAGCATCACACTTCATTAGAGCAGAAAAATGTGGTATAATCTATTTCATTTCACATTGTAGCTAAATAAAAATGAATATAGGTTTTTATATATAATTAATTGATCAGTAATATAATTTTATGAATAACTATTGTTAGTTAAAAACTACTGAGAATAGTAAAATGGTGAAAACCAATTTATTTGCACCGTATAATTATTTTAATCGCTATCGCATGTCTATAAAAATTTTTTTCGGTAATGAAATAGTTTGAAAATCCTCAGAATCATTCTTATGAAATAAATCAAAGTTGAAATATTTGGCTACGAAATATTTGCGTATCTAAAATGTATATTATTCGTATCCGTATTTCAGCAAATGTGATATTATTATAGATGCTCAATGAAGTGTAACATTCACGGTTTTACTAAGAAGAATGTTTGTTAGAGTTATTTTCATAGTTGAATGGTACTACTTTATTATGATAGTTAAGTTTTTATGGTACCAATAGTAACATCAAGGCAAAACGCACTTTATATGAGACTAGTTTGGATGTTCTTTTGGATCAAATCGTTGAGAATACAAATGAGATAAAGTTTTTTGGATATTTATTATAATGTAAATTAATTTAAGTCGATTGATAGAATTCTACACGGAGTTTTTTAGTTTCTTTGTTTAGGTAAAACTTTGTTTATATTTTAAAAATCCTGAATTTGACTTCAGAATTTATTTATAATGTTTAACCAGAAATTCTGGTTATATAAATATGAACGCCATTCTCCTGTGGTTATATAGGTAACTAATTTCATCAATAAATGACAAAACTAAATGAAAACATATAAACTATAGAATCTAATGTTTCAGTAGGCGTAAAGACAGCATAAAATGGATATAAACAGTAGGAATATTCTGTTACTTATGAGGAGCTGTACACTAACATAAAGATTACTCATTTTATATAAACACTGGTCACCATTTTCAGATGAATCGATCACCAAGTTCTCCTGAATTTCTAACTTCAAAAGAAGAAAAATGCAGGTCATTTTACATGCTACTTATCTAAATCTGATCTCAACATTATTGAATTACAACAATCTCCTAAATATTCTTCATTAAAGGGTTAAAAAAAATCTGTTTTGCAAGACAAAGCTAACAATCCATCATTATTTATAAATCCTGATAAATTTCATAATATAAATAAAGTAATTAAAATGACATTCTAATAAGGTTATTAACATTTTGATTGGAGATTGTACTACTACAAATTATTAATTATATACATGTTTGTCCTTGAACTGCTGTAGTGCAATAATTCTAGGCGTATTGCTAGGATATGAATGATAATAATGACTGATTTATACATATTTATCAAGTAAAATTCACTTTACTGACATTGATTTTGACCATATAACTAATGTGACTTATCATATTCGGTAAATTAATGAGAGTAATTTACTTGTTATATGGTATCTCTAATCATAACTATATTTTGATAGTCTAAGGAAGCTAGTAATCGTATAAAAAGTTTAAGTTACATTATTTAACACCTCAAACGTGTTAGTTGATGGTAAACTATTCTAACAAATGATCAAGTATAAAACACTTCCTAAACATTTCAAATATTAAAATTCTTTTTGTTGAACCAAACATTATATTAAAATAACACATGTAGATCTTACTTTTCATCGTTCTTAATGAATATATAGCTTTTTGTTGAAAAAGAGAAACCACTTATATGTATACCTGTTCTGATCATCCAGAGAAACTTAATTCTTCCTTTATAATGTTTCATTATTTTGTTCCATCTTTTCGGTTTTTTGGAATACGCTTCTTTTTCGGCACTGAGTTATCCTTCACGGTAGAATTGTCGTCGTAATTTTAACAGTTCTCTTGTTACAAAAAATATATGTACAATACTTATTAATCCAACTAGTATGCAGATCATTGTGATTGGATAATAAAAAACATTTAATTTGCCGCACTTAATTGTAAAAGCAATTGCAATCAGTGGCATAACTATGCCAAATAATAAGTCGCACATTACACAAAATAACATTAATGATGCTGATGGAACTGATTCATAATGATATAATCCCATAGCAAGAGTACCAATTAATAGAAAACCTGCAGAACACCATAAACCAACACAGTAGCATTGTATACGATATGTATAAATTATATAACCAACTTCAATGGTTGAACAACATAATCCCATTATTAACAATAATAAACCTGTTATCATGGTAAAGAAATCCCATCTATCTCCATTATCACACCAATATTTACTGCATAGATCTTCATTTTCTGAAATCGGTTCATTTTCTACTATTTTTGTTTTTGGCATTATTTTAATTTCCTCATTAGTGAATAGAATCTATTTGGATAGAATTTCACAGTTTTTAACAGAAAATGTTTCTCTTTAGAAGCGAGATTTAATGCTCGCTCTATTGATGTGAAAAAATGTATTTGGAATGAATGTTTATTTTCTTCTATACAAAAATTGAAAATCCAATGTTCATAGATTATAAGGTACTTTATAATCAGCTCTAACATACAGTTGTATAATAATACTTTTCATACCGTGCTACTTTTGGTAATATATATATATATATATATATATATATATATATATATATATATATATATATATATATAAGTAATAGTATTTTGCATCTAATAAATAGTAGTATGTGATTGGTTGATCAGTCCTCTTTAATATTTCTTTATCAGCACTCAAAACTAATTCGAGTGACCTTGATAATCTAAATATAAGATTGTCTTAATGAGTTGCATTTTAATTTTACCAGTAAGTTACATCTTTAGGTGTACTTATATTATGTAATTTGTGTAAGTTTTATAATCAAGATCAGATCAATGCAATTGAAAAGTTGAGTTAATTATTTATCTATGTATTTATAAACAAATAGAATGTCAGAAGGAGTTTTGTGGATATTATAGTAATTTTAATAGTTGAGATCATGAGTCAATTGAAGCTAGACCATCATGGAAAACCTGGAAGCACTGGACGGCCGTTTCGTCCTATTGTGGGACTCCTCAACAGTAGGCACCCACGATCCCGTCTCGCGAGATTCGAACCCAGGATGAGATGACCATTCAGTGCTTCCAGGTTTTCCATGGTGGTCTGGCTTCAATTGACTCATGATCTCAACTATTAAAATAGAATATCATTTTCATTTCTATAAATGTATGGCTATTATGTTTGTTTGACAGATGGATTGTATGTGATTGCTTTGTATATATTGAATGATATTTATTTAATTATGTTCGCCGTCATCTACTTTCTTCAAACACTGATATACATATTGGTGAATACTAAATCAGTTTTGAACGAATTTGAAAACTTCTATTTCTTCACTTACAATAAATTAAGTTTTCCTTAAAAAGAAAGTTTGATTGTTTAGATCTTTGAAGTGTGGACATTTAATTCTCAGTTTATCTCTTTTGCTGAATACATCGAATTAATTAAATTTGAGTATATTTTATACACTGAAATATGATAAACTTTTAAGCATGAAGATCTACATATCTGTCTATAAAATTTCAGTATACATAGATTTTACTGAAAACAAACATTTTGTTTTATGAGTCAGTTGAAGCTAGACCAACAGGTTTTCTATCGTGATCTAGCCTCAATTGACTCATGAATTCAACTAATAAATTACTATCATATCCACGAAATCCCTCTCTGATTTTGCTTTATTCCGATAAAAAATAAATCATCTTAATAAAAATTATTGGGCATTCTGCAAATAGTGTTAATGATGTTTGTTAATTTTCAAATAATCAAGAGACCTATGTGCACTCTATTCGAGCAATGTGTACACTTGAAAGATGTCTTATCAAATTTATGTATCATCTTATTTTCTTGTTATAAATATGGGATTTATGCCAATCTAATTACTAGTAAGACACAACGTTACAAGTATATTACTGTTATAACATTAAATGAAAATTTTTTCATAGATTGACCATGTCAATGGGATTTCATCAAACATGAAAGTTACCAAACGGAAATGAAAAGGACGCTTTGTATGATAAATTATTGTGTTTATCTTAAACGATATGTGTATTGATTTTACAGGAGTGCACAGGTAAATTACATAAGACATTTTATAACTCATAGTATTATCAAATTTCAAATGAATCACTTAACGGGAAGCAGTTTACAGGTAAATAAATGATTTTATTCTTTCGCGTGATGATAATGCACTTAGTTTAAAACATTTAGTTGATTTCACTTGGAGATTAAATCGAATACTCTTTGAAGAGTTGGTTAAAAATTTAGATTTTAGTATGGGAAAGATTGATAAACTTTATAAGTATATATCACTGGCAAATGAATTTCCGATTCGCTTTCCATGAGATAAAAATGACATCGAAACCCTATCACTTAAGGATGAGTTATTATGTGTTTACTTACATACACCAAAACCTGTTTGCTAAATTGATGGAATATGAATCTGATCTAAATTATAATAAAATTAGAAGTGCTAATAGAAATTTATTCCACTGTTTGACAAACACAAAATCTGTGAATACTAAACATGTATTCTTAAGTTTACATTATGCTCATCAGCAAATTTCCAACAAGTGGATAATAGTAACAACATACCGATGTCAATAAACAGAAACTTAAAACAAATAAACTCAACTGACAAATAATCAGAATTGGGCGAATTACAGTACCTTTTGGAAATGATTAGAGAGAAGAAAATTCTATATACAATCAAACAACCAGATATAAGATGCAATCAGTAATCAATTTAGGGTGTCATTAAAACAATTATAGGGTCAATTAATTGTGTCGTTTCATGCAAAACATTAAACAAAATTAGGTGGAATCTGATTTGTTTCGCCTCAATTATTTGTCACACTGTTTACAAATTTACATCTAACGTTTGATAAGAAGACTCGACATAACAGTATTTTGTGTAACAGTAGTTAGAATGTGTAGGTTCATTTGCTCGTGAAATATTGGAAAGCTCATTTCTATAACTGACTGTCTTCTGAACCCAAGTCACTGTGAGATGTGAGTTGCACTACTCTCAAACACGAAACGGTTCATGTTAGTGGGATTGTGATTCAATTAATTGAAAGTGTGAATGCAACCATGTTTTCATCGTGATTTCCTCACACATAATCTTGTGTGTAGACCATCTGACTTATAATCGGTAGAGCAGAAGACTGTGCTTCGAACTATCGGATTGAAATAAACTCAACTGAACTCAAACCTTGGCAATTGACATTCTACATTACACTCACTAATTACTGAAATCCATCGACCCATTTGGAAGTGTGGTCGAAGAACAGATCAGTTCGGTTCGGTCACTCACATTTTAGGATGTTTAGTATCAGACGATTGAAACAGTAGGAACTCGATTGTGTGCTATCTCATTGGTTCAGTGATAAGAGCTCTCGATTTAGTATTTCTGATTATCTGATAGTTTCTCAACAGTTTCGACTATTTCCATCAAACTGAAACACGTGAATGAACCTGCACTTGCACTTGTAATTGGACGATAGTTGGGAACTATTTAGTTCCACTATATCATCCTCGTTGATAAACACAATCTTCGTGTGTGTGTACTGTTGAAAAATGCCAAAGTTCAATAAAGTCATTCTACATTACTCCCTCGTTTCCTTACTTCTCTATCTGATTTCCATCTGTGAAACGTTATTCACTCGATTGAAACAATCTCCTCAAATTGTCTAGATGATTGCTAGACACTCTGTCGATCACATGCATTTTAGAACAGATCTCTGACATGATTTACTACTGTTGAGAGCATTCACACACATCACTCAGATAATTGTTTTACTTTTCGTGTGAAAATCCATGCAATTTGCATATCAGTGTAATCATTACAATCATCACAATTATGATTATGATCGTGAAAAGCACACTTATCATGTGTCGTTTTCAATTGAATGCAATTACTGTTATTCGACAAACTAATCAACATTTCTGTGCAAACAAGCTCACTGTCATAATATAGACAAGAAACGTGTAGTGTATCATTGAGTGATATTTTCAATGTGAAGTGCTTTGTGATATGCATGGAACAGCTATATAGTTAGAAACGAGATTTACTCTGATCACTTACAAATGATAAACAGCAATTGAATACTTTATTTTGTAATCACTGAACAAATGTTTTTATTAACTACTGTTTTGAGAGCGTAGTTTGGTGACTCAACGAATTGGTAGTTTCGATGCTTGTTTTGTAACATTTTACTAATTTTTCTCAGATGATATATTGTATAATATCCTAAACGTTTTTCATAAAAAGCTTTATATGTTATTTGTACTGTTGTTGTGGTGAGACTAATTTATGGAGAACCTTTGAGCGACGCTAACGTGACCTTAAGTGTGTCCACCTAATAACCATGATCAAATAATGGTTATAAAGCAGTTTGAGAAATTATAATTATGATTTACAGTTGATGGTTAAGGTTAGGAACTAACATCAGCTATAATGCAAAAAGTCTATGTAACCAAATGGATGAGTGAATTTCGCGCTAAAATCCGTAACCTGTTATTTTATACATGATTCGTTCGTCCACAAATTATAGTCTCGCCGCATATCATCATTAATAATATTTAGGAAATAAGTTTTTCGATAAAACCTGTATTTGTGTGATTATGTGATGAGTTTGCAAAATAATGATTCATTTGTTTATTAACAATCACTTGATCACGTAGAATGTAATACCTTTAAATGTTCTCACGAATTTTTGTGTCACCCGTCTCTACTAGGATACAAATTAAAAATTCGCGTGTATTAATGGATGTTATGCGAAACTAAACGGCTTTTATTTTCCATATTTCTTTCTCTATGTAGTTAATTCTTGGACACTGACCAAATCGCTATACTAAGAGTCATTTTCGAGCAATCATTTGGATTGGATTTGTCACTCTACACCAACCTCCTTGACTATGACAAAGCATTTGACGGTGTGGATTGGAGAACCTTATGGAACATACTTTGACACTACAATGCGCCTGAGAAGATCGTCAGCGTTATCCTGAATTCATACGACGGATTACAGAGGAGAGTCGTGCATGGAGGACAGCTAACAGACGCATTTCATTTGAGGGGTGGAGTCACACAAAGCTGCCTACTCCTGTCTTTGCTCTTTCTTCTGGTGATTGAATGAATTTTGAAGACCTCCACATCTCGGGGTAAGACAGGTTGGAAGCAAATATACGACTTAGGCTTCGCAGATGACTCAGCTCTTCTATCCCATACACAGTAACCAATGAAGGTAGAAACAGCTAGAATAGCATCAGTCTCTACTACAGCAGACCTCAGCACACTCAATGAAAAATGTGAGATTCTGAAATGCAACACAGCGAGCACGAACTTAATCACACTTGATAGGGAAGTTAAGGAATAGGTGGGAACATTTACATACCTGATCAGCATCACTGATAATGAAGAAGGATCTGGTGAAGAAGTGAATACAAGGATTAGCAAAACAAGGACAGCATTTCTACAGTTGAAGAATATATAAAACTTAAAACGACTGCGAGCCAACAGTCGAGTCCGAATCTTCAATATTTTCAACATCTAACAGTTCTATTATACTTGGTAAAAATGTGAAGAACTACAACAATTATTGACGAAATTTACAGGTATTTGTAAACAATTGTTTACGCAAGATACCTTCAGCAACAACCTACTATGAAAGAGAACAAACGAGCTCGTAGCCGAAGAGGAAATAAATAAATAAATCAGTAAATCGTTTTTAAATTCCTCCAGATAAACTTACAACCATGTTTACTTTGACTAACACTTCTTTGGGTTTATTCAAATAAAAAAACGCTTGACTTTTGGTTAAAGTATTTCTCCAATCATATTTCAAAAAGTAATAAATAATTTTGTTAGTGATCTTTAAGTGGTAAGAGGTTATCAAGCTGATTATATTATTCCTGGTTCTAACAAAGCAGGTCATTTTTAGAGATTTATTGCTTTGTCTTATTTAGAAGAATATTGCCATATATCCAAACAAGTGTTGATTCCGTGTACCTAATTTTAAATTTCTTGGATACCTGGATTTGCAATATATATATATGAAGCGAATAACTTCACTAACAAATGCACCATAACCAAAAATTCCTACAGAACTTGATTCACTCGTGGGTACACTTCTGTATTACTCCCCTTATATTTATATTTTTTCTTATCGTGCTAGTTGTCTATTTCAAATCTCAAAATCTAACTAGTTTAAACGGAATGGGGAATAAGGGTCATCTTTATAAAGTCTACTGAATTTGCTTCAAAGTTATGCTGTTCCATATTTACATCTTGTGCCCACTAATGATGCATTACCTGAGGGTGTCGGTGCAGTTTTGAAGTTGGACTGGTAATCTGTGTTTCATGCAAACTTTCTGTTGTTGTACAAGGTTATTCACGAACTCAGCGTAAAGTGTAAGGTATGTTTGGGCCGTTACGTAACTCCAGAAATATCTGTTTGGAATGAAAGTCACTAATGTTACAGATCATAAAGCTAAAGCGCCCACTGATCGTCGTGAAAAATTCAATTACGTGTCTCAACTGATATGTTTCGAGGATGATTTATCGCCGTAAGTGCTTATAACTATGCCATTCAGCACCAAAGTGCCAAACGAATCCAGTATGTTCGCTACATATCCTGAACGTTACTAGATGACAAACCTACTGATAGTTCATACAGTAGTCACAAGTAAATTTGGTAAATTGATAATCACAATATAAGACCTAGTCGTTTTTTCTTTGTGACATTCTGTATGCAATCACATTTATAATCCATGTCTATTGTTTATTTGCATCAGTTGTAAACAAACATTACTAGATAACTGATTAGTACCTGCGTTATGTTTGGCATTCAAATAAATGCTAAATTCAACTTACCTTTGTTTTGTCTTATTCATTAAGTATTGTGATTGGAAAGTGTCGAAGTGTTGTAAGATACTTTTAGGCCACTCCAGAATAAGAGGGAATTTTTTGCATGGATTACTACTATTCAAAGCTGTTGAATTCATATTTCGTTTCAACCAGTTAGTGCCAGTCTTTCAGAAGAATATTTGAGAATCCAAATAACTCTTATTGTGGTGGTTACCTGGGGATGAACTTTCAAAAGCAGTCACTGCATAACTGTTATAACATTTTTCGCCATTCAATGTCCACACTGTTTCGAATGTCATTTTCTATCGTTTTATGACTTAAGTACTGTCATTTTCATAATGTTATTTGCTATATGCATTTTCATATTTTGGTTCAATGTTCGTACGGGGCTACATTAATACTGTTTATTGATTCAGTAGTTACCGGTAAGCAATCCAGATCTCACTAGCGAAATTCATCTACGCTTTTAATGAGTATATTCTGTGCCATGAGGAAAAACTGGAATGTTGTTATAAAATATGAACTTCCTGACTGTTTAGACGAATGAGAAAAATTATCCACTGACCCTGATGTCATTTGTTCCATAAAATATCGTACTTTTACTCCTCATTTACCACGTAAATCTGTGTTGTCTCCAAAGACAAGATCTAAGTGTGAAAAAATTAAATCTTCGGCACTGACCACATATTAATGCAGATATTTGATAAACAGTGAATAATCGTGCAAGATGTTCAGATTTAGAAAGTTATCCTTCAAAATGCACCACATGACCAACATTGTACTGGGTCTGGCAGAGATTCAGTGCATATTGTTATGGTTTGTATCTCAGCAAATGCTGTACGTATATTCTAGAGGATTTATTTTTCACATTGTCCTAGTTATTTTTCATGACGCCATCAAATGTCAATCGTAAAACGAACCATTCAGAAAACTGTTTAGCTTGTAAGGTGCTCCTATGGTATTATCAAGTGATAATTTATTGGTTTCAGCTTTGGATGAGGTCAGTGCCTGGTTGAATGTTGAGGAATACGAATATCTATTCGCTGCTCCTAGATACCTTTCTTCCAAAGGTCAGACGGAACGTTTCATCGTAACGTTTGAAACTTCTACTAGTTCTGTAGCTGACAAAGCAATCAATGAACTAGGGAGAAGACATTGTCCGTTTCTGCTGAATTATTCGGATGTTGAAAACGGAGTCATCTTTCCTCTTGTTCTTCTCGTTTACAGATTACCTCGCTCACACCACTGTGTGTTCTTCAACAAAGTAAATTCTAGCTATATGCGAACCGCTACAGATGTCCAGCTTTATGAGATGATGCTGTCAAGATATCTTTCGGAGAACGCAGATATACGTTTCTTTGTCATTTTTCAGCCTTCAGCTATTATAAAAACAAAGAACAAGACTTCTGTTTATAATTTATACGATGGTCTAAACTCTACAGATCACGCGACGTATCAAATGCTTTTTATTATCACTATCGGAGAGAAAGGTCAACGTAAGTGTTATATATGGAATTTAACGACAGATTTATATTTGATGTTGAACACAGTACATACCTGGGAGTTGTATAGGTCTACCTGTTGTTACTATTGATTTAACGGCTGACCAGTAACTGGAGAAAGATGATATGCTTTAATGGCTAATCACTTACTTATAAACGGGGATTTAGTGTGTTTTGGCAGAGTACTTAGTAATGTATTATGCATATTGAGTTTGTTTAATCTGATAATTATGGATATTACAGGCAATGCTAACCGACGAATGAAAGCCTCTGAGGTCAGACTAGATGGTAAAATACGTAAACTTACGGAGAAAGAAAGAATATTATAGGTTATTTCTTCAGAGTATAGCAACGATGTAAGCGTCAGTTACATTACAATTACAACTGGCTAAGAAATAAAGCAAAGTTTTGACAAATTTCGTATCGATGCCATGTGCACAGGATTTTTAAATGATCAATGGTGCACCTTAATGATTGAGCAAACTTCCGAAAACGCATAGTTTTATAGATTTACTCAAGTCTTGAAGCGTTATAGAGGCGTTTCTAGTCATCGGATTGGAAAAAGAATTTGAAGAGTCAAAATGGGTCAGATAGCAATTGTCCTTAAAATCCACTTCCTCATAGGTATATAGCGTGGAGTCGAGTCGAAATTGACTGTGAACACCACTACAAAGAAACACGTGTCAAGTAAATCAGGAAGCGAAGATTGAATGTAACCAGATTTATTCATTGGCGATCTCGTAGTATCGAACGAATACCAAGATTGTGCCAAGAAAAGGTACAAGCGGAATCAGCAGGAGAAAGTACGTGCGAACGGGGTCACGAGCAGCGAAACAATAATGGAGAGTAATGGTAGCACAAAATGTCTGTCATTAGCACAGTTAAACAAACAAACATTAAAACAAGCACAGGTACAATTGGTTATGATAATAATAATTGTTTTCATCAAATCAATCGTGTTCTCGTGATAAAAGTAGATCACTACAGGACCCCCCCCGCTAAAAAGGGTTTACACTTTCGATAAGTAGCGGTTTGATTCGTCGGACTGATCGGCAAACGTGCGATTGTAGGACGAAAGGATTGGGGGAACAGAAAGCGATTGTTGATACTCGAGATGCCACCGAAGGTCTTTTACGGAGAACGGTACCAGGAGCGATGTGCTGTATTTGTTGCTCGAGTTGGCATACCACACCATTGTAGGATCCAAACCACGGTTTGGATGTTGAAGAATAGCCGACCGAGGACCTTAGACACGCGCCTTATCCCGTCGAAATCAAAACAAGTAATCGGGTAAATAGCGGTTCTATAATTCATAATAAATTTAATGTAAATCATTACCTAAACAAATATTATCACCCGGCTATTCAACCAATGATTGTTCAATCAATTAAATCTAAATTACAATAAATAAAGAAGTTGATAGAAGATGAGGAAAAATTACCAGTCACAACAAATGAACGTTATTCTATCCTGACTGGATAGATCACACACAACAGGAGGAACAAATCAATATGGCTACCGCCAGGAACAAGTGTCAAGTAAAACAACGCAGATGCAGTTCAGGAAGAAACACAAACTTAGTGAATGCGTAATAAAAACAAAAACTATAACAAAAAATACAAATATTAACAATTCAAATGTAATCAAAATACAACAATGTACAACTAATGTGATCAATAGGAATAGAGTACAAGTATATACATGGAGGGATTTTCACCAACACACAACACATTCAAAATGGATCTTACAACCATAGCGGCTCGTATTCAGAATCTGAAGATTGCGTTCGTAGAGATGCGGAACAGGAACGCTGCAGACGTAGGAAGGAATCACGTTGAGCCGAGGAACCAGAAGCGGCCATAACGACCAAGTTCGAGACCAAGCGTATGCCAAACTTTCGAAACCAAAATATCGACTGAGTGCGTTGACAACAGCGTGGGTGGCCAGTCAAGCTTTCGCCAAAGTTGACTGAAGTCGACGGTACCAAACGGGAATGGTCGGAGGCGTGGGATCAGGATACAGAAGAAAAATTAAAAAAAAGAAGAGTGTAGCATGCATGTAGTATAGGAATAACCCTACACCGTATCCGTTGTTGACTGTGCGGCTAATCACGGAAGCGTACAGGCAACCGTACTCGGCGACCGGAACGTCAGACGGTAGTCTCGTTCGTATCTCGTGAGCCCGCAATCTCATTCGAGGTCAGAGGCGGCGTGGTCTGCTGATCTGGACGTGAGACTGAAGTCTCATCCGTAGATGGTGCAGATGACGCGTGCTATTGACCGGGACGTGAGAATGAGCTCTCTGATGTATCTGGCGTGGGGCCTGAAGAAGATTTAAGGATCCCGCTAGTATGTTTGATAGGTCTAGCATTGAATCTCAGGTTATCAGATAGGGAACTGTCATCGACGTGTGCTGGTTTGAGACGATCAATGCTGACGATCTCGACGCGGCCATGTCGATCAACCTTGATGGTCTTTTCGTGAAGAGCGATCACGTGAAAAGGGCCGTCGTAGGGTTGTTGCAAATGTTTGCGTACCGAATCTACTCGTATGAAAACATGTGGACTGGTAGATAACTCTCGAGGGAAAGTGATCTATCGATGTTGTATTCGAGTTGACACTGGAGGCAGCGTTCGCATAAATGCAGACAGTCGTTGGACGTAGTCTGATTTACCGAAATCAGGTCTGCTCCGTGGTGTGAAGAATTCTCCGGGCAGACGCAATGTCGTGCCGTATACAATTTCAGCGGCAGAACATTGGATATCTGCCTGCAAGCCTGTTCTGATGCCCAAGAGGACGAGCGGTAAGGTTTCGTACCAGTTGTCGTTCTCGTGTGCTCGTAGAGCACTTTTAAGTTGGCGGTGAAACTTTTCAACTAAACCATTTGAAGCAGGGTGGTGGGCGCTAGCGCGTATGCGTTCCATACCAAGCAGCTGGGTGAGTGAGGAGAATAACGCGTATCGAATCTTCGGCACTTTTTACTCGCGTGACGATAAATTTCACGCTCTATTCGAGAAATTTCCCATACTAACTAAACCACTCGAGGAGCTTCCATCGGTGACCAGTCGCGTGGTACACCACATAGTCACCCGTGGACCGCCAGTCACGCCACGACCTCACCGACTGGCACCGGACAAATTAGCTTTCGCTAAACGTGAGTTTGACAATTTACTAGCTACTGGTATTATTCGTCCTTCTCACAGTCCATGGGCCTCTCCTCTTCATATGGTGCGCAAGGAGGATGGGGTTAGTTGGAGACAATGAGGCGACTACCGAGCTTTAAACGTAGTTCCGCGCTTTGATAGCCACCCCATCCCCCACATACACGACATCACAGCATCGCTCAAGGGCACGACTATTTTTTCTAAGATCATTCTGGTACGAGCATATCATCGTACCCCAGTCGCTCTTGAAGACATCGAGAAAACTGCTGTCACGACTCCTTTCGGTTTGTTTGAGTTCTCACGTTGGCATTTTGGATTACGGAATGCCGCTCAAACTTTTCGAAGGTTTATCGATAGCACTGAACGAGACTTAGATTTTGTTCACGTCTATATTGATGACCTGCTAATCGCATAATCAAACGTAAATAACATTATCAACATCTCACACTATAGTAGTCAACTTAGACAAGTGTGAATTGGGCAATTCGGAAATAATGTTTCCGGGTCACATCATTAAACAAGATGGTATTTTACCTTGTGAGGATAAAGTACGTGCAATAAAGGAGTACAACGTGCCATCCTCACTCAAGGAACTGAAGGCATTTCTCGGTTTGGTTAACTTCTACCGTCGCTTCATCCCACACACGGCAGAACGGTTACGACCACTAACCGACTTACTTCTCGGCAACCCACGCAAGTTAGAAATGAACGATACTGCGCGTACTGCATTTACAGAGATCAAAACGGCTCTAGCGCAAGTCATACTTCTCGCTCATCCCGACCCATCAACCACGCTTAGTATAGCGATTGATACATCTGATCTTGCTATAGGAGCCGTTATGCAACAGAACATCTCCGGTAGTTAGCAACCCCTCGAGTTTTTCTCACGACGCCTTACTCCCACGGAGACGAGATATAGCGCTTTTGGTCGCGAACTGTTAGCAGCTTACTGCGCCACCAGACATTTTCTCCATGCAATAGAACGACGTCAGTTTATCCTATTCACCTACCATAAGCCCTTAAGGTATGCTTTGCATACCAAGTCTGACCGCTACTCACCACGAGAGTGCAGACATTTGGACTATATCTCCCAGTTCACGACAGACCTTCGTCATATCAAAGTTGAGTCGAACTGTGTTGCCGGTGCTCTGTCACGTATCCAAGAAAATGCAGTTACATTGCCAGTGCTCGCGTTCTCGTGATAAAAGTAAGTCACTACAGGTGTACGCTTCTCGCCTTTGTCAACCTGAACAGTAAGTACAGAATATGTGATAGTGGTCATCTTATGCCCTCATTTCACGCATATTAAATATCAGAAGGTATAATCCCTCTGATCAAAGCTAATACAAACATGAAAATGTTTGTAGTATGTTTTTCCTTTAAAACTGGATTACTATGCATTTGTCACTCGTACTTTGAAGGGCGTCATTGTTTTAATTGTTCACTTTGTTTGGTATTGAGGTCGTGGGGTTACTTGAGTAGTTCCAGAGTATGGGGACTACTAGTATCGATGTTCCCGTTATGCCCAAAGTCCTGGCTTTTCAGTCAGATTTTCAGTTGATTTTAATCATATTGCCAAGTTCAAAGTAAAAACGAAAGTCCGTATGTCGGTGGATCCAGTTGACACCATAAATATATATCACGGGAAGCACGCAAAAAATCATGTGCTGTTACCTTATATCAAGAAAAAAAACAACAGTTATTTGATAAGTTTATAGACTTTCTACTATGTTTGGTAGCTGGCCACAATGATGCGGAGTGTTGAAATGTAATATCTAAACTGTTAATCATAGTAATCACAAATGGATCATGTAGTGAGACATCAATTTATGGATGACGTCTGAGTGACGTCAATGGGATTTAGAAAAAGCTCACTTCCTCATTATAGCTCAAAAGCAATTGTAAATTGGTTTGAGAACCTAGAATTTAGTTGCAATTTTAAAGTTAGGGTTTGAGATCCTGGTTAGTGTTCTCATCTCGAAATAACACAAAAAATATGCCAAAATGCTGTGGGGCTATTTGAATGAATGAACGTTGCGCCAAAACGTGAGGGTCGTTGTTGCAAACCTGATTAATTCGTTCATAAATTTTTGTCTTACCCTAAACTGTGGCTTTTTGTCCTCAAGTACCGTCTGGGTCATTCAGTGCCGCACCCACCCAAAGTTCTTTGTTTTTTCTTCAGTAGTAATAATACATTTCTTTCACAAATTAAGAACCATGTTAGTCTCATCTTATTTTAAATGTATTTTCTTATAATCAGTGCGGAAGTAGCGTTAATTTAGGATGTTTTCAGTAAATGAATGATCACAGAATTTGTCTGTAATTCTGTGCGATGTAGTTTGACTTTTTCCTTGGAATATTCTGCATATAAACATTACTTGAGGGAATTTGGGATAAAAAGTTTCCATTTGAAAGCACTTTGATTATTTACTGGTAGTTCCACACCATCCTAAATTGTAGACTTCACACCGAATCCTACATTTATTATGGACTTTCTCTTTTCTCTTAATTAGTTTTCACAACGTGCATTACTTGTGAACCTTTGAATTAGTATGCGTTCAACTTACGTGTGTTTGAATAGTCTTTGTTTTGCGTGTAAATCGGTAGTAATTAATCTCCCTCCTTTCAAGGAATTTATTACATATTGCATACAAATGGTTTAAAACTATTATAAACAAGTCTCAGACTCAAAAAGATATCGCTCACAGCCACTCTCAGTAGACCTTGGGGATAAAACACTACCATAGAAAACTTTCGGCTGGAAATTATATCATACATATATGAGGTCCAATAAAAGGTATCATAGTGTTTTGTGAGTAGTGAGAGAGATGTGAAGTTGGGACTGTTAAAACTGATATAAATAAAAAATTGTAAGGGTACGTATGAAGTTAATATTTACGTTGTTGGTCCGTCAAACTCATGTTTTGATTTCGTTTCACTTGGAGCTACTTCACTGCAGATTGTCTTTTTATGATTTTTCAACTACCATATTTGCTTTAATATTGTCAAATTTACGTTTGTGGCCCACGATTTTGGTATTCAGGGCAATAGTTAAGGTCTTATTGAGCTTCTGACGTTATGGAAAGATCCGCATGGTCGGAGGGTCTTACTTTGTTGGTTTTTTGATCATCTTAAAGTAGATTGTTTTTAATGTCCTTCATTTTATTCGGCTCAGTTTATTTTCTAAATTTTTTCGATTGTAAAACTGAGGGGGTTTCGTGTTGCGCTTGAACTAGAGTGTTTTGTAGTGTGTTCAGGGTTTTATAAAGCACTTTTAATATCGGTTTTGCTTTTTATTTATGGGGAATTGCAAATTCTAGCATAATGGTCATGCATTATATTTTGAAATGCATGTAATACGGTTAATCCTGTGAATGATTATACTAGTTGTCCATACTAACGGTCTCGTGACAAATATCCAGATTTCATTCATAAAGTCTGTCTGATCTCTTATTTTTGTGCATAGTTTTTGCGTAAGCTCACTTTATCATAGGGAGCTGTAACATACAGTTCGGATCAAAAACTGCTGATCAGAATTGAGTGATGGACATACCTAGTGTGAAGTATTCTACCTAAACAACATTCATAATAAGGCCTAATGTTTAGTTTAGGCAATATCGTTAACAAGAGGTTATTATGTAGCTAATAACTGATCCCTAAGGTTAAGGGATAGCTTTATTCAGTACTGCAAAGTTTCCTTAGGAGTAAACACGACATTATCGTACTTGGGAAAATACATTATCCTGCTAACTACGTATGGTTGTTTAATGTGAAAATAAATCAACCGATTTAACTTGTAGCACCGTCGCCACTTTAGCCCAACGTTCCTATGATTTATTTAGTTAGTATGATTTGTATAGTCTTGGCAAATTTTTATGTCCGCATACTTAACGTCAGCTTCTAATGGGCTTGGCTTGTCAGTACCACTGCACCGGATATAATTTTGCTAATAACCTTTATTTTGATGTTAGTGTTATCTTAATGACCACGACTAGAAAGGTATTCCGTGGTGGTTGAGACAACTAGTTTAAAAGGATAGATTCAAATGATTTTCACTTATGGCATGTTACATATGATAATGCATAGAATAACGAGGTTCTCAAGGGTTTGCAAGAAATAGAAATTCTCATATTTATGAATCGTCAGAGTTAACATTGTGAAGTAGTTCGTTGTTTCAAATTGTCATGTGTACTTTTGGTTAATAGGTTTGATCAAGCAAACCTAATCTGTAACGGGCTTGGTAGTTTCGTCTCTCGAATGACTAAACTTTACACAAATGTTTCGATCATGATCCTTGAACTCCAGCTTCTCACGCCTACTCAGCTTTTAGTTGTCTTACTGTCTGAAACTAAACTATAAATGAAGGATCATAGAGGTTTTCATTCTAAAATGTAAGATTTTTGATTAAGTTTTACCAGATGAATGCGTATGCTCATTAAGTATCATGTTTCCCTATTCAGGGAAATATCTAGTTTCCGAATAGTGGCGCTTACGACAATGATATGGATACTTATGCGCCTCATCAGATTTATTTGACAGGACTTCATAAAGCACATCTGGCCTTTTTTCAAGCAAAAATTTGCCGCTCATCTCAGTCATTGATATTTCTCACTACTTATCTACGTTTATTTTGACTAATAATCATAAATGAACTTTGGGTTTATTCCAGGACATTCGACTAAACATGTTATCATCCTGTTGTAAACTTTAGGATTGGATTTAAATATCCTTCGTCTTATCGGTGGTTATTTACCTTACTGCAGGGGTATTTCGCCAAAATCCACTTGTACAGTCATTGTTCGTTTGCTTCGTGCAACTATTTAGGCACTTAGAACAAATTTATGGTTCCATATTATTGTGACATGTATTAACTTAGACATCAACTCGGTTTATCAATGTTCCTATAGGTGATATTACTGATAACGTTTTGGTCAGTGTTATCAGAGAAATCATGTTATTTATTTATTTTGATTACAGATCAGTCAAAAATATATTGTAATTTTATGAAGATTGCGCATAAACATGGGAGGAATATCCACCAAAATAGCTTTTGAAGTGTGTGTGGTAACAGGAGACTACAGTGGCGATGAATTAGGTCCCGGAGTTAACATGGTCATGTTTGATCACTGTGGTAATCAGTCACCAACAATTACTTTGGATAATATATTTCAAAATGATATTGACTATACACAAGCAAAATTCACCATTGATTTACAGGCCTGGAGTCGACTTAAAGTAAATCATAATTTACACGATATTGATCACTTTGTAATGTAGGTGTTTAAACGACTACACCATATTGAATTTTGGTGTACTACTCAGTCTTATCCACCACCTGCTTGGTTTTTAGATAGAGTGATTATTAGGGATAGAAGATTTGGGATGACTGCTGAATGGAAATATTTTTTCTTTCCTGTACATCAGTGGATTAGTCAAGACCACCAATATGTTGTTCATGACTGTGAGGCCTGGATTCCTCAATTGGAACCCTTTCCAGAGTTAAGAGAAGAGGAAGTTAGTAGACGTATGCAATTTTTTACTTTATTCCAACGGTCAAAGGGTTTGCCAGTCGAAGTGAGTTGGTATATAATTTAGTCTTACCTGTTATCAATTAGTTACAAGAAATCCCACCTTCGGAGTTGTTCTCATCAGACTCTCGAGTAAGTGATAATCATGGTTATTTAAAATCAATATCTAGTGGGATATTGAGCCTTTAGTTCTGGAAGTTATTGAACGTACTGGTCTGGCTGAAGAATACACAAGTGAAGAGTCTTGGGATTCTCTCGACACATTGGGAAACTTCTATAAGAAATATAATATTACTGAACCTGTCGTGAGTAAATTTTATTTAACCAAATATTGCTTGAATTTTAAAACGTGACCAAAACATAATAAATTCATGGATTTTACACAAGAATATTGATTCAAATCTTTCGTGAACTTTCATTCAGAAATTAAAGTGTCGAATAAAAGTGAAGTTGCAAATAAGACAGAAAGAATATTTGTTTGATTTTGTAACCAATTGTAATACAAACTTTATAGAGAAGGAAAACTTGTTTCAACAGATATCAGTCCGTCGCAATCTCTACGCGCTTATAAATGATAATTTGATCAGATTAAATGGAAGCTAGGGGTCGCCGAATGAAGACATGAAACTGCTAACTGTTAGTCTAAATTATGTCGTCAAGTGCAGAGTACCTGAATGTAGGAGACCTTAGTTGACAAGAGTCTAAATCTATTGCATTGACACAGATACATCCATTCTTGATCTTTCTCCTGAGCTTCAGTTTCATTGTTTTTCCATACGCTTCTTCACATTATTTCATTTTTTTTCGAACCTTATTATCTATGCTCAGTATTTTTTTTTAGAATCGTTGATGCCCTGGTATGGCCGAGAGCGGGGTGAGTTCGCCCTCCCTCTCGAAATACTCTCACACGGTCACGCGTATACAGCCTCTGCCAGGGAAGTCCTACTCACTGCCTTCTCGTGGCGAGGGTGTTGTTTACGAAAATGAGAGGACGAAAAGCGAATGTTCGGCGCTTTAACCGGATTCCAAATCAATGGTGCACATGGGCTCCAGTATCCTGCGGGAACAAATGGCGTATGAACCAATCGTTGGTCACCGGCTACCATGGGACTGCATCTTCTTACGATGCTCCACTGCTTTGTGGGTTAGACCATTAGGTCAAAGGCTCGGGGTGTGGCCCCCTAAGAAAACCACCTGCTTCGGTCTGGGCACCCCTGCATTATCACAGCCTACACACAATTAATGAACCGAACTGTCTATGATCATGGAAACTAATTCTCTTGCTTCGACGAACGTTAAAATGATTCTATTATTATTATTATTATTATTATTATTATTATTATTATTATTATTATTATTATTATTACTATTATTATTATTATTATTTACTACGTCATTATTCACCCTCCTTTATTCCCACTCTGTTTATACTTATTTTTTTCGACTTATACAGCAGCTCGTCTATGGTGGAAATTCGACTGTATCTAAACGTTCTCGAATCACTATCCAGTTGAAAATTGTATGTTACCACCGTATACGAATACTAAAGCAGTTTTTCTGAAACCACGTGCACCATTCAAACTGGCTGCCTTCAACGTTCGCACATTTATGCAGGTCGGACAACAGATAGAGCTGGCTATGTCTTTGGGAAGTCTTAATATCGATGTTTGTTGTCTATCCGAGACCCGTATTCAAGACTCTGGCGAAGTACTACAAATTCGATCTCCATCTGTCGCTTCAAAAAGCTTGTTTCACGTGCGCTTATCCGGGGACCCTGTGGCATCTTCGTCTGGTCTTACTGGCGTTGGTGTCGCACTACGCGCTAGAGCTGAGGCAGCACTAATCGATTGGATCCCCATTAACAGTCGGTTATGTGCTGTTAGATTAGAAAGTTCCATCAAAGTGAGAAGAAATCGGCGTGAGAAACGTTGTCTTTTCGTCATCTCCGCCTATGCCCCGACAGATGGCAGCCCGGATGCAATCAAGGATGTGTTTTACCACCAGTTAACTGTTCTTCTCCAGAAAGTGCGTTGGACAAATATTGTAGTACTAGCCGGAGACTTGAATGCTCAGGTCGGGCGTCTAGGCACAGAAGAGAGTCGTTTAGGTGGCCGATGGGGACTTGTTGGTCGCAGGACAGATAACGAGGACCTTCTACTGCAACTATACACAGACCACAACCTGTTTCTGGCTAGCACTAACTTTCGGCACAGTAATCGCCGATGTGCCACCTGGCGTCCTCCCTCTGCATCTCAAGCCTGGACTCAGATTGATCACATCGCGATCAGCTACCGCTGGCGTGGTTGTGTGCAAGACTGCCGCTCCTTTTGGAGTACCTATCTGGACCCTGACCATGCCTTGGTCTGCGCCACTCTTACCTTACTTTTCAGTGGACAACGAAGTGACCGCCACCAACGGATTGATATTAGCAAGCTGGTTGCAACTTCTGTTGCTAGTATGTATCGAACCGAGCTAGTTTCTAGGCTAGCTACCATTCCACCGAAAAGTATAGATGAGGATTGGTTTCAATTGCATGACGCCATTAAAATGGCGAGTAAAGCCGCGTGCGGCTCCGCGAAACGTCCCGCTTTTAAGCACTGGGTTTCTTTAGGCTCCTTACAACTTACTGAAGCCCGTCGGTCTACTCCGGGTGACCGTGAGTTTGACCACAAACAAAGGTTGTTACGTAGCGAAATTGGGCAAAGCTTGCGTAAGGACCGAGAAGCCTGCTGGTCGAAGCGTGCTAATGATCTGGAAGCAGCAGCTGCATCTGGTAACTACCGGAAGTTCTTCCAACTCATCCGAGCCACTGGCAGCAAGAAGTCTGGTGTGAGCAGAACAATCTGCGAGGATGACGGGGTGCCAGCCACTAACATCCATCGACGTCTTGAACGATGGGCAGAATTATTCGAAGGGCAGTTCAACTGGCCTGCTGCTCCGGCAACATCGGTCAGACTGTCATGCCCTTCATGCCGGTGATGACTGATCCACCAAATGAGGCGAAAGTCCGCAAGGAACTCCAACTCTTGAAGCGCTACAAATCACCGGGCACAGATGACTTATCTCCGGCTCTATTTAAAGATGGTGGTGACTTTTTGACTAAGGAATTGACGACGTTGTTTACAAAGTTCTGGGAGCTAGAGTGTGTACCAACGTCATGGAATGAGTCGATAGTTGTCCCTATCTTTGAAAAGGGTTCACGTCGTTCCTGTAACAACTATCGAGGGATAAGTCTACTTCCGATTGCGTCCAAACAATTGGCTTCTGTCATATTTCGTAGGTTGTTCAAAACCCGAGAAAGATTGAGTCGCGAGGAGCAGGCTAGGTTTCATTCTGGTCGATGATGTATTGGTTATACCTTCACCCTCCACCAAATGTTAGAACACCGCCATACTTATCAAAGGCCAACAATCGTAGTGTTTCTTGACATCAGGGCTGCCTTCGATTCGTTGGATAGGACTGTTCTCTGGGATTGTCTATTGAAGAAGGGTGTGTCTGAGAAGTTTATTAACATCCTAAAAGCCCTATATACAAACACCTCAGGCAGAGTGAGGGTATACAACCACCTCTCTCCATTGTTCCATTCGAGCAGTGGGGTTAGGCAGGGTTGCCCAATCTCACCATTCCTCTTCAACTTTGCCATCGACGACATTCTGGAAACAGCTCTGATGGATGTAAGTAATGGTGGTGTGGATCTGTTGCCTGGAGAAAGACTTCTCGACCTTGAGTATGCGGACGATATTGTCTTACTGTGCGATAATGCCCAAGGCATACAATCCGCACTTAATCAGTTGACAATCAGTGTCCGTAGGTATGGTATGTGCTTTGCACCTTCGAAGTGCAAAGTACTTCTACAAGACTGGCAGGATTCCAATCCTGTACTCACCCTGGATGGTGAGCAGATAGACGTAGTCGAGAAGTTCGTGTATCTGGGTAGCTGCATAAGTGCTGGTGGGGGTGTGAGTGATGAGATCAATGCACGTATAGTGAAAGCCAGAGCGGCTTATGCCAATCTCGGCCATCTATGGCGCCTTCGTGATGTTAGTCTGTCTGTAAAAGGTCGGATCTACAACGCGTCGGTAAGAGCAGTTTTGCTCTATGCTTGTGAAACCTGGCCTCTCCGATTTGAGGACGTTAGACGACTCTCTGTGTTTGATCATCGTTGTCTCCGAAAGATTGCTGACATCCAGTGGCAACACCATGTTAGTAATGCAGAGGTTCGGCATCGTGTGTTCGGGCACAGAGACGATAATGCAATTGGTGTCACCATCTTGAAACACCGACTTCAGTGGCTTGGACATGTTCTCCGAATGTCGTCCCAGAGAATTCCACGCCGTGCATTATTTGCCGACTCTGGGACTGGTTGGAAGAAGCGGAGAGGTGGTCAGTGCATGACATGGTGTCGTGGGATGAAAGAAAGCTGCAAAGGACTGGCTTGTGTCGGACCTTCACGACTCCCTGGTTGGGGTCTGAGAGATGGTGCTACACAGTGGCTAGAGACGTTATCAGATATGGCTCAGAATAGAAGCCAGTGGCGATCCTGCTGTAACCTTTTACTTTCTTCATAAAAGTGGTTGTTTCTTCCTTAACTGAAAGATTTCTTCTGATTGTACCTTTCCGTTCCCCCATTATGACTATGATTATTACTACACTCCCTTACACCAATCTCTTCATTATTGTTTTTTTTAATAAAATTTTTTTCACGTTCCTCATTTTTTTCTTCTTAAATTCTCATTGTTTTGTGTGGCGCATATATATTTGGCGCACTCCTGTACCAATATATATGTGTTCAAATAAATAAATAAACAATTAATTAAGATACTAGGATGACCTCGCTGATGTGGTGTGGTACCTGGGGTGAGGTACGTTTGTGTCAGGTGTTACGTTGTTTACGAATAAATGGCTAATTAGTGTGTGTGTTTAGCGGTGTAAAAGACGTTTTGGTTTAGGTTGAGACTATTCAACTTTGTTTAGATCTAAAGTCGCATACTTGTTTGTTAGATATAGTGCAGGTTAGATTATTAATCTCACCGAGAATTAGTAAACTTTTGTCCCAGTTATTCACGGAGTCGGATTTTGTAGTTTGTAAGTCGTGTAATTATTTTATCTATTTCATTAAGTACGTATGTATTCAGTTTCATTTCATCGTTTTCGGATTTATAAAACTCTGATTTTTTGCAGAGTTTACAATTTTGGATGATGAATGATATTTGCTTTGGTGCACAACGTATTCGTGGATGTAATCCATTCACTATTCAAGTCTGTCGTACATTACCAAAAAGGCGAGCAAATTTTTTTCTTAACTCTTTATTACGAATCATCAGTTTACTACCATTTGAGTATTAATAGTTTTGGTTAAATTCCTCAGATTTATTGTGTACAAACTAATTCGGTTAACCCGTCTATATCATACGAAGAGTTTGAGTGAAAGAACTTGTGACGGATCACTTGATTTCCATGTTTTATGTTACGTATTCTTGAAAGACGTTACGTCCGTTTTAGCAAAACTATTGTTTCAACTTAATTTACCTCTATTGTACGTTGTTGATCGGTGTGATTTATATAAAACTACTGATATCGACTAGTAGTATGTGTGGTTAGTTTGTTTTAATAATTGTGTAGTAAAGTGGGAGCAATGAAAATAAGCGTTCACAACAAATCCGAACGTTGTAAATGTTAAAATAACCGGACGAATACAGTTGCTTAGAAACAATGGATGGTAGTACTCCTAATATATTTATGTTCATCAACAAATATTAGTGAATCACCATGTTATAATCATAAAGTTTTATTTTTGGATATAGGTTATGAGTGTTAGAGATTCATCTTCATTATTTTGATCCCTGTCAAGGGGATATATTGTTGCCCTCCTTTATTTACTAACAGCCCTTAGTTTCTGTAGATGTTTGCATTGTCGCTAGTTTTTTATTTCTTAGTACGTCTAAAAACATGAATTAGTTCGATACATTATGGAATCAAATGGAAAAAAATGGTATTCGAAAGGATTTGATTCTTGTGAGTTTGTCCTACTCCCGTTGTTGTTACTTTGCTATGAATTTCGCCTACCCACATAACCCTGAGTCCTTTAACGCAGATATTGTGTATGCTGAAGGTTGATTACTAACCTTAAATTCATACATGCCTAAACTACTCAATCATCTTTTATTTTTTGTATCGTTCAAGCTTAGAACATTTTGTGATTATATACATGAAATACGAGTCTACAATGCGCCGCAAATAATGAATCTGAATTGGTACACTCCTACGTGATGCATGATAAAAGGTTAAGTACTAGTGTCATAGTTAATTCATCAATTTATAAACGATAAGAGATATCGCATGCTCAACGATAGCCTACCTCGTCAGGTGATGCTTAATGGTGTAGTAGTAGGCTGGAAGAAAGCCAGGGGCGACCAAATCGAAATATGGCACCAGTTCGTGAAGTCATTGACACTTGAACCGAGCCATGTTAATAAGTGTAGACTACCTGGTTGGAGTCCACGTGATTATCGTAACCAGTGGTTAGAGTCTGCGAGTTACATTTCTTGAAATCGTTTTCAGTGGCCCAGGCGTATCCCTTCTTTGTCTTCCTCTAATTTCCAAGCTTTTGGATCCATAATTTTTCTTGAATCGTATCTTTTATGTCTCATCGTTTCCATCACCACTCATACTGTCACTACCTCTACTGATGTGGGGTTTGTCCTGGCAATTTCATCTTGCTGTGCCAGTGGAGTACGGCAACTCAAACTGATGTGCATACGTACCAGGTTCTGTGTTGTGACTGACTGATCGCAACGGTCAATCAGTCAAATGAAATTTTACAACCAGAAGAATATGAAAATACCACAAACCAATTGTTTAAAAGGTATTAATAAAATAAAAAACTAGCTCCCAAAAAATAAGTTTCCAAAGCTTCACCTTTTTATTGCTTCTCTCAGCTCCACCAGCGATCACTAATCTAAATTTTGTTCCACGGTTTTTTCATCATAATTGTATCGACTGACATTTTCTTAAAACAACATTTTATCATGATCGAACTAATGTAATAATCAAATTGAGACAGTTCTTTGAAAACACCGTGGGTCATTTCTTCTGAATTGTGACTTCCTGTACTTGTTTTAAAGAAATTAAAGCATCAATCCATAAAATGTTGTCATCATTTAAGGCTTCATTAACGACTTGTTCTAATGCGTGGGAATTAGTCTATTTTAACTTATAAAAATGATGAAATAGTCTGTATAGAGTATTCATCTGAATGTATTCTATTATCTAAATAGTTGGTATTTTTGATGAGTATTTTACGAACAATTTCGCAGCCAGATTTTTTAAAATCTTATATTCATTATTGTTTCATTGGTTTCTGCTAGTCATAAGTAGTACCATATCAAAGAAATATATTTTAGTCATCAGTATATATATATAATTTAAGTATCCATCGAGTGATGATAACTTACTCAAATGTTTTAAAGATGAATTTATTGTGTGAATAAATAAATGATTAGGGAATAGAACGATTAGGGCAATTATCCCTTCTCTCTTCAAATTGATTAATTTATATATTTTTGTTACTTAATTTTGTGCTTAAATTAATTGTAGTTTTGAAATGGTAGCAAATTCACTGAAACCTCATTTAGAAGGTTGGACACTACGTCAAATGGTATCAGCTAATCGTTTGTACTTACTTGATTTTCATATAATGCAAGGACTTAGTTGTAAACGTGGTCGAGAATTATGTGCACCATTAGCTATCTTTTTTTATACTGAAAAGAGACAATTAAAGCCAATTGCGATTCAATTGAATCGTAATTCGAATGATGGAAGTGGGGTAAGCATTATAGTTCAAACTTATAATTCCCAATCTTTTACAGGTTATTAAAACTTGAAGTTGGTATACATTTATTATTTTGAGTGATTGTCGTACAGTTATGATAGGGCACTGGGCTGATAGAATGTTTATTATAAGAAATTAAAGTGTTTATATAGTACGCATACATAGACTTCGATCATCCTTTTGCATCTTGTGGTGTATTCTGTGACCCGAACTGTCTTCAAATCTGGTTTTCAAATGTTCTGTATACTCTGTGCTTTCGATGTACTGAAACTCTTCCCTCCGTCTGACGACTGATGGTCTCGATGTCACTTTCAGCTATATACTTCCTACAAGCGATCTTTTGAGTGGGGTTCACCCCAATAAAATACCAGTTTGGTAAAGAAGTGTATTGTTGAATAATTTATTGAACTTCCAGATCGATTATCTCAACAACCATACAATACTTAGCAATAACGATATCTAATTTCTTGATCATTCGCATAATTACAGTCACTTCATGAGGTGTACTACCGTATCACTCGGAAAAATGTTTATGATTTTCAATATGTGGTTGTGGAGACTGTTGGATCCCATTGAAATCGTGAACCGATAAATGTAAAAGTTAAGTGTTCGCGCGAGATCGAAGGTCCTAGGTTCAAGTCCTGTGTGCGGGATCATGAATGCTCACTGCTGAGGAGTCTCATACTAAGACAATACGATTTTCCAGTGCTCCTAGATTTTAATTGATGGTCTAACATTGATCTGGTCATGATTTCAATGAAATGTTGACGATTTCATGAAATAGTATTTAAAGTATTTCTTAGACTGAAATGATTCTTCAGAGATTAAAAGATTATCCTCTGATTATAACTAAAATAATCTTAGGTGGTTTCCGGACTTACTTGATACCAATGTTTTAAATGGCTCCCTTTGTCCAGTCATCCAAATTTGTATAAATGTAAAAAAAACCATATAGATATATATGGATATTCATAATACCAGATATCTGTATCCAACCGAATAGTTAACCATTACAAAAAATCTACCCGTAGTTTCAAGTACAAACTTTGTATCTATGTTATCGCTATAAAGTATAAGTCGATACTTCTGAGCGGGAGCAACCGTGTTTCAAAACCCGGAGTGTGTTTCAAAAACCCTTGGAACACGATTCCATAATACTGTTCCATAGTGTCATACTTAGCTATTATAATTCGTTTGTAACTATTGTTTGCAAATTCAAATAATATCTTTGTTCACTTGCAAATTTCATATTACTATTATGCTACTCTAGAGATCCTATATAAATTTTGACTAATATTTTTCTGTAGTGTTGCGTTTGAAATACAGTGTACTGTAGAATTAGTAAAGTAAGTTGAAAGGTGACATTCTGTAATAATTTAATCTACTGCACTGGAATGAAACAAAAAAGTGATGAATGTAGTTGAATTATATGAATTCATTTATTCCATAGATTCTCTTCAACTGTTTATAACCTGAAAACAATATAATAATTATTTATAACCAATTTACATACTTCTAGTCATATTAATGAAGACGAGTAACATTAAAAAATCACAAAAATATTCACAGGATAATTCCTGTGAAAATCCAAGGAGAAAAAATTAAAAAAAAACACGGCGATGAATTCTTAGAAAATGAAAATTGATACCAAAAGCTACGCGGTAGATAGATTTACAGAATAAAATGAATAGAAAGCAAAAAGTGAAGCAGTAATGAACAGAAGGAATTTACGATTGAATGGATGAACTAAAGTGTTGTGCAACTAAATATTTGAGACTGAACTCACTGGGGCAATATGAGACTGATGATTATATCTTATTTAAGTTTAACTCCAACCTTTTAATATAAAATATGATATGCTCGAAATTGTCCTCATATTGATAAATTTGATTGCTCTCGCATTCTTGCGATAATTAGTTAACCAAGTGAGTTCGATCACTTATCATTACATCCACCGGAAGCCTATATCTTTGGTTAAGTAAATTTACTAGGTGTCCACAAAATCCATATTATTAGATTTTCAAAACTCACTAGGTTTTCAGGTGATGCCAAAGTGTATAAAGTGATAGGTTTATTGAGTACTATCGTATTATAATTGACGGAACTATAATAGAAGCTCATTTCAGTCTGATATAACTGGATTAGTTTAATCCTATTATTAGGCAAAGTAAATAAAACAACCTATTCCAAAAACATGGTATTTTTTCAGTTGATGGAACCTGTAGAGCACTTGTTTGTATTTTACTACTGTTAGTGTTTTATTTGAAATATGATCAAAAAATTAGATATTAATGTTTACTTTATTTTCTCATATATATTTACATATGCCTCAGTAATAGTAGTAACAGCTTTTTTTCAAGTTATGACTTGTACTATTAACAAAGCATAATGTTTTTATCTTAGATCATTCTTCCAACTGATCCAACTTCAATATGGTTACAAGCAAAATTATGGGTTAATCTTGCTGATGCCTGTCATCATATGATTGTTGGTCGATTGTTAACTCATTTAATATTGGAATCAATCTATGTGTCATTACGACGTAATGTATCACAATCACATCCAATATATCATTTAGTTGCACCACATTTCCGCAGTATCCTACCTGTAACAAAGTAAATTCTATTTTTATAGAGTTCATGTTGGAAGCTGGAGTACTAAGTATAATTCATTCTTGCATACTAATATAATCTACAATAATTCTTGCAAAAACAGACAATTGTATCCAGTGTTCCTAGGTTTTCAATGTTAATCTAACTTAGATCTGTTCATGATTTCAATGAGGTTATGTTTCAGTTTGAATAGCGGTTTTCTACATTTAAGCAGATTATGTTACTCATAGAAGAATCGCAACACGTATTCTACTGTATTTCAGTTGTGATATTACTGTCATCTGTAGTAAGACACACAACAATAATTTGAAATCAGAAACAGATTGTTATTGTGGTGTATGCTATTTATACTGACAGATATAAGTAGTATGTAGCCGTAATCGGAAGTGGAATGCCTGGCAGCAGAAGATTGAATTGAAGAGAAAGGAAAGGAAATCGGAGAGCCATCTAAATAACAACAGAATTAGAGGAATAGTGGAGTAGGTAAAGATAACACAAAGAAGATATGCAAATGATGTACTTAGTGCATGAATTTCATATTTTACTTATCTCTGTGTGATTTTGCATTAAACAATAAATTAGTCCTCTCCAGCTTATTCATTACTTCGTATAATATATCGTGTAATTTCATGGCGACATTGTATTTCTTCATCAGCGAAATTCAAATAGCACTCACATTTGGAATAATTAAATTGTGAATTATAAATATCCCCGTAAGGATCTTCTCTATTTATTCAATACAATACGGTATTTTATTTAGTTTCATAATAGCAATAATAACAATATTATTATTATTATTATTATTATTATTATTATTATTACTAACCCCATAATAACTTCCACAGTTTTGTGATTATGGTCATATTGTTGACTGATTTAGCTCATACATTTCCATGATTCCATAAGTTTCTACTGATTAATTGTATAATATCCTTATTCTTTTCCGTTAACTAATATGTTGATGGCTTTCTAAGGTCTAGGTTAGATAAAAAAGTCAGCTAGGTGTACGTCGTATGTTTACACATATTTTGTTGCTCATAATAAATATGTATACCATATTACTGTTTTGGTTTATTGAACTCCTTTCATATAAATCTTAAATTATAACTCATAGTTTTTATAATAATTATTTTACTTGTTAAATTGAAGGAAATTAAAAGAGTGGACATTTGAAAATGGATGGATATCTCGTAATATTCAATTGTCACGTAAAGGAATTAAACAGTTATTAAGACGAGCTTTTAAAAAATGGCGTTTTGATGTAAATGCAAATATTTATCGTGAACTAGAGTCAAGAGGAGTAAGTCTTTCGATTTTGTTTTATTTTAAGTGAATATATAATATCAACTATTGGGAATGTAATATGCCTTGTGTTAAAGTAAGCTTTTATATTTTAGTGTTTTTCAAATACTTTAATGTTTATTAGCTAATAGGTATCGTGATTGAATGATCTCTTTGTTAAAATTCCACTGATAGTATTATCTTATTCCGTATTTCAGATGCGTTAATACTTTATTCTGATAGTCGACTTCGTCTAGCTGTGTTATTTTGAAGTAAAACTTCTAACCTGTCAGGTTTTATGTGGTATCACTGATGGTATTATCAGGGGGATAGTTCAATACGAATCTCGTATTGTGCCTCATATGTTATTCACATTACTTAGTGTAAATATTAAACGGGGATAGCGTCATTAATTATCTGTTTTGTTTTATAAATCCAACTACTGTATCTATCATTCGCCATTTTATTTTGATATTTTCAGGTATTTGATCCAAATAGTTTAGGTAATTATCCATATCGTGAAGATGCTATACTTGTATATCATGCATTGGAACAGTTTGTCTCAAGCTACGTTCGTCTATTTTACCGTAAGTATTATTTCTGTTTTTTAGTTTCAATTTCTTTTTATTCGTATTTTTGTTGTCCTTTTCTTCTATCTGCGTACTCAGAATTTCATATACGGTGGATTTTGTGACGTGAAACAACGTGTGAGAAAGGTATTGCGTTGTTATAATATCGTTCATGTCCACATTATATAGTATGACCTATGCCTAAAGTCTAGATGCTGATGAAGTTCAGAGTTCATCTCCGCATCTTATCTTACAATCTGCCTGAGTGAATGTCTGAAACAAAATCATCTAATTTAATTCGCATTTGGATTTTTATTGTCACCGTTGCCCAAACGGGGATAGCTCAATTAAAATATATGAAATCAAACACAGAACGTATCTTCATGGTTCATTCCTTCATTATTCCCAACGGAGTCATTACGTTGCTCAGCTGATCAGCCCAAATGGGTTGGTGTCTGACCAAATCTCTACATGGATTCAGAAAGTTCGTTTGGCTTTTTCCAACTTACGTCACTTGTGGAGAAGGCGAGATATGCGTCTATCATTTAAGGGACGAGCATACGGCGCGGCAGTTCGTTCTGTTTTAATTTACGACTGAGAAACGTGGCCATTAAAAGTAGAAGATACTTGTGAGTTACTAGTATTTGATCACAGATATCTTAGAAATATTGCTCGCATCTGCTGGGATCACTGGGTATGTAATAGTGAGGTTAGACACATGGTATTAGGGAATGGTGGTAAATCAGTTGATGAGGTTGTAAATTTTAATCGACTGAGATGGTTGGGCCACGTGTTGCGTATGACTGAACATCGATTACCACGACGCACAATGCTGACTAGTGTTGGAGACAGTTGAAAGAACGTTGGGGGTGATATGTTATCATGTTTCCGCAGCTTTTGCAAGGCATGACAATCAGCTTTTGTCATGATTTTGGATTAAAGGGCTGGCTTGTTTTTGTACGAGTGTACTATTACTGATAATCATGAAAGAAATATATCAAATTATAAACGTTAGCACTTTATTTAGAAGTTTTAAGTCTTAGAAATTTCTGATTGCTCGATGACTTGTCTTATTCATTGAATGGAATTGAAAACATTCTGTCTGCAGCACAATAAATGAATGTTAAACTCATCAAGTTAGAGGACTGGAGTTCCGAGCGACATTATTTCTGCGACGAAGTTCTTTTACATGCTAAAGAAGCTTAGTGATGCACTGTAGCATATTGGATTCAATTGATTTCTAAAGGCGAATAACTGAAGTCCTAATAGATTGATTTGTAACTCAGAATTAGTTACAATAATTTTAGGCTCAAAATTCTATGTTTATGACGTGTTTCGAGGATTTAGTAAGTAACTTAGATTCTGTTTTTAAAGTCGCTAACTTCTAGTCTGAATTATGTCGGTAGGTGCAGACTACTTGGTTAGGGTCCGTGCGACTTGTTTCATTTTACTTATTCTTTTTAATCAATATACTCATTACGAACAACTGAAGTGGCTTTAGTTATATTATGAATATTCTACATCAACTCTTTGAGTGTAGGGAGACTTATCTACTGGTTATCTAAAGGAGAACAATTCCTTGTTCTTCCGAAACGTAAATAAATCTAGTAGCAATAAGTTATTCGTGCTAGTGAATTACTGTCACTTTGGTACAATTAGTTTATAGTGTTATTATGGTACAAGAAACAAACTAACTTCCAGTATATCTTGAATAACTTCCTAGAAAAATTTGTATGCCTGTACAATTACGGTGTGGTGCTTATTTTTTACAACTAATACATTGATACTCTACCTGACATGATTTCAGGTCTCATTTTTTAATGAATTGTATAATATTTATGAAAAATGATTAATAGTAAAGTGTTTATAGTAAAGGATCGTGGCTAGACGAAACATCTTTGTGGAGAACTGACCACTCGTCTTAAACATATCAGTTTGTGTTGTGAAGCGGATAGTACATTCTTTTTAATATGCCAACTTGGAATTTATTCTGAGATTGTTGTTTAGTCTGAAAAAAGAAATCATTTTCTTAGTGCGCTTACTAATATATTTGTTTATTTGTATTACTTACTTACTTACGCCTGTCACTCCCATTGGCCGCTGACCAGCATTTTCCAACCCACTCTGTCCTCCGCCTTCCTTTCCAGTTCCATTCACTTTTTGTTCATTTTTCTCATGTTTGTCTCCATTTCTCGGCGTAATTTGTCCTTTGGCCTTAAGGATTCCATGTGAGGGCTTACTTTGTGACGCAGTTGGGTGCTTTCCTCAATGTGTGTCCTATTCTTGTTTATTTACATATCTTTTAAAAATGCTTCATTTTTAAGGTATTTTCTTTTATTGACTTAATTATTGAGTCTAACAAATCTGTTGGGATCGTCTAATTTTAATTTATAAGATCAATCATTCGGAGTGAATTTACTACGAACAATGTTGTTTATTGAAAACTTTGATGTTAAATAGAATGAAATTGAATTGGTTGTTAGCAGCATTTCCCAATGTATATGTACATTGAGTTGCCAAATGTGACTATAGTTTCTAGGGTAAAGTTGTCGGTGGATTGTTAAGGATTAATCGAATCGTTCGGTTTTGTCTGAATGATTTACATCAGTTAGAGAAGCCAACATAAATTGGTTGGAACCAGTAGAGGTAGTAGTAGTTGTAGTCAATTGTTTATTTCACTAATAGACTTGACGAAAGTTACAGTTGATCTCTCGGGAAAATCTGGTCGTAGGATTACCAATGTGTTAATGTAACATATTCAACGGGGAATGTGCCATCTTTTCTCGTAGCATAAGCAATCAATAGTGTAAATTGACAATAAACCAAAAAAGTTGTTTATCCTAGCCTGATCTAGTTATTTTTTAATGAAAATTATACTATCATTAGGTTATCGATATATTGAGTAAAAACTTCGGTTAATTATTTTGGGTAGTGAAATAAATTTAAATTTTCCCTTAATCCACACAGCTGGTGGGACTGAACAAATCATACATGATAATGAACTACAGTCTTGGAGACATGAAATTGCTAGTCCAATGGAAGAAGGTGGTTTAGGCCTAGTCGGTGTCCCTGGTAGTACGATAAAAGTGAGTGATTTATTGGCCTAATGTTTTATTTTCTTTCCTTTTTTGTATATTATGTTTTAATGACTAATAAGAATAAACATTATTCGGAGTAATTTTTCTTTATTGATTTAAACAAATAGGTCATTGGATTTATGTGTGGGCTGTGATACGGTTCGGATGCCCAAACCGAAGTAGTTAGTTTTATTAGGGAATCACTCCCCGAGTTTTTAACCTGAAGGTCCAATCCACAACGCGGTTGACCAACGTCCCATGTTAACCGGTGACCTACATCAGGTTCATACGCCATCTATCTCCTCAGGCTTGTGGAACCCATGTACACTACTGGTATGGGATCAAGGTTTTCCAACTCCATTAGGTGGATTCTTCTTACCGACCAGTCTGTTTCAAGAGCCAGACATTTGCTTTTCGTCCTCTCAACTTTGTGAACAACCCCTCATCCTCGAGAAAGTAGAGAGTAGGACTTCACTGGCAGTGGTTATATACGCGTGGTCATATAAGAGCATTCGGGGAAAGACAGTAGACTCCCCACCCTAGACCATGCCTGGACATTTGAAAGCCTCGGAGTAAAGTACCTACGGTAATATAAAAAGTTCTTATACGCATATACACTTGTAAAAGTTTTAATCCATCTGTATAGTTTACGTTTAATAAGACCAGCGTTTTTTCGTATTTCCAGTAAACTATTGATTAACCTTGATGCCCGTCTGTTGTGTAGCTTGTTTTTCATTTGTTTATGCTTTATATTTCCTAATGAGTGTTCGTACGTATTTATAGTCTGGCTAACTTCATACTCTTTGGCGGTTCATAAAACATATAAATGTTTTTATTTATAATAGCCAATCAACATAAACCACTATAAATCACTATATGAGTTCTGATTCATGGTTATTATTCGGTCTGTTTTCCGAATAACACTTCTCATTACACCTGTTACCACTCGTGTGGCATAGATCGCTGACTGGGAACCTTTAACATACTCTGTCATAAGCTCTCCTTTCCAGTTGTTGCTAAGCAATAACACTGTTGTCTATGCTACTTATGCTGACAGATAAAAGCAGTACGTAGCCGTAATCGGAAGTGGAATGCCTGGCAGCAGAAGGTTGAATTGAAGCTGCTACCTTGACGTGGTGGTCGGGCTTGCCTATCGTGATAAAGCAACCGAGCTATACTGGCTGAAACAACCGCTCCTCAAGGTACTACCATGTCAGACAGGTCGGTTGAAGAGCGGTAAGACTAAAAGCAACAAACCCAAGGTTCGAAGGTGAAGTCGTACTGCTGACTGTACAGAGGTGTGACAGCAGTAAGGTGTTTCCTTCAGACAACCAGCATCACAGAGATGCTGCCTTCCCACAAGGAGGGGTGGGGTTAGAAAAGGTCGACCCTAGAAATGTCACACCTCACCTTACCTCACGGATATCCGTCTCCGGCGGTAAGGCCCTCTGAAGAACGGAGCTAACACATTAAAAACCTTCCACGAAAAGGCCGTGCGCGACCGGCCTCAAGCAGTTGTCCCTTGGGCTCTGCGGTCACGCTCACCGGTCGTTAAGACCAACACTAATCCGACTTCTTTTTCAGGTTCCTCAAGAAATACCCTTCCACGGTGTGGGCAGCCGGGAAGTGATATCAGCCCTCATACACGTAACAGCACACAAGACCAAGTTGGTCACATTCAAATCCTTCCTACACCTCCTAATACCTCTCTTATCTCCATGACTAACCCTCCTCACGTCTCTTTATCACCTCGTCGTTGCCTCTTCGTCGTCTCTGCCTATTCTCCCACTGACTGCAGCTCAGACGATGTAAAAGATGAGTTTTACAGAAAGCTCTCCGACCTTCTCCGAAGAGCTAGGCGCTCTGATGTAGTAATAGTAGCCGGTGACTTTAATGCTCAAGTAGGTAAACTAAGCGATAGGGAAAGACACCTGGGTGGATCTTATAGCATTGTGGCTCAAAGAACAGATAATGGTGACCGTCTGTTGCAGCTATGCTCAGATAACCGCCTGTTCCTTGCAAATACTAACCTTAAGCATAAGGAAAAACATCTTTTAACATGGCGATCCCCTAATTCGTCCCAACATTGGGCCCAAATAGATCACATCGCTATCAGCTACCGATGGAGGGGCTCGATAGAAGACTGTCGCTCATTCTGGAGCACATGCTTAGAGTCAGATCATGCTCTGGTACGAGCGCGTATTTGCTTGCGTCTTACTGGACGTAGGAAAGACGCTGCAAGTAAACCTCTTAGGGTCCTACTTAATGATAGTCAAGCTAAGAGTATATTTGGGGAACAACTAGGAAAACAGTTAGGCAGCCATCCATGTGATGCCCACCCCGATGCAGCATGGAACGATATCCGAAAAGCTGTGGAAACAGCAGTGATATCTGCTAGTAAGGTAAACCAGAAGGTTAGGGAGCAACACTGGATCTCAGCAGCATCTATCGCACTGATAGATGGTCGAAAACTCATTCCACCTGGCTCTGAACATAATGAATAGCGGAGTCAGCTTAAGCGCAAGCTGACAAGAAGCCTACGCAATGATCGTGAACAGTGGTGGGTAGCGAAAGCAAGAGAGATGGAAAAGGCAGCGGCGATAGGTAATAGCAGACAATTGTTCAGACTCGTTAAGGAAACTGGAATTAGGAACCCGACTGTTAGCGAAACAATCTCAGAGAAAGATGGACATATTATACATTCTCAATCGAGGAGATTGGATCGATGGGCAGAACACTTTAGGGATCAGTTCAACTGGCCTTCAGCCACACTTCTGTTTCCCACGATCTCCAGTCAACCTGAATGGCAAGTTAATGTAAGTCCTCCGTCCCTTTACGAAGTTGGAAAAGCCATAAGAAATCTGAAACGAGGGAGAGCAGCAGGCCCTGACAGGTTTACTCCTGAGATTTTTAAGGATGGTGGTTCAGTATCAGCAGTGAGATTAACTGAGGTCTTAGGTAGAATTTGGGAACTGGACGTAATCCCATCTGAATGGTCTCAATCACTGATTGTGCCAGTCTATAAGAAAGGACAAAAGTCCTCTTGTGACAATCACAGAGGAATCAGTTTGACTAATATAGTGTCTAAAATGTTAGCTTCAATAATACTTCGACGCCTAACTAAAGCTCGTGAAGAGCAGACTAGAGAAAATCAGGCTGGTTTTCGACCTGGACGTGGTTGTATAGACCAGATATTCACACTACGTCAGGTTCTAGAACACAGACACATGTTCAGACGCTCGACTAGCTTTTGCCAACTTGCGTCATTTATGGCGTAGGCGAGATATCCGTCTATAAACCAAAGGACGGGTTTACTGCGCAGCAGTTCGTTCCGTCCTACTTTATGGCAGTGAAACATGGCCGGTAAGAGTGGAGGATATTCCTAGGTTACTAGTATTTGATCATAGGTGTCTTCGAAATATTGCTCGTATATCCTGGGACCATCGAGTAAGTAACGCAGTTGTTAGGAAACGGGTACTAGGTAAGGATGGCAAATCAATTGATGACGTAGTGAAACTTCATCAGTTGAGATGGCTGGGACGCGTGTTACGCATGCCCAACGACCGACTACCTCGACGTGCTATGTTCAGTGGTATAGGAGTAGGTTGGAAGAAAGCTAGAGGCGGCCAGACCAAAACATGGCACAAGTCCATGATGTCACTGACAGGTGGACTGAGTCATATTGGTAGGTGTAGACTACCTGGTTGGGGACCGCGAGACGATAGCAACCGATGGTTAGAGACCCTGAATGACATGTCTCAAAATCGTTTGCAATGGTTCAAGTGTATCTACTCTTTGTGTTCTCCCAAATTCTAATCTTCTGAATTCTTCATGTCGCGTTTTTTCTCTATCTAAATTTATTTCACTGGATTATACTCCTTGAATAACATCTTCAAATCCTAACCTTACCGATTACTGCTTATACTCTTACTACCTCTACCACTATGGGATTTGAATCGACAACTGCATCTCTGTGCTAATGTGGTATGGCAACTCGAACTGGTGTGCGTACGTACGAAGTTATACGTTGTTACTGACTGGCTGAATTGAAAAGAGCAGAAAGGAAATCGGAGAGCCATCAAAATAACAACAGAATTAGAAGAATAGTGGAGTAGGTAAAGATAACACAAAGAAGATATGCAAATGATGTACTTAGTGCATGAATTTCATATTTTACTTATCTCTGTGTGATTTTGCATTAAACAATAAATTGGTTTTCCCTAACTGAGTTCTCACTTCAACATTAGTCCATCTAAGTTTTAATTGCTGATAAAACTTTTTATTTTAAGTAATAACTAGTTATGTAGCTGACTGACATCTGTAGCTGATAAGTATCAACAATGAGAAAATCTTAATGCAGAGGGCCATTTCAATTTTTCCCAAATATGTATTACTTCAATGAATTTGTATCTGATATAGGATGTGAAATATAATCTCTTATATATACATTCAGATATAAATCACTGAACACAAATAATGAATAATAGCTATTATTTTATTTCCTATCTGCATATAATTAATTGATAAATTCAATTTCATATTCATTTCCATCCTGTGTAGCTTCGTACGAATTCTGGACCAGAAGATTATCTACAAGATAATGTTACAGAAGAAATATTTGGTTTAAATACGGTTGAAGAAGTGGCCAAATTTCTAATGGGAATTCTTTATCTTGGTATTATTGTTACTGGTTCAGCGCTTCGATTGCCAATGTTTGATGAGTATGGCTTTCCAGCACAATATCCGTTAAGTCTATTTGGTTCTCCTCCTTTAGATAGAACTACATTTTGTAAGTTGATCTGTACAAATTGTTTATCCGAAGAAAATGAGAGGATAATTGTCGAGATTTTTTAGTTGAATGTAGTCGATGAATAAAGTTGCTTTCAGATTAAACAAAACACTCAGTCAAATAAATTGTAGTTTTATCAATTAGATTATTTCTTCGTAGTCATAAGTCAAGTACACTCTTCTGATATTTCTACGTTTCCTTAAAATGTAAGGTACTGGGTTAAGGATAATTCCCTCCATAATCAGTAGTATTCGTTGTCACTATCAATTTACTTGGCGATTTAAAAAAAATGCAAATTTTAACCGTAAGACAAATTAATGTCTACAAAGTTTTATGTGTGAGGTACTAAAAAACTCTGCATTTAGTGTACCAATATTTTTCGGAATTAATCAAATAACTGGTGTCATTATTTACAGTTCGAAGATTATTTTGTAGAGGAGTCCAGATTCCCCTAACTAAAGTTTTACTACTGTTTATGACAACAATCATTGGCCATCTGTATCAATACCCTCGTAAATTAAAAGTGTTTCTGAAACTTATTTATGTAGTCGTTCATAAGTCAACAAATTGGTTCTCACTACTTTTGTATCGGGTATACCCTCGACCTCTGACGAGCTCTTGTTTTTTAAAAGGCTTTAATTTCGTCTATTTATTATTAAAATCATATAGATCGGTGACAACGCCAATTCTGTAAATAGTTCTACTTGAAATATATTAAATCAGTCATCTGAATATATAAAATGTTTATGAATTTTACAGTTGGTTTCACTTGCTTTGCGCTTACTTATTTTCCTTGAAATTTTTCTCATGTAGCTGATGGTACTTTGAATGGTGCACATGGCAGTGTGTTTAGCTTTTCAAATGTACAAGGTCTTGATCGTGTATTGGCTTCACTGCCCAATCGTCAAATGACAGTAGAAACTGTTCTCTACACTAGATTGGCTAGTCGAGTTCAACAATCTGTTTTAGGTCAATTTGAATCGGATTTCATATTTAAAAAGAAAGCAGTTGTTCTATTAGATCAGTAAGTTGTGTCATATGATACAAAATCCATCATTTTAATTAGATGCTTGTGATAGATTCGATTTCACTCATATTTATTGAGTCCGTTTCTTTTTTTCTAAATAAATTCATTAATATAACTACACAATTGATACGATTAAAAAGTTTGCAGATCTTTTAATGCTTACTTATTGACTGGAAATGATCGAACAACTAAGTACTATAAGTAAACATTTTTGTATAGTCTCGAAATCATAATTTTGTGAGTTTATCGAACACTTCGCGTAAACGTTGAGAACTTCAGTTAATAATTTGTTATGATTGCCTCTAGCTCTTGTTCACATCGAAAATAGCGTCTGATGATTTCATATCACTTCTTGTCATCATTTTGAGGTGCTGTTATGCTTTTTTTGTTGGAAACTGTTGTTATTCTCTCTTATTACAACCCAGCTATTCCTTTTGCTTAGTATTCTCGGACACCGATTCACTCGACAAGTCCCGAAATCAGAACACGGTTGAACAGGTTAGATGCAAGTAAGAAGCGCAATAGGAAAAACGTTAGTACGTTTATAGTTTTTACATGAGAAGATTCTAGAGTGTCCTGCAAGTATCTACTAGCGCTGATCGGATAAGAAGTAGCCAATCAGCGTGTACCAACGCAGTCGTGCATTGATCATGCTTTAATCCAATCTATGTCCCGCTAGCAGAAACATTTGCGAAAATTCATTCATAAACCCAGTAAACTGTTGTCAGTTCATCCTATCGGGATAATTATTTTTAATTACAAAAATTCTGCAACAGTTAAAAACATCGTTCAAACAAAAGGTAAACCATTTCTTTAGGGATAAAACTTGACGTAGCTTATTTCGCTGTACTAGTAAGTAATTCACAGTTTAAAAATCTGCTCACTATAATAAAGTTGTTTGATAATTGATTAGTATAGTTGTCTATGCTAATCAACATGTATACCATTTGTATGTATTTTACACTACATACAATTGAGATGCTTGCTGTACTCTTACCAATAGACTATGTTGTATGGAACTACATGCATATGCATTAACATAGAGAAAATTGTCCCGACACAACCTATAGATCTAGACTCAATTTCTCTAGCACTCTTCTACACCTCTTACTAAAATTATTCAGTCAAAGAATGTTTTGTTCTAGCTTAAGCGTTGATAATCTTCCTTTTCGTTTTTGTCTATATGAGTAAGGTCACTAAGTGAGTAGGAAAGAGTAGTGTTCATATGCCTCCATGCATTTCTGTTTAATTTTTTTGTTTGTATGTGCCGAACGATGTATTCACCTATTTTTGGTATATTTGACATAGGTTTTTCATAATCACAAGAAGCTGGCATTTATAATATATTTTGTAAACGCTAATTTCTTTAGTTTGTAAACCTTAACATCTACGCGATCATTTATCTATATAAATTAGAATTTATGGTGGCTCTTTTGTATATTTATTACTATACAGACGTATCCTTGAAAAATCAAGTGAAATTTATGACCTCAAAAATTGCTCATCATTTTAACTTGTATTAAGCACAAGAAATCTGTGTAAATAATTCAACTACTTGTGTTAACTTGGTTTCAAGTAACCAATTAGAATTCAAAGTAATTTTTGCACAGGAAATATTAACTATCTAGTACTGTTTAGTAGCTAACTTAGTAATTGCTAGTCATTAAACTTCACCATTAGTCCTATCGTATAGTGATAGTAGGGCAACGATGACGGTGATCCAATTCAAAGATTAATCTGCTGAGGTACTTGAACCTCTCTTCTTTACACCGACTGATTGTTGTTATGTATAGATTACCGTAGTATCTCATTACTTGTTTACTTTTGTCTTCAATTAAGTGTTGGGTTCCGAATGTTGTCACAGGGATTTATCTTGTCGGTGGTTGTTCCACTCGAGTTGTTCAGTTATTCATTATTTCTACTTTAATTGGTTTGACAAGACAAATAAATCTCATCATCAGTGGAATATTTCATGCTATACAAATTTTTACTTTTGCCACACATTTGTGAAATTATTCACTTTGAAACCACATTCTTGTAAATTTGTATGTAATTTCAGCGTCAACGAGAGTTGCGCTCATTATCAATCGTTTTATTTCTACTTTTATAGATTTCGTCATGACTTGGAAGATGTGGCTAGACAGATCGATATAAATAACAGTGCTCGTGATATGCATCATCAGTATCGAGCTTTAGATCCTTCACTAATGCCTAATTATCCAGGAATTTGATTGATGATCAACGATACATATATAGTTTTTTTTTAAATATGTGTACAAAATAATTGAAACATTTTTGTTGAATGTTAAACAAATCAGTGCAAATGAAATACATATCCTTGATCCCCTCTATTGTTGTGCATTCTTTATCATGATTCATACTAAATTTTTATTTATAATCACTTACTGTATTCATAATCTGTGGTCACTTCACTATGATTTACTCTTAAAATTGTCTTCCAATAATTTTTCTATTTACTTTATCTGATAATATTATTTCTTTTGACGTTCTCTTTTATTTTATTTCATTTGTATCTATTTATTACTTTATCAATACATACCTAGTCGAGTTTTATTCATCATTAAAACGATCCTTTATTATGATGTAGCGTAGAATGTCTGTGATTAATATTGAAAAGTATTTCTAGTGTGTATAATCAAAACTAGTTCACATAAAATTCATATCAGTCAATTACTTAATATTCTTTTTCAAAGAAAAGTATTATTTTTTATCATTTACACTCTTATGTTTAATGTTGCTTATACATAAGTCTAATGTAGACTATATTGTACCTCCTTTGTCTTATTCAATTACATAACATATCAATATTATTTTATTCTATTATTCATTATTATCAAACACATTGTTGTTATTTTTAAATGAATCATTTTCTCACACTTTTCTCTCCATTTTCAATTTCGTGGGTTTTTTTTTATTTATTACAACGATTAGTTTATTGGTAATATCCGATATCAGTAGTTTTGACAGTTTTAGTTTTGTTGACATTACCAGTAAAGAGAATAATAATGTCAGATTGTTTTTTTCTAAAAAAGGTGATTTTATAAATGCACTTTAGTAAATTTTTATAAATAATTATAATATAGAAATTATTTGCACTTAATCCTTCACCTTCTTATTGTTGCTTATTGAATGTTTGTTACTTTTTTTCGGCTGAGTGTATATAACAAATAATAAATGATTTAAAAGAAAGTTGATTGGTTACAGACAATGCAGTTGTGTTTTGTCTATTGTTTATCATGTTTAGTGATGATTAGATTTTAAACTTCATATGCGTTTCAGTTTATTTCACATTTTACTAGACATTGATAATCGTTTAATTAACTAATTTATAGGATCTTTATATTCCTCTTGTGGTGTATATCTGTCGACAAAAGTAGTATGTGGTACCAATCGGAAGTAGAAAACCGGGAAGCAGAAGGCTATGAAGATCGACTTGAAGAAAAAAGAAACGGAAATAATTGTGACTTGGAAGAATCATACAGAATTTGAATGATAAATGATGGATTTAAATACATTGGTTGTCCCCATCTGCATTCTCGTTCAGTACACTCCTTCTTTGGACAGCATAGATTATCAAGAGTATTTATTGTTTTCAATTCATGAAAATGTTTGAATTACCTACTACTATTTGATATCTAAAGCATGTTTGGAACAACTTGGTAGTGAGATAGGTTTTAGGGATTCTTAAACTCTGTCTCAGTACTATGAACTTGAATATTTAACAGATTTGAACCCAAATCAGTTTGTCTTCTTTCAGTTTCTATGTTAAGTTTTTTTTCTTTTTTTTAATACTTTTCTCGAATTTATTGACGTTTTATTTTCTTCGTTAGACTACCTTTTATACGTTCGTTAGTTCTTTTACTAATAATAAACATCAATAATCATCCATTATAATTCAATTGAATAATATTTACATTCTTTCTTGATGGAAATTCGCTAATTTTTAACGATTTTTTTTCATGTTAAAATGTATAAACATCTAGATATGATGATTCAGTCAAATTCAACATTATGTTTAAAAAATTTCTACGGAGTATTTAATTCTTTATTACGACATGTTTCTACAACAGGACCTGTTAGTAACGTCAACAATCTTTTCAATTTCAAGTTAGTTTATTGATGTTCCATTATTACCCTTCTATGAATATGGTTGTTTCTTCTTGAATATTAGTCAATTTTTATATAATTTTTGTGCTATAAAATTATCATTCGAATAACGTAAAACCAATGATGATAAATAAAAGTATCTTAGTTGGCATAATGCAAGCGTTAAAATATGCAATGTATACTTCATTTTAATTGCGTCTATGTTACTATCAATACCTGTGTGTTATAACGTGTATTTGTTTATCAAATAAGAAAAAAATTAATAGATGTTGTGCGAACATTTCGTCCTAATGTAAAGTCCTTCGAGGGCGATTTACGACTTCGTCGCTAGAAATCGAACTTGGGACTTTAGGATCCTTCAGCCTGTGTGTTATTTGTAGGCAATCTGTACAGGAGGCCAAAAATGTGCTGGTTTTTCTACCCCGTTTGTAATAGTTATCATTTCATAATATAAATGAACTTCACAGACCTAATCCTGGAAATAAATATGTTTTTAGCTGGTTGTTGGATTTGTTTTTTCTCGTTTTTAGTTTGACTGAAAGTATTTTTATACACCACTTTGATATAGATTCAAATGTAAATATTTTGCTCTCGTTGTCAAGTGTTGTTTAATTAACTTTACTACTAGTAGTAGTAAATTGTGAAAATCGAAATTTATTTCCATAAAAATCAGAATCAACCCCATGATCTGTAATATTCTGCTTCAAAATTCCTAACAACCAGTAGTTTTCTTCATTATCTGACTTTTCGAATGTCCAGTTTCGTATGTTTATTTTCTTCACTAAATAAAATGTACTTCTCATTCATCGTTTTTTCAAAATTATTAACAGAAATCTCGTTTATAAGATAATAGTTATTGATCTGTTGTCCTATGAGCAATACATGAATATGGGAAGGATAATAAAAAGGACACGCGTACGAATGACTTAATACTATGTATAGTTAGCTAAGTAAATCAGATTATTTTTATTGATAACCTTGGAATGTTCACCAAATAAATATGCTACACTGGTTTAGGGTTGACATTTCTGTTTCTACACTACTATAATGTTCAATATATCCAGGTGTTTTTACATATTGTATTCTTGTTCATATGACAGATAAGATTTTACCGTCGAATAAATGTGGATACTTCATAGCGTTAGGTAAAATATCAATTTAAGCTCATTTTTTCAAGGGATTGTTATGGTAGTGAATGTTAGGCTGTGACTATTCGTCAAATATATTACAGTGATAAATATCATGTTAAATGCACTAAGGTGGATTATTTCCATTTCCATCGGGATATTCTGTTTAGAAACCTCGCTCGTAAAACGTAGACATTTTCATCTATTTTTCTGTAGTAACTGTCAGTAAGTGATGTGTAAATAAATGTCTAGTTTGTTTTAACTGTATTTTGCCCGTGGAACAAATAATACCATAAACAATATGATAATTCGCAAACAACTTTATATATAATCGATCACCAACAATACCTTTTTCATATTTGTATATGGTTGCTCGTAGTTAATTTATAGTTAAAAATATATACTTGTAGATGAGTCATTGTTCATTTGTGAATAATTAAGGTTCTCTTGGTGAATTTGTCTTGTGTATACTGCTTATGTGATATTATTTCATTATTTCCACTAGTCATTGGATTAGTACTATCTCTCATGTAAATGCCAAAATTGTAAATAAAATACTTTTACATTTCAACAGTCAGTGGCGTATTTTGCAGATACCATCTCGAAATCGCAGAAGTGAAGAGGTGAAAAAATTTTATTCAGAAACTGGTGACTATAACCCTCCAAATCAAGATGCTATTGATAGATTTAAACGTCTTCGTTGGGGTGCATATATTCATGCACGAACTGGTCGAGCTAAACATTTATATAGGTAATGTATATATATATATATATATATATATATATATATATATATATATACTTCTTTTATTATACATTATTTCATTTTGAAAATATCCACAAAATTAATGTCATTGAATAATTTTGTTATAACGAATGGATATTAGTATTGTGTAGGTATTTAATCGAATTTTCTCCAACTTTGTGATATGTAGCCGAGTAATGAATAGTTATTCAAAGCAAAATAAACTAACTTGTACTTACCAAATCAAGTTTATTGAAAGTTTTATACTAGGTGATAGTTTGTGCGAATTTGTAGGGTTAGGGCTGATAGTTACCATTTTCTCGCACCAAGTATCTAAAGTTTTATATTCGTAGATATTGTTTCCAAGTGATTACGTTTAGCTAAATAAAACCTTAACTTGAACATTTAGTGATTATTTTTTAAAATGGAAATCTGTGTAGTTTTGTGATGTAAACCAATGATTGTGGTAAACTGCAAGATGAACGAAAATAATTATTTTTCAACAATGTATGTGTGCAGTTTTATTTGCATGAATTGTACTGAAGTTTGATCTGCGTTCGTGTCTTACAGTGAACACATTACCTTGAAACTACACCTCGGAAATTAGATACTTAACACTTTGTTTGTGCTCTTTATTTTCCAGTGGTTCTTGTAACAAAGTTTGTGTACGTATGAGTTACATTTGATTGTCGACTATTCTTTGCTTTTTTTACCGGTTTTACAATTTCAACAAACTTCAGTTTTTATTTATTTTTCCTTTTACATTGTTACACAGACGAAGTGAATCTGAATTAGATCGACGTTCCGAGCACATTTTGACCAATCGTGCAACAACTTTTTTAATAAATAATTTGCTAAATAGACAATGGCGAACACCAAAATATTATCCAAATGATATTTATGAACCATATCATCAAAGAACCGGGGTCCCTTGGGATTATAGATTACGGAAACCCAAATTCTTCCCTTGAATGTTATAATGCTATTTAGTTAAGTTTACACATAAACTCTTTTTAATGATAATACCTTTTATAATTGATCACATTCGGACTACAGGTAACGATAGACATTTAAATCTGTTTTCTTATACTCTTTCTCCATGGCTTTAAGGAAGAATAAATTGAGAAAAGCGGACAAGATACCAGGTGAAATGCAGCGAATAGTGCTTTTGGCATTTTTGTGGTTGTTACAGTTATTTAGTGACCTTTTGATTTAAGGTGAACACGAACAGCTATTATTACTCCATGTTAAGTGATGATATGTCATTAATGTGATAATGAGAATATGATAATAATTATAATCCCAGTCGAACAATCCGTCAAATGGATCAGTGAGCAGAGTTGACACAGGAACAAAGTATTGATAAGATAATACGATTTGAGCATGTCCATTTCGCTTCTGTACTGACTTCGCTGAATGCGTCGGGTTAGAGATTGAGTCGCTTGAGTTGCTCTTCGATTAAGTCAAGCACTTGGTTCATTTATCGGATGTGTAGAGTTCGAAATCTTCATCATCTACGAAGTCTTGGAGGTTGCGTTAGGTTCGTAGTAAGGCTCAGTACTTTAATGTGGCCAATTAAGTCGGGCGATGAAGTTATCGACGGGCTAACCACTTTAGTGACCCTGTATCTGACTCTGATTAAATCTTTTCTGATTGTGATCGAAATATACATCCCGGCTACCTCCGTATATAATCATCGACATAAATCGTGTTGGCGAATGACGGAATTAAAGTCAAATACGAGAATGAAGCTTGAGTGCGCATATTTCATACAATCGGCGATCTGAACAGACAACCAGAGAGGGGAAGCGAAACTAAACGATACGCATTGAAGAAGGCGAGTGAGCCGATTCCATTTGATAACGCGTGACTCAATATTTATATTCAGACAAAAATAAATTAGACACGTAATGAATAGAGCAAGCAATTAACACACATTCGACCACATAAAAACAGTCTGAGTTAATCAGCGAACAGTTGACAAGGTCGTAATATGGCTTGAGAAGAATAAATTGGTCTTTCCAGAAGCTAGAAAAACCTATGTGGGCTTGACATAGGGCCGGTCACTACAAGTTTTCCAACAAATAGCCTTAATTAGGTTATTTATTATCTATGGAAAATGATGCATATTTTATGCATTTCAGTAATTTTTTAAATGTTACTATAACAGATTCGAAAAAATTTTATAGACTTTCTTTGACGATGGCAGAAATCGATTATCAGACACATCGATTGGGAACGAAGATTTCACATCTGACTAACAAACGCTTCTTTAAAATAACCGTGAAAGTACAAAACCATTAACTTCTATTCGATAAATAAGTCTGGGAATTATTTTTTTAAATAAGAGAATTATTAACCATATTAGGAATCCAACTTTTTGTTAAATAATCTGCTATTTACAATTATCAAAACAAACTTTACAAAGATAACTATTTTTTCATCACAGTAAGTAAATGTCAAAAGCTTGATGTAAAAATATACTTATAGAGTTTATTACTTGTATCAGTTATTAATAGAATCCGGGATAAGACCATATTTCTCATTCTGTTGAGCTTCTGTGTAGAGGTACTCATGTCTCTGCAAGTACTGTAGCAAACGAGAGCAATGGGGGACAATCAAATGTGTTTGGGTAAAACATCACAGAATCGGTTGTGAAACCATACAATAAATTGTCAATCAATTGTCTCAAACTTGATCGTTCATTCGTATCCACACCAATCACTCTATGTTCTCGTTCTATTCTTTTCGATCTTAACCTTCTGCCACTAGGCATTTCATACACACATGCTACTTATATGTGTTGACATCAGTAGCATACACCACAGTACCTATGCCCCTTTCGATACAACATAAGACATCTGTTAAGGCATCACAGATGAACTGTCAGTTTACTTTTCATAAGCGTACGATATCATAACCCACTAACTTCGTGTTGCTTCAAAGTTGGAATGGATTACACTGGTGTTTGGACTGTAGTGAGATTTACTTGCATAAGATTGGCTGTCTTTAAATATGATAAAATCAACTTAATTTTTTTAACTGCTGATGTATCACATGGAAATAAAACGATATAATTCTGTACGAGAATTCACTGATTAGATCCGTGATGCATTCCAATGTATCAGAGCGTGAAAAACACTGAATTAAACACTTGAACACTGAGAAAAATTATTTGATGTTTCAAGAAATATCACCCCAAATCTCCAGTCACTGTAAGCATACTGAAGACATTACTCGAGAAGCTGCATGTTTTCAAAATGGTTTAGGCTATCAGCTGGTTACGTTTACTTTAAGAAGTAATGGAATCTTCGAATGTTATAACTTCTATATTTATTTATTTTGATAGATTCATAAGATGAGGCGAGTAGGCCTAGAACAAATTCCTTAAAAAATTGAAAAACTAGTTCAGGAATAAAATGATCTAATTCTTGTTGTCGGCCGCAATAAAAAAGGCAGTAGACTGATGAACGAAATGCTAGTCATTCTACAACTGCTCAAATATTTTGCCCAAGTAATATGCTTTGAAAGCTTGGAAATAAGTCAAAAGTATTTTGATTAATATAAGGTCTTCTCAAATACCAACACATTACAGAAGTATCAAAGCAGATAAACTGAACAACACATTCGAGAATTGAAATTCCCAAGCATAAATTTTCTTATGAGATAATCTCAACGCATAAGTTTTGTAAGGTTAGATTTCCAAATGATTTCTTTAAAAAAATATAAAGCGTTGCTATCCTAGCATGAGTATGTTATATTTTTGAATAATTTGAGCCAAGCGGATTGTTTTCGAACAGGGAACGAACTTACAAGCAGTTTACTAGGAAAAAGCTCAATATCTGTGTGTAGTTGATGTAGTAAAAGATAAATAATAAACACTGGTTTTCAGCACTTCACTTATTATGAACTATCACATAGGCGTTTCGATTAATGTAAGTCGATAACTGTTGTGCTTTTTCTCCACTTTAAGATACTTCCATAAAACTGCTTCGACATAAATAAAGAACGGACCATATTTTGTGTAATTTTAAGTTTCTTTAATTAACGCATTTTGGTTGGAAGTGAAATATCCGCAAGCTTTCTAGAGTTTTTCTATTTCTGAATCCTAGATAACTATTGACTGAAAACCCGGAAACCATTTTTCAGCTACTAACTATGGATAGACAGGTTGAGTCTTCAATATATTTGCTTGAAAAGACTAGCAATATCGAACTAATTCGCGTTTAATGGGTTATTTGGGGTTTAAATTTCTCCGTAGTGTAAGCTAAATATTCATCGAATCTATTACTTCAGGCGCTATGTAAAATGAGCAGCAAGTTGCGATAAGTCTACAAAGTATAATTAACTCGTCAACGAATTTTCTTTATTGAAAAGTATAAAAAAATAACCATCATCTAGTTGATGTCATTAGGAACATGGGACTAAAGGCAGGGATAAGAAAAGCAGGAGTAGTCTTCCTACAATTTAAGGATGTATGGAACTCGAAACAAATGTCAGCCAACACCGAAGTTAGAATTTCCAATAAAAACACCAAGACATTCCTATCGTATGAAACTAGAACTTAGAGAACTACTACCGTCATCATCAGACGGATACAGGTATTCATATACAGTGTACGCAAGATCCTTCAGATCTGTAGGCCAGACACCATTAGCAAAATCAACAATGGCATAGAAAAAACCAGATTCCAGTTAAGGAGAAATTTAGAGAAAGACGCTGGGGGTGCATAGGAGACACTGCAAGTTTATATATATCCGCATCACAAATTGAGCTCTAACTTGAAATTTCGAAGGTAAAAGAAAAAGTTGTTGACCAAAGAACATGTTGAGCCAGAAATCAAAAGAGTGGATATCACTCGAAAGCAACTGGAAAGGAGAGCCTAGGACAGAGTAGGTTTGAGATTTTTGTGAGAGGTCACGGGTATAAAGAAGTAAAAGCTTATGTATACAATTGAAGTTATTTACGGAATATTCATATTAATTTGTTATTCCTTAAGTGATAATTTTTTTACAAGATGTACTGGTTTTTCAAAAACTTAAGTAGAGTTGATATATCTGATATTTGACAAAGCAATTCTATTCACATCACCCAAGATCAAATTTTGAGATATTCACTTATGCCCCTAATCAAGCGGGATTAAAACAATGTGATCACGATTTGAATTTCCAGAGTCCATGTTTTTAGGGCTTTTTATAATTACTTTAAGCATCAAGAACAACATATCGATACTATCGGAAGTTTAGTTATTAATCAATCATATTCAAAATTATCTTATTTTTTCCAATAGTATAACAGATGAAAATAAGGTTGAATAAATGACATTGTAATAGTTTACTTGCCGTTTATGAAGTACTTTCGAACCAGTTGTTAGGAAAATGGAACAATGCTAACATAGCCTTACCGTCACATGTGATCTTGAACATTACCTCATTGAGAGTTTACTCTCTTATTAACTAAAATAATAAATGCTCTATTAAAATGGGTTATTAGCAAATAATTAGCGTTTCAAATAGTTTGAATTATTTCCGGTTAGCATTTTTTATTGAGTTAGTTTTCTACGGGATGGGGTCGCTAACCCATACCCAACCATATTCCGTTATCCGAGTTTGAGACCGGCAGTAGCCCCAGAGGGTATCCAGGCGGATTTATGAGTGAATAATCACTAAATATTATCGTAATGGAAGCACTAAATATTATCCAATTCAAAACTAACTTTCCACACATTTTAAAAACTAATTGAGTGACATAGTAACTAGAACTATCTTCACCACCATCACAATCAGAAATGTAAAAATTATTCAGTAATCATCGATAATTGGTTCGTGTATTAAAAAAATAAATTTCTGAAAGATGTGTGTTGTTGGATTCATTTTGTTCATATATTAACTGATCATTGAATAGTCTACAAATAACAAACTGTATTATTTGTTCTTTCGAAATATTGTATTAATTTATAATTCTGATATGATGGAAAGAAAAGTCCATTTTCGAGTGATTTACTCATTATGAGTTATTGTTCAAGATTACTTCCGTTTTGATTCAATGTAATGATTACTCAATATAGTATTTGTTTTCTTTTCCCGTATGATATTTTATTCTGTATAATATACGATATTCATGTATTCCATTCACATAAACTATGCTCAGTATGTGATTTGTTATGACTCTAAGTATTTTTCATATATGTGATTTCATTCTAATTATTAATCAAAATGGGTATACAATCAATATTTAAATGAGTGTATTTTCGACTATGTTGATCATCGTTGTCGTCGTGTTTTGGGGCTAATAAATCATCACTTAAACCAGTCTTTGTGTTCTTACTTTCGCGTTGTGGGAATTGCAGAGGTCCCTCGTTCCGAGTATAAGTGATAAGCGTTTCCGACATAAGAATCAGCGATGACCAGATACAAAAAGTAGCATTAAAAGAGCCAAAACAATAAGCATTCAAACGAAAAGTTATAACAAACTCTATAGATAGCAAGATACTTCATATCATTGAAATAAACTATTAATGATAGTGGATAATGATATCAAAAAAAATGTTATAATAAAGCGAAAATTAAAAGAACTACACTGTATTGTGAATTTCAGGTGCATTTTGATGGACCAGTTAAGAAATGGGTTAGTTTCCTAAAAACTAGAGTGACATTATATATATATATATATATATATATATATATATATATATATATGAATGAGTATTTGTACATTTATTTGGCAGTCTAATACCCGTTCTCACTCAAGTAGTCAGTTGGGGATTAGCGCGTAGCACACTGTGTATCAGTATCAGATTTCCTAAAGTTCAATTTTCAGTCTTAATGTAAATTAATAAACCAATCATATGGTGATGATCAATATTTACAGAAACGAACTATCAACTATAAGGTTACAGACTAAACCTAGCCTTGTGTACATTATCTCTAACAGCCGCATAACATCAGTCTACCCCTCATTGATAAGAAAAATGCCTAAAATTACAATGGATGCATTAATAATTGGTTACTGAGTTAAAATCAAATTAAAATACAAAATAAATAATAAAAAATAACCCATAGTGTCATTGAATAAGAAGAAGAGAATTCAGTGAAGAAAATTTTCTTTTCGACGAAATCATTTACTGGAGCTGTACATTCGTATATATAGTTATATGGAAAACAAATGTTTATAGGAGGATAGAAAAGATTGCATCATAAATTGATTCGAGACTAAATAACAAATGAGATTACGTACTAATCAAGGAGTAAGGAAGAAAATAATTTATGGGTCAGATAATAGTACAATTGACAAATACAAGTTTTCTTGAGTATTATTCAATCTATTATTATGACTTTTGTGTTTGTCGCTTTTCTTCATATTTGTCAGTTGGACTATTATCTGACCCATAAACGATTTTCTTCCTTACCCCTTGATTAGTATATAACCTCATTTGTTATTTATCCTCGAATCCATTTGGGAGATGCAATTTTTTCTCTCCTCCTATAGACATATATTTTCTACATAACTATATATCCAAATGTACAGCTTAAGTAAATGATTTCGTCGAAAACAAAATTTTCTTCGCTGAATTCTCTTTTTCTTATTAAATAATAAAAATATTACTTGTCATTAAATTGACATTAACCAATTCGATAGTGAATGGTCATCAAAATTACTTGGAATAATTTTATAAGACGATTATTGTTCAGACTTGGAATTTGACTTACGTAGTTAACAACAGTGGACATAATAAAGGCCTAATATAGAAACGTCTGGTTGCTAATAGGATATTTATTTTTAGACTAAGACTATTGGGGGAAACTAATAGTTCTATGATATATCATTCAGTCTGTAAATGACGAGATTAGAATTCCATTAAATGAATTGTATTTTACTCAAAATTTCATGGAAAAAATCCCTTAATCTTATGATCTCGAAATCATCTGTTTGTTTAGTAAATAATTCTTTTAAGCAATTAGTCCCTTTGATAAATTTCGATAATGCAATGAGAAGATGAAGGTCATGCGGGTTATGTAATATATTTGCTTAATATATTTCGAACAATCTGATCACATATATAATTGTTAAGACCTTTTTATATGTAAACTAAAAGGTCAGCTAGACAGATTTAAGGTAAGCCGTAACAAATAAACTACACAAAAACTACATTTAATTTTAATTCTTCTTTATTAATGCTCATCAACAAGATGTATTTATCATGAATTCGTGATCAACTTTAGTTTGAATTTATATATCTGCCTTTTTTAGATCTAGACAGGCCTCTGGATTATTAAAGTTACACATATTCAGTAAACCTTAATCATTGTATTACCATAATTCTATAAACAGTACTAATTTATTTCCCTAAAATATCGAATTTGACCTTAAAATTTCTGTTTTTCAGTTTACTCGAAGTAGTTTGAAAATACTTATGATTGTACATATTGATTCATTTTGTTTATTCCATCGCAGCCACTGTATTCCATCGGAATTCATGAAAAACAAATTGCTATCAATCATAGTCAGTTTTTAATAGATATGCGATATTTTGTAGACAGTTTTGGCTACTCATAAAAGCTTTCAAACTACCCTATTAAAAAGTGTCAATCTCAGCAAATCGACTGATATGCTTTATCTCTGATGATCTTCCAGAAGACTATTTAAGGATTGGTTTTTGCTAAAAGAAGTCAATCAATAAATAATGAATTAATATATCCCGCTGAAAAAAATAGTACATGATAACAACGTTGACTAATGCATTACTGAAAGTGATCCGCATCAACGGATTGAAATGAACGTATAAATACTTGTTCATATATTCTAATTTCAATCTCATATTGCGTATGCATCGTAACATGTAACCTTTTACATACCTAATGATTACGACACCTCAAACTTAATAAAATTTACATTTATTTACAAATTCTCAGTCAAAATAAAATGTATAAAATTTGTTTATCAAATAACAACTAAGCAATTGTAATTGAGATTATTTAACAACCTCTAATTTCACCTAATAATTCATCGTATCGGATTTTAATTTATTGGGTGATAAGAATTAAAATTAAAAAGGATTTTATTTCAAGAAAATTTGAACAACTGGATTGGTTTGTTGACTATAGATTGAGGAGAATTCGATATTAGTCGAATACTTATTTGAAAAAAGTGTCTCATTTTTTCTTAGAGATAGTCAGGAATACTTACATCTTGTTACACAGTCTAAATATGATTGCTTGACTATCATTTAGATGATAGATGATGATATTACTTGGATTCCTATAGCGAAATAGATGACTTAGGCTTTAAACATGTTATTGTTTGAAAAACTAGAATCGTGTTAATTAAGCCATCGTTTAACTAACTGATCTTGAACAAATTAGTTTATGATTATAGTAGTTCTTAAGACCAGAGACGTATAATATTCACAAATATAAGAACACTTGTGTTGGTGGAGATTTGTAGCTCAGGTGAATGATTTTGATGGAGTTTCGTTCTCTGAGCTGGATGGTTTGGTCCTAAAGCTTTCATCTTTCTTCTGAACGACATCATCAGTACAAACTTCATCAAGAACACTTGTGCAACTTAAGTGAATCCCACAATTACTGATTGTTTAGACAAAAAGTTATACTTACAAGATTCAGTTTATTTTCTTTATGACTTACTTTAAGCTAAATATTTTTTAGTAAATTGAATACTTTATTATAAATAACATGATTTATGATATTATGACTAGTCATTTAATTGAAATTGTAATTTGTATCTTTAACTTTCAGAAAAATATATAACAGTAGGTAATGCAAAATTTACCTGAATCTACGTTTTTTGTAAAACGATTTTCGTTTTATTCATTATAAAAAAGATGAAAAAAAGGGTAACATCAGTATGTTATTAGACTATACTTATTCATTAACTGTTTACAATTGAAAATGCTTTACATATTGTTATCAATAATAATAATAATAATGACTGACATTACTGAAAGCCACTTGAAAATATTAAATTTACATTTAACTTCTAACAATAGAAATGTAGACATGAAAATTTTCCGAATAGATTCTTTTAATTAATTATCATAACAAAACATTGATTCATTTGATAATTTGATACTTAAATTAGTATTAATAAAATATTACATGAATATTTTAATTAACTTAAAAGAGACTTTAACAAGTTATTAAGTATAAAATGAGCGGTGAGTATAAAATAACTTTTTTCACTTCATTGTAATATAGTTTGAAACTATACTACAATCAATCGTTTTAGGATGCTAAAGATTATTCCAATAATTATTAATTGCTTTAGAATTAGTTTATGATAAGTTACAAATGATTTCTCTTAGAAAGATCGAGGTCGGAAAGGAAGAATTGTTAGGATTACATACTTCCTTGCGCCTGTTGTTCCTCGTGGAGAAGCATGCTCCGCCCATCAGCACTCTCCATCCAACCATGTTCCGGGAAATCCTTTCCAATTCTTTCGATTTTTTGTACATTCTTTTCATGTCTGCTTTTATTTCACGACGTAATGTGGTCCTTGGCCATCCTTTTTTCCGTTTCCTTTCAGGATTCCACGTGCAGTTTGATGATTTCCGTAATTTATTTCTTGTCCACTTCTAACATCTTTTCTTTATTTCCTCTGCATCTAGAAGCTGGTTCGTTCTCTCATACAGTAGGATGTTGCTGATGGTATCCGAACAACGGACATCCAGTTTCTTACACAAACAATTGTTCATAAATACTTGTACATTTTTGATGATGGTTATGGTAGTCCTTCAAGTTTCAGCTTCGTACAGTAGAACTGTCTTGATCTTCGTATTGAAGATTATCACTTTGATATTGGTTTATAGTTGTTTTTAGTTCCATATGTTCTTCAACTGTAGGAATGCTGTTCTTGCTTTGCTAAATCTCTCCTTTACGTCTGCATTGGATCCTCCTTGTTCATAGATGATGATACTCAGGTACGTGAAATTTTCCATCTCTCCCAGTTTCTCCATCAAGTGTGATTACGTTGATTTTCTCCGTGTTGTAATCGAAGATCTTGCTTTTTCACCTGTGTATGTTGAGACCTACTGATGCAGAGGCTGCTGATACAATGGTTGTCTTCACCTGCATTTGTTGATGTGTATGGGATAGAAGGGCCAGGTCATCTGCTAAGTCCAAATCGTCTGATTGATTCTGAGCTGTTCATTGTATTCCGAGCTTTACCTCATTTGTTGAGGTCTTCATAATCCAGCCGACCACCAGAAGAAAGAGGAAGAGTAAGCAGCCTTGTCTGACTTCGGTTCTTAATTGGAGTGCATCTGCCAGCTGTCCTCCATGCATGACTTTGCACTGTAGTCCGTAGTATGAATTCCGTTTGAACTTAACAATCTCAGGTACACCATAGTGTCGAAGAAGTTCCCATGATGCTCTCCTAACCACATTGTCAAGCACCTCATAGTCAAGGAAGGTAATGTATAGTGACGAGTTACACACAACTGATTGTTCAACGATTATCCGTAGTGTCGCGATTTGGTCCGTGCCCGACCGATCATTACGGAATCCAGCCTGTTGATCTCGAAGTTGGGCATCTACTATATCTTCCATCTGGTTCAGCAATACTCTACTGAAAACTCTTCCTGGTACCGACAGTAGTGTGATACCTCTGTAGTTTTTACATTTGCTCAGATCTTTCTTTGGCATATCGATGAGGTATTCTTCTTTCCAGTCCATCGGCACTTGTTCTTCCTCTCAAATCTTTCTGAAGCATACTTGTAGTTACTACTATATCTGACTTCCATTTTTCAGCTGGCATATTGTCAAGTCTTGCTGCTTTCCCAATTTCATTTGTCTGATGGTCGTCCTGATTTCTTCGATCTTTGGTGGAGTGTCATCTATACGAAGGTTTTAATTACTGCTTTGATGTCCGATGGATACAGTGGAGCTAGTCTATTTAAGAGTTCCTCAATGTGTTTCACCCCTCTGTCCCTGTTTCTGAGTCTCAGTGATTCGCTTGTTTTGTTTGCACTTGATTGGTTTCTCTGGTTTGCCATATTTCCCTGACGGTTTCTTCGTTGTGTCATGAAGTTGTCTCATATTTCGTTCTCTTGCAGCTTTTCCCACTGTCGATTCTAGATCTCCCACGTATTTATACCTGTCGGCTCTAATGCTTTACTTCACTTGAGTGTTTGCTCCTGTGTAATTAGCCTGTACCTTCACTTTCTCTGTTCTTGTTCGGCTGTTGCTAATTGCTGTCTTCTTGTTATTCCTTTCTTCAATCTTAGCCAGGGTTCCCATAGAGATCCATTCCTTATGTTGATGATGCTTCTTGAGGCCTAGAACCTCCTGATACGTTGAAGTTAGTGCTCCTTTGTTTTGTTTCAAGTTGTCCTCCATAGTAGTTTCTTCTTCTTTAGATCTTGTAGGGCTTGGGACATGTTGCTGAAAACTCTCCTGAATTCGTTGAGTTTGTCAGTATTTCATAGGAAGGCAGTATTGAACCTCTGTACTGTTGTTTCCCAAGCTGTCCAATGTTTCTCTAGCTTCAATTTCATCTTGACAACCACCAGGTGATGATCTGAAGTGATGTCTGCTCCTCTGTTGGTTTTCACATCCTCCATTGGCCGTCTGAATTTTTTATCGATGTAAATATGGTCGATCTGGTTGGCTGTAATGTGGTCCAGTGATACCTATATAGCTTTGTTTATGCGTCTGTGTAGGAATATTGTGCCACCTGTAATCAATTTGTTGAATGCACATAGATTTGCCAACCTCTCACCATTTTCCTAGTCCATGTCGCCACATGACATCCTCATATTTAGTGTTCTCCATTCCGACTTTAGCGTTTAGATCTCTCATCAGGATGATCAGATCTTTTGATGGGCACTTTACTTTGATTAATTTAAGCCTCTCATAGAACTGATCTGTATCGTTGTCATTGCTATTGTTGGTGGGTGCATAATGCCAAATAATATTCAGTGACTCCCTCCTTTGTTTTGAAAGACTTTTTGATGATTCTGGGTCCATGAGATTCCTATTCTATGAGCGCTTCCTTGGATAGCATCAGAGAAACTCCCTACGTGTGCAAAGAATTTTCTTCTTTGTCAGCAGAGTACAGCAGCATCTCTCCTTAACCTATTTCTCTTGTCCAGCTTGAGTTCAATGAGTTTCACTTATCCCGACCAATGCCAAGTGGTATCTCCTCATTTCCGTTGCTATTTAACTGAACCTTCCGGTCTTCCACATTATGCAGACACGCCATGAGCCTATATTATTATACTATTATTGTATTTATTGTTGCTCTGGCTGTTAGGAAAAGCATCGGCCTCGTGAATTCCGAAGAATATTGACTTTTGCCATGAGGCGTCGTAATTCTTCTGAATAATGATCCCTCAATTCAGAGGGCAAAGTTGAAATGGTTTGATTTGTTTGTTCTGGTTAACGTTTTTCAACAAAACTGTTTTCTATGGGATTGCGTTATCGACCCCACGCCCAACCCTCCTCTTTCACTCGGGTTTCGGACCGGCAATTACCCTAGAAGAGCTACAGGAGTATAGAAATGCAAAACTCGTAGCATATCGATATATTCTTCAAAGCAAGCCAACAGCAGATAAACTAATAATGATACCCCTTATTTTATCGAGAGTTTTTAGATCTTTTGTTAGTAGGAATTAACAGTTTCATATGCTGTTGAAACCCAAGATTAAAATAATTCTCAACAATAATTGGTAATATCCTACAAAGTCAGGCCGGTTTCAACTAACTCATGAGAGACATCAAAAATATTTTGGGCGATTCATTTCAAATTTGCTTAAATTTTTTTGCATTAGGTTTTAAAAGCCAGTGTAAAAGAAATAGAAAAGCGCTACTGAATTTCTTTGCTTTGGGAAATCAGCGTTTCAACATTTTTCTTCGACATTCGTCTCGTATTCATTTTCTTAATGATTACTTGAAGCTATCGAATAAATGCGTGTATCTAGCGTAATACTCTTAATTTTCAGTTGTCATTACTTTCAAGTTATAATATTGATTACAGTTTAAGAAGCGTAGTGGTGTACTGAAACTAAGAAAACATTCTACCTAACGAAAACCAACAACAGATGGTAGTCATCATATTAAACCTTACTGAGAAAAATAAATCTTGTTTCCTGGTTAGTCAAAAATAAGTTCTGATACACATACAGCAGAGTTCGTACTGTAATTCAAAACATTACATGCTAAAAACGCAGTTTTACAAGCTTTGAAATGAAATAATTAACGCAGTCGTCATTGACAAAGACAAATCATTCAATAAACAAGTCTTTGTCATCTTGATATTGATCAGTTTCAGCAAAATGTGCAAAGGAAAAACTAATATTTGTCAGACAAAGAAAATTCATCGAATATGCCTTGAAAACTTTTACTGCGTCTTGAGCAAAATTTTAGTTTCGTGACAGATTATTTTCTGATGTTTTCAAATGGTCTTCCTTTATTTGATTTATTTACATTAGATGTAATTAATTTTTGGTTGGTTAATAACTAAATGTTCATCTTCAATGCCACACCCATTTTACTGAACTGCTTGCCTCTCTTATAGCTTGAACTATCGTTGTACAGATAATTTTGTAAAGTTCATCACAATAAATAACCTTTTTCTAACTTCTCCGTTGAAATATTCTCTGTTGAGCAAACCCCTGCCTAACAATAATTAACGAAAAAACACCTGCTTAATTCTAGTTAATAAAATATGTAAATATCAAGATTAGTAAATATGAAATCATTGGATAGTCATCACTTCATATAGGGCAGTAGTGTATAAAGGATCAATAAACATAAAATGAATAGTTTAAAAGAAGAGATGTAAAAAACTTACGGGAAGAAAGGTAAATCTTCAAACTACTTCACTGTCGTGCTAAGAATGACACCATGTCTAATAAACTCTGTCCGAATAAATATTTAACAATCTGTTTTATCAATATTTATTATTTGGTTGCATTAAACCTCTTCTCAAACAAATATATTGTAATAATACTTCAACAAGAGTAATTACTTTTAAATAGAGTGGTACTATTAAAATAATTCATTGCTCATTATAAGTAATTATTATTGTACGTAATAAGAAATACAGTAAAAATTAAAAGTGAATTAAGTATAAATCAACCGTTAAATATAATCCATATCAGTTCACATATAGACGTTTTTACTACATTATTTCTCTGTTCAAAAAATGTACACAAATACCAAGCTTCATAAATACATCACGTTCTATCAGTTAAAGTTGACAAATATTTATCAGTGTAGTTTTATCACCGCTGGTAACAATGAAAGTACCAGAATGCACAAGTAAAGGGTATAGAATAAAATAAATGAATATATATATATATATATATATATATATATATATATATAGAGAGAGAGAGAGAGAGAGAGAGAGAAAAGAAACTAAAAACATAACAGTTCAAGAAGGAAAAAGAAAATTCATTTATTTACATATCACTTGCATGTAGATGAATATAATTAGAGAGCAGTGAAGAAACAAATTTAAAGTTAAGTGATGTAGTGTTTACAATTTTATAGTTAAGTTGAAAAAAGGTGTACTCATTTACGTACACAAACGTGAGAAGGTACCTTAAAATTGGTTAACTGCTAAGCAATTACCATGGCGATGCTGAAATGACATTAGCAAGAATTCTGAAGAATAAATTTATTTCATCACACCATTAATAGAAAGTTTATAATGATTCAATTGTAAGATTCGACGTTCCGCTATGATAACACGGTAGAACAAAACTAAATTCATTGTTGTAAATACTGTGAAACTCGAAAGTAGAATCCAACTAACAACAACTGGTAACTTGTGCCTGTTAATGATTCCCCATCCAAATAACGACAGTGTAAGACATATACGAAAGATGATAAATGTAACTATTTAGAAATGGAATAATAAAAAGAAAGGGGGATTCTTATTGAAACATAAACAAGTTGATTTATTTCATGTTATAACTTTTCAAGTGGAGTAATTTCACGAAATCCACTGAATGGTCATACACATTCTGAGTTGATCCATATCATATTGATAAGTACGTAAGTCATCAAAAGTGTATTCAGCAAATTTCAGTTAAAAGAGACAAAAATATGTCATTTATTTGGCAAAACTTACATTTCACCTTTGTAAGTAAAATATATAATCACATTTACAAGTGATATTTAAAAGTAGGGGATAGTCGGGAAAATAAAACTACAAAATAACAAAACGGATGACAAAAGTTAATTTTAGATCTCTTCATTGTTTCCTATCAAGCTCATAAGCAGGTAGGCAGTTATTACGATTGATTGTTTGCTAGTAATATGTTATTTCAATAGAGCTTCAAATATATCAGGTGACAAAATGTAAATTTTGCAAACTGAAATTACTAACAGTTTTACTGTATAGGTTAGCTAATGCATTTTACATAAGTGTAAAATCTAAATGGTAAACGAGTGAACAAGTCAAGTTTGCAAAATATATCAAATTTTTTTAAAAGGGATCACTAATTTTATTCCAGTTATCTATTATTCTCATGATCGCTGCTTTCTTACATCTATATTTGCTAAATTTTCAAAAATAAATACAAATCTATTTATTCACTAAAATAAGCGCATAATTTTCTGACAGTTGAACGGAATTCTCAGGAGTGTAATATATCATGAGGGATACTTTTGTGAAAAAAGCAACAATATTGGTGGAACAATGCGTTTAAATAAGTCAACTAGGTTTCAAAGGTTATGCATTAACAGTTTAGTTAAACCTCTTAGGACAGATCGACAAAAAGAAAGTGGCATTTATTCATGAAGTAACTATCTTAGAGAGTAAATGGATGCTTGATATGTAATTATGATTTGAATGAAAAGATGAACTGTTTAACAAATTGGTTAAAAATCGTAATTTGTAGGCTTTACAAAAATCCTACACGTGTATAAGTTTTTACGAATTATATGTACGTAAAACTAAGTATCATGACAAATGATTCCGAAAACAAACCCATACAAAGGTCAAGAAATATTGACAATCGATTTGTCAATCCTGATGACGACTGATAAGTGTCACTAAGATGCACCAAAAACAGTAGGTATGCTAATCGTTTCTTTAAAAGCACCTTTTATAAGTACAATTTTTCCCATAGAGACTTCCTTTACACTAAAAAACCTAATATTTGGAAGGCTAGGGTCATACTGAGATAACTTGCATGAAATGTATGCACCTTTTAAACCACCAAATAAAAACAATGAAAACCATGAAAGGAAACGCAATGACTTACTGATATTTGCAATAGCATTAAGGCGGTATGTTACTGACTCAGGGTCGATGTTAAGTAATATCATTAACTTTCTTGCGTGAAGAAATATGCTGTTTAGCTCCATCAAAAGCCCAAACAATGCGTAACAAACAAGAATCCTATACCAAGATACAACGTAAAAGCAGGTTAAAACCTAAGTTAAAAAGCTGATGAAAACTTAAGGGCAAAAGGCTACTGTAATGTGATGCAATATTATCTCCAACGATCTTAGTCCAACACCGCCACATATATTATGATAAATGTCGTGAACAAAGTAACCTGGTAAAATAGAATTATGATGAATTTAGTATACCTGTCGCGAAACCCATAATATTATAAGCGAAAACGTTCTCTGAATCTATGACATTACCGACTAGGTCAGGATAAGAAATAAGGCTGAAATAAATATTTTGTCAACCGAAACTCACCAAATAAGCGAACTTAGTCCGGATATAAAAGCGTGGATTATGGAGATGGAGTAATTTCTTAGTCTTATGAACAAGTAAGTGTTTCTCGTAGTTTTATTGCTCGATTGACATGTTCGAAGGGCATAGTCAATCATGTAAAACAGTAGAAATGCAGACACTGAAGTAGCGTGACTATTACTGAGGCCTATGTCGGCATTCAAAACTCGACCATACAAGGTCATATTTCTTGACCCGCTGCTCTTCAAGTATCCTTTAATGACTCACTTAAACAAGATTATAATGCAGTAAGTAAAATTTCACTTTAACTCAAGATGTTACGGAAGCACTGATCTACCGGAAAAAATGCACAAAGACAGTTTAAATAACCGAAGGTTTTTTGATATGATAATCATTAATATTGACCATTCAGCTCTTCATAACAGAGAGTGAACACAATCTTTTCATAATCAGTCAAAACTTCACTAGAGTAATAAAGCGAATCTACCATAAAATGTATTGACTACGTCCTACACCATACAAAAAACAATCATTTTCAAAATAGGCTTGTTTTAAATTATCGAATATTTGTATTAATAAATGTTCTTAGATATATCATATTGTGGCCCACGTCATCAAATTGAGCAGATATTCTTAAAGCTTGCGAATTTGTTAATAACCTTATACAGTATATCACTGTTGGTGCAATTCTTTCCCGACACTCGTAGAATAATAAGTAAGGTGCCTTCAATTTTTAGACGAAAGCTGTTTGCACGCCTATATGTACATGAAAAGACAGCAAAACCTTAAATTTACACTCAATTTAGTTCAGCATGAAACAGAACCATGAAACAGAAAATTCAAAACACCTCAACAGTTCGGTTCGCCCTGTACAGTTAAAAATTTTCTGGTAAAAACATTATACCATACGCCAAGGAAGTAATAAGTACCGAGGAGTCAAATAGAATCTACTAGATACTAAAGTGGTAGTTTTGAAGCTTTGTGTTTATTGACGTTAGAAGTGATGCTGTCAGGGTTTGCTATTGCACTACTTTTAGTGCTATCAAGGAAATCCAACTCTCAGTTTCTCTATATCCTCCCTCACCTATATTAAGTACATGAAAAACTTCTATGACTTATACCACCATAATCAATCCTGGCTATTATGGAACTGTGGTTGGATGAAGTCTCAGGTATTCTCTGTTGATGGTGAGTATACTTGAGTTATATGGAGACGAAGTCCGCCCGCACTGTCGTGGTATACAAGTTATGAAACTCACTTAATAACGGCATAAAATAAATAAAACATAATAAAAGTAATGTATTATAGGGAATGACAATAGAGGTAGATGATGAAAACAAGGCTGCATGCGGTTGATGCTCAGGAAATTACGAGGAATTTATTAAATATTGCGCTTAGAATGGTCAATACTTTGTACATAATACCATATATATTTGGAGAGTTAGATAAAGATCGTCTTGTTTAATAAAGTGATATTTACAAATAGTTGCTGAATGTCGTGGAGGCCATCTTAAGTTCGAGAGATGGTTGTTTCATTTAATATCAAATTACCTTATACTTTTTCATGGCACATTCGGTTTAAAACACATGAAAGTTCAAATCGTGGCGCTTGAAAAGCATGCAAGCACTTGCGTAATTCTAGCCGTTGCAGACATAATATGCTTCCCTATTTATTATTTGTTAAACTTTATAATCTCCTTTCTTTAATTCATACCATATGGAATCCAGTAAATAGTTTTGCATGTTGTCGACGTTGATGCTGACCTCATTAGTTTTGCTGGACACACGCTAGCTAGAAATTCTCCATCACACACCAGGACCGGATCACTGTTGTATTCGCTGAGCCTCGCATCTATAGCATTAACTAGCTAGATTAGACCAAGATATCGATAGCTTTCCAAAAAATCACATCGAATCTCTCCAATTACAACTTCTGATTTAGCTAAGTTGGTATACTTTGATTAATTTGGTTTTACGTGTAAAGACGTTGTCAGACTCCGAATGCCTGTGGTAGTTTCTAATAATATAGTTTTTAGATTGAAGTAAATTGGATAAGACAAAATAGATTACCGTGTAGCGCATAGTACGATATGCAACTAACGGCACCCGGCAGTGTAAAATTTTGCAACATCAGAAATGATTGTGTTAGAATAAAAAAATGTGCAGAAAAATATGTGCATTCATAGTCATTATCGCTGGCTGTGATATCATTGTGATTCAGCCAACTAGTAAGGAGTGAGGTTATGCTACGTTCAATCGTTGCATGCCACGGATCTGATCGAACAGAAAATCTTCGGCTCCTTTAGTTCCCCTGGGTCTCCAACATGCTTCTCGAAAGCCATCGCAATAATGATGTCAATCATCATTTTCTTTTATCTCGGAATTTTTGTTTTTCAGCCTTCTCAGCATGTCTTACAGTTGCTTTGTTTGTGTAATAACTGGATTATACACCTCCCATTTTCAGTTCTCATTTCACTGGAAAACACGACCCATCGCCATGAAATCGTAAACCGTGTGAGAGAATTAGGATGAATTATTCCTTCAATCAACAATAATCTTACAGTACACATAATCTTATATAGTTAGCCAGATTTTGTTTGTATTAACTACTGCGAATGATATTTTTCACTTTTTGTTGAGAGATTTGGATTATGCTACATGATGCTGTGAACATATTTTTAATGACATAAACGTTGATGAGCAATCTCTATGTTGTTGCTAGAATTCGTCCCTCGACTCTTCAGTATGTTTTTCTGTTTTGAAATAAATTATAGTTCTAATTTTTTTGATATTACTCTTCACACCTGACCATTTCAAATTGTTGTGGACGGAATAGAAGAAGCTTTCCCCAGGAGAAACCTAGGTATATTGACGATTATAGAGAAAAAATTGGTGGATGATAATAAGATTTCTTCTCTTGTCTTTAAAAATAGATCACGTTTCCTCTTAAAGGACTCCTGAGAAGTCGCTCTTACTAGCTCAGCCGGCAGCGAATTACAGAATTTGACAACTCATAAGGAGTGGAAGTTGTGTTCATAGTCTGGTCTCATTTCCCCCAAATTTACTATAGCGGTTTCCCCAAAATTTCCCCAAAATGTGCCGAGTTTTCCCCAAAATTGGCAGCTTGGGAATATCCAGAAAATTCAAGGATACTGTTAGCCACTAGAAAATCGCCTATAAGACGCCTATAATCTAATGAGAAAAGGTTTAGTGATTGTAAGAACCCCTCATAAGGCTTGGATTTGAGTCCCCGAAGTGATTTCTTGGCTCGCCGTTGGATATGCTCCAGAGTGTCCTTATCCATTTTAAGTGAGAGAGGAAATGTTATGTTTCTGTATTTTAAATGGAGACGAATAAAACTGCTAAAATTTAAATGATGATTAAAACAATGAACTACCTTGCAAGTAAATTTGTCACTGTTAAAGCATGGCAAAGACAAAGCATTTCGCATTGTGACTGCCAAAAGTATTGTTGAACTCATTGAAATTGCTTTATATATATTTATATATATAACCACCCAAACGTTTGTGACGAGATTATTCGCTTTCGTCAAACAATCACTTCGCTGAATTTTAGTCACTTTGAACATGTTGTACAGCAAATGCACTCATATTTTATTTTCAATGAAAACATTTATTATGGACACGTACTTTCAGTTATAAAAGTATCAAAAACGGTACCGTACTAACTAATAATTAACATGGAAATCTATATTATTTACCTTTAGTTGATGTTTCAGAGCTCATTATTGTGAATGTAACTTGATAGATGCGATGCAATGGTCGGAACCTGAACTCGGAATGTGTTATGAATATTCAATTAGGTTGCCTTTGATAGACCATTCAGTTAACGTTTGTGCCACATATTCAGCATCGTAACCAAGTTTTAATAAAATTGCACCGGTAGAGGACGGTGTATGTTTCTTAATTTCTATCAATTTAATGGTTCGAAAGCTTCTATAGTATTTCGAGTCGCTAAGCCCATCAGGCATGATTGAACTACCTAGGTTGCGGAAGATTTAACATTTAAACATGAATATCTGCTCATTAACGTAAGGAATCAGTTTATTTCATTTGGTTGTTGACGACTTACCTTCAGTTGCCTGGTCAAAAGCTGCTTTAAATAAACGTGGAAGCCAAGTTTGACAGACAGCTGAGTTTCGATTCATCAAAACTAATCAGCAAATCTATGTTTTACTTTGAACGGCTGAGAGTCAAAGTAACTAGTTATTAGTGAAGATATGAAAATTTCAAGACATGTATGTCAGTAGAATATTTGAGAAAAGTTACATAATTGTCCATGGAATTTCAGTTTGAAAGACAGAATGATGTCAATATTTGACGATGATGTGTGGGGTAAAATGACAGTAAAACCATGCAACTTGAGGGCTAAAGAATTTCGGTTATGATTTTACTACAAAGTAAGCAAGCCTACTCTGTTAAAGAGTATGTTACATATTTTCCATTCAATAGTTAACATGCACATCCTTTTAAAGAAATCACCACTGTTTAGTTCTTGTCATAATTAATCAACGTACCATTATTTTTACTTCATTTGAAATTCACCTTTTGCACGAAAGTTTGGTATGGCACTGTGGACTAACGTACACTTTGAAGGCTGAAATGTATATTAAAAGCAACTTAATTAAAATTGGTCCGAATTATATTGACTTTGTTGCATCAAAATAGACATATCGGAAGAACTTGGACTTACATTTACCAGGTTTGTATGGTATAACGCTTTCCATCGAGTGAATCGATTGGCCATAATCTATTTACATAATACTTAAATTGTTGCAAATAGTTGGCAGTATCTACTAAATTTTAAGTAGTCTAATACAGATATTTTGTTAAAGTGCAGTGCATCTTATAATGAAAGAGCCAGAGTTTAAGAATTTGACCTGTAGTGTTCAAGCCACACACACTGTTACGTCGTATTTGTCAGCCACAATTTTTGAAGGACCATCAATTTTACATGAATCGGCGTCTGAAAGTTAGGTGCATTTTAAACTTGATGGACGCACCAATCGCGTGAAGTATTTTCGATCTCTATTTTGACTATTTGCCGAAAACATTTTTATGTTTGACGTGCTAGCAATCGATAGTTAATATATAGCAGTAGTTTTACTCATAGTGTAAAATAGATAACTTTCAGATTGACCTTGTCCAGTAACAGTGATCGTCACCAGATGTTGATGATATTTTGTGACAAATAGTATCACAGTAACACTTATTCTGGTCAACAAATTTTCATTGTATCAGTATGTTATAAAATTTCGGATACACTTTGAAGATGATGAGATTTATTGCGGAATTAAATTTTTGAAGGTTACTTTGTGTTTAATAATACTAAAAGGCATAATGTTCACATGATTTATATTTTTATTTATTCAACTACAAGCGTACAAACAAACCATCATTTGTAGGACAGTGGAAGATCAAAACATAGTGGCCAATACCTGTAAAAAAAACATTGTTTGTGTGTTATTTAATTAAAAACTTATAAAGCTGATGTGAAACATTTGTATTTCTTAAAACCGATTATCATTATGATGCTAAACATATGCCAAAGATCCAACGTACGATATGTGTGATTTAATAAAATGACTTTTGATATGTAGTACTGTCTAAATGTTTTTTGATAAAGGTACATTTTACGTGACTAAGTTCATAGAGCAAAAGCAAGGAATAGGATGCAATAAAGCCTACCAAATTTAGAAAGCAAGATCATTTTACTGTTTGCTAACTCTCTAATTGCAATACCTACAATAGTTACTGTTTACGTATATAGGTTTTTTTCTGGAGCAGCTTTTTAGAACGGTGGAATCAAAACTGATGTATACATGTGCCTTTTTTGCAAATAAGTCATCAACGACACCATTTACCTCAAAGAATTCTATATATGCCGTTATACGACGACCGTTTGTTACGTTAGGTGAACAGCTTCACAAGTTTTGCTATACGAAACCAGAGTTAATTTGATTTTTACTGTTAGTCAGTGTAGACTTCCCCATGGTTTATTCAGTACCAGTGTCGAGATTAAGTTTGATGGGAATTTTTGTCATTCTAAAACATTTATCACCTTTAATATGTACGGTTATATCAAGTTTCTTGCTAGCTCACAGTCACGCACGTTTGAGAACACCCGCATTCACTTATATATTAATGATGTAAATGAAAAGCATTATGATTCCATGTAATTACATGGATGTTGAGTCTTAATTCTTCCAGCTCATCATATTTTACCACTTTACCATCGACTGTTTAAAATAGCTATTTGTTCAAATTCATTATTACAAATTTGAGTACATTTGGTGTTATTTTGGGCGTTGATAGGAGAAACAAAGCACAGTCTGTCAATCTGAAAAAACTACATTTTACCATTCTAGGATTGTGCAAAATCTACAAATATGTTTAAGTTAGGTAATATTTAAGTCAGGATGTAATTATATTTGCTAGTCCGAATTTACCCAGTTTTTTACAATCTTACATTCTGTTAGTTTTACTATTCATTTATTGCATTTATGATTAAAAGCCTTTGATATTTGTACAAAATAGTGTGCTATAATTTTTGTCTAGACTTAAACAGTATAAAAATCTCAACTCATTAAGAGACAAAGTTTTGATCATGTTTATATTCAATTATCATGTGCTTCAAGTTTATGCAAAACTATTAGCATAACATATAATAGTATTATAGTTTTTAAAAAAATCAAGATTTGCATTACTGATAATAACTATGTCAGTATGTTATATTATTTGGGCTTTCGAATAAATGCAAAGGTAATACTGAACAGCCTCTTGAGGTAGATTACAATAATCTGACCTATTTTTACCTCAAAGTGACTTATTAAATACTTGTATATACTAGTTACTGCCCTAGAAATTTACTATTGTGTGGTATTTAAATTATGAAAAAACTTATAGGAACATTTACAAACATTTGAAGAAATACTATTACAAAAGCTTTAATTTATTGCAAGTAAATGTAGTTGATAATATTTTCAGGAAGTTGAGAAGGGTTTTACATTTATTGAGAAAGTGGTTTTAAACCTAACTTTATTTTGATTTCTATTTCATATTTAATAAAAAATTACCTTGAATTAATTATGTTAAGTTTTACGAAGTAATTAATGGGTGTTATTATCACGAGTCAATAGTTTCTGTTACTTATATTATGTTTGACATAAATGTAGTAAGACAATTACACTAGCTATGTTTCCTGTTGTATGTAAGTTCATTGATGAAGACGCTCAGTTTTTTGATAATGAAAGAGTCAACAAACTTCATTTTCACTATCTTTACGATGAACATGAGGAATAATGGAAAAAATATTATTAACAAATGAATTGGGTATATTTCGACATACATAGTAATTTTTTTCATAAGGAAAATCTTTTCAACTGAGTGACTCGCAGATAATTTTAAATGAATAATTATTAATTAATTAGTGACGGCTGAATTTTCTTGATTTGTTTGTAATGATATGTTAAGCGGTCAGTTAACGTACATCTATCAGCCAGTTGTTACCAGAATAACCCAGTGGCGACGTCACAAACCATGTCATTGGGTGGTGAGGTTTTGATTGCATGGTCAGCATCAGTTCTTCTAAGATACCAGGAACTGCTTATTTATCAGTGCAAAGTATCACATTGGGTTTTCTGATAGTTTTCCTCATCCACCTAACATAAGAACATAGTTCATACAATGTCAAGTCACTTTTAATGGTGGTTAAATTACAACTTGACTAATCAAATTTGTCTGATGCCACGAAGTACCATTTCGACACTTTCTCTTTTTGGAGTTGTGTAAGTTTAAAAAGTGCAAATACTGGTGCTGTCTGTAAAGTACTAATTTTTAAAATTATATAATTCCGTTCTTTATTTTCTCAAACAAATCTTAAGTGTGATACATAATAACCGATTTAATTCTATGTTCATTAAAAATTATTTGAGGAAAAAATATCATGTACCATTAGCAGTTAAATTAAGATTTTTAAGATACCTATTCTGAATTAATGAAAACAGATATAAACGATTGTATCTACGTCATAATGATATTTTAATTTTGCCTTAAAAATATTATTTGATGTTTTGAAGAAGCAAAGAACTTAAAATATCTGTTAAACTGAGTCGCCAAAAAATTTAAAATCAAGAAAACTCTATGAAACTAGGTGAATGTGCTTTATTTACTTTTCACTTGTCATTCACAACTTAAATTTTTCAGGTTTTTTAACCATCAAGTCAGAAAGTAAATTATTTACTGAGTTCAAATTTGTAAAATCTTTAAACCAAGTAGCTTCGCTTCATAAAGGTACTCGGAATAATATAATTGGGACAGTTTTCCTTCTATTCATTGTGAAAATGATTTCTTGTTAATTTATTTTCCTTTCTATACTGAAAAAAATCATTTTTAGGGAGTTGAATGAAAATCCAAAGCATTACATAACAATTAAGGAAAATGAAATTATTCTAATAAATAATCGTGAAATCGGGTGTGCACTGGTTGCAGATCATCGAATTCGAACAAGAGTATTTCCCTTAGATCATATATTTGGTTCAGTTGGTCAACGTAACCCGGATAATGATTCTCAGGCTTCAGTAAGTGATGATGATTTCTTTTGGCAATAAATTTAAGAATTTCGAGGAGTTCAAGGTCCTCTAGTAGACTTGTAGCTATTTTTTGAAACAACTACAAATCTTGAAGTTCAAGAATTCCTAAAAACTTGTATTGAATTGTTAGATGATTTAGTAGGTTATTTCATTGAATACACCATTGAATACACTTCAAATCAATTGAAAATAAACCCAACACAAGCATGAAGTGTACCTGTAATGTCTGGCAGCAGAAGATGAGGGAAGATCAAGAAAGCAAGAGCGGGAATAGAATGCAATTTGTATGAAAATGTAAGAACAACGAAGTCTGAAGCATTTTGAGACAATTGGTGGACATTTTGCAAATTAACGATTTAATATATGATTCTCAAATTTTATTGAGATGCTCGATTGTCCCCACCCGTGTTCTGTTCACTACATACCTATTTCAGAAGGTTTACTTTTATGTTTATTGTAAGAAGCTTCTCGAAGGTTTCACGTATTTCATTGAAATATCTTAAAGAAATAATCAAAAGCCTGAATACTGATTGAAAATGCCAATAAACCAAAGCTGAATTAATCGGTAAATATTATTCAACTGCACTACCCGCTATTCACTCTAGATTACGACGACTGATCAAGAACTAACAAAATACTTGAATAGAAAAAGCAGGACTTTGTACAAAAAAATTGAGGACAAAAGATCATTAAGCGAATAGAATGATCGTTCACACCGAATTTCATTTCATTATTCGGAACGACTGGAATATTTGGTTTTATGATATGCTCACCTTTGATTATTTATGCAAGATTTTTCCATGTTGTTTACAATTTGCGAATAGATTTACAACCATATAGGAAAACCTGCTGTGGACTCTGTGAAAGATGGTTACAATTGCAGTTTGTTTGCATATGGCATGACAGGAACTGGAAAAACCCATACAATATTTGGGTCTGAGGTATGATTTTTCCTTATTGGAGAACTACTAATGACTTTAAAATCATAGTTAAAGAGTAAAATATTTACAATATGAGACTTTCTATAATATTTATACAAATGAAAAATAAACTGGATTCGTAACTTTTATTACAAAATTCATATTTGCAGGAATTTCAGAGATCTTGGTGCTTAGGCATGTTCGTCACTGAAAGGATTAGATATCTAACTGTACAAGACTTGTATTTTATTTGATATCACTGACTAAGTAAACCTTTTAAAATTAGTTGGTAATGTTAAAAATGAAATTTGTCTAGTTATTTTATTCATTGATCATATGTCTTCTTTACGAGCTGAAAATGCTGAAATTAAACTTTTCCATTATTTCTTGTTAGTTATATAGTAGTAGGTTAAATACTTTGTGATTTTTTAGTTCCTTTCAGATCCATACATTCCTTCATCACTGGTAAGTAAAGATCACTTGTTCGGTTTGTATGGACAGACTTCTGTTGCAACTAACAGTTAATGAGAGTGATCATGCTTCGTCTGTTCATTTTTGTTAACATAAATTTAGCCATAAATTTGTCTCATTCTTCTGCTGATATACGAAACTAAGAAAATCAAAAGATAGTTTATGATAGTATAAACTTCACAAAATGACAATTCAGCTTTTAATTTTGAAAAAGAAATATATGGACATTAACATATGAACTATTGTATTATAAAATACATAATATACGCGCCATGGTAATTAAATTAGAAGAATGAATTCATTATTTCTCGTGAAACTTATATTCTGGACATTGAACAAAGCTTTATTCATTATAGTTAAAAAAATACTAAAATGTAACCTCTGTTGGCTATTAAAATTCAGGTAATAAATGCTTTGGTTTAATCCAGCTGAGTAAAACGTATATACCTTAAGAAGTCAAAAAGTACTGTAGTAAATTTTCAAAGTGTCGTTTACTTTTAAGATAGAAATGAAGCGTTTTGGTTGACAGGTTGATTGCACGTTCACTTTTAACTGTAATTAGATTTTTATATATTACTTGATTTGTCAATTGTAAAATATTAAAACTTAAAATATGATTGAAATGTGTATTAAATATTCCACTGCATAAGAAATCTTTATATCATCTTTTAAAGCTTTTCTAATACACTTGACAGTTTACAAAATCTAAGGTATTGTTTCTTCAGCTTTCTAAATTGGTTTATCTATTAAAACAGAATCGAAGCTGGTAGATTTGAAAATTTCAAATTGAGCTTTATACATATTGCATTGTATAACTGACTTATTACACCTGGTTATCTCAGCTTGACAAAATGAACTCGAGGAGTGATCGGATTCAGAAATCTTATAAGTAAATACAGTAAAACCTGTTAGATTTTGCACAATTAGGCTGAAGTAGAGTGGTAGCAGAAATTACTATTAATTCCACCTCAGATAATTGTTCGCCAAATGTATATACGGAACTTCGTGGATCCTAATGGATTTATTTTCATTGACTATGCTATAATTTGAGAAGTTTTTCAAGTTTGAATGACCCATCATATGACAAATCAGTTGACTGAAGGATGTACCATCTTCATATTGAATGAAGTAATCAGTATTCCCGCATCCTGAAAAATGGGAGACGGTAAATATCCGGATAATATACTTGTGTCCTAGACTACCATCATTCTGGTTTTTATGGGTTTCCTGCTTTCATAAAGTTTACATTATCATTATTACCATTTTTATTCATAAGTTTTGTTTATTGAAGTTTGGGTCAAATTGAAGTCCATGAGACATTTATTGGTTAGGACGGTATTACAAAGTTGGCGGCCAGAGCAAAACATGGCACAAGTCCATGAAGTCACTGACAAGTGGACTGAGTCATGTTGGTAGGTGTAGACTACCTGGTTGGGGACCGCGAGACGATAGCAACCGATGGTTAGAGACCCCTGAATGACATGGCTCAAAATCGTTTGCAATGGCGCAGGTGCATCTACTCTTTGTGTTCTCCCAAATTCTAATCTCCTGATTCCTCCTCGTCTCTTTTTTTCTCTTTCCAAATTTATTTCACTGTATTATACTCCTTAAATAACATCTTCAAACCTTAATCTTCCCGATTACTGCTTATACTCTTACTCTTACCTCTACCACTGTGGGATTTGAATCGACAACTGCATCTCTGTGCTAATGTGGTGTGGCAACTCGAATTGATGTGCGTACATACAAAGTTCTACGTTGTTAATGACTGACTGCTTTCTAGCATTAACTACTTGTCCAATGGTAGTAAACTGTTAGATTGCCGAAACGTGACAGTAAAACTGGCTTTTTACCGATTGTTGCAAAGGTATTTTGTCTAGTATTAATTGTTACGGTTAGCAATCAGGGTGTCGAAATGATAAGTTTTACAGTTTAATGAAAGGTTCTGATTTCTCGAAAAATTTTCCGTTAAAATTGTAGTCATCTTAAGCAGGTGACCATCAGTAAAAATCTATCAGTTTAATCAAGTGCTACGCAAACTGATGAATTTTTACCAAAATTTCTTCAATCCAAATTGATTGAATGGAAATGACTGACTTATTCGTAAAATAATGGACAAGCTTTAACGGATTACTTACCTACCATTCTGTTGGTATGACATTTCATTTATCACTCTGACTAAAGCAAGGTTTCCTGTCAAATTAGTCAATTACAATTCTCCTATTTGTAATAATTGACCAGAATTCTAATTTAACGCAGTAGGTTTATATTGTAAAAGTAATTACAGCATTGCATGTTCATCCTTAAGATTCTGATGTACACTGGAGAACTTTTAAATGTTACATATGATTAGAAACTAATAAACCATTAAAGAAGCAGTGATAAGGATATTTTCGCTGAAACTTCAGACCCATTAGTTATTCAGAGATTATTTAATTCAACCAAAGGTATTTTAAATGTTATACCACTTCAAAACAAAGTGAATATGTCGAAAAATCAACGAAAATGTGTTTTTTTTTTAGTTAATTCAGATCAGGTGCTATACTGAGACACTCAAATCAGTGATTTGAAGAATAGTTAAAATATATTTGATTAGGTTTAATAATATCGGCTTTCTACAATATAGACAGTTATGGGCTTAGTAGTGAGAACACATATCCAATACAAGATAAGTTGACATCTAATGTCATATAAAAAGTGAAAAACACTCGTCAACTATTAATACTTTTTAACTGATTTCATTAAGCTAAAATTTATTATGAATTATATGTCAACTACTAGTATTTTTTAAATAATTCTTGACAAGCGTATCGGTTATTTGGTTGACTTCAGCACATTTAACAACTATAATTTGTAGCTCAGGAAATTGAAATCTACACGGAAGTTACTAGTGATAGAGCATTGAATGATAAATTACTCAGCATCTTTAATTTTGCCCCGGAAATCAACATTACTAACAAAAAACGTTTGAAGTCCTTCAATTCTAAAATAAAGTACTCAATAAAATGTAAAAGTTGATGTACGATGACATGGATTTTACTGGACTTTTATTATAATAGAACGTCAACTACCATTTAGCCTGTCCTGTTTTTTAAATAGGAAGTTAGAAAACTCCCGAAAATTCTCAAAAAGTAGCGTGACTGATAACCTATTATTTGTGACTGAATATAAGTAAAATATCCACTTATTCTTTTCTGATGGTTGATATATTCTTCAATACGTTATTTAAAGTTCTTTACAAAAGAAACCCCAGTAAATAAACATGTAAGCTCTGTGGAAACCTGAAGTCCTTTAAAAAAACATTTCAGAATAAGTTCTGGCCCAAATGTCTTATGGTAAGGAATTCGTACACAGGATCGAAGTCCCTGGGTTCGACCGACAATGGATTTATGGGTGGGCACTTCCGAGGAGTCTTGTACTAAAACACAACAGCTGTCGAGTTTTTGGTTTCCATTGGATATTTAACTTAAGTTAGTGTATAATATCAATAGATTTTTAGAGTGTTGTTCTTTTAGCAGCAACAATAGTTGAGAAGAATATCTCATATATAACAATTTTTAGCTCTCAGTAAAAGCATGGTTTGTTGAGATTTTAAGCCTAAATAAACTACCTTTGGCGTTTTTTAATGAATAATAAGAAAGCAAAACTTTGTATATACACTGATTTAAATATAAAACGTATATATATATATATATATATATATATATATATATTGACGCAGTTAATGACCCGAAGTTATTTTGACATTTTACCACGATGATTGATGCTTAGAGTATTTGGAGTTTACTTTTAAGGAATCCAACTGAAACCTTAATTTATTATCAAACTAAAGTACTAAAATATATCTAGCTTAATTCGTATATAAATAAAATGTCACCTGTCTCTTATCGGCCGCTTAGTTTAGTGCACTGTTACTTTGTATTAGACTAGACTTCCAGTGACAAAAATATCCGATATTACATTGATCGTCGTGTTCAGTAAAAATGAACGTGGTTATATAAGCCTTCTCACTCAGACCTCTGTCAAACAAGAAGATTTTTAAACTTTATTTTCGCTCCACATTGCAGAATAAGCAAAAAATGGCCATGCTTGATGATGTAACGTTTACTTGAAATGTTTGACTCAAGTTGGAACAAGAATACAAAACGCTTTAAATCATCGTTTTAATTTATTAAATTATATCTCTCCGAATCGTTGACGTAGTAGTAACAACGAATTCGCATAATTGATAGCGTGATTTTGCCGAAATTTGAAGTTTCCGTGTTTCATTCTGTGTTGTTGTGAGAATAGGTATTTTTAAGAAATACAAATCTAGAATGCAACGATTATCGACATCTTTATGGTCTTTTTAGTCTTTTAACTTAAGAAACCTGTAATTTAAGTAACCAACTTTTGAAGCATAGTATTTTTATTTCCGCAAGCCTAAATAAATCGCTCCAGAATTTTATAAACTGAAACATATAACATATAACTATACGTTCTCTCATTTTTATATTATCTTTGAAGCGTAAATGAAAGATATTTAGAATGATTTATCGTTTAATTTAACCAAATTACCCGGAAAATCAATGACAGGTAATTATTTTCCTCTATTCTTTCATCAATTTCAGGATGATCCAGGACTAATACCAAGAATATGTGAAGTAAGTTTACAACATACAATACGTTTGACACCCATTACATCTACTCTATTTTCGAAAGATATTTGTATATATGTCATATATTTCTGTAGCTCTCTGATTGTCTTATTCAAATTGTTTTAGAGATGTTTCACAATAATTAGTTGGGAACGCTGAATAGTTTATATTTTAAAAAGTGTGCTCGTGACTTCAATTCCATTTCATTAGTTACATTAAAAAAAGCTGAACTAGGAAATTAGAAATGGAGGGAATAAATTACTAAATGTAATACAGAATGTTATTTTAATCGACATCATACTTTTTGTTCAAGATGAATACATTTTCTAACTGTAAACTAATTGATTGGAAGCTAGTGTTTGTAGAATGCAAATATATTTAGGTCTGAAATAGTTATTTGTATATGAGTTCGTGAACTCTCAACTGTTGACAAATTATATTTCTATGACATAACTATAGTTTGAAGATTTAATAAATTGGTTCCATGATTGATAATGATTATCATGATTAACCAAATGAATTATGTTATCTTGCTTTATTTTTCAAAACAACATGAAAGGCTTTGCTGAATCATATAAAAGTGAATCAAAATGTACATAGAAAATACGAATTAAAAATAAGGTAAGAATTATATAATAAATCTGATTATTTACTGAACAACTTACCTACGCTTTCTGTGTATATATTAGTGTCTTGACTAAAAACTTCAGTAAAACTTTATTTATGATTTCATAAAGAAGGCAGTAAATAAGTGTATAGCAATAATTAATGAAGACTAGAATTGTTGTAATTTATTAAAAATGCTATGGTAGCAGTTAGTAGACAAAACAATGTCGAATAAGTTTTACATTTGACTGTGAAAATATCGTTTTCAGTGGGTTATTTGGACTTACAAGCAAGAAGTTAGGTTATTTAACACAGTTTGATGGAATTTATAGTGTAGCTTAGTTACATCAAAATTTTATACTAAAATAATGTCAGTAATGAGTAACGTGATAAAAAGTTATCATATAGTAGAACCTTTTAAATACATTCCATGGTCAAATATGTAGAAGTGACTACACAATATCAAGTACTTCGAGGGTATTTATAATTAACTAGATGCATGAGAGTTCTTCCTTTGAAATTTTTGGTCCTGGTCAATATCATTTTTTAAATATATTTAAAGCACTAAAGATGTATTACGTATGCAGTAGAATTAAATGTTGTTATGATTTCCTTTGATCGATTGTACAATCATACTTAACCTGCAGATTTGATTCACCATATGAAATATCACATATCTAGAATACGTGTTTAGCTATTTTATTGTATAAATCTACTGGATCAAAGTTATTTCAGTATTAGACATAGGTAAAAACAAACATTTTCAAGCTTAAAAAACTGAATTAAATGAAAACAAAATAATAGAAAATAAAAATTGTGAATACAGCTGTGTTTTAATGCCACTAGAACATTTCTTTTAACTTTCAATCCCACAACACTGCAACAAACATGGAAACAGGTTGATTTCCGTTTTACTTGTATAGAAAGTTAGTGTGACAAAATAAAGCTTACCTAGTAATGAATTGTACTCTTGTGAACACAATTTCTATGTCTAAATCAAGCTTATGATTGACTACCAAGCACAGATCGGTATGAATTTTCAAACAATGGTAATTTAAATGGGTGGTGAACTATTTAGATTGGAAGATCAGGATTACAACATCTTATCTACTGGCTTGTAAATAAGGTTTTAACTGAAAAACACTGAATTAATGTAAGGCACTAAGAAAATTGCTCAGGCGCAGATTAGAACATTATTTAATTGTATATCCATTTTTTAATTCAATTGATTCACGTATATTGTTTATGGTAGAAAAGATGATGTACCAATTTTCGATTTTCTTTTGTTAAGTCGATAAATGTACCCTGATTTTTTTTCTTGAATAAATAATAAAACTTTAGACTGACCTGAAAATAAGAAAGGGATGTTCTTTTCTGATCAAAATGAACTTTTTTTAAGTCCGAGTTAATTTGGTGACTTGCTAGTACTCTTAAAATTTCACTTAGTTAATAAATAAATATTTTTAGTTTATAATTCAAAGTTGAGTTTCAGATAACTAAGTTTACGAATAGTCGCGCATTATTACTAAAACTCTGGATAGATATTGAAATGCACCATTATACCACCCGAATCGTGAGGCGCAAAATGTTAGGTAAAGTAAAACCAGGCTAAACAAAGGCATTTATTTTTAATTATTTTTTCCTGTAAGCCACTAATATGCTTTTAACTAGTTTACGATTTACGAATTTTATGATTGAACCCTGATTTACTACTAGACAAATTTATGTGAACTGGTTAAGGTTCTCCTGTTATGTAGCTTATTGTTATTTGTATTATTTTTGTGACTTCTGATTCAGCAAATCTCTGAATTGGGATCAAATTTAATATGGTCTTTCTTAACATTAACTTTAGTTTCTCAAAGTCACGCAATAAAAACGATGAGCTGGACTGTACACAGTCGGGAACAGGTCATATTGAACTGTTTAATAACCTGCTAATAGTATATATTTAACGTGGACTTAAAGCATAAACTGAAATTTGTTTTTTCTATTGTATCGACAAATATTTGAGCGACAAAAATTCAGTTTACTATCAAGTTGTTTTCCAGAAATTGGTTAGTCGTAACCTTAGTCACAATTTTATGTTAGGCAGTGGTGGTCACTTGTTGCTTAAATTTCCGTTTTATTTAAGTAATTAATGAAGTAACCTGTATCTTTCACTCAAATATATCTTAAAACAGTTTCTGAATATTTGCAATTTTTCAACTAGTCATAATGAATGGCAATTACTTACTCCGTGGTCAGGGTCTATATGACATGGTCGAAAATAATCTGAGCCTAATAGTTCTCACAAAACTGAACAAGAAACTTTACTACTAATGGTTAAACTAATATAAAAGGACAAATGTTATGTAAATGAAATATTATTTCAATGTATGCCGCTCATAAATGCTGTTTATTCATCCTATTCAAAATAGCACATATCCAATTAAGCTTTATAAGTGTTTTACATTTTTTAAACTGTTCTGTATGCTGCGATTAAGCATTCTATGTCTACTTGTTAAGCCTATTTACTCACATATTTTTTCGCAGTAAACCAATATTCTTTCCAAGAACTTACTCTTGGTAAGTTCATCAAAAATAATAGATCTTCTTTGCCATTGTTCGTTGCTTTTAGAAAATATCTTGAAAGTTTTGTTAGAGTCCTAGCTGAAACAAATTATAGAATGAGACTATACTAAATACGAGTACTGATAGACGGTATTTTTGAAAAGTTTCTGCAAGACTTTTCAATGAATCGCACTTAAGGAAAAATACGATGATCAGTGACCTTCAGCAGTTGAAAGGTTTTCATCATTTGGTACGAGGATTTTCTTATCAACTCTTAAGTGAATATAACTGGTAGATATCAGATTTATAAAATAAAAACTATACGTTTAGGAATAAATAGTTGAAGGTGGGGTACAATTTAGGAACTATAAATTTTCAGACTTATAAACAAGGTGACGTAAGTGGCCAATTTACGCATGAATAATTTTTTTCTCAAATCTGACTAATTATGTTACCAAAGTTTAATATCGGTTTATTCATTTAGCTGTCACCAGTAGAACTATTATTCTTTGAACGATCAAATATTGTAAAACAAAACTCTCTTTTGGTTTAGGTTTCTTGTTATCAGTTGAACATCAGACAGAATTTGTTTTTAAAGTTTTGATTGGATTATACTTTGATGTAAATACGACATAAATTTACAAGTAATCTAGTAACAAAAGAACAAGTTACATATATATATGTCATAAATAAATCATTTTTTCATATGGGAGACGATTATTCAAGGGGAAATTAGTTTGATATAAGGGTAAATCTGAAGATTTCTGTGCCTCAAATATTCTGAATCAGTTACGAGACCAAAATTCAGACCAGGTCTCAGACATGCATTCAGCGTTACATTAAGCGACCATGAAATCTAGATGTCAAATGAAGTTTCACTGTATTAACTTCTTGAACAGATTTTATCTCAATTCAAAGGTTTGTAAACTGAACACTATCGAGACGATTAGGATTTAAGAAACCATCCCTAATGTTCGAATGAGTGGAAATATAAGGCTTATAATATTTCTGCGTAAGAGAAGAACACAGCAATGCAGAATATTACACACTATAAACATACTGCTAACTGTTCCTAATAAATGTTTAAAACAAGCACAATGGAAACAAATGAATGAAGATTTTACTCAGATTTCATGCGATTTGAAGAGAACAAGTGCAGTCGGTTGATAGTTTTAGTTACCGAAAGCTATCAAAACTGTTGATAAAAGCTGGGAAGTGATGTCTGTTACCTTATTATCTACATTTCATCACGAAAGTATGTTTTACTGGTTCTGTTGCGCTATTACAATCTTGTTAATCCTTTTCTATCTGTTAACGATTATGCTAAAAATGTAATTAACGAATAATTGAAACTATGTTTAGTCATATTATGTTGATCGTATAATCTCCCATTATTGTCTATTTTGTTGTATACAGTCTGTCAGAGAAGAATGTTTCATTTCTGAAATTCGATTTCTCATTTTATTTATTTCGAGTATTCACCTCTATACAGAATCATTTATGCATTTGGACTGTGTGATTTTCTTATAATAGCTTAGATTTTGCGTATAGACAATAGGAAATTCATCACTGGATAGAACGTTTTCCGTTGCCAAGATAAACCTAAGTATGTTGTTGTTTTCATAGAAATTATCGTTTTTTGTTACCTTCGCTATGTAACATGTTGCAAGATCAAAAATGCAAATTTATTCATTAAGGAAAACATGTTATCGAACAATTGATTTGTGAAAACATTTAACACTTGATATAGCTCTTTAATGTAAAAATTGTTATCTTAAAATAACTAACCGAGTAATTTATGATTTGGGTCAAATAACCGTGATGTAAATGATAACAATTGTGAAGACCAATCTCAATGTAGATGAGCAACAAAATATTCATTTTTGTCTATAATGTCTTATATTTATTTGTACTCGTTTTCGTTTGTCTAAACAGTTCAGTAGTAAAATATTCGAAAATGGACTTTATCGTCAGTCACTCGTATTTTTCAAATTTTAAGTAAAATGTGTTCGTTGTATGACTTTTTCTGTCCTGTAATTTTTATTCCATCATGACTGATTGCACTTCACTAAACACGCCCGTACCATAATAAAGGAGCATTTCTGCCGAAGGAAACTAAATTTTTCATGTGACAGTCAAAACGACAAAAAACGAAACGTCCTCCATCTTGTATAACGATAGTGTAAATAATAGTTTCTACATCATTTTGCTTGGTTGTCAGGTGAAAGGTGTTATGTTCAGTCGTCGCAATTGTTGTGCCGGAAAACGCTGATCACTTATACTCGGAACGAGGGAGCAAGGCAATTCCTGCGATGCGAAAGTAAGAACACAAAACTGGTATAAGTGAAGATTTATTAGCCCCAAACACTATGACAACGACGAATCATAATAGTCTAAAATACACTGGTTTATATATTGATTGTACACCCATTTTGATTAATAATTAGGATTAAATAACATATTCAGTTATAACAAATCACTTACTGAGCATAGTTCATGTCAAGTGAATACAAGAATATCGTTTATTATACAGAAGAAAATATTATACTGGGAAAACAATCAAATACTATACTGAATGATAATCACATTGAATTAGAAAGGAAGTAATGTTGAACAAAACTCATAATGAGTAAATCAATCAAAAATTGAGTCTTCTTTCCATCATATCACAATTATACAATAAAAATGTACGTTTAGTATTGGTTCATAAAAGGATCTCAAAGTTACCATTCATTATGTTTATCGGGTCCTAACACACCTCCCCTTTTTTGAAGATCCCGAGTTGATATCCGGATTCCAAATTTTCCGGATTCATCCTCTCCCGCGAAACAGTGTTGGGTCCTCATATACCCAAGTTACAATTAATTTGCCTGTATTTAAAGCATATTGAACAGAGAACCCAGTAAAATTGACCAGATAGTGAGGATAAACGCCATTTAATTCGAAGTCATCAGAGTTTGAATCTTCTGAGATATTGTTATCAATTTTATTGGGAGCCTCATTGGTAGATAATGGATCATTAAGGTAATCAGCATCTATAAAAATTGTATTAGGTTTCTGATCATCGTTTGATGCATCTGACATATTTTCTGGTTTAAGAGAATCTCGATAATAAGATTCGTCAGAAACTGCTATCGCTAAATGATGAGATCCATTTGCAGCAGCTGCATTCAGTGTACTGCTCGATTTATTTTCTGTTTCTTTTTGAGCGGGTACTGCAATAATTTCATGAGCGTTTAATAAGACATAGTCTTTTGTGAGTTGGACAATCCAGTGTTTGTAGATAGTGTTTCGGAGACAATGGGATTTGAACCCACGACAGGGCATGTTTGAAATGGACATTTCTGGATCACTCGGCGCATCATGAATAACTGCTATTTCGTTTGAAGTACGGTTTATCAAGGATTCGTGGAGGCTGCGTTCATTTTCCAGCCCAGCGTGCAATTGAGAAATCAATCCAACCACTTCCGTCGCATCCCCAAAGCATGTGTGATTTAACAGCTGTGTGCGTAAATTGACTAAGAACTCCAACTGTCGCTCAAGTAACAGCTGTAATCGATCGGAAGGGAGAGTCATTTTTTTAAATCAGCACCGTTTATGAAAGTTACTGTATGATTAATGACCATTGTCGTCGAAGGACACTGATGACAAATCTGGATGCTGAAGGTTGACTTTGGATTGTAATTCTTTTTACCCCGTCGCCAATTGTTGTGCCGGAAAAAAGGTCAAAATTACAAATAGAATGGAATTAATCTTAACCTCGGAATTCACTGTTTGTAATTGAATGTATGAAAAATTCATCTAAATGCTTTAGACAATTTCAAATAATAGGATTTATGTTAGGTCCTCGTATGGTATACATTTTACCATAAAATAAGTACAATTCACTACACAATGTATCGACATTATTCTGCACACAAAAGTTTGGTTATACGAATCAATTATGTAACTGAAAGTTTTCTACCTGTTCTAAATTTTTAAGATAATATGTGAATTAAACAAATTTTTTCTCTTTATTGAAGTTTTTTAAAAATTTCAGTAAATAAAATAATGTAATATTTCATCAAGACACACATATTCCAGTGTAATCTCCTAAATCACTTCTGGAATTGAGCAGAGAAATAAGCTTTTTTTAATTTCTGAAATGCTCTTCATCTTTATTAATTTTTGAGTTAATGGATTATATTGAATTAAATAATAATGCATCAGGTTAATGAAAATCTAAATGCACGTGTACTACTAACAGTCGGCAGAAAACAATGATTGCAATCGTATGTGAAAAGTTATCCATATATGTACCACGCTATTGTTTGGAGTAATTCTAGCTGTCATATTAGTTTTAGTTTGTTTCATTGAGTACTGTGTTGTTTCAGGTTTTCGCGTATAGTTTGCTTTATTTATAAAATACTGAAGCTACTTTATGTAAAATGAAATTTTAACTTACCATAAAACTTAGTTATCCCACTTATTAATAATGTATTAATTCTAGAAGAGATAGCAACAAGGTACTTTATTTATCAAATTATGTATGTACTGTGAATTATCATGACAGTAGTAAAGATTACAAACATGAAGTTTTGATCTTATAAATGACGTTTTTCCTAGTAAAACTGTATACGTTCTCTAAAATGTTGAATATGTACTGATCGCGTTACATGAAATCTATGCGTAGATTATGGGACTTCTAGTAGTAATTAGAGATTTATTTCTACATTTATACAAGAATGAACTACTTCTTGATGTTGAGTACGGTTTTCATTGTAAAGTGATATCAGTTGGTGATTTATTAAAAAATAAGCGCGCTATGAATAGCTGTAGAGTCTCACATTTCGATTTCACTACTTTTCTCCGAACAGAATCATAACGCACTAGGTACCAACACTGTTTCTATGTTCAACAAAAGAGTATGATAATTTTTTTGTTATCTGACTACTTTTATACCTTGTCTCAAAAAGAATGAGAAAGGATCCACCTTTTATGAAAGGTTATATTTGTATTTTACTCAATAACAAACCCGTTTATTATTAAATTTAAAAGTTATTATTTATTTCCTTAAGAATAATAACTGCTGTTCCGATTTTCTAAATCGATATAGTCACCTTTCATATTCAAAATCTCTTATAACATATTAGAAATCCTGAATTATAAGCACAGTATTCTTACAAATTTTCAATAACATGTAGCATAATAAACTAAGAATTATGATTCATTAAAATAGACATTTGGTTGAAACGTATCAAATTACACTGATTTTTAACACATCTGAATGCTTGTTATATAGTTACCAAGGTAACTCCCGGAAGCAAACATATATCTTTACATAAAAAAAATTATTTCCACAAAAACATAGCAAATAGTCTTACTGTTATCAGATATATCACTTAAAAGATATGCTAGAATTTTTCTATTTTAGATAAAAACTAAATCATGAGACTAAATTAAAACAAAGCTACTTGTCAACTCATCAGTGATGTAATTAATTAAACATGATAAACTAAATAATTTGGTCACAATGTGGACTGTAAAATTTGACTATATAAAATTGTTCAACAGATTCTAAGATTAATTATTAGTGCCTGATTATATAGACGATAGTGTTTTATAAGTATCGATAAAATATGAATTATTAATTATTTGAAATCATTAAAATGGTTTAAAATTAATTAAATTTTAAGTAACTAGTTTCTGGTTGATAAGAGATTTTTATTTATAATGGCAAAATGTAATAGAAAATCTTCCAATTATTTTTTTTAAAGAAACGTTTAATTATTACTAATAATTTTAATTACAATGTATTGTCAATTATAATTTTTCTTACTAAATATTTATAACCAAGTTATGACGAGTATTGTTGTTTACCTATTAAAATATCTTACTGAAAAATTATTAGTTTATGCTATGAACTAGTTAATTTCTGTATTATATATATATATATATCATCACTTTTCGGGATAAAAGTCTATTTAAGTGCGTCTAACTAAATAGTTAAGTGATTATAGTAATGACAATTCAGATCAAGGTATGTTCTGATAACGACAACACCAAAAGTAAAGTTCAACTGACTGTTATTTTAGTAAGTTATTGAAAATCCCGTATTCACTTTATTGTCATTGTAATTGATTATTGTAAAGAAACTGTGGTTTCATAGCATTATGAGTTCAGAGAACAAAACTCCATCAAAATACTGAGTAGTAATTTAAATGACTGTATTTGAATTAAAATATATTGGGCTCATTAACGCAATCTAAGTAGCAAAACATTATCTAATTATTTCAGTAACCAGTTAATTTAGTGTAACAATGAACAGATTTCAGAATTGGTTGTCCACAAACATACTTCTGTCAAATATTACTGACCTCTTTAATTAATTGTACATTTTCTACCTGTTTCTTCTAAGAATTCTTAATGATACAGTATTACTTTACACTGTCAAAGTATACTCCATATTTAAAAGTGTGTACATTATAACAATCAGTGAGGTTATTATGAATAGCTGTTTAAGATCAGTAGTAGCTGGTTTGTTTATTTCATAAGTTGTGATGTGTTAAGATCAAGGCTTAAATCGAACGTGCTATTTAGCCAAGATAATTATTATTCAATAGATAATGCATAAGCTTCATTATAATCTTAAGGAACAGCTAAATGACTGCGTTATATACTGCTGTGTTTATTAATTTATATACTTGTGGACACATATAGAGTAGTGATCGTAAAAGTTGCTGAACATGTATTAAAATAGTTGTAAAAACAAATAGGGTCAAACGACACGATAAAAGCAGATAAAAAGTACTCATTTTCCTCAAATGCTGAGTAGTGGAAACTATTCATGAAAATAATTTAAAGCCATCCTTTGTGATTTGTATAAAATGTATCTAGTGAATATACTTGGACTCCTTGTAACCCTAAGTTAATGAAAGTTCAAACTTCTCAGTGCAAAGAATAATTTGTACATTCGCTAAGAGTACTCAAATAATATTCACTTCACACAAAAAAATTTTTGATCTACATTATTTTTCCTTATTATCATCTAATATTTCAAGTTAACTTATTGAACCTTATCTTATACAAATATCTTAATGTAAATATGTGGTTAGATTGTATCAAATGCTCTGCAATAATATGTCACATAGATATGAGAAATGTCGTCTTATTGGATTATCTAAATTTATCGAAACGGTTAGTTGTTCTAAATCATCTCTGTTACCGATCCCTCAATTTTCATACTTGAATTTGAGGACTTGATCTAAAACAATCGGAAAATTCTTAAATATTTTGTAATCACTATCTCAACACAACTATAGGAATTCAGTCAGTTTTGAATTTCATTAAAGTCATTGGGGAATACACTCAACAGTTTCCGCAAACAAATATTTTTATGAATCCTATCATGTTTATTCAGTAGGATAATTTTTATAACGTTCAATCAATTTACATATAAATATTTTAGCATTATATTTATGTTGGTTATTTTATATATTACTCATAAGAATGTTTTTGCTATATTGATAATGAGCTTGAAACTTTGACAACCGTAGATAAAGGGCGGCCTGCTTGAGTTTCTGGGCTACCTGTTCCTGCCATCTAGATATTTCAACAAGTTATCTATTTTTGTTTGTTTTAATATATCATTATGTTTATTAATCGCATGACCTATTCTGCTGCGTTTCTGAAAAGTGTACAACCTTTCGTTGTCAAAGTTACAAAAAACTCAATAAGAGACAATGTGGTTGCTGGCAATATACAACGAAAAGAATGCACATTATTCAAATGTTCATTCACTGAACTGCTAACATCTAACTGGCGATCACTCAATATTTATCGCCAGGACCGACCAAGAAGAAAGAAACGGAAACTTGTTGAAATACTTTACGCTGAGAATTCTATATTGTACCAACAATATAATATTGAATAAAGCTAATAATAATAATAATAATTTCAGATGTTTATTAAGATATAAACCTATATGTCACTGATTTTCTATTTCGCATTTGTTTCTTTTTTGGCCAATACATTAAACTGTTAATTTTCTAAGAAAATAATCACATTTTACAACTTATTAGATAGAAAGCAAAAACATTAAAGGATCATTTCATTATTGAATAAACAGTTAACCAAAATATTCATTCAAACACTTAAACTCTCTATACTTTATGCACATAACCGGTTTTATGAATTTATGTTTTATGTACTATTGTGAATTAACTAAAAAATAAGTCTCATCTATATCACCTTACATCTTTCCTACGTTTTATGCTTTCACTGAAAATTTTATTGGTGAATAACTGTCACTTCATTTTCTGTTCTGCATTGTTCTGAAACCTAATCACTCATAAATGTTAGTGATCTAAATCTTGCCCCCAAGTTACACCTCAGACAAAAGTTTACAACTACATTCGTTTTAAATGTTATCCAAAATAGTCTGTAACATTTCTCCGATAGTATCGGTTATGGGTATTGGCTGGAAATATGTATATTACATTATTATACTAACATACAATTTGGTGTGTGCTTTTCAGTCAAATAGTGGTCAGACAAGATATATATTTGTAAAGAATACTAAATCTAGTTAATATCATAGTCCTAATGACCATGATAATTCAGCGAACGTTTTATAAACCGATATATGATTCCCCTTAATATAGCTCAATGTTTGACTTCATCCATCGTCAGTGCATTGATAAACGATATGTAAAATTTTATTTACCTCTTGACTTACAAATTTTTTATTCACCTACTTCAACAGTAGACTTTAATGTGTTTGAATGCACTTATCTTATTTTTAAACGAAAATTTATTTTTCATCTGTTTTACTAAGTTTATTGAAATTGACAGATTATTATAATCATTGTAATTTATTTACTGCATATACAAGCTTTACGCATGAGTAGTGTTTAAAGCAAAGAGTAGTATATAATTGACAGAAATATATTAGTTTTATTACTTTTTACCCGTTTTATCGATAATTCAGTGAGTAATATATCACTTATGGATAATCTGCTGCTTGTATGGAGTAGTTGTTTTGTTTTTACCAAGTATCACCAATCTGAACTTATGCAGAAACATGAAACTATCAAACGAAGGTAAACTGGCGAAGAGTTACTTGAGAGAAAATAAATGTTCGCAAATAATGAGACTAGTTGGTGAATCATCCTATCAAATAATAATTATAAGACTAGAACAAACTCAAATACATAACTTATGTTTTAAATCTGTAAATTAAGTAGAAAAAACTGCCTACTGACCTGATCGAAGGCAATAAATGTGTCATATATATTTATGTATAATTAGTTTCTTCATTTAAAACCATCAGTTGAATTTTTTTATTTCAGCTTTTAAGTATTGTCTTGTGAAGTTACCTGTTCCGAAATTCGAATGTCAAAACATCAAAATTACCCATAAATCTGCACAGCCGATATAAGCTTAAAAATATCTCTGACATTTGAAAATAGTCTACTATTCTGGTTTCTAACCAGTTCCGTACCCCGAATTCCACTCATCAGTGATTTTTCACGACTTTTAACATGTATTTCGTGCATCAGAATGATAATGGTTCAGATCATTTACGAAATACTTATTTTGATTAACTAATGTCAATTAATGTACCATTTGTAATTACTTACTTACTTACACCTGTTACTCCTCGTGAAGGAGCATAGGTCGCTCACCAGCATTCTCCATCCAACCCTGTCCTGGGCAATCCTTTCCAGCTCCTTCCAGTTGTAATTCATCCTTTTCATATCTGCTTCTATTATCCGACGTAATGTGTTCTTTGGCCTTCCTCTTTTCCGCTTCCCTTCAGGATTCCAAGTTAGAGCTTGCCTCGTGATGCAGTTTGACGATTTGCGTAATGTATGTCCTATCCATTTCCATCGTCTTTTCCTAATTTCCTCTTCAGCTGGAAGTTGGTTTGTTCTCTCCCACACAAGGCTATTGCTGATGGTATCCGGCCAATGGATGTTGAGTATCTTGCGTAGACAGCTATTTATAAATACTTGTACTTTCTTGATTGTGGTTGTTGTAGTTCTCCAAGTTTCAGCTCCATACAGTAGAATTGCCTTGACGTTCGTATTGAAGATTCTCACTTTGATATTGGTTGAAAGTTGTTTTGAGTTCCATATGTTCTTCAATTGTAGGAATGCGGCCCTTGCTTTGCCAATCCTCGCCTTTACGTCTGCATCTGAACCTCCATGTCTATCGACGATGCTTCCCAGATATGTGAAGGATTCTACATCTTCCGGAGTTTCGCCATCAAGGGTGATTGGATTGCTGTTCTCCGCTTTGAATTTGAGGACCTTGGTTTTCCCTTTGTGTATGCTGAGGCCTACTGATGCAGAGACTGCTGCTACATTGGCTGTCTTTATCTGAATCTGTTCACGTGTACGTGATAGGAGGGCTAGGTCATCTGCGAAGTCCAGATCGTCTAATTGGTTCTGAGTTGTCCATTGTATTCCGTGTTTTCCTTCAGATGTCGAGGTCTTCATAATCCAGTCGACCACCAGAAGAAAGAGGAAGGGAGAGAGTAAACAGCCTTGTCTGACTCCGGTCCTTACTTGGAATGCATCTGTCAGCTGTCCTCCATGCACTACTTTGCACTGTAGTCCGTCATATGAGTTCCGGATAATATTGACAATCTTCTCAGGAACTCCGTAGTGTCGAAGAAGTTTCCATAATGTCCTCCTATCTACACTGTCGAATGCCTTTTCATAATCAATGAAGTTGATGTATAGTGACGAGTTCCACTCAACTGATTGTTCGACGATGATCCGTAGTGTTGCAATTTGGTCTGTGCACGACCGATCCTTTCGGAATCCAGCTTGTTGGTCTCGAAGTTGGGCATCTACTGCATCCTTCATCCGGTTCAGCAACACCCTGTTGAAGACTTTCCCTGGTATTGACAGTAGTGTAATGCCTCTGTAGTTTTCACATTTGCTCAGATCTCCTTTCTTTGGAATCTTGATGAGGTGTCCTTCTTTCCAGTCCATCGGCACTTGTTCCTCCTCCCAAATCTTTTTGAATAGAGGGTAAAGCATGCTTGTGGTTACTTCGACGTCTGATTTCAGTGCTTCAGCTGGTATGTTGTCGGGTCCTGCTGCTTTCCCGTTCTTGATTTGTCTGACGGCCATTCTAATTTCTTCCGTCGTTGGTGGGTTGACATCTATAGGAAGATCTGTGTGTGCTGCTTCGATGTTCGGTGGATTCATTGGAGCCGGCCTATTCAGGAGTTCCTCGAAGTATTCTACCCATCTGTTTCGCCGTTGTTGAATTTCAGTGATTGGCTTGCCTTCTTTGTCTTTGACCGGCCTCTCTGGTTTACTGTATTTCCCTGATAGTTTCTTCGTTGTATCGTAGAGCTGTTTCATATTTCCTTCTCTAGCAGCTTTTTCTGCCGTCGTTGCTAATTCTTCCACGTATTTCTTCCTGTCGGCTCTAATGCTCCTCTTCACTTGCTTGTTTGCTTCTATGTATTCAGCTTGTGCTTGGACTTTCTCTGCTCGTGTTCGGCTGTTGTTAATTGCTGTCTTCTTGTTCTTCCTTTCTTTGATCTCGTCCAGTGTTTCTATAGAGATCCATTCCTTATGATGGTGTTTCTTTAGGCCCAGAACCTCTTGACACGTTGAAGTCAATGTTTCTTTGATGCCTTTCCAGTTGTCCTCCATGGTGGTTTCTTCTTCCTTCAGTAGATCTTGAAAGGCTTGGAATCTGTTGTTGAGAGCTATCTTGAATTCATTGAGTTTGTCAGTATCTCGAAGGAAGGCTGTATTGAACCTTTGTATTGCTGTTTGTCCACTTGTCCAGTTCTTTTTTAGCTTCAGTTTTAAATTGGCTACAACTAGGTGGTGATCTGAAGCTACGTCAGCTCCTCTCCTGGTTCTCACATCTTCCATTGTCCTTCGGAATTTTTTTGATGCAAATATGGTCTATTTGGTTCTCTGTAGTGTGGTCCGGTGAGATCCATGTAGCCTTGTGTATACGTTTGTGTGGAAATATTGTGCCTCCTATGACTAATTTGTTGAATGCACACAAATTTGCAAATCTTTCTCCATTTTCGTTCCTCTCTCCCAGTCCATGTCGTCCCATAATATCTTCATATCCAGTGTTGTCTATTCCGACCTTGGCATTTAGATCTCCCATCAGAATGGTGAGGTCCTTTCTTGAGCATTTCTCTATGATTGACTGCAGCCGCTCGTAGAATTGATCTTTAATGTCGTCGTTGCTATCATTGGTGGGTGCATAACATTGGATAATATTCATTAAGATCCCCTCCTTCTTTGTTTTGAATGATGCTTTGATGATTCTGGATCCGTGGGATTCCCATCCTACAAGTGCATTTCGTGCTACTTTGGACAGCATTAGAGCAACTCCCTGTGTGTGTGGAGCATTTTCCTCTTCGTGACCGGAGTATAGCAGCATCTCTCCCGTAGCTAGCCTTTTCTGTCCAGCTTGAGTCCAGTGGGTTTCGCTGATTCCCAGTACTGCCAAGTTGTATCTCCTCATTTCCGTTGCTATTTGGCTGGTCTTCCCGGTTTCCCACATTGTTCTAACGTTCCATGTACCTATAAAAATTGTTGCTCTGGTTGTTAGAAGGGGCATCGGCCTCGTGGCTTCCGAAGGAATTCGGCTTTCACCATGAAGCGTCATAATTCTTCTAAATGAAGACCTTCTAACTCTCAGGGCAGAGTTAAAATGGTTTGAATTATTTTTTCTGGTAAGCGTTTTTTTAGCGAGTTAGTTTTCTACGGGATGGGGACGCTAACCCCATGCCCAACCCTCCTCCTTTACCCGGGCTTGGGACCGGCAGTAACTCTAGAAGAGCTACAGGCGGAGTTACCATTTGTAATGAATGATTAGTATTACAATATCAGTAATGATTCGTAATCACAAGTGGACAACATATTTCTAAAGGATTCATATTTCATAAACCTTATGGATCTAAATTTCTGACAAGAAAACGAATGATATTCGTATAACTGAACTGCGGTTTTTACGGATTTATGGAATCATTATTTTGTAAAAGATTAGTACTTAAGTTCATAATTACTGCGATTACATTATAATGATGTTTCAAGTAAGGTCAGTTAGAAAATGATATGCTGTGTATTGTTAGAGACGCATGGGCGAATATTAGAAAGTCATTCAGTGCATACTTAAAATTATAGCCATGATAACTGGTATCCATTTGTAATAAAACTAACCACAATTCCGTCCTTCTTACTTCCATTATGCATAAAAATTTAGTTTTGTTGAAATATACAATGAAAAAATTCATGATTTACTTAACAATACAAAGGAACATTCATCAATGCGTATTCGTGAACATCCTGATGATGGACCATATGTCGAAGGTAATGCTTTTTAATTATTTATTTTTTAAAACAACATTCTTCAGATCCAGGAAAATTAATGAAACATTAAACTAATGATTTTGTTTTATACAATAGTTTACCAATAGCATATTTCGATGTATTGACGTAAATAAGAACAAAATAGCTAGAATATCAGTACCGTAAGCATATAGAATAGACACAATACTAGGCTGTGTTGTAATAGATAGAAGTGAAGTTAACGTTTGTTTTAGTCACTAAATTATATCACGAAATCCAGACCACTTATCGGTTGGTCAGTAACTTAATTCTCGAACATGTCGAGCACTGGTAAATTGTATAAGAAGTAGGTTTGGAATTAGTTAACATTAATTATTTACTACTAGTTTTACCGCTATAATATACCTTTTTATTTTTAACAGGTTTAACAAAAGCAACTTTGACTGATGTTAAGACTTTACGTACAGTCATTGGTAAAAGTATTAAAAATAGGTAAGTGTCGTAAATTGCTTATATTCTTCAACAGTATCAAATATGTAGCACGACTAGTGTATGAGGGTCATATAAAATGCTAGAGAGAGTAAGTTCGTCATATTTAAGCTGTTTTACCGAGCAATACTTACTAAGACGTCTAAGTTTATGAAATTAAGCTGTTGAATATTAGTGTTTTTTTATATACCGGTGACCTTTTGTACAACAAATAAATCTAATCTTATTAGAAAGTGATGTTTTTTACAATAAAGACAATAGTTAGTTTATATGTTTGGAATATATGTTTCCTACAATAAGTGTTCAATTGTCTGAAGCGCTGAATTTTTGAGTCAAAATTCATTTTAATTAGTTTCTAAAATGTGTAATTTAAGTGACTATAGATTTACTTATCTTATGATAAATAGTAACACAACTAAAATGAATTTTAAATGCTGTTCACAGTTACCTGAACCGTTACACATTATATTTTGTTATGTTTTTCTGCACTTCAGTCATATCTCTAGCAGTGGCAATGAACTAATACATGTACCAATAAATTTATTTAAATATTCATATTAGACTATCAAAAATTTCAATAGATAATTTTTTCGTAACTAACTGAATACTGTGGGCAAGAGATGCTTCGATCATTATAGTTATAAGAAGGAAAAATTCAAACCAAACAAAATTTTTACGGATTTCCATATTTAAGTTATTGCTTGAGATAAGATTATTACTTTGATGAATTTTTCTATAATTCAGGAAATGTGAAACTAAAAGCACCACATATGTATTGCGTCAAAGTACTTTGAACGTAAAACCATAAATTTCTGTAGGGAGGAAGATTTCATATCTTTACTAGTTATCTGGCAATTTTAATGCCTAACGATTCAATCACGCACTTGTTCAATATTTTTGGACATAACTATGTTATCCATTTGCCTGTTTCAATAGGTTTTTTATATTACAAAGTCTTATTCTGTATTCCTCCAGTTTGTAACATCTCTTTCCTGATAAAAGTCAATCTTAAACTAAAAAATATGACATACTGTCAAGTAGTCTTTATGTGTGGTTTTTTTAATTACATAAATGTTATTATTTTCATATTTACTCCCAAGACTGTTTATCATTTGGCAAAGTTAGGACTAATAGTCTTTTAATGAAGTTACATTTTAATAAAGTCACATTTATACAATAATCATATGCCATTACCTATGATTTTTTTTCCGTAAGTTTAAAACATGAACATTCTTCAGTGATCTTTATTTCAGACTAAAAATAATCCATTATGCACAGTATCCTTTCCAAAATTTACTACATGGTAACTGCATTGTGTTAATTCTAGCCGACTGAGACAATAAAATACTGTAATTGCCGTATTAGTTGGAATAAATATTTTCTGATTCTGGAAATGAGTTGTTCATATAGGTTTTTCACTAATGGCTTAAGAACTTATACGGCAACATTATACATATATTAGTTAAAATGTTTGAAGAGGACCTGCTTGAATATGGAACTATTTTGATAGCCTAAGATTATATTTTAAACTTTTCCAGTAAACTTGCATAATAATAACAATGTATAAATCACTAGAAAAATATCTCTCAAACAAGTTTATTCTCAAAGTAGAGCTGGATTATTTATGGAGATATAGTGACACGCTATTTATAGGAAATTTATTTACATTGTCCTTCACAATTTTATGAATGCAGAACAGTGTGAATCAGTTGACATTTGTGGGGTAATCTTTTCTCGGTACTCAGACAGACATTAATTTTATGAGTTAACCCTAAACATAACTGGAAAATCAAGAAACATGGGTGTGTGAAAATAAATGATCTTGATCTGCTTTAAAGAAATTTAGTAACGTAGTGTTCGTAAAAATGAACTCGAGGGCTTTAAGACATTGAGATGTTGAAAAAGTTTTACAGCTCAAATGTATGATTTAGGTGGAGTTTTGTTCTTTGAGCTCAAAGTATCTACGTTAAAGATTTTGTGCGATTTCGACGAAAATCTTTTGCTTAGTATAGTGTTCAAGAAGTTAAATTACGATTTCTGGTGAAATTGATTGTATAATCTACATCGGTCAGGTTTCCGTATTACGCATTAAAAATTATGATACCCTATTTGTATCAGTTTTCATAGAACTAACAGTAATTTAAAAATTTTATTTGTTGTGTGGTATTTTTAGAACTACAGCCGCTAACCACAATCACGAAAAAAGTAGCAGAAGTCACGTAATTTGCACACTGTATTATCATGAGGTAGGTTTATACTATGTAATACCAATATCCATCAACAAATCAATATTATGCCGTAATATAAGAGTGAATCTCTGAAAATATTTTTGTTATGTTGTTAACATCATAAAAGTAATCAACACTTGCCTGGTTATAGTAATTTAGAAGAATTTTGTTTACGAACGATTCACAACATTTGTGTATTTATATGATTTCATAAAAATATTACTTCTAACTTGTTTTATTTTTGTGAACAAGCCACTATTTTATTATCAGATTTCGCAATAAACGGAAGTGATAAATAGTAAGCACACTGAAGTGCCATTTTTATTCGGCACTAAGAAAAATTTCTATGTTCATTATTTGACTTTTCTAAGCCTCGTTAATTTATCCGTTACTTGAAAAAATAAGCTTCCTAATTTTCCATAATAATTTACTTAGACTGTTCATTTGTTAAAGAATTACTACTTCTAATAGGATTTCTTTCAATAATCGTCTGACTTATTCTTCTCAATTCCCAGTTATATATGATCGATTAAATATTACTTCCGCTATATGTAAACACTTTGACCTTCTAACGTACTTTTCTATTAAACATTTCTTAATTAAGCTAACGAATTTGCTTCCAGTAAGTATTCTGGATAATAAAAAGTTCGTCCATCCAAATCTATACCAGAAAATATGCTTTTTCAGATAAGTAATTGTTTATTAACTTCATTATGTTGATTAGAAAAGATAAATTCGCATATTTTATTTCGTACAAAACGATCAGCTTGCAAGTACGATATGTAACACGTAGGTGATGCAAGTAAGCAAAACACTGACGGCTTGGAAAGATACCTCATGAAATCATAAAAACTGTTCACAATACATTTGCTTTCAAATAAGTTATGATTCGATAACTCGTTAGGCACAAACATTGCCAAATATTGTTTATGTCTCAGGACAGTGTATCAATGCGACCATAGGGGCAAATTAAAACAATAGAACATGAAATATCAAGTAAATGAAATCTGATTTTTTTATGTAAATAGAAAATGCAGTTTCTATTAAAGTTATGAGTGGTTTTAGTGCTAGAAAATCGTATCCCAAAAATTTGATTTACGTTTATTTTAGGAAAGATCTGGAAATGATTTTCCAAGAACGATAAACAGTAAACTCTGTCTAATTGATTTGGCTGGAAGGTAGGTTTCCAAAACATTTTATCTACTAAAATTTTATTATGTATTTAAATTATTTTCATGCTCATGAATCGCCTGATGACAACGTTTTCACTTCTCCTACAAGTAGTAAACAACTTGCTATTGGATTAGCTGAATACATTTAGACAATTTCACGAATTACCTGTGACAGAATATTCAAAAATATAGACGGTATATAAGTTATAGAGGGGTGGCTTGATTATTCAGGGACTCGGATTTTAATAAATGAATCAAAAATTCAAGTCACATTACTAGCACTAAGATAAAGAGTGTGGTTTACAGTCAAATATATTAATCTGAACTTCGCAAATAAGTCACGTTATACAAAAATCGACATTTAATCACCATTTACAATAAAATTCGGATATTATCATTAATTTTTTATCTTACCGAACATATCATTTTAGTTGAGTTTTAAACAAAAAACGAATATGACAGAGTGTGCTAATTCAGTGTTTTGTTTCAGTTAGAAGTAAACACTTAAACCAGTAACAAAATGGCCTCAAAAATTATGATAGTATTAATTTTATTTACGCATGTATTTTTAAAAATCTGTTTCAACCTTATGATAGTTATTTTTCCATATAAATCATTTCATGAAAGTTATCCTATTTTATACTAAAAGAAATAGCATCTTATGTTGCTCGTTTCAAAACTGAGGAATAAATTAAGTAATCTCATAAATTCTGAAGTTCATTAGTTTATCAGTAATGAGAATTCAGCCAGTGTTCAAACAGTCAAACGTGTTAGACCATCCAATGATTCAGCAGTTTATTAACTTTACTTTTCTGCTTTAGATTGTCCTTAAAGACGTTTCTATTGAACTACCTTCCTATTGTAAACATTCAGTCATTAGTGACGAATTGGTTTTATTCTGGTTTCAATAGTAGTGATCATTATATTGAATATAAAAATGAGCATTCCACTAACTGAGGCTAACTGATCTAATTGTCATAATTATCTACGTCATCATCATATTTTGTGATCTATATGCTTAGATCTTTCATTTAAAAGGCATTCACTCAATCAATATGTTGAGTTATAAGGTGACCAATACATGTTTGTATATATACAGTTAAGATTTCAATATTTTTTTGATAATTATTTTAGTGAACATGTACATAATTTGAATGACAGTAAACGTTTCAATGAAGGTCGAAAAATCAACCTATCCTTATCATGTTTGAGTACAGTTATCGGAAAACTAGGTGAGCTATACATAACATTTGTATGTTTTAACTTTAGTGTATCTGTGGACGTGGTGTGGAAGCGTTTGATACGGTATCCGTGCATTCCTTAAACCCGTTAAGTTCATCTTCTGTCAATTCATATAACAAACCTGTTCGTATTCAAATATTGTGTTTGATTTCTAGTAATCCTGACTTTATTCCATCGATGTAATTAAATGCACGACGTTTCTGAAAAAGATAACTTTGGAGGATGTAGCTACAACAAAGTGACTTCCGGTGTGATTTATTTTCACAGCTTATCAAAAATGTGATTCAGGCTGGACAAGTCTCATAAACCCAATCCTTATCCTTATTGTCACTTGACCCTTGCTTGTCTTTAAATAACAGAAAAAAGTTAATGTCACTGGAGAAGAATGGACCAACAATTGATTTAAGGATTTTCTCATTAACTAATAACTGACAACTGTTATTGCGCCACACAGAGAAAAACATATTTACTTCAAAATATTCAAGTCTTCAAAGTTCGTTTATCATACTTATCAATAATCAAGGCAAATCAAAGAGTTCCACGTAAACAGAAATATCTTCGAAATATTTTTTGCATCGTTCCTATTGTATAGTTATATGATATTATTGAACTTTTGTGGAACTATATAGAGTACTAAAATTTGATTAGACCTAATTCACAAATTTGCAGTCTTCCAACACGTTTAGCACACTTCATAAATAATTTATGTAAGCAAGTAAACATAATATGAACAACAAGGGAATTCATGAGGTTCAAAAATGGATTTGTCAAAAAAACGCAACTGGTATGCTTTGTACTACATGATAATGCACCATTAATTTGGTTGAACCGGTTAAAGAGGCACTTTACGTCTCAAAGTATCCAGTCAGCCATGGTAGGCTTCTATGAATGATTTATTCTAGCTGTTCGTCTTTAATCATTGATCAGGTGATATTCGTTCATGACGAAAACTTTTCTAACCAAATGAATTATCCACATCTGATATTTCCAGGTATTTATTATTTTGACTTTCCACCCCGCAATTATTCATTATGGACATTAGTGCTGATTAGATTTCCAATATCTCGAGATTCAAGGAAACAAATATTAATTATGAATTTCAGTATTCTGTTCGACTGATGAGTCAGTTATTTGAAAGCTAGCTATTAATGTACAATACACTTAAATAAGGCTAGGCGTCACTTGTATTGTAGTTTGATCCCTTTCATATTAGGTGTTTTTTTTTGTTTGGCTGAGTTTGCTTCCACAAGTTCACCACGCAGTTGTTTGTGTTTTCTTCCGTGAGTGGTTTTGGAATCTTGACTATTTTTTTTCCCGAGAGTTCTTTTCTTTGTTCTCTGGATCGTCCGCACGATACCTTGATGGCTGATGTCAAGATTGCCAAATATTCTGATGTGAATATCATCTCTAGCCTCTCTTTTTGATCATCCATGACATGTTTTCATTTGTAAATCCTGTAGTGTGTATTAGTTATCATTAGGTGTACTAATTGCCTTCCACTTTGCTCAGCTCTTCTTCATACCGTTGGGAAGTTGATTGGAGGTCTTTATCCTAAACTTGTTGGCAGAAAATGCCGACGAAGACACTCGTGTAAAGAATACTGTTGTTTTTGAGTGGAAGCCTGACTTTTGGCGAAATTCTCCCATTTTCGAACAATGAGAAGAGTGCTGTGCTCATATGATTTTGAATTGGTGGCGGATGCAGTAATCACCAGAACCGACATAGTAAAACTGGGAACTCAAGTATATATGAAGCCGAGTCACATCTGTTAAACTCTCAATTACAATATCAACAACCCAAGAACTCACAAAATCAACTGTGTACAAACCTTATTCAAGAGGAGGAGGACACACTACAACATGCTTGCGGCGCGGAAAAATGAATAAAAATATCTGAAGACTATCTTTCTAAAGAACAGTTACCCAATCAACTTTGTAGTCGCTTAGATTCGTTAATCGATCACGGTGGTAAACGTCATTACATAAATCCCAACAGTGTTTGAAATCAGAAGACAATAAGAAGCAATGACTACAGTTTATTAGCGGATAGCACAGATCACAAGGCTACAAGCACATCGTGCTAGTTTAAAGACGAGAGGCGAATGTGTGTGTATGCGAGGAAATTAATGGTCAAACCGAATATGGTGCAGAGAGGAAAGGCAAAGACTAATAATAGGAGTGCATGTATACATGGTAAAGAGAATGACTCATCGAGCGTTACTTAAGGATATTAACATTTCAGCTAGAGAGATATGTGCGTAGGGTGTCAGTGATCAAGCGTACACGTTTATACAGAAATGGTTGTGATCATAGTAGTACAAAGAAATGTTCGAATTGTTATTGTCCGAGTAACATTGTCTGTCAAATAAGTTAATAAAAGGGCTTAACAAAATTTTACCATAATCGAAATTGATCGTAGGAAAGGTACCATAATTTCAAAAAATAACAACCAAACTCAACAGTGAAAACAAAATTAAGTACAGAAACCAACTTACTGATCATCCTACCATACGTAAAAGACATAAGAAATTATGAATAGATTATGGAAGCCTTTTAGATTAGGTGTATCACACAAGCTAACAGAATCACTTCAATCAATCCTGTGAAAACCAAAGAAATAACAAAGGAAGAAAAACCGAAAATCATCCGACTGGAAACATTTTGAGATCTTGGATAGAGGAAGTTCTAAAAACACTGGAGAATCGTTAGAGGCTTGGCGCTTAGGTAAATCAGCAACCAGTAAATACATTGAAATCGACTTGATCTACTAACCAATTAGGAAAAATCATGGACAAATATCGGACCGAGAATCAAATCAATGGGAGATGCAATCAAAATAAAGTAAACAATGACAGGGTAAATGTCAGTGATAGCCAATCAAAATCGAGATCTACAGGATAGGCTGTGAGTTATATGTGGAGGAATTCGAACACTTCAGTTCTACCAGAAGTTTGTGCTGATGATGTTGTTCAGAAGAACGATGAAAGTTCCACGACGAAACCATCTAGCTCGGAAAATTGGACTTCACCAAAACTTTATCCACTCCACTTTTAATTTTTGTTGTGTGGTTTCCGGCTTGAAGTGACGTATTATATGTAGTAAGCTGAGAACTCAGAGGCTCATACACTTTTCTGCTAAGTAGCGGTTATCAGTCTACAAAATGAAATATTTTCATGTTTATTCGCTTATATCATTTTGGTGAGTTCAGCTTATTATGTTAACCATAATCTCTTTATGCAATTGGTTCCCTTTATGAATTTAAATAAAGCAAGAACAAATATTGGTGCAGAATGGTATGAATTCATATTATTTCGAGGTTTCTCGTCAGCTGCTTACAAACCAAAAAATGTGATAGAATTTTTACATTGAGATAGAGTGAAAACAAATGACATAGATGAGTGTAAATAACTGGGTTACAATAATAACTATATATATATATATATATATATATATATATATATATATATATATATGCTAGAACAGGTCAGAGGTCAAAAGGAATTAATTCGGGTTGGGTGGTGTAATAATGGAATTGAATAACCATAAGATAGGTTACGTAATAATAATTAAATAGAATTTGAAAAGTTAGGATAATTTAGGAGGATCAGGTGGTGGAAATGCGTAAATAATAATGTGGTTTAAGAATTATGTAATAGGGGAGGAATATAAATATTTTAAAATAAATAAAAATAAAATAATAATAATAAAGGGTTACCAGGGTAGTGATAAGTTAATTAAAGTCTCTTTTTGAATGCATAAGTCAGGTTTAAGTTTTTTGATCATAATCGCTTCAGCAAAACGGAGGGTGGTCGTACTTCTTTGTCTATTGATAACTTTGAAAGCATGAGGAATGTCGATGGTGTGCCCGGTGTCAAGTAGATGTCGAGCTATTGCACTGTTAAAAGCCCTGGTCCCACGCAACCTCAAGTTTTTTGGAACATGCTCAGAAATGCGGACATGCACTCTTCTCTCAGTTCTTCCAATGTATGTGCTTTGGCACGTACATGTAAATTGGTAGATGCAGTTGGAGCTACTAAGAAAAGAGGGCTTGTCGATTTTGGTTTGTTGAAGTGAGCAGTTCGTTTGCCATACTGTCATAAGTTTTGCTGCTGGGTAGGTGACTTTCAACGCAGAGTTTATTCTGTGATTGATTATTCCAGCGATTTCATCACCTTTGAAACGTAAGTGTAAAAAGCAGGTTTTTCTTTCTACTCCATCGTATTTTGTATGAGGATTGCTTTTTGCATATTTCTGGATAAATTTCAATGGGTATTCATTATCGCGTAGAACATTAGTAATCAGATTAATTTCATCATCAAGGTATTCTTTTGAACAGATTTTTTGAGCGCGGTCAAAAAGGGTTCGTACAATACCCTTTTTGTAACTCATTGGGCAGAAGCTGTGGTAATTGAGATAAAGACCACTCCAGGTATTTTTGTGGTGAATATGTCTACGTAATTTACCATCAGATGTTCGTCGGATCCCAACATCAAGGAAATGGAATTTGTCTTCAGCTTCTTGTTCCATAGTAAACTCTATGTCCTCGTGTGCTTTATTAAATAGATCGAGTAGCTTAATGGCGTGATCGTGATTGTTGCAGACGAGGAATGTGTCATCAATATATCTGCAATACAGTGTAGTACCATCGATTACGTGCTTAGGCTTTTTTTGTTCTAGGTTTCCCATAAATATATCGGCAAGAATTGGGCCCAATGGGCTACCCATGGCAACTCCATCGATTTGGCGGTAAAGGACATTATTGAATTGAAATTGTATGTTTTTTGTACATAAGAAGAGAAGCTGTTTAAAATCATGGATTGGTAGGGGTAGAAGTTCAGGATAATCACATATGATCTCTATCGTTTCTTCCAAGGGGATGTTTGTGAAGAGCGATGAGACGTCAAATGAAACCATAAATTTATCGGAAACATTTAGGTTGTCGAGTTTTTGTACAAATTCAAAACTATCTTTTAGACTGTAAGGTGTTAGTTTCTTTCGTATTGGTTCAAGGCACTTTGTCAGCCAGCGGGCGAGTTTATGGAAAGGCGAATTGGCCATGGATAATCTTGGTCTAATCGGGATATTGGGCTTGTGAGTTTTGGGTAGGCCGTATAAGTACGGTAATTGTGATCCTTTAGGTTTAAGTTCATTGTATGTATGATTATCTATTAGATTTCTCTTTAGGAGACCTCTCAGTTTATTTACAAGTCGCTTCTCTGTCGTCTCTGTTAAATCTTTCTGGGTATTATCGATGATAAATCTAGTGGAATCATTTAAAGTAGACATTATTTTACTAATATATTCGTCTCTGTTAAGAACGACTACACCGGAACCCTTATCTGGACGAAGTAGCATTATTGTTTCATCTTTCACAAGTTTTTTTAAAGCTAGTTGGTGATCTTTAGTCAACACTTTCGATTGTGGGGTTGGTGTCGTTATGTACTGGTTTGTAATGTCAACTAGTTTCGATTTCAACCAACTATGTTTTTCATCGTTCATGGGTTTCAGTTCTGACAACTGTTGATATAAATACTCAAACTGGGTTTCAGTGTCTATTCTGTTGCATTTTTTCGGAATGTGAAATTTAAATCCAAGGGAGAGTGATTCAGTTTCAATTCGAGTTAGTTTTTTACTGGATAAATTGTGTACGTATTTTTCTGGATTCGTAGAAAAGGCGTTATGTTTTTGTTCTTTCATAAGGGTTTTGGTTAATGTCTTTAGGAATTTATGACTGGTTTTGGGCTGAACATCGTGAATGAAATTCATGAGTTTGATTCTGCATACAATGTTTAGATCCATAATAATTTTGTCATAACCGAGTGATTCTGTTTTAAGTTTTGAGATAAGTTCCTTGGTACATTCAATTTGAGATTTTGTGACGCGTCGAAGATTTTTTAAGGAAGGAGGTATTTTGCAAGCACGGACAGCTTTAATAATATGACGAGGAAAGCAGCCATCATTCAAGCAACGTAACAGAAACTTTAATCTTGTTGTTTCTCTCGATATCCTCTTTAATTTTAATTTAGCTGAAAGAAGTTCAATCTTTACCAATGATTCGGAACTGGCTGCACATAGTAGTCAGTCCACGTTGAATAGTACCAGAAGTTCTCACCATTCTAGTACTCATTACAGCAGTTCATTTCATATTCCTTATCGAAATTCCAAGTTAACATGGCTGTTAAGAGATTCTTTGGGCGGAAATTCACATACCACAATGATAGCAAGTAAATAAACTATCAATATATTTATTGTTGTTGTGATTTTAAAATGTTTAACGATATCAGTTTTCGTATAAACTTCATGCAAATCGGCTTCATGTAAGTTTCTAATGAATAAGATAACGGATCAGTAAAATAATGTTTTATCACGTAGACGGAAAATATATGGATAAAAAACAATATTCAAATGACATAATTATGAGTTACACTAATAAAACAGGTCAGCAGTAAATAAAATTATGATGGGATAAAACATACTATTCTCTGAAGTTGCGTAGCAGGAATGAGTCTATTGATTTATTTTAACTTACTGCAAGGAAGTGCATTATTTTTTCCTGTACAGAATATATAAAAACAATTAAAGGTTTAAAAAAATATTTTAAGTCTTTTACTTAAGTTGTATAATTTACAAGAGCACTTAAGATGTCATTTATGTCAGCTCAATCATGTTTAAAATCCTTTTAATTCGAGAATATTTAATTTTAAATTTTACGGTAGGTCTTGATTGTATTGATGTGCTTGAATAAATTATTTAATTAGGGTTCACCAGGAAACGAATAAATCTACTAACGATACTTTTCAACCCCTTAAGTACAAACACAGAGTTTCTTTGAGCTCCCTAAAAAATTTATGATAATAATAGCCCTGTTTTCAAAAAATCCGTTTATGTCAAGGAAAATTCTAAACTTTTTCCAACAACATTAACCATTTTAAAAATCGAATCAAAAAACCTTACACTATGCGTAGTGAAATATCTTTGTCAAGGCTGAAGATAAAATACAGATAGGTAATATTAGGCAATAGATATGGAAGAATTTCAAGAATCATTGATGAGACTGATTCTTTATATATGAATTTTGTAGAAGTGAAAACTGAGAAATATATATCAACAGATAACTAAAATTGTGAATTTGTTGTCACACTGTATGTATAATTTATTACAAGGAAGATAAACTATCAAAGTTGAAAAGGCAGGGTTTTTTATTTAAGGAATAAATCGCTATGTTTCACAACCAGATATTAGGAAAATACGCCACTAAGGCAATATAACAATAATGGCATCTTTAAACTCATTTCGTATTGTTTATTTGCATCTTCCCATTGCTGTTTAATACTGTGATTGATCAGTCTCTTATTAACATAAATGCATCATGTGCGGATTGCTTCGATCGATTGCAGTTCTAAATATAAATGGGAAGATTCAAAAAAGCAATACAAAATGAATCTGAACTTCACCCCATTGCACAAGCTAGTATCTACCAGGACTCAGTAGCTGAGGAGATAACGTGGTAACGTTTGAGATGGACGGTACTGAGTTCGTGTCCCAAGGTAGACATCGACCCGGGTAAATCTATGTCCGACTGACATGTCCCAAATAGGACGGAACGTGCATCCTGGATCCCACTGCTGCCCTCCATCCATCTTTGTTTATAATAATAGGTTGTTTTTGAATGGATGGATTTACTTTTATTGTTCTGATGGCTTTGGGAGTCTCAGTAATTTTTCTAAATCCTTTGCTTATTGATTATCCAATATTAGCGTTATGCTCACAATTACCCAGATGATATGGAAGATGACTCTCATTCCTTTCCGATCTGTGTATCTGCATCATCACAAACACAGAAACTAATAGAGATAAATGATAGTACTTATTAATTAACTTTTAGTTATCTCAAAATTTATTCAATCTGTCCAAAACTAAGTTCTTTGATCAAAGCATTTTTTAAGGTCATCAACATATATCCTATTGATGAATAAACTTTAAAATCACCCATCGCTTTTATCTTGATTACTACAGTCCAAAATATATAATATATGATTGATCCCGTTATCCACTGCATTTAGCTATGATTTACTATCTATAAACCAAAAACTAAAAATGTAATGAATTTCAAAAATATGATTTTTTTAAGTGTTTTTTATTGATTTATTTCACTTCTTGACAGCTATATCACCCTCTTACAAACATTACAACGAAACGTTGAATACTCTACGCTATGCTCAACAAGCCAAGTTGATCAAAAATGCACCCAAAGTGAATGAGGTAAATAACATAAAATTTAAATAATCTTTTATATTTTCTTATGATTTTGTTCATAAGGATTCATGCACAACTTATATAAAACAACTGTTGAACGAAATTTCGACACTGAAACAAAGGCTTTATGAAAAAGATTATTGTACAGTTGGAAGAGTAAGTCAGTAAATACTTAGATTTTTCGATTGCTTTTATTTTTGATAGCTTCCTCCAATCATGAATTAATGTTTAACATTATTTTAATATTTACAAATTTTGTAAACTGTAGAGAAAATGATAAAATCATTTAGACACCGAAAATAACATAAATGATTCTTGTTTTCTCACAATCAGTCCAATGACTTGTGGTCACCTGAATGTCTGGTAGGGTATTAGGTTTGAGAACAGTTTATATTTTATAAATGTGATGAAAGAACACAAATAGTAAACAAGCACTTCATTGTTCTGGTGGAAATGGTAAAATGTTCAAGTATTTGACTTCTACAGTAACAGTAAGGTAACGACTTGTGACAGTGAACATATTTATCAAAAAATAGTACTAACATAAGTCTGCAAATAACTGACTAAATAATAGAAATAACTGAGTAAATAGTAGTTTTCAAATTCGTCCATAACCGATAGTCTAGTCACTTGAGACTTCAATCAATATCCTGAATAAATAGATTAGGTAATGACATATTAAAACCGCTTGGCCACTGAGTCACAATTTAGGTGAAAAAATTCCACTAGTGTGCTTCAATGAAGATGACATATAGATCCAAGTCATTCTAGCAATTCTCTTCAACAAGCTAACAGTAAAAGGTGTTTATCTATCAGTACATTTTAATTATGTTATTCCAAAACTCTCTTACCAAGTAAGAATTTTTTAACATCGTATTAATCACCCTAAAAGCTGGCATCTTTTTCAGAAATGCCGCTTATTATTTCGTGAACTTGAATATCTTTAAATAAGAGCGAAACTTTCGATTTAAGCCCACTTGAAATCCGAAATCTGAACTTAAAAATTATTATGAGAAACATAGTTTCGGTACATTTTTTGTAATTATTTAAAACTAAAATCTTCAAATAAATGACTCAAATAAATGGTCAGTGGTACTCAACAAGCCGTTATTTACTTCGTTTACTCAAAAATTGAACAACTTCAAATATGACATTATCGGTCAGTCGTATATGCGTAAATTTCAGCATAGCCGTAGTCATAGTGAGTTAGTAAACGAATGTCATGGGCTGAAGAAATAATACATTACATTCGTCAGATAATCTGATAATATATGTTTATTTAGTGCTTTTCTAGAAACCATCATAATTAGTATAATCGTTAACATGAGATTTCTATATATTTTAGTATTTAGATCATACTAAAAGTTTATACAAACACAAATCACTCCTCCGAAAATCCAGTTCAGAAAGTTCAGTAAGTTTGTGTTTATAAAAAACAATTATTACAAATGAAAACCCGTTTGCAATATTTTATTAAATTTAAAAGATGTTATTGAAAATTAAAGTTACTTAGCTTAAGCAATCAAAACAGCTAGATATGCAATGAAAATATATGATCCCTATATGATATTGAGATGTATACAAAGCGAACGAGAATATTTGGAATGATTCTTTATATCATTAAACACTTATGGTAAAGAATTTTTGAATTCGTCAGTTAAAACTTGTATATACATTCAACATATTTTGTAAGTGAACTGGAAAGTTTATTTCTAAAACTAATTACTTGTTAGCATTACTGCGAACCTTCACTGAAATACATATTCGGAAATAACACACAATGTGAATAACTAGGAATAAAGTTAAATTACTCAGTCTTCATTTGTTTACATTTGATCTTTTAGATGCAAAATCAAGCCTTTTCAAACAATTTGAACGAGTCCTCAGATTTCAAAGAACTTCCTTTACAATGCAAATCTGCAAAATACCAAGAAAATAACATTGGTTTGTTTATACCAGTTTATAACTTTGCCAAAAAAAAGTCCTTGGAAATGGGGACATTTTTAGAAATTATAGACATAACTTCGCAGTGTTTTATTACCATTCACTTCCTCATAATCATTTTAACATCTATCCGAAAAAGAACTGTAAAACTAGTGACTACTCATGAGTAGTATATTTAAGTTGGAGAATTATTTTTCCCAGTTATTCTCATTAAAATGGCGAGTAAAAATTACGTAAACTCTACTCTAAGGCGTATACACTTCTATCCTTCTTATATGTTATTAGTTCTCCATTATACAATTTATATACGTTGAAATCTCTCTCCTCTATAACAAGATCTCTCATTTACTTTGAATTCATTGATCGTTCATTGTTAGACGACCATTGAAAACAGGAAAGTACTGGACGCGTTTTGTCCCATAATCGGACTCCTCAGCAGTGCGCATCCATGACCTCACATGCAAGACTCAAGCTCTGTCTTGAGTACAAACACTTAAGCCTTAAACCGCTGAGCCGATAGCCAACGGTGTTCATGTCTAGTTTCAATCAATACACGACATTGAGCGACCGTCTTCCCTTGTGTTCTATGGGTAACTGTCTGACTATCAACACGGAGTAACTTTATCGGTAACAATGTGTCATTTACTGACAAATATTTCCATCTTAAATTTTACGCGAGATGATTTAGAACTTTAGAGTATACCCATGAAATGCTAACGTATTTCAACAATCAAACTCAAAATCTATTAAGAAAAATACTTATGAATAAATAATTATCAAGCATGAGACACACTTTTTATAGAGATTAGTACATTGAGAATACTAACTGACCAGTTGAAGTGATATAGCTATGCATTACATAAAAAGACTGCTAGATTTGACGTTACAACTAAAATCTTTATGTATTCAACGTAACATCTATCTGCTCACCGACAAAAAGACATCTGAGCTAAGAAACAAGCAATAGTATGCTCAACTGATTAGTAATGTATTATTATTTTCTAACTTGCAAAAATGCTGTCTATTTACCCGATTCATATATCTTGTCTTATTTACAGATATTCTAACTACATCATATGGAAAGTATGTACAGCCATTCAAAACTCAAAATTCTGATGACAAAATGGTAAGTCGAAGCCTTAATAATTATTCTTATTATTGCTAAGCACATATTAAATCATGTTCTATTTACACAGTGTTTAAATCTTGAGATGGTGGAGATTTGTAGCTCAGGTGGATGATTTTACTGGAGTTTTGTTCTCTGAGCTGGATGGTTTGGTCGTGGAGTTTCCATCGTTCTTCTGAACGACATCATCAGCACAAACTTCAGATAGAAGTGAAGCGTTCGAATTTCTCCATATGTGTTTCACAGCTTGTTCTGTACACCTCGACGTTGATTGGTTCTTATTGACCTTAAATTTGTCATTGTTTACTCCTTTGTTTTGGTTGTGTGCACAAGTATGGGAACAGAAATCAAACCATCTCAAACCTATACTGTAGAAAGTGCTAAGCAGAAATACTGCATTCTGCAGTTTTCAATAAATGTTATCACCATTACGTGCAAATTTAAGACAAGAACGACCATATTAGTAGAATGTAATTACATAGGTTTTTCAGGAACTTTAAACAGAATCCTGTAGTTCGTTTTGATCATACATATTCTTTAATTTCATAGAAAATATCAGTAAGAAAAATGAGACTTCAAATTGTCTTATGTTTTGTTTTACTCGTTTATGTAAATGATATTTTACTGAAAATTATCTCATTAGGAAAACCAGATTATTCTCAATTTATAAACAGACTCTTTTCTACATTTGACATTGTAGTATTTTGTTATGTTAAATTACTATTTACAATTATCGATAAATAAATTATTGTTGGTCGTTATATAGTAATTGAACTGATGTTTATTGATTTTAAAACTACCTTTTAATATTAACGATAATAACAGCAATCAAAATATTATTTTGCACTCCACAACCGCTCTTTTGCATTGACCTCAATACACTTCAATACAAATGAACAATTCAAAAATCTATTTACCATAAATACATCACTTGATTGGAAATTTAAATCAACCAATCAGCTAAATATAATAACAATGGCACTTAAGTCAAGCATCAAACTGTTAGCTAATGGTCTATGTCTTTATAAGATGCTGGAGTTTAGTTATGTAATCCCAAATAAACGTTATTTTTATTCCACGTCATGCTGTTTCTGTAGGTGATGTAAAAGACAATTCTAGTAACCTGATAATTAAACAATAATCCATTATGATATTACGTCACAGTTTTAAAAATTTAACAGCACAACCTAATACTAATCATCAGTGGATGAAACTGTTTTTCCTGAAGAGAAATACTTCTTATTATAACCCTCCGTCAATCTACCCTTATTTTATTAATTCCGTTTATCAGATATATTCTCAGAAATTTAATGGTCACGACCACCAGCATTCCGACCAACAACAACACACCTGTCAACAGCTTTATGATAGTCTATCATCATTGACTGTGGATCAAAGTACACAAACTATACAAGTGGAAGAATATGAAAAAACTTGCTTTGATTATCTACATAGAGTAGAATTATTGAATTTCTTCTGTAATCGTATGAATAGGTAAGAGGGAAAGCTGTTTTTATATCGTTATATTTGATTCACAACAGCTAAGATCCATATCTTCCAGTTATTAATAAATTTCAATGTTAAGTTGCATAGAATCCGTCATACCTAACATTAGGTATTTTTAATAGTATTTCATAAATAAATCCAGCTGATAAGTTATTACAATAATTTTTCACGACATATTTTTGATTATTCTGAAACTATATATGACAATCGTTCACTATGTGTTCAGCAACAACTATTAGCACACTTAGATTCTTTTATACAAAATAAATCCAATAATTTGTCCTAAATTAGATCAGATGGATTGTAATCTTCGTTTATTGATAGACTCATGACCTGTTAGTATATTTAAGGAATTCATACAACATATTACCCGAGTTATGTTAACGGAGGTGTTAAACTTTTAGTTGATTCGGTAATAAAAACCAAAACATTTTATAAAAAGTATAAAATTAAGAAGTTCGAAACGTAAGTAACTGTTTTCTTTTAATTCGTTATCTACTTACTGTTTAAGTGGCCTTATAATTTTTTTTGTTAGGTTATACATTTAATCTTTTTTTATATTGATTAATGGGGGCAAAAACTAATGTAATCAAAACTGTTAAGTTTCTTGTTGTTTTCTGATTGGATATTTTAATTCCTCCCAATTTCTTTTCTAATCAATATGAATCATTTGATGCAAGTGACTTGGTAAATAATAATGACTCGAATTATTCAATCCTTTCACCATTACTGTTTATTTCTTTAAAGTATTCCTTTTTTAAGATGAATTTTACAACAATTAACTATTATAATATGCAATAATTTTATATCATTACTTTTCCAACTTTTTATACTGTAAATGTAGAAAATGTATTCTAACAAAATTACTGTAGACGTTTAAGCACCTTTAATAATGAATTATTATTCACAAAATTATCATTTATATTAAAGAACACTTTATTAGTTACTAACATCATAATATTTATTAAAACAGACATTTTTCAAAATGATCAATATTCTTTGTATGATTACTCCTACATTTGTATGAAAAGTAACTTCATTGTGGATACATTGTACAAGATCACAAATATTAGTAATAAGATATATATATATATATATATATATATATGATTGAAAATTCCGTTGATCTAATAATGAACGAATTATTATTTCAGTATAAAATAATCAAATAAATTATCAGATAGTTGAACTGTAACTGTTTAAAAGCTAAAAGTTTATGAAATACAAAAATTCAAAAACAAGATCTTTCAAAAACGACAGTCAGTTTGTCGTATTCAAAAAGTTTACTACTGTGTAATATATATATATATATATATATATATATATATATATCTTAGCGATACATGTATTTGTACGCTTCTAAATGAAAATATAAAGCTTTCATATCATGGCTTAAAAGTCTGAAAAAATAAATATTATTTAAAGAATATATATTAGAAGTTAGAACATTGTTTTTCTATGAAATTAAGGTTTCGTTTTTAGTCTGTTGCAAGAACAATAGTGATGTCTGTCAAAAATATTAAGGAGTTCATAAAAAGATCCATAAATTTTGGCCACATCTCCATAATGATGAGTGTTCCAAACTGTTTAGGTGATCTATAAAACCAGTACGAATAAGGCGATACCTTTATATACATTAAAGAAATGTCTATTCATTTAAATTGAGAGGACGTAAATAACAGAAATACAAGTAGTACAAAAAGGTGATGTATTTATCTGATAGTTATAAAATACCTTTCACATGTCGAACTAGAATTCAGCTTTCTATACAAAAAATATTCTTTTAAGTTTACCCTGGTTTCATTTGATACTTATGTGATTTTAAATTTTCTTATCAGATTTCCATCCAAGGAAACAATGGAACAACACGATAGGTGTGCAGCCACAATTCATTTGACTAACCTGCCAGAAAGTCTTTTGAATTCCGGCATAGTTAGTAACACGTCAGCTAATTTGCATATATCTAACTATCCTAATCTGTTGGATAGAGATTCAGTTTATCATAAATCAACTGCGAATTATCAGGATGGTCAAAACAGATCCAATGAGAATGATGAAACTGATGAAATGCTTCTTAAAGCTAGATCAATGTCCTCTGGTGATACTGGTTCTGAAAATTATGAGGAGAAAGAAGATACAAGAGATCATTTCAATTTTGATCTAAGTAAGGAACCAAGCAAGATTTTCGCACTGAAGCAAGATTTTTCTGAAGGTAAAAAAGCAATACAGAAGTTTCAGTCTCTGAGTGTTCCAACATCAACACCTAAACAAATTTCTAAAATCAATGAACTACGAATGAGAAGAAAGCTATTTCTAAGCAAATTAAGGAATGTTAGTTATTCTTGGAGAATGTCTGCCAAGAAAAGATCAAAATTCACAGACAAATTCAGCAAATGGATGAACTTTGACAGTAATCCTAAGCAAAGAATAAAAAATACAGTGTCAAAAACGTTCGAAGGTAAAAATGCTACTTCAATGTTTCCATGTAATCAATATCACCTTACAAAGATAAGTAAATGTACCAACCTGAATTCATCCATCAAAAGTAGTGAATTGACTGCTTCCCTACTTTCGTCTACAGATTTACGACTTACCCATAGTCCAGAACTTACTAAAGGTCAGAATGAATATGATGTAAAAAATGTGGAACATAAATCTCACATAAAACTTGATCCAAGTTCATTAACAACTCCAAACTTAGCTACCACAGCATGTTTTTCGTCTCCGTCTTCTGATAAGACTACTATATCTGATTTACAGGACAACAGTGCAACATCAGAACAGGTTGTTACATTCAATAAAAGCCATATAAATATACAACCAGCCCAAAACAGAAAAACATACGAGTTCAATGACAGCACAGATATATCCTTGAATTTGAATGACAGTTTAGAAGAATTTGATGGTAGTGACACAAGTTTCGACTTAACAACTAGTATCGAAGTAAATAAAAATGACGGATTTTATTCTGTTCAACCAAGCGATATTCAACGCACCTTCAACACATCTCTTTCTTCTCCTTCATCCATACGGTAAGCGCTAACGGGTCACAAAATAATAAGATTACTGTCATATTCAGTGGTATGCTTATAACTTGATTTTCAGCTGAGCTACTTCGATTTATGTTTATATGGATTGAAATACTTGAAGTATTCATAGGTACTTATGAACCTTTATTTCATCTATATAGTGCCTTTTCTGGTCCTTCATGGTCCATGTTGCTCACAGATAGTAAAGAAACTTCCATATGGCATAAATTATTTTGGATGATATGATTTCATTATTAAGAAAAAACACAGGATAAAAAATTGATTATTCATTTTGATAGATGAAAAGTGACATTAAGCACAAGGGCTTTAACGTCAGTTCAACATCTTAAAAATGCAAAAAATTTCAACGTGCACTCTTCTTATCTGATTGAGTATTAACAAAAATGAATTTACTAATAACGCCAAAATCAAAACCGTTTTTTAATGAAACTAACATCGAATTAGAACAAACCTTAGTGATTCATAGAATTACTAGAAAATGATCGCTCGTTTATTTTGCCATTAAAGAAAGGGGTTTACGAAAGCAATTATTTCTTTGTAAAAAAAATATGTTAAAAAACAAACCAATGAAAATGTGCATAGCATTTTGTCACTTTTAAAGTTTACTTAAAAATACATATGATTGGAAATCAAAGGAGAAACAATTAAAAAATAATACATATAGCTTATAAAGTGATCATACAGAGACACACACTCTAGTAAAGTTAATTCTCCAGTTATGAGCCCATTCCCTCAAGGGTGGCTGTTTACCTAAATGGTTCATTCTTATACTTCAGTCTATTCCTTACTGATCTTAATTTATATTTTTATGAGATGTCCGATAAAAATATACAGCTAGTTATATCCATGGTTTAGGTTATTTACATGACTACGATACTTCATGTTATTTTTTTAGCATTATCATTATTACATGGAGTTTATTTTTCTTATCGAACATAGTATGCAAACTTTTCATACCTTACTAATTGATATATATTTACATTTGTCAGTCAATCTGTCAAAGTGGCTATCCATAAATAAATAGAAACTATTCAAAGGCGGTAATTATAATTTATTTTCTTTGAGCTCACTACTGATTGCCTTAACATAATATACCATTTCAAATAATTTTCCATCTTAAATCACAAAACAATTAGCATAAATGTGTAAAGATGATAAAACGGAAATTATGAGTAGAAACTTTATTTCACTAAAAATACCTTAATAGAACAGTTTTATGTGGAATGTACGAAGAGAAATAAGTGGCAGATGTATTTTTGCCCATATGAATCATATGAGGTCATACTGTCACCATAGTGATACTCAATGAATTGTATTTTTCAATTACCAATTTAAGTACTTTGATAACAAACAAAGACGCCTTGGTAAAATCAATTAGACTATTTCGCTTCCATGACCAAATTGTTTTAAGAAAATGTCTTATGATTATCATGTAAATATATTCCATTTAATTATTAATAATCATATCGTAACACATCATTTGAAAATATTCACTTGTTTATATGTTAAATAGCTGAAAAACTTACAGCTTTGAAGCAAATTACTTGAAATGATTTGTTTATCGTAATTAGTCATCTGAAAGTAGTTATTCAGTTTCCCGAGTCACAGTTCGAACAGTTCTAAAGTATTCAAGTTCATTCTCAATATATAACATCTTTTAGCACTAGACTTAAAAGCTCGGCTTCAGGTACGAACGGTGTTTACTTATTCATTTATGTGACAACCAAATACTGGTTAAATGAAAAGTTTAAATTCACTTTAATATTCCATCAAGGAAAAATTGTTAAACAAATTTAAGCGTTAAGTTATTAAAGGACTACTGTAGTTCATTTGTTGGGGGTTTTAGGATTTTTCATAAGCCACGGAAGATATTAGTTTGTGTTTCATTTACAATTTAAAAATTATGTTTTTCAACATACTAGGTATTTTCTGATATTCATCTCTCACCTATGAGAAAATAAGGTTTACAAGTGATTTAATTTACTTCAGTGTTCAACTCCAAATCATGAAATCCAATATGACTTGCTGGATTTACTTAAGATAGATGAAAATTAGCTTTAGGTACTTAATATCTACAGAGGAAAACTGGAACCATTAACGCATGCTTCCATGTGCTTGTAAAACGATTGACTAGAAGTACGATTGTGAGAGAGTGAATTTTTTTCAATAATTTAGCAATGAATTTCTTCTAGTTTGTGAACTAATGTAATTAATTGATTGTTTAGTTCATTCTTAATATCAGCTAAATAAATTGGTAAGTGAATAGACTAATAACAGTACAAACCTAACAAAGAAATTAAAACCTTATTTTAGGATGTATTTTTTGTAATAAATATTTTAGGTATATTCGTATTAACAAATTCAGTATGAACAACACATCATCCATATTAATAATAATCTGTGCACATCCCAGTTTGAAAATATTTTGAATGCTTATATGATTTACCTACTTGTAAGTAGCTAATGTAATCAAAGTAAATTAATTGTTTTCAATGCTTCAGCACGGAAGATCTTTCTCTTGAAGAAGAAGCCCATGACTTGAAGAGTAAAAATGGTAGGTCTGTTCATTAATTGGCACTAAAACTAGTTATATCTTTCTTGCAATATTTCAGTGAGATCGTATTTTAAATAATATGCTTTCTTCACTAATTCAACTTCATGTTTTATGTAAGCTGGCAAGTGATTTTCTAGCTATTTTTATCGAACAAACATTTACATAATTGTTCAGGAAGTAAAAATCTATAAGGTCCAACAAATTTTTTCACAAAGTTTTAAATATAGATGCGCTCATCATCACTAGAATTAATAACGTTTACACAAAACTTATCCACTTATGAATGCGAAATTCTCGTGTCATTCAGTTTAGGAGAATATTTTGAATTGTATGGTCGTTCAACACCATCCTTTTTCTTACTGATCACATTTCATAGCACAACAAGGCTGATTGTCAAGAATATTCGTGGAAAAAGACATCATACGATTTTTCTCTCGGCAAATTGTAGAGACCTCTTATGCCTTTCTGGTGTAAAAATATTTTTGACTTTGCGTTGACCCATACAAGATTTTCAAGTATGCTTTGGGTATTACCGTTGTAGAATATCAATAGACAACCATATAATGTCTAGAGACTTTAAAATATTACATTTCAACCGTATAATTAATAAACATCACTGCTGTGTAAATAATATTAAAACCGAACTTATACGTTGATTTATAATTACTTAATAAGTTAGCTTAACTCATGGTTTGTTGCATAAGGTTCTCTTCAGACAGTCACAAACTTTAATCTGTAAGGGTTTCATTAAGTGCAACATATATTTGCCTAAAATTACTGGGAATGTTGCGTGTACACCAGACATTTTTAAACCGTCATCGTTGCGCTGTCCGTTTGATAGTACCGACTGTCTATTATAAAGGCGTTATATGGTCGACATATACCCTTTTTTCAGAACGAAGAATAGGTATTATTGGTGAACTATATCGTATAAGATTTTTTGTCTTACTTTCAACTGAATACATTTTGTAGAGATCTTTAACTGACTGATATTTTGTCACATATAACCTTCAAAGTAACTCATTTGGAAATCTAATTAGGTATCAAATAGTCAGTATGTGAAAACAAAAGATGTCATTATAAAATTAGACTTGCTAGGATTTCAGTTCCTGAGTTATTTTATGTCTGAAGCGCAGCAATATGCCTATACAATGGATATATCTTGATGAACATCACATTTTCATGAATCACAAATTGTTACTTGTAACTGGATAAAATTCACTTTAAAACTGTTACGTTACATGTCTTCGCTGACACTCATAGTGGCTTCACCTCATTCCAACGTATCCGTAGACTGTGTCAAAAAGGCACATTTTATGGCCGTTATTACTGAAATTTTAGTATCATCAACTTCATATCAATATTTATGAGATTAACGTTACAGGAAAATTTACATATGAAGACAAATTTCCTTAAGGCTCATGAATACGTATTATAGGAAATTCAAAAAGAAATAACATATATATTTTACGGATAACGACTGACAGATAGTTATCACTTATATCAATAAAACGATAGTAAAAAGATGATTGCTTGCTGAGTAACCTGAAAAACACACGAAGTGTATGTATCGTTTTATTTTAAAGAATATTGGGTTTTTCTGTAGGATAAAATAAAGCGATCCATGAAAGCTGTTATCGTTGGTTTGAAAGTACGTCATTATTTAACTATCTATGATGAATTTCACAATTATTTGTTCCATACTTTCTACATAACAAAATGCACTACAATTATCTTTGTGTTAGTCTTTTGATTTGATTATTCTGTGTTATTATGAAAATATTACGTCTTAGTTAGTGTCTCACTGTTAAAATTGTTGGAACGCGTTACGATCCTTGTGATATTTTCTCATTTTAATAACAGTTGATCTAATATCTGTTTCTACTGAATGTCATGCATTTTGTTACGTCATATTGTGATAGCAGTCTATCTAGACATGTTTATTACTCACTATCTAGATTTAGAATATTACATCTGTAATTAGACAGTAGAATACTGTGGTGACCAAATTTTTTTAGCTTGGTTATGTACAAGCTATAGCTTTACTGTTTCCATGGTCTCTCAGTTATTACTACTCATATGCCTGCTTGTAGAAAAATCACATCTATTCGTCGATTGTATAGTTTTTTTTAAAAACTACTGATGAGTAGTCCACAAGATTGCACGAAAACGTTGTACTTTACAGTTCGAGTGAAGATATGTATATTTCCTAAATCATAATAATTTCAGTAAACAAACGGTGATTCGTTAGTGATGCAACAAATTGTTGCACAAAGCTTATGGGATTGTCATTCGTATTACTATACACGTATGTTTCAGCGTCATTTTTTAAATCTGTCCTAATTAATTCATATTTTATGAATATGGGCTGGGAAAAAAATTCTACTACGAATGACTAACACTTAGTCATACTCATTAAATATTCATATTGTATGAGCAAATTGTTTTCACAGCACTTCTCGTTATTACTAAGTCAGTATTATTTTTCTAATTTGTGTTTACTAGCCAAAACACTCATTAATTTTAACAAATTTGCTATAATTCATACCTTAACATGCTTCCATCAGCAGTGACATGTCTGGCGAAAGATGATGCATTTCTAAGAAATGGTAGAAGTTTGATGAGCACAACTTATTTATCTTTAACTGAGTGCTTGTTTACAAATTAACCCTTAGATAAAATGAATCTGTACACAATCCTATATCATATGCTATTTTGTTCGTTACTTTATTGAATTGGTACCGAGGCTTTTCTTTTTTAGGATTATCTTAACGTCTAGCAGTTTATAGATATGTTACCTTTGTTACTAACAGGAATTGATTATCATGTTGAAAATTAAAGTACTAAAGACAGCCTAATCATTTGGTTTCGAATTTGTTTATGGTTTATTGAAAAATATACTACGTTTTAACCTTGTGAAACTTAAAGTGTATACAGAAAATTGGTAACTTTTGTAGTTATATTGACAGTGTCCTTTGTCATTAATATGATACTAAAACCTAGTAACAGTTTATCACTCTATCAATGGATGATTTTTCCATATTCTCAAATGAATAAATCTACTAATTCATGTGATATGTAAGCGAGCTCGTTGATCACAACTTCATATTGAAAATTTAGCAACTGTCACGTAGTTATCCACTACTGGGGAGACAGCTTGCGAAAATACGTTTATCTCGTTAAGATCAATCTATTTGTCAGCCACATTTAATTTTTACTTCAAATACATTTATTATGCTTAGTGTAAATTAATGACTTGACAAAATAGGGTTAGTTTTAATTATTTTCATAGCTTCCTTCTATTATTTGATCACATATCCAATTAACAATTTAATGTAAAGCATTATGAGATGAATATAGAATACATACAAACATTTGTATTTGATTCGTTTATTAAGCGTACTATAATGTTTTGTTAATATATGTATAATTCTACCTAGAGAACTTATCGAGATTGAAAAATAAGAAATAATTAACTAAAAAAAACGATTACTACCATATTTAACTTATTTTTATTATTTTTGTTAGCACTTCTTATATTTTACAAGTAGTAGAGATTATTGTTTTTCATTATATCAAAAATTGTTAGTTAACAGATATATTCACTTCCTGCCTTTGTTTCATTAGAATAACCTTGATATATACTTACCTCCTGGTTGTTTGCTTTGCTTCTGTTCTACTTTGTAAAATTCACCCTTCCAAATGCTCTTTTAATTGCCCACATAGACTAGACTAATGCCATTGAGTTCTGATTGGTAAATTTAACTGGCTTTCTGAGAAAGAAAAAATGCATATATATTCACATACTCAAGTGAATTGTATACACTATTTAAATCATATGTCTGTAGGAAAATAATTATTTTCCGTCTACCTTAACTAGTAGATTTGCATTTTTGTTACACAATTTAAATAACTGCCTTCATTATACTTAAGTTAAAAAGTAAAATGATCAAATTACATGGAATTAAGTAATTTAACTCAGTAATTTTTATCAATAATTCCGTCGATTCATACACTATAAACTCATGCAAGATGTGCTCGTTAAATTGAATATCATGTTTCATGAAAGTTTGAAAAAATCAAAAGTCTATATTATAAACTCTAGTTAATTTTCAACGTTCGTTATTGGAAATATTTTAGTATGGGTTCTTGTATATCATGCTGTCAAAGAAGTAAGTAGTATTCACTTTTGTTACATGCATGGAAGATATTCAATCAGTTCTTCAATGCAAACCGGTTCATTGTATTTTTATAGTATTCTTCTAACGATTTTAAGTCTCTAAGAACAAATGTATTATTTTAGATAATCTATCTCATAAAGAGTTAAATAATTAATGCATAAAAGATAATAACTTTATGACAATTATCATTCTGATAAGTGGATATGTTTGAATTAATTTTTTAGTTAACTTAATTTTGTCTTCATTACATTGCATATTCCTTGTGTTAACTTATTCGTAATACTGTCTTGGCGAAATAGATAACTGTGAAGCAAGAGCCATGGATATTATACATGTGACATAAAACGTGCTAATATGTAATGTATATTGTCTTGATTGGTGAATTTTGGTGAAAATTAGAAATCTAGTGAGTAATATTTGTTAAAAACGAAGTATTTCGTTATCCTCTTACATTCAGAATTTTTAACTTGAACTTTTAAAATTGGGTGGTGTTTATATTGCGAAATCGTATACGGTTTTTTGCACTTCCAAATCTGAAATAAAATTCATCTAAATTGTCCATTTTACTTGGTACTAAATATTTTTACATGAAATTCTTTGTAACTAAATGTATTAGAGAAATGGTCGGTAAACGTAATTGTTACGATTAGCTCTGTTTATATGCTATTTAAACCGTATTAACATGAAAAATGACATATCTTGTTGTTACTTATGTGTACACTCTATGTTAATTTTCATTGTTGGTGAAGCCAAATGATGTAGTTTTGCCTGATGTAGATGTTATCAAAAAGCTAAGAATTTTGAAAGGCTTGATAATAACCAGTAAAGTTTTGGAATGTTGCTTCAGGATTGGATTGTGTTGATATTAAGATTGATCATTGGAGTGAAGTAGTTAATAGTATTGAGCACTTAATTACTCATCATCCTTTGTTGCCTGATGGCTGAAGAAGACTTCTCATGACTTCAGTAACCTCTTCTGGGTTTTACTGAATCGCAACCTATTTGGTTCGAGTAAGACTTCTGTCTTCTTAGGGACATAGTGTACTGCTAAGAATCAACTCTGGTAAGGTTTGCATTTATGAAAGAGGATCAGTCAAAATAGAAAGCAAAGGCAGATTGAAAGTATTTTACATCAGATGCATTGGGAGTACTACTTATTTATGTTGAGATAGCGGGTAGCCAGTGCTAAGATCATTGGGTTGAAATTAAAAAAATCAGTTGACGGATTTATGAGTCTTCAGTGATCATGTTGGTTGAGTAGTGTGTTATGTATTCCTAATCTCTACCCACATAGATGGTTAGGGCTTTTTAATGTAAGACTAGGTTAGTATGTGCATACCATAACTTTAGTCCTCGCAATCATTTTCCAATTTTGGGGACGTCGGGTAAAATGCCACAAAATCGACTAAAGTGGAATAGATATAATAACTGTTTGTCGTTTCCTACCACTCTAAATTCTAATATTATTTGATACATTTTGTTCAACAATTCCATTTATTTATCCTTCGAGTGACATTCTTGGTATTCCATCTTTTTCGCATTTTCATTCATCCCATCAGCATTTTGATTCCTTGGATATTCGTTTTCTTCGTTTCACCTCATTGTTCTTATATAATTAGGTGTCGTTAAGCGATTGACGTTTTTGCCAGGTCATACGTTTATTACTTCTGGGTGGCTTACATAATTACTTTACAAAAATCATAAACCAAACAATTTTTAGAGTATCAAAGTACCACTTTAAAAGCTCCGTATATCGCCATCCATTACAGATTGGTAGGCTTTACTTTTCCCTTGTCTTATTTCTTCACAAAGCATTTCAACTACTAATAAACAAGGAGATATTTGACCTTTCGATTCATGATTAACATCGAACGTAACCCATGTTATCATTAAAGAAGAATTATAGACAATTTAGCAAAGGAAATTTGTTTACTAAAATATCACTTACTCAAGGTGTACAGTCATATTTACGGCTAATCCGCAGTTGATATAGTCTAATAAAAAGTAGAAGGACGATAACATCCAATCATTCGTCAGAGAATATTGATTAACGTTCGGTAATCCAAAGAAAAATATTAGGGTGAAACCAACTGTGTCAAACATAATCGTTCACTTGATGTCTCTCAGATGAATGAAGAATCAATCACAAACGTGTAAGTGATAATGATGAATGGTTAAAAGTGAAAGTTCCAAAACATTAGAAGAATGTATTACCAGTCAAATTACTGTTTTTAAAGGTAAGGTGCTAATGCCATAGAAGAATGATGGCTCGCATGTGTCTATTTGGCACACAAAGTTCAAGTTTGAGAAAATGCATTGCTAACACTCCTGCGGTGCACAATTTATTGATTTGTACACTTCTTGAGTTGAATCATTTGACTGTACAGATTATAAGAGATCTGTCAAGTTGGATAGTGTGATCAGAGCTTACAAGATGTTTCATTAATGAACTATTAAGTTTTTGATTGAAATTATGAACCTATTGGTGTGAAACCACCATTGAAAATCTGAAAGCACTGGACGGCCTTTTCGTTCTATTATGGGACTCCTCAGCTGCGTGTATCTACGACCCCGCTCGCGAGATTCAAACCCAGGGCCTTTGGTCACATGCGCGAAGGCTTAAACTTTAGACCGCTGAGCGGACAACCAACGGTGTTAATGTTTAACCTCAGCCAACCCACGAAATCGCGAAACGATCTTTCATTGTACTGAGGTAGATGCCTACCTCTACCTGACATGGATGCCGGCTCAGTGGGATAGAGGTTAAGAGTTCCCGCGCGGGACTATAGGCCCTGAATTCGAACCTCGCGAGCAGGATCGTGGGTACGCATCGCTGAGGAGTACCACACTAGAACGAAAAGGCAGTCCAGTGCTTTCAGATTTTCAACGGTGGTTTCACATCAATCGATTCATGATCTCAATCAAAAACTTAATAATCTCCACAAACCCATAGTGATAATGAACTATTAATTGTTTTACATCAGCTCGAAAACCATGTAGGATAATGTTTGTAGATGTATTTGGAAAGCTCTCGGCTAGTTTGGCCAGTGTAATCTGCTCCACAAGTACAAGTAAAGATAAATGCACAGTGAAGTGACCCAATTTGGAAGTTTATGTTTGACATATCCACGAATGACAGGACAGCTACATAAAACGATAGAAAGCTTAGTAACAGAACATGACTAACAGACAAAAATTATCCGCATTGCACTAAATCCCTAGTTTTTGTTCATCAAATGAAACAATATATTTTACAAATGTTAAAAATAACTTTTGGTGCATGAGATGAGATCATTGAAGGTAAGATTTTTTGTTTATTCGACAAAGATAATAAATATATGAAGACTAGAACTTTGTCAACAAATGCCTTGAAAATAAGTTCTCTTTTACTGCTCTTAATTGCAAACACATCATATATTTTTATTAATTATTTGACTGTAACATCCTTTAGATATTTGTGAGAACATTATGATTTTAAATCTGTTAGCGTAGAAAAATGCTTGTTCTTAAGGTGTTATATCCAAAATTATGAATATCATATCAATAACACAGGGAACATTAACGATTTCAGTCATTCAAATGTAAATTTAACTTGTTATATTTTGTTGTATCTCAAGTTTATAATTTGAAAACTAAAATTTTCGTGTGGATACTATCTGAGTTTATTAATTTATATATACAAGTTCTTTACGTGGTATATGGAAATAAAACAAGTATTTAAATACTCAAGATTATTATTTATCACTTATGTGTCTCCAACACAAAATTGGATTTTAGTTCGCTTCAATGACTAACTAAAACATGACAAAATTCTTTTTTTTTCAATAAATTTCAAGCGTTTAATGAAAAATGAAGCGTGAGAGCGGTACTAATAACCTGATTATTTCGTTCTTAAAACTATACATTCAGTTTTGTCAATCAAAACATTTTATATAGTTGTTGATGACAAAAACTATTGAACTTGATTGACACTGAAACAGGAAAACGTAAACTTAAACAGATATACGAAAGCAACATCATACTTGGCCAAAATGAGGGAATGAGGGTGAATAATGTGCGTAGTAATAATGTACTTTGTGAACATTGGTCATTTTACTTGATCACATTTGTCATTCATAGATATCTAAAAAACAACTATAAGCCTAACAAGGATAAAATAATCCTGTTTTGTTAGTTTTGCTGAACCCTCTGTCATATACATGAAGAAACTAGATGTATAAGTACACAAAAATTTATTTAGCACTTAGTACTACTTTAGACGTAGTCTTTAAATTTGCAAACCATTACCCTATCGTATTCTTAATCCAGAACGATTTATTCGCTTTATCAAGTTGTTTAGATTAGATCTGATAATAAAGCTTATCGTCTTACTTTCATAACTATTAATTACCAATTGGATTCAGTATCTGTCCTAGGTTAATTATCAATCATTCTAACTATCTGCCCTCAGAGTTACATCAGGAATAACACATTATGTTTGTTTTATTTCAGCCTTATTGTGATTGCATCCAATAATTTACAAACAGTATAAATTGTCATCATAACAGCTGTGGTATTTAAGATCGTACAGCTTTAAGAATGAAATTGTCGATAAACTGACATTGAACGGACTAAAGTTTTCTATGCAATTCTAACGATAAATGTTGAGCGCATGACCATAGATATCAAAGTAATAGTAATTGGTCCAAGTGCTTCTGAAATATGTGTTCAGTTTGTACTGTAGAACACCTTTTTGAATAAAATAAGTATTCATTTGGTATTATATCGTTTCTTCAATGATCTGCTTCTTCAAAAACCTTGGGAAACATTTAGTTTTGAGTAAATATGGAAATTTGGTAATCTTCATGATTTTAAAACAATTTTCACCAGTTATAAATAAATAATATATTTGTAATACCCCAATGAGTAGAATTATTAGATTTTCTGACGTTTCGTGACTTAGTTTAAGCCGCTTCTTCAGAGAATAAATAACCAAATTTGGTTATTTACAAACACTGGACAACTGTATTTCGATGAAGCTCTGAACAAAATAGCCTTATAAAATCATAAAAATTAACTTCTTTGAGCACGACTGAAATTTCTTCTGGTAGCTTTAAGTACGTCTTCTAAATCCGATAGAACTCCGAATTATGAGTATAAAAATAGAAGAACATTTCCTGCCCAAATTATATAACTGTGTTCTTGAGCGCTCTCAGCTATGGAAACTTTACTACAAACAGCATGCTTGGAAACAAATACCTTGTGGCTTTAACCACGTCTGAACTTAGATCTGACGTACTAATAGCGTGATTACTAAACTTTGTTGTTAATAAAATGTTCATCATCTCACAAGCTAATGAGTTGTATACCAATATTAAACCTATGATAACCAGTAAGATCATTTTTACAACTATGAACAGTATTAGAAGACACCTTTGTAATGTCCGCGTTGTATACACTAACTATTAGATGTCTAGTGATTGCACTTGTCAATACTTTTCTTCTTTACAAACAGAGTTTTCAAGGAATGCGTTTGGAAAGTCTCTAGTTCCCCCTTCCTTCAGTCTTTCCGATTTGCTTACTTTCATAGGTACATATAAGTTCATAAATACATATCGAGTTGACGTCATATGGGTATTGATCCACTTTTTATTGGTTTAAGAAACGGCTGGTGTTATGTGCTGGAAATAGTTGGACTGCAGAGAATTTTCTTTTGAACCCTCCTTTATTCCTTTTATCAGTTCCATCTGAATTCTCATTTTTAAATGCAAGATGAATGAACATAGGTTTTTTGTTACAGGTACATATTTTATCGTCAAGTAAGATATTTTGTTATAGTAGACATTTTATTCAAGGACCGGATTTGGAAAATTTGATTTCTATAGAGCATATATCAGGGTTCATTTTATTTCTAAATGATTGTAATTTCAATGGCTTTACTGATGAAGTTATTTAAATTTTGATTGAAAGTTATTTTGTTTCATGGGAACCTACAAGTTGTTTCCATTGGATCATTGAAAAATAATAGATGTGTAGTTTTATAAGTTGTCATGAGTGAGATTCGATAAACAACAGTAGTTACTAATCAATAATGAAAATGTTTACATTCGAGTGTATTAAAACTAATTGGTTAAGATTAAAATTTATTATTCACTTGTTATAACCCTGGTCGTATTACAGAAAAACGATTAAATGCACAATAATCAAAACAAAACAGTTAATAAATACTGGGTTATCTTAGTTATTTTAGAGTTTAAAATTGTTATTGTTAGTATGTAAATTACACAAGAATTTTTTTTGTGTTGATGTGAAACAAACACTTTATGATGAAAGTACCTGAAAATATATTCTAACCACAGAACTACTAAGTTTATCTTCATTATCTCTTCGATATTTCGAGTCAAACCAAAACAAACCGAAATATAATTTTAGGTTTCCTCATCTTCAAACCTTAGATTGTCAGGTATCCATTGGCTGAAATTTCAAAATTAATACTTAAATTATTTAATTAACAGGGTGTAACAACTCGTAAAATCTATAACTCAAATAAAAACCTATTGTAAATATTTGATTCATCTACTTAGGCATTTATAAAATTGACTTGGTTTTCAACAAATCCTAATAAATTAAATTAGCAGTTCTAACTGAATCTTTTTGAATTAGAGATTATTTCGCATGTCGAAACTATTGTGAATTGTTTGTTTATTCACCATAGCAAATAGATTTTATTCTTTTTTTTTTACGTTGAATATATATTCTGTAGTCGTATATGATAGACTTCGATGCTCAGGGCGTAGCTTTTTATTGTTAGTTGCACAACATTTTTAGACTTTAATGCTTTGTTCGTCTTTCCTTTCTTCTTTTTTCCCTTCTACGAAAAAATAATAGGTAGCAAAAGTTATTTACCTTGAAGAATCAAAGTTTTATTTAGAAAAAAACATTCCTCAACTCTAATTAAGGAAAAACCATTCTATTTGACTTTAAGAAAACGTCTTTTATAATTTATTAAATCGTTGTCTATTATATGCCACTTTGAGTTGACTGAATAACCATTTTATCACACTACAATATAATTTATACTCTTAAGTAATGTGAATGAAGGATTGAACAAAAATACGAATAAATCTGTTACTTATTTTAAACGAGGTCTAAATGTTACCAGTAATTGCCGTAATACACGATTAGTAAAAATTTAATCATATTATAGTGACTAATGGAATATTGGAATATTAAAAACTCTCATATTGTGAATTGGAATGCCATATGTGAGCGAATAATATTGTTTTCAATTAAATCTTCATCAGGCATTACTCTAATATACAATAATATTTATTCGCGTATATGAAAATATTTTTTCGTCAAACTCTTTTTCAAATATGTGCTTGACTGCCTAATTATTTCAACACTTATTATTACGTAATTCTAATAATTTTTAATGAATGTTATTTCAATGTCCACTTTTTCAAGTCTTTGACTTACTGCTTATTATGAAACATTGATCTAAACCTTTATTATACTTATCACAATTACTACATTTGTCGTTATGTACTTTTTACTTTTCATGTCTATTTGTACAATTTATTTGACTGTTATCACTGACTCATTAACTGTCTTGATTAGTTTAATATTTTCATATATGCAAATAAATATTACTACATATAAGAGTAATGCCTGACCAAGATCTAATTAAACAATCGAAAATGGTCAGGCAATTTCGTGGATTGGTTGAGGTTAGACATTAACACCGTTGGACGCCGGCTCAGTGGTCTAATAGGTTAAGGGTTCACGTGCTTGACCGAAGGCCCTGGGTTCGAATCCCGCGAGCAGAATCGTGGATGCGCACTGCTGAATAGTTCCACAATAGGACGAAAAGGCCGTCCAGTGCTTCCAGGTTTTCAATGTTGGTCTAACATCAATCGGTTCAAGATCTCAATTAATAATTTAATAATCGCCACAACCCTATACTGAAAAAAAGATATCTAACTTGGAAGTAAATATATCACTATATAATCTCTTATTATTTATATAATTGAAATTTTCATATTTCATGCGTTGAGGAAGTTCACATTGTACAGAAACCACTAATATATTCTCATATTGAAGGTTAAATATCTTTGTATAAAAGGTTCAAATATATGTACTTTAAATTTTATTTTCAAAATGTTATTTGTTTGCTGTCTAGAATTCTGTATTTGCAATACCAAACAAATTTAATCACAAACATTATCTCATTTAACTTTAAAAATGTGGAATAATGTAGTGAATTATTCATTTTAATTTTGATGTACTCAATTTATTGATTAGTCATTTTGCTCAGTTATTATTTGTATTTATTTCCGGTGTAAAACTAAATAGAATAAGCTGTTTTCCAGTCGAGTGGTTCTGGTTGTTGTTTTTCTCCCGCATTAGTTATTAACTTTGGACAGAGATATTTTTTATAAAAAAAAGGGGTTACACGTAATTAGTTTATACACCAGTTAATATAAAATCAAACGTGTCTTTAAAAAATTGTTGGTAACTTTATTATAGGTTTTTTCATATGTTTACTGACAGATAAATAAGTAGTTAATCAGTGTTAGGAAATCTGATTATTCTGTGTAGGCTAATTCATTTGTTAATTGCATTATCTTGTCATACTGTTGTCTCATTAGTGTATTACAATTCTTCATGAGAAAATAATTACCAATATATTTTTCAAGCTTAATATGAGGCTTAACTCATCGATAAAGTAATATTTCGATAATGCAATGAGAAGACGTAGTTTATCAGAATTATGTGATATATTTGCGCAATACATTTCGAACAATCTGATCACACATATACTTGTTAAGAACATTTATATATGAAAAATTAAAAGGTCAACTAGACAGGTTAAGGGTAAGTCATAACATATTAAAGTACACAAAAACAAATGTGATTACCACTCTGGATAGTAAATCAGTACTACCAGGGTAGGTTAAGTGTAAGCACAAATTGTTTTTGAACACATAAAGGGGGTTTCAATTTTCGTATAGCCGAGGCTTCAATAAACCTTAGTATACGTCCTTGAAGGCTTTTGTACAACACAACAAATGCTGATTTGATATCAACCTTATGACCCGTCTCAATCAAATGTTTCGCAATGGATGATGATGTCTGTCTATCCTGTGATCTTATTTCACCATCGGAATTCATCTGATTCTGCAACCATTTTGGTATATGTTCACCCACCCTTAATTGCAAATCGCGATTGCTCCTCCCTACGTACGTGTTTCCACACATACATGTAAATTTATAGACACAATGGGATGTGAAACAATCGTTTTCGTGCTGTTTGGGCTTTTGGTGAAACATAGAGAATCAAAGTTGGTTTAAAGCCAAACTAGTGGATATAGCGCATCATTTTCATTCTTCTGGACCAAAGCAGAGAAGCATATTAACTTCTCAGCATTTCAAATCATTAAAAGAATTGCGAAATAATGCCGATATTATTATACTTAAACCCGATAAAGGATCTGGTGTTGTTATTATGAATAAGTCAGATTACAAAAATAAAATGGAATCCATTCTCAGTGATAAAAGCACATTTTTGGCTGATGTTGACTTTGATGGATTACGTAAATTAGAAAAGAAAGTAAACTCGAATCTTGTGAAACTGTTAAACATGAATGCTATTAACAAAGATGAGTTTAATTTATTAAAACCTATGGGTTCAGCATATCCTAATTTATATGGATTACCGAAAATTCATAAGCCGAATACCCCCCTACGTCCAATTCTATCTATGTGTCGGTCACCTACACACAACCTTGCAAAATGGCTTGCGAAATTATTAAACCCTTTCAGAAATCAATATGGTAAGTATTCTTTGACTGACTCATTCGAATTAATTAATTACTTAAAGGATATAAAGGCAAAGACAATGTGCTCCTTTGATGTAAACACTTTATTTACAAATGTACCTCTTAGGAAAACCATTGATATTTTGTGTGACTTTATTTTTTCGAAAATCCTTCCACTGCCTTTTCCTGTTAAAACTCTTAAAGATTTATTATTATTATGTACAGATAATGTAAAATTCACATTTGAAGGTGAACACTTCAGACAAATAGATGGTGTAGCTATGGGCAGCCCTCTAAGACCATTGCTGGCTGATGTGTTCATGGGATATGTGGAAAATTTAGTTGGAGACTCAATTCGAAAGATGGGTCTGTATAGACGATATGTAGATGACATAATAATCATAGGTGATAAAATTGAACACATAAACCGCTTGTTAGGAGAATTCAATAGTAGTCAAAAGCACATTTCTCTTACATGTGAAGAAGAGAAGAACAACCAACTTCCTTTTCTTGACATCCTGATTACTAGGAAAGATGATGGTTCCATCAAACGTGCTACATATATAAAACCAACATGGACAGGACAATATCTTAATTTTCATAGTCACTGCCCTATTCATTATAAACGCGGTTTAATAAAGAGCTTATTCAATAGAATCAATCGTATTTGTACTAGTGATACTACTGAAGTAGAGATGAAGCTCTTGACTGATGCGTTAATCAATAATGATTACCCTTTGAAGTTCATAAACCGCTGAAAGGGTTGCAATATGACTAGACCTATGACGCTTCTGGCACCCAAAAATCGAGTTTATATTACGCTAGCACTCAGAGGTGACACAAATAGTCTCATGTTGAAACAGAGACTTAAATTAGCTATCAACCGGACATTTTATGCAGCCCAACTTGTTATTATCGAAAAGACAAGGTCTATGTTTTACCAAAAGCCCAAACAGCACGAAAACGATTGTTTCACATCCCATTGTGTCTATAAATTTACATGTATGTGTGGAAACACGTACGTAGGGAGGAGCAATCGCGATTTGCAATTAAGGGTGGGTGAACATATACCAAAATGGTTGCAGAATCAGATGAATTCCGATGGTGAAATAAGATCACAGGATAGACAGACATCATCATCCATTGCGAAACATTTGATTGAGACGGGTCATAAGGTTGATATCAAATCAGCATTTGTTGTGTTGTGCAAAAGCCTTCAAGGACGTATACTAAGGTTTATTGAAGCCTCGGCTATACGAAAATTGAAACCCCCTTTATGTGTTCAAAAACAATTTGTGCTTACACTTAACCTACCCTGGTAGTACTGATTTACTATCCAGAGTGGTAATCACATTTGTTTTTGTGTACTTTAATATGTTATGACTTACCCTTAACCTGTCTAGTTGACCTTTTAATTTTTCATATATAAATGTTCTTAACAAGTATATGTGTGATCAGATTGTTCGAAATGTATTGCGCAAATATATCACATAATTCTGATAAACTACGTCTTCCCATTGCATTATCGAAATTTATCAAAGGGACTAATTGTTTTGAACAGTAATATTTGTCTGTTATTTCTGCAACCGAAACCACCGTTTGCATAGAATTACACATAATCCCTCACAAATCCATCTATTAAGACGAGAATTCACTTTTATTTCAGAATGAATTTCGTAAGATTTATTTTTCAGTTTACCTTCGACACAAAAATTCTGTTTTTGGAACCAAAACAAACTTCCTATATAAACCAGCAATCGGGTTTATGTATAAATTGTTTTCATACAAGTGAAGAGCATATGACTGACACATTGATACATAGAAAGGTCGAATCTAATACTATTTGTTTCCTTTCCGTCTAGACTAAAGTAAATTATTGTGTTATTACATAAACCTGTGACGAACATAATTATGTATATAATTTTATTTATGGGTGTAATTACGTGGATCAGTTGAAGTTAGGCATAAATACCGCCGGATGTCGGCTCTGGTCTAGAGGTTGAGTGCTAGCGCGCGAGAGCGAAGGTCCTGAGTTCGAATCCAGCGAGCGGGATCGTGGGTGCGCTCCGCTGAGCCCTATACTAGGTCCATTACTCCCAGGTTTTCCTTGGTGGTCTAGCATTAATTGACTCATGAATTCAACTATTATCTATACAAAACCCTTTCTGATAAAACAAAAAATATTCCATCAAGATATCCTTGGTAATAGACTAATGAAATGTCATTTATATATTAGTCGACTACAAGGAATGATTATAAAAGTTAGTATTACTAAATTTTTACTAGAATTGTTAGTCTGAATAAAAATACCTAAATAGAATCTAAATTAAAACGTTTCACTTAAAAAATTAAGTTATACACCATTTCATACATATTAATAACAAATAGAAAATGGTCTCTAGTGCTTTTTCGAATAGAGACAGCTCTAATGGTCTCAGTCTAGCATGTCACATTGAATGGATATACGTTAAACGCAAGACTGAATATGTCATTTACAAAATATCTGTATGCTAATTAACACTGATGATATTTTGTCACTGATTTAGTTAACATTTGTTAAGTGACTATGGAATCAGCAACTAATTATTAATTTTTTTGTTAGTAATGCATTTGCTGATAATATTATAGATTGAACTTGTAGGTAAACATGTTTTATAAATAGGCATTAAAGTGATGTCAGACCAATTGTAAGATAAAATATACAGTGCTAACTTTCTTGTAAGCTAATGAACAATAATAATAATGAAATTATATTGGGGTTGCTGGGATCTCAGAGCTAAATGGATTAGGTATGAAGCTTTCATTGTTCTTCTAAACAACGTTATCAGGACGTAATTTCAAGGGAATTCAGCTATCAGGGCTTCCCCAAAACTGATTAACAGATTGTTCTTTTAGCCTGAGGTTGATTGTTTTTGATAATTGTGTGATCGTTGCTTGTATGTTTATTTTAGTTGTTATATGTCCTGATCCGAACTCTTATCTTGCAGTTGTTGATCGTTTATCTTATTGGATGATAGATTTTGTTGGTTCTAATATGTCTGCCGATTGATGTTTGTTCAGAGTTCTTCGGTTGTAAAACTTTTCTTGTTTTTTCCATGTCCGATATTTCGACGTTTTTCAGTAGAACTCATGTCCACAGTTGTTCACATGCTTCACAAATAATCTATCTAACTCAGCGATTACCGCAACTCTAACATCCTCATCCTGAGCTACAAACATTCTCCATCATCTTAATATAGTAAACGTTTGACACTGTCTACTAACTTTTCCAAAAACCAATTTTGTTTATACATTTCTGAATTTCTCACCATTTATGTTTCATCTCAATTTAAAATACTTTTAGAACATTTTCATGGAAAAATGATCATTGGGACGAGCTCCTTGACAAGAAAGGAGAAATATGAAGACCTACTTACGAATATAGTAGATAAATCACAAGCTTCTGAAGAAGAATGTCCCTGTACCAACAACAGCGACTACAACCAATTAGTCGACAAAGAATTTTCCACAACTGTTCATTTTAAAGCTAATTTATTAAACAAGAATAAACGGAGAGAAAGCCATTTATCTAACGGTTACTTATCACCTTCAACTGGTGATAATGAAGGCTACACAAAAAGTAGTGACGATAATTCGAAAATAAAACAATATTCTATACTAAAGAAACATTCCAAATATTCTACTAATGTTAACTCGCATTTACTCACCCTTCAGCAATTAACAACTTCAAGTTGTTTAACTGCTGAAAACGTTCAATTAGTTATGCCACGCATAACTGAATTACTCCAATCAGACGTGTTACGATCGAACATTGAGTTATTTGGAAGATTCAAGACCATACATTCACGTATGCAAGAGGTGATTTCTTCTAACAACTCAAATTCCATGCTACTTCTAAGTCTCAATGATCGTCAAACTATTTATGATGGTCTACTAGCCATCAGTTTAGTTGACAAAGAAACACCTCAAACACCAGTACTACATATGTGGTCGGATTCGAAATTGACTAAAACATTGAACACGCTTCAGTATGCACGCGATAATTTATTTTCATCAGTTCATAAACATCATACCGTTATTGACGATAACAATTATAATAGTAGTGATATTATAATTAACCCTCAAGAATTCGATCAAATCAAAACAACATTATTGGAGATAACTAAAATAATTAAAACAAATGAAAAAACATCATTTTTCCAGGATAAGCAATACCTGTCTGATAGCATTGAAGAAGTTATTAATTCCTTAGAAAAGATAGATCCCAATATTTCGTATAAACGAAATTCTCAAGTAAATTCAGAAATTGTTCAACATTTGGAGAACATGATTAGCTTAAATTATGGATTAATTATTACTCATGGCATAGAAGCTATAAAACAAAATGTTGAAAGAGAATTTCCAAACAATCGATGCGCGTTAAAAAGGCAAACTGCTATTGATATTGTAACTGCTTTACAGCTTTTTGAAAATGAATATGATAATTCTGTTACAGCTTCCATGACTAGTGATAATAAAATTCAAAATATACCCAACATTGACCACTTAAAGTACATTCATAAATCCATTAAAAAACAACTATCAACAAGTGAAACAGATTGTTTTGTAGATAAAAATATTATCTGTCAATCCAGTGATATACGTTTAGTTGAAGAAGTTTTAACAAATCATTTCAATAAAATTAATCATTGCTTAAAAATATCCTTACAGAAAGAACCAATCAACCTTGTAAACACAGGTCCTAAAATTCCTCAAACAACTCATGGAAACATAGTAACAAGATACCAAAATGTTCTCACTCCAATCAGTGAATATTGTACTTCACAAACGAGTCCATATGAAATAGATTCAATTTCTAATGAATCCATTGTTAAACATAACTTGGTTTCTAAAAAGCAACAACTAAACAATATTTTAAATCAGATGAATCAAACTATAATTGTTCGCTCAAATGAAGAAAATAAAGGAATATTAGACAATTTTGATAACGTCTCAGTACCCTTTGGAAGTGAGCTTCCAGATTTATCTACTTACACTGATGATACTCAAAGTAAACATGACGAAAATAGTACATTTTCTGATCCAAATTCATCTTGCATCACTATGTCAGAGCAATCCGAGTTGGAAAAGGATTTATTTGTTGATTCTTCTGTGATAGCACCTATTATCAGTTATTTAAAATCAAAATTACTTGAAAATAGAGTGAATAATTTAAATATGATTAATGATCATTATTCTGATCATACAATAAACGATGTCCAACAAGTAAGTAACTATTTAGTTAAATGTCTGAATACAAATTCTGAAAAACCCGTCAGGCTTAATAGTACACACATAAATCTTCTAAATAAATTATTCATTGCAGATCAGTCAGCTTACAGTTGTATTTTGAAAAAGCAATTAGACTTATGCATAAACTTGAAAGAGACAACTAACTCAGAGTTTGCTTCAGAAAACTTGCCAATAGTAAATGAAGAGCTATATTTCCTTATTAGCAATTTAAAAGACAATGAAGACATCATTACGAATACATCATTTGTTGAAAGCTTGTGTACAGCTGTGACCAAGTATCGTTTGCCTATTTTACCAGAAACATATCCATGTTTATCAGATATTATCAATAATCTGAATCACATAAAGCCGACTTTTAACAGTTCTTTATTATACAAAAGGAAATTAAGCGATGAATTAAAACAATTACTGGAAGCCCTACAAATTGAATTGCAGTCAGAAAATATGATAAATAATGGTAGTTTAGCTAAACATCTGTTTCATTTTCCAATAACCATAAATCCTGCATCAACATTACGGAACGACGAAATTTTCCCATCGAGACCAACAATATTTATGCAAACTGTGATATCATTATATATTTTAGATTTGTTTTGTTCTTTGCCTGATGAAATGAATAAATTGATTTATCTGTTGAGTATACGTAGAAATTTTCGGTCATTAGTTGATTTTTGTGAATCACCATCTATGCACTGTTCACCAGTCTGTACAAAATTGAAATCACTATTTAAGTTATGTATTTTACCGAATGAAAGTGAACTGAATGACCTAACTGTTGCCAATGGTACCAATAGTGTTAGTGTAACTCAAATAATCAACAACATGTTACCATCAATTCAAGTTACTGTGCAGGCAACTAAAATTAGTAACTCCTATCAAAATCATATGGAAAATCTTCTACTACAAATAAGAAACAAGGTTACCAGTGAAAGGCATTACTTTGTAAATGGGGAAATGGACGATATAACGTGCGGGATTCTTATAACTTTGACTACCATATTCACAAAAGGTTTTAGAATCAATAATCCACATGAAATTGCTACAACACTAGGAAAATTTACCAAGTTTTATCATTCTCTTATCAATTCCAAATGTGTAAAAATGTCAGAAGATGTCTCCACATCAATATTATCCTTAATTTCAGGTGAATTACACAGCGAGTCACTTTCTAAACGTCATTATCGAGTTGACCAGAAAAATCTGGCAGATTTGAATCGTTCTATTTATGAAGCTGCATCTGATTGCCTTTTTGAGTTGTCAGAGTGCAAAAAGATGAGATTTCTTAATTCACTCGTCCTCCTTGGTATCTTACTTTCACAAAGACGTTTACATTACAATTTAACAGACTTTGCGTCGGCAGAAGCAAATATACTAGTCGGTATACTCTTGCTTTTCCTATCGAACTTTCATGTTAACCTTCAAAATACATTTGTGAATGTCACTAAAAAGCTGGCGAAAGCAATTCACAACATAAATTCATCGCTTTTATTGTACAAAACTAGTTGCATTTCATTAGGGTTTCCACCAAATTTTACACCAGTACTAGATGCATGGTTAGTCAATCAAAAATTACAGATTGACGGAGTAAAATCACTCGTTCCTTATACATCATCTACTAACCAATTAAATCATCATTTAGAAACCTGTAATATAACATCATCTGAAGCGACGGCTGAAAAACCTTTGGAATACAAACATAGGAAAGAAGAACTATTATTTGAAACTTTCGTCGACCATAACTTTTATTTACATGTCTTAACGTTAGAGGAAATTCTAAGTCAATCAACAACAGGTCTACCCTGTACATTGAAAGTGAAACCACAAAACTGTAAATTCTTTTTAAGTTGTTTGTCTGGCATTATTGCTTCTCCTATGTTAATACCCACTGATATGGGGAAACTAACACTACAAATCATACAAGAAATTCATTCTAACAAAATTTATAATGGTTATGAGATGAATGAAGAAACTTCAAAGAAACTTATTAATTATTGTGAACGTTTAGCAAATACATTAAAAGAGAAATGTATCAAATCTGAAAGCTGGAAAATCGTAAATTCAAGTACATGCCAAACAGATGACAACGATGAAGTTCTTGATTCCATACAATATACTATAAATTCGAATATACTTTTTAATGTAGTTGAAAATAAAATGAAACCAACAACGTGGCTTGCTATGACATATAAAAAAGAAAGTTTACATAGAGTTGCGGATAAATGTATACCTTCAGAGGTTTCCCTTCTTAACGAGAAAGATTATTTAGGAATTCTTCATAACTCCACAACTATTAATAACTTCAGCGATCAAATAGTTTTATTTACACATATAAATAGATTGAAAGAAATTCTTGAAAGCACAGATCACAGTGAAATTTGTTCATTGAATGGGGAAAATACAGAAAGTTTATTCTGTATGCTCGAATTTATTAAAACTCAATCAGATATCATAAAGATACTAAAAAAAGATCAGGACTTCCTAAGTTTAATTAAATTAAATGTTATTCAAAACTGTGTAAATTCTACTCCATTTTTTCTCAATTCAAAAATTAAAATTAAACTGCAAAATATTCTTCAAAAAGTATGTTATGCTCAGTTCAATAATATTGAAAACACGATATTAGATCATCTCAGGGGCTTATGTTTGCCGAATGACGTACCGTTTAGTGTTCAATCTCTAAATAATTTAATTCTTGGTCAAGTGTCTATTATGGCACATTCAAAACAACTAAATATATCGACTGATCATATTGATTTGCTGCGTGATTATTTTCTTTCTTTTCAACACTCTAGAAATGTGAATGGGTTATGCAAACAAATTGTACCTTTTACTAATTTTTTATCAAATATCATCAATATTTCTGATATTACTACTCTAGAAAACCATAATAAGAATATTCTATATTTAAAGCTGGAGGAATATCAAGAATTTTATAATCGAATTAGAACAAGTAAAGATATCGGTAATTCGACATTAGCATACGAAATTTTGTTTAAGACTATTGAACTTGAACATTTATCACGATCATACTCATTGAAAATCCAGTGTATTCCAGAATCTTTAAAATGTTCATTAATTAGTTTGTTAATTTTAGGTGAACAATTTTTCCCGCTTGCTCTTAAAGTGGAGGAACAGATTCATTTAGATTGTATAATAGGTCAGCTTGACGATATAAGAAATGAATTAGTAGATACAGGCAAAGTAGTCAGGCCTATTACAGTGATCAAAGTTGCTGAACATCCGGTTATGTTAGGAAAAGTAGAACCGTTTGAGGGTACATTATTAGTTTCCAGCGTAAGCAGCCAACATCCATTTTTGAATACTACTGCTTCATTAGTTCCCAAAGCTAACATATTAGAAACTATTGAAAAACCATGCAATCATCAATTTCATGAAAGACCATTAAGTACTGAGCTGAATGTTAATGAAAATGAGAAAGAATGGAAGATTCCAACTATTAAGAAGATGACTGATAAATATGACAGTTCATTTACATCTCAAACTTCCGATAACATTGAAAATTCAAAATCCAAACCTTCTGAAAACATAAACACAGCCACTTTGGTTCATGAGATTTGCTCAAATGAACAATTTATGAATCAGGTGACCTCTAATGAAATCCAAAAACTCAATGATATTGACGTCAAATTAACAGAGAATAATTTTCCAGCAAAAACGATCAATACATCTGAAATATTAAGTCAAGATAACACAATTAAAAAGGAAATATTACAAAATTCCAAATTTTATACTTCAGAAACAGATAGTGAAACACAAGATACTTTAGATGTCGTTAGCAAAAACTCTGATTACTTGATTTCTGTTATCTCAAGTCAACAGAGTGAAGACACAGATGAACAGGCGACGATTCACGAGCTTTTTTCAAAATCGATAGTAAAAGAACAAGATATTGACATTAAAACAGCCTCAATACTTATTTCTACAATACGATCGTATTTGAAACTGAAACCGTTAACTACAATTCAAATAACCTCATTATTTTCACTATTGGAAAATATTAATTCACAATTAGAAATATTGGAAAGTGTACAAGATGTCTTATCATTTCCAACAATTAAACTGTCTTCCAGTGATCTAAAACCATTAGCCACAATTTCTACTAGTATTAAATCTCAAATCTCACAAGAAACTATGATATCATGTACAGATTTGCTAAATTATAAAATTATCTACGATATTATTTCCTACCGTACTTCAATTTGGAAAACAGAATCTGCGATTGCCTATAGTGCCTTACGAGGTCTGCTACCCTCAACCACCGCTTTCTCTATATCTTCCTCCCATGATTTACATTCGTCTTTTATAAATTCAGTTTATGACTCAAACTATGATGAAAAAGAGCTACTTATATTAGAACAACGTCTATTGCACCATTATTATTCATTAGAGGAACAAGAATCATTTATTCTGACTGATGCTGAAATCAAGTCATGTAAACTTCTTCTCCGACAATATGAATCTAAAATAAAATCAAGAATTCTACAAGAAATTAAAAAGGCATTACACTTAGTTAATCAATCAAATGAATACAATTCTGAACAAGAAGAATCATTTTTTAAGAATGTCTACTACTTATTTTTGATATGTTTACCGAATTTAGCCATAGACAATGCGGAGTTCCTACAAATGCTGATTAACTTATTAGTAATACATCGTCTTATTTATACCTCAAAAAATTATGCACACTGTTTGAAAATAATTTTTAATTCTTATGATGTTTTGCACTTTTTTGAGAAACAAAGTTGCTTGAGACATTTCTTTGAGGTACAGTCTTCCAGTCTTTCATCATCATCTAAACATTATACGATTCTTTTCGCGAAAATCTTGGAGCGTTTTGTGAACTCTACAATATTAAATCAAAGCTTATCTTCCATAGATATTTTGCTACTAGTAAGTCTGCTACAAAGAATCCAATCAAACATAATAAATGATGTAGAATTATCATTCCACTTAAAACACTTAATCACTAGACTGCTATATATTTTTATTACAAATCAAAATATTTTCATGGATAAACTCAGTAAACGTTTACTAAATGAATTATGTGAACGACTAAAATCAGAGTCAATAGCTATGCGAGTACGTATATCTACTGAAGGTTCTAAATCCTTAGACATAATTAAAAAAGATATTAAGTGTAGTCAGTCAGAACACTATCATTCAGTTTTTAGATCTCTTGAAACAGTTTTATTTAATCCAATAGAAGTACTAACTGAACCACTAAGAGCTAAGCAAATAGCTTATATAATCAAAAATTTAAATAGTTTCGGATATTGGTTATTGGAACAACCATATATTGCTCAATCTATTGAACAAAGCCTAAGTACTCTTTGTGACACCAATTTACATAAAAATACATCATCTAATGTAGCGATTATTTTTCAATGTATACAAGTAATGATGAACCACTTCAACAAAAATGTCATTGAACCGTCAGTATCTCAGGTGATGAATAAAGAAGATGCTGCAGCTCTTAGCACATCACTTTCATGGTTTTTGAGTGGAAATTTAGATTTCTTGAGTGATATTGTTGATAATTCTTTAGAAGAAAGTGTCTTTATAAACTCACCTGAATCTTGGACTAATTTAATGCTGCTACAATTGTGGTACACTTCCATAGCTTGCACTCATCCACTCTGTCATACTTCACAACAAGCTCATTCAATATTTACTTCAGAATTAATAAAATTAACAAGGCTTGAAGTTAATCGCTTAATTGGATTTTGGAAACCTCGTTTAGATTTATACTCACAAAAACAAAGAACAATTAGCATTCAGAGGCTTTCAGTCAGCACAGAGTGTGACTTAACTGCTGAAATGACTAATCAAGAGTTAAGCAACGCGATTCAGTTATCATTGTTAAGTGGACAACTCAATGGACCACGAAGCGCTTGGATATGTGTAAATGTTTTAGATGAGTTACATAATGAGTGTGAACACGAGTTAATTAGTATTTCGAATTCAGAAAAGGAATCATTACGTTACGCTTTATGTTCAAACACCGTAGTCAATTCTTGTGAATCAATTCTAAATACCGATATCGTTGCATCATTAGTTTACCTGAACTCTTTTTTATCTAAAATATCTTCATTAACATATTCAGAACATCCTGAATTAGTTCCTATTCAACCAAATGAAGCAGCTCCCTTTGCCTCCAGTATACAAAATATCTTAAAATTTACGCATCTGGATATACACACACCACATTCTTTTCATCCTCTCATGGAAACTGAATACCACCTGTGGATTTCATCAGCAAATCTGAGAACTTCATGGATTTCAAATTTTGAATCTCGTTTAATAGATGACTTAAAACAGAAGGCGTTACAAATAATATTTCAAAATATTCGAATTGAATTAATTAATTTACTGAATGAGTTTGATGAAGAAAATTTTATAAAACCAAACTTAACACAAATACCAATCCAACCAATTAACCGAAAAAGTCTTTCTCAATTACTAAGGGTTTCTTTATTATTAAACCGGTATCCTGTAAGACATACAATAACTATGTTAAATCATTTCCAGTATCTTCATGACATATCATGCTCAGTACTACCAGTGCAAACAGTTTCTTATTTAAGATACTTTGTCAGTTGTATGTTAACAAATCAGTATAATCATTCGCAGCATAGTTACAGTGAAACTTCAGTAGACATAACATCTTTAATAAATTCATTTACTATTGACAGATTGGATAGTATTCTCATAAACTGTTTTTTCCACGAAGACATTTTTGATCCAAATCTACCCCAAGATTTTATACCAATCATACAAACATCATTAGTATATAGTAATACTTGTGAGGAATTGATAAACTTCTTGAATATATTGCCAAGACATTGTCGTCAAAATTTAAATACCTATTTGTACCAATTGTTTTGCACAAATCTTCGCAAATACACAGATCGTCTATTGAAAATTATAATGAAGGGTGAAGAATACGCAGAGCCTGATATTAACGCTAATAAACTAATTCCATTATGGCTTCATTTCTTAAAATATCTAATACCGAAAGATGTTGAAAATCAAAATAAACACAGTGAAATATTATCCGCTACAACAATGTCCGTAGATGTAAGACCCCTGTCTAGCATTGGTGTACAAAATGAAAGATTGAAGCAACTGCTTGCTGTTGACCTAAATGATTTGAGCTCATCTGAATTAATACAGTTGATCATCGATTCAGATCAGTTTAATCATAATTTGATTTATTCAAAGGTGTACCATGAAGATTTGGAATTTATACCATATTTAAAATATTATCTATGTAATAGTTTAATCGGTAAATTATGCAGCTATTCACATTTATTCATCGAAAAGTCCTTCCCTCAGACAATTTTAAACATATCTTATGGAAAAATTGCTATGAAGTTAAAGGATAATATAAATAAAATCCCCAGTAATTTATCATTAGACAATGATAATACAAAAGTATGTTCACTTAAAATTAATCCAATGGAATCAACCAATGAAGTAGGTGAAAGGAAATCTGATATAATTTCTGATAATTTGACTAACTTTTCTAGTTGTGAAGATTTACTATATCCAATGGAAGATGTAAGACCCGAAATAAATCGTCTCAATCATTTATTAGCTATAAACAGTTTACAACCAAATGAAATGTCTGCAATTCTATCATCCATAGTTATTCTACGTGACGCATCAATGCATTTACCATCAAATTTAAGTGAATATACACGCTTTTCATTGAAAGAAGAAGATGCTTTAAACAAATTACAAATGTTGATCGACCAAAAGACAATTGTTAAACTTGATAAACAATTAAGACACACTTTATTATTACTGAGCCAACGTTTGGGTCTTCTAGCATTACAGGCGAATAAAGATTTATTGCGTACAGGTTTAGAAATATGGTTAAGCGCCTCATTGGATAGTGAGCTGATATTTACTAAGCAACAGGTTCAACAAATCTACTATGCTTTATACTTAGCAGAGCAAATAAACAATCAAGAATATAAATCACAAACGGATTTTTACGATACATTTGATTTAGTTGAACAAGTTATTTTACAGTTAAAGCCACTTGTTAATTCTAAATTCGGTGCTGAAATCAAAGGTCCTCATAGTTTATGTCCAATCGTAACCCTATTCATAGAGAATGCACAACAGTTATTAGAGCAAGTAACATATTCCTGCAAAGTTTCCACCAATGGAATTTCAAATCATTCATTTGATAGGCAGAAGACTACAGCTGAAAACTTATGGAAACTAATTAGTTGTCAATCACCGGAAGTTATAGAAAATGAGCTGAGCAGTTCCATTCATACTCAGTTAATAAATAGTTCAGAAGATATAACGGACGCTGAAAAATCATCTAAACAAATCAGTAATAAACCTTGTAAAACACTAAAAAGACGTCCTGAAATTGATGAATGCAATATACTTCAAACCAGACAATCTTATGATCGTAGTCTGAGTTATGGAGAAAATGACCATTTTCAGTTGAACAGCCAACTTTCTTGCGACAGTTCACTGTCATTACTTGCTTTATATAATGAAGAAAAAAGACGTTTGTCGAGTTGGGAAGAAATGACTGAGACACGTCTGCGCAAAGCATGTGAAAGGGTAGAAAATTTATTGGGAGCAATTCCTAAACATGTTTATCTACAGAACAATTCTGGTCATACAGTCACACAACTTAGAGAAGAGGTAGTACTGTTGAAAAGCCAATTACACACTATGATAAAACAAAAGTTTTTGAAAAAAGATAATCTTATTTATTCAAGCGATGAAAGTTCAGTGTTATATAAAAAAGACCAGCGGAACTACTTATTCGATGGTTCACTATATACTCAAGAAAATCAATCCAGTTACCAAGGAAAACTCCATTTTGACTATATTCAATTGTCAGAACGTGATACTCGCAGACCAAAAACATCAGTAAATGGTAGACTGTCATCTAGTACATGTTCACTGAAGACTTTTCCATCTTTAAGCCAACGCATAAATCAAAATTATTTGGTTTCATGTAAACCCGTAACGCCGAATCATGTTTTCTCTTCACCATCAAATGTCGATAAAAGGATTTTACAGAATTCATTTGACCGATTAAATGAGCTAATTGAAATTCGTCGAGCTATTGTCTCTGGATCCAGAGAAGAACTACGTAGATTAGGAATACATTCTAGTTTATCAATACCTTATTACAAGCCCTTTACACTAATTCGTCCACGTGACAACAAATCATTTGGTTTGCTTGGCAGTGACAGTCACGAAGATTGGTTATCAAGTAATCAGCGAAATACTGACAGGAAACGTAATTATACTACCCATCTTTGTAGATCCAAGGATGAGTATTCGAGAAGTAACCAAGCCATAGAGGACTTGGAAAATAAATTAGGACAACTTGAAGAACAAATACTACCTCACAGATTTAACGGTTCGGTTGTACAGTAGGTAAGTAATTAGTTTTACTAGTATGTTTATTGGTTGGTCTGTTACTTGCTTACCAAAACAACCATTTGTCTTATTTTTACTAAACATCACGGTGTATTTTATTGCTAATACGTGCGTCATATTTAAACTTGAGAAATATGTATAGAATACGAATTTTAATCGTCAGGAATTCTGTACACTGTCGCTGTAGTGGATTTATGTTGCTTCATATTTATACTAACAAATAACTGTTAACTAATAAGTATATCTTATTGAGATCGCGGACCGACCAATGTTAGACCACCATCGGAGACCTGGAAGCTCTGGACGAAGCTACCCATCAGTGAGCATTCAAGATTCTGCACGCAGGACTCAAACCAAGGACCTTGAATCCCATGTGCAAACGTTTAACATCTAGGCCACTGAGCCATTATCTAACGCTGTTAATGTCTAACTAAAATCCATTCATGATGGCCTAACATTGATCGGTTCATGATCTAAATGAAACTTAAAAATCTCCACAACCCTTTACTAGCAACTAATATATCCCACAAATCAGCAGAATTAAACGATACTCCATTTTTCTTCTTCTTTGATCCCCTTTTGTAACTCCAAAAGGGGTTTCACAATTACTGTGTTTGTTGACAATAAACCATTATTAATGGTTTAGTTTATGAGTCGATTTGAGCTAGACCACCATTGAGAACCTGGAACCACTGGACGGCCGTTTCATTCCAGTACGGGACTCCTCAGTAGTGTACACTCACGATCCCGCATGCGGCACTCGGACCTCCGGTCTCGCACGCGGACGCCTAACCCTCAGACCACTAAGCCGATATCCAACGATGATAATGCCCAATTTTAATTGAAAAATGATCTTGAGCAACCACTCGTTCATTGTCTGAGGTAGGTACTTGTTTCTATCCGACACGTATTGGAATCCACTGGTTACGCACAGTGGTCTAGGATTTAAGCGTTTGCACGCGAGGCTGAAGGTTCTGGGTTCGAGTCCCGCATGCGGGATCGTGGACGCACTGCTGAGAAGTCCCATACTAGGACGAAACGACCATCCAGGTTTTCAATGGCGGTATAACTTGGATCGATTAATGAATCCAACTAATAAAATTACCACAATCTCCACAAACCCCCACTCTGATAATAACTGATTAGACGTACCTGCGAACTGGTGTTTGCACAGAGATCTGTTTTTCTTAAGTTTTTTTATATATTGACTGCCATTCTTTTTTTGTATCTATCAAATATGAAAAACATTGCATTTATCTTAGGTAATAGTGAGGTCCTCATGAGACTCTCTGATTGATTGCTCACCTTAAATTCAGTACACTACTGAAGACCAAGGGATAATCGGCCATCTTAGAATCAAACTTTAGCTGTTCCAAAGATCACAATACTAATGAGCTACTGGTTCGGCAGTCAATAGCTTTCATTTCCAATGTTATTCGAATCGCGATGTCACTGGTACTCAATAGTCTAGTCGACTACAAACAGCCTCACTCCTTATTTGTTTTATTTTACAAGTTGCTCCTTCATACTGAAATTCCGAGCAATCTATTTTGAAGCCAGTCCCTGATTAGCATCAGGTTGATCTGATTGAGGAAGTTTCGAAAATGTAAAATTTAAGAGCGACTATCGTCACTAAATGACAATGTATCCAGTTTGCCGCCCTTATTCTCAACCAAACAGTGAACGAATAAGAATGTCAATATTTTTACGCCAAGTTCAAACTAAATTTTGGTGTTTTATTAACCACTTTCTAAATTATTTTCATTTAATATATCTTCATCCCATGTTGTTACAGTATTCCAAACACAAAGATACAAGGATTTAGTAATGAAGAAGATCATCATTCAAAGACATAATATGGTTAGCTAAAATAGCAAAAGATTATTCTTCTTATTTCACTGTTATACTAATAAATCAACTGTAGGTAAGCTGTCAGCAATTGGATTTCTACATCAACTTTAGCGATAAAACATTAACATTGTGTACATGCTACTAATATTTATAAACAAGCCCATTGATATGATGTCAGCGAATAGCATACATTTACTATTGTTATTATGCAGTCTGTTAACTTCTTCAATGATAAAACTGTTGCCTAGAATATATTAATTGAGATATTTTTAAAAGCACTCGGAAAGGAGTATTTATCTGGTGAAATCAGTGTTTAATTATTCACTCGCGTCAACTAAATCCCATTATGAAATTTCGATACAGTAATATTGTAAGTGGAATTTCTCTATTACTTGGTAACTCGTTGACTTCATCGATAAACTCGTCGTGAGTTGAAGAGACAGTAGCTATTAATCACGTCGAATTCCAAAATATCACATGGCTCTAACCACTTAACTAAGTAGCATACAAATTATATGATTTCAAAACTGTAAATAAGTAATGCTCGGTGAAAAGTAGTGCCAAATTAGAAAGAAAACAATTTCTCATTGACACTTGGTTTTGGCTGAATTTTGTTCCGAATAGTTAATAGCTTAGAAAAAAATATTTCAACTAGTTAATAATTATTCATAAGAATTGATCATTTCAACTGTGAGAGTAATTACACTCTTATCTCTGTAGTGATTATTTACTTTAAACAATAAAAAAATATTTTTTTATTTTCATTTTGTTTTACAGTTTAACAAAACAAATAATTTTATTCGACTGTTATATCTACGTTTAATACAACTAAACACTTTAATTTGTATATAAAACTAGTAAATAACTACGAATTCAAGCACTGAATTCATGGAATAATTGGGACGTTTTTGTTTTGCAAGTTACTTTAATTTGACTTTTTTTATTCGACATACAACTAATCATATCGGTAATGATTTTTATGTATAATTAATACCAGTCCGACTGCTCATTTAGTAAAAAAAAAACAAAGACAAGATGCTCATCAGTTCATTGTTTTTCAATACAAACATTTTAACTATTGAATATACATTTCTGTAACTTTTACAGTGAAAACAATTTAATCGATAGCATGTAAACGTTAGCTCTGTTTATTCAATTTGTCACCAATAATAATTTCATGGGTACCATTACACCATATCAGTATTTTTTCTAAAGAAGTTAACTTATTTTTGGAACCATTTTGTACATAATATTAGTAATTATTACTAATAATAAATCAAAAGACCCATATATTTCACTGATTATATCTTTTGGTTTTCTTCTTATAATTTTCTGTTTTGCAATTGTAAAACATGCTATTCGAATAGAAACGATTACTTAGATTAATGAAAACTGTTAGTGATTTCTGGATTGTCGAAGGAATCATGTTTACAGCGATTCGATAATAAAAGTTTTTATTAACTTAATAAATATATGAATTGCCATATAAATACGAAAACTAGCTCTAGTAGTAACTGTAATCTTTTGGTCAAAATAGATAGTTTTTGGTTAGATACAAGAAAAACGAAATGTGAGCTTTAACAAATATGAAACCTAAGTCAGATTCGAATGAAGCATATATCCCAAATTCCAGTGCTAACAACATTCCATCTGTTCTATAAAATTACCATGGAAGATTGAATTAGTTAAAAACCGTTTTCGAGCACACGAAGGCGGATTAGTTATTTGGAATCTCTTCATCAGAATATACTTAAAACGCTAATAAACACTCGTGTTGTATGAACAAGAAAGAGAGAAATATTACAAGAGGAATGAAGTTGATGGTTCTGTAATAGCCATCCATAAAATAACTTTTTCTCTAGTGGAAGACCATGACTTTTAAGAGTGATATTTATAGTCTCAACGCCTGAAAATCAGCATTGTTAATTTCCTGCTCATGAGAGATAAGATCCTGAAATAATAGCAACCAACACTATAAAGCCGACCATCTGCTACCAATTAGACAGATAGTTTTCAGTACAATTTTTCATATGTTCTACATTGAGTAAAATATTTTTGCTTGGATACGCAATCTAGTACAAAATATGCGACAGTTCTAGCGGAAACTCATTCTAAAGACAATAAAAGCCCACGTCTTACCTTATACTATGTGACTGATGAAATGAAGTTAATAGGTAAGTTCACATTTTCCCCGGCTTGACGAAGCATTTTATTCAGTACGATGTTGATTTTATTTTACTTGTTTCCTTACGGAATCCAGCTTGTTGGTCTTGAAACTGGACGTCTACTGGATCTTTCATTTCGTTCAACAACACTATTGAAAACTTTTCTCATTACCGATGGTTGTATGACACTTCCGTATTTCTCATATTAAGATCTTATTCTGGTATCTTGATGAGCTGTCCCTACTTATAGCCTGTTGGCATTTGTTCTCGCTCGTAGACCTTGATGAAGAGAATGCAAAGCGACTTTGCAGTTACCTATATACCTTACTTCAGTGCTTCGACTAGTATGTTTTCTGGTCCTGCTGATTCCCCGCTCCTGATTTTTGCGATAGATACGCTGATTTCTTCGACTTCATCGCTGTCATTAATGGGTGCACAAAACTGGTTAAAGTTCATTGTAATCCCCTCCTTCTTTGTCTTGATTGGTGCTTCAATTACTCTGGACCTATAAGATTTTCATGCTGTAAGCGCTTTTTGTGCTTATTTGTACAGCATCACTGCAAATCCTTGTTCACGAGATGTATTTTCTTCTTCATGCTGAAGCTAATCTTTTATATCCACCTTAGGTCCAATGCATTTCACTTCGGGCACCACCAGGTTATATCTCCTCATTTCTGCAACTATTTAACTGGTCCTCTCAGTCCGCCACGTTGTCCGGACATTCTATGTACCTTGATAATTGTAGCTCCGGTTGTTAGAAGGAGCATCGGCCTTGTGACTTACGAAGGATCCTTATTTTATTGTCTGAAATTATTTAAGGTCAATGTTCTTTGTATCATACCATTTGGATTTCATTTTGTGTGACTGATTTTAAATTTCATTCAATTTGATATTTATATTTTCTGTATCAATTCAATGTGAACTATATTCAAAATTGGTTTTTATGGTAAGGCTATGTAGTTATTGTGTACATCATGTTATAATGTCTGAAAATCAGTACATAAACGTGTGTATTTTTTTAGCACTCGATTTATTTCGGAGGATCAATAATATGTTAATCTTCACCAGTCTTCCGTGTTCTCATTTCACTTCATAGAAATTATAGCGCCTAAGAATTTCATTTATTAACAGTAGCACCGTGGTTTCAACAGAGGTCTTCTATGAAGGTACATCAATCAATCTCTGTAGTTATTAAATTAAAGGGGAAATAAATTTTACAACTAATTTCAATATCAAAGACATGAAATGGCAAGTATCTTCCTAAAATGAGCGTCTTCGTTGAAATTCGGCAATGACATCGACCTTGTTAGTCCCACCTTAAATTACAAGGTGAAAGCATGCAGTCGGAAATCGTGGCCATATCCGAGCATAGTCCATGTGAGAGCATTTCAGAAATCAGATAGTCAGCTGGGTGACTTCATGTTTATCAATCCCTAGCCCAACTTAGTCTCGTAGTATTATTTAATGCCCTTACCATTTCCTTCGGGATATGGTGCCTTAGGCGTTCTATTTTCAAGATTGACTGATTTCGATGTATCTAAGGTTTCTGCATAAGTGACATGTCCGAGATTCAAAATGGTCCCTGTCTACAAAGAAGGTGACTTTCGTGAACACAGATTATCCGACCCAGGTACTCATCCACTTACAGTAACAGGTACGTTTACCTTAGAGTGATTAATTTCAAACACATTCACTGGCTTTTCATTGTTGTAGATGTATCAGTGCCGATCATTGGCATGGAACTACTACAAATCCACAACCTGCTCATCAACCAAAGCAAATGGAGGCCAGTGAACAGAAATACTAAATTGTCTAGGTATGGAGCATCATTTGGTGGTTGTAGGTTACGTCATCTCAAGATCAAATATATAATCGATCAGTCCTTCCAAATGATACTAGATAAGTATCCTGAACTATAAAAACCGCAACCGAAATTAGTGTGTGTAACCACCAATGTTGCATATTACGTTATAACCACAGAACCACCTGTATTCTCGGAAGCGTTCTGACTAGCTACTGGAAAGCTATGATCAGACTAAAATCACTTTAGTCGTATGATAGTTTTAGGAATAATCCGATCACTGAACAGCCTATGAGCATCTCCGTTACATGTGGTCCCTAAACAAGATAGCAATGCCTGTTGTCCAACAGCTGATTATCAACGACCTGATACAGAAGCCACTCTCATTTATTAGCCTTTAACTTATTTACAACCTGACACTTAGCGTGAAAGATACAACCATCTTCTCAAAAGTCGACTTGGTTAAAGTATACAATTGGATAACTGGGGCCTTAAACGATATTCCTAAAAAAGATACCATTTCTTTCGAAATAAAAGCTTTTGTGTATGCCTTCAAGTTTAGTAAATGCTTCTCGAAATATCAAACGATTCAGAAATCTCAGCTTTATGTGTCTACATGTTGATGAGGGTTTGATCACACGTATGGAATGAGAATCCCATCTCCAAAATCTGAACCTTCTTTTCCAGCGACGCCAAAAACACCTCATTACTGTGAACGCCCAGAAATATCAGATCGGGACTAACCCGCTACTTTTTCGACCATAATATAGACGCCCAAAATATTCGTTTCCCGGAAAACCAAGTGGTGGCCATCCTGGACCATCTAGAACCCACCGTAGTCATGCAACTGTGAACACAGCGTATTGTCAGGGTTTCGCCGACGGTTCATAGCGAATTATGCGTCTCTTGTGAGATCATTAACAGTCCAACTTCGAGGAAACGCAAATTTCATAAACTGGGTGATAATGTGAAGAGAGAATTTTCCAAAGGGCACTATGGCTAAGTCAACAATGCTAGCACACCTCGACACCGAAATTCCCGTCAGTATCACTGTCGATACATCCGACTCAGCATCTAAAGGAGTCTTGCAGCGGTGGATAAATGACAGTGAATCGAGGGATGGCACTTTCGCCTGGCTACCCCTAGCCAATTATTGTGCAGTAAGGTACTTACATCACTCTGTAGAAGACCAGGGATTCACCCTGTCCACTGACTGTAAACTCTTCTTTAGACAAGTACTCCCCCGACAACCCCGATGACTGGACTACATCTTGCTATTTGCTTTGTATGTACAACATATTTCTGGGACAGGCGAAGTAGTTGTAGACACCTTATCTCGAATAACTTTCCTGAACAATTCCCAAAACGTCCACCCTCTTAAGCTTCAGGAAAAATACGCCAATCGCCAGTATAAGTTAACGTCAATAACACTGAAACTACAAATCAAGCCGATAGGATTGAGTGGGAAAACTCTGCTTTGTTACACACACGATTGTGGCAAAGCACCATTGACGCAATGTCTTTACTACGTACTATAAACATTCTCATACATGTGTATGAATAACTATCAAGCTCATCGCAGTGATTTTGCTGGATTAGTACGAATAACGACGTAATGGCGTGGGCACGCTCCTGCGTATACTGACAGAAGTCTAAGGTAATTAAATATAAATGTCCTCAAGGCTCTTTCACAACTCTCCTCCCTCGCCCCGAACACATCTATCTTGATTTAGTAGGACTCTTGCCAGAATCATATTGATACTCTTATCTTTTGACGTGTATGAACCATTTCACATAATGGACAGAATAAGTACATATAAAGGACATTACTGATTAAACGGTGCCTCATACCCTTGTCTAACGACGGGCGGAAAAACTCGGCTTCCCTTCAATTAGTAATACAAACCATGATTCCTAGTTAGAATCTGGACTTTAAAGCTGTTCTACTGGATTTTTGAGGTCTCTTGATTCCTCATGGTCACCTCCCACCAAATAGCTGACAGGTTGGTAGAATCACTTCACCAACAGTTGAAAGCCTCAAATTCATCTGCCAAAGCCCCATAATGTAATGACTCTCTGCCTCATGTGTTACCCGGAATTCGTGACCCAGTGAAAGCAGACAACGGATGCACTAAAAACAAACACATTGATTGATATGATATTTCGACTTGCAGGGAAATTCGCCAATAATTCATGTTCTTCAGTGAATGTTAATCTAGGCCTCCGCATGAACTGGCTTGCAAACGCTATGTGTTAAATTAAACCCACCCACACTCAACAACAGTCAACTTATATTTACATTCAACCTGTACTATGATTTTGTGTACATATTTTCATACATCGCGACTCATTACGTCGACGCCCCGAAGTCTTATACAAAAGACCCTAAACAGTCTCTCATCGTGAATCTACGTACCATACCATTTATAGAAACAGTACTAGAGATAACATCAGTATTGATGGACTAAACGTTGTTTACTTAAGAGCTAACCATTTGACTTTCCCATCAAAAAATGGAATGGCATAATCCTCCGTAGCTAACAACCTTAATGAAACTTTGCTGTTATCTAAAAACTTGGGTAAAATGACGTACTCTAAACAATCTAAAGCTTCCCAGAACACTTGAGCAACTACTGGATATATAGCATTTTTTCCGCCTATTCTCTTTTACCTCGTTTTCCATATTCTATAGCTAAATGGTTGCTTTTTTGATTTTGATTGCTGAAACAAAGATACAAGAATCTTCTTACAATATGCTTACATATATGTGCTTATTTTTTATATGAAAAATGAAGTAAACAACATTTTGTGTATATTTTTGAGTATCACATGGCATATATATACGCATATACTGATTGTTTTGCACGATTTGCTTGCTTACGTAAGCAAGATTGTATTTCGACATGCAATTAAATTTCAGTTTTTCTTTTCCAATACAACAGGAAAAGATAATAAATCGAAGACGGAAAACAACTTTGTAGAGTACTGAAGAACCGTGAGACCTTTAAATGTGGAGTTTTACACCAAGTAAATGTTTAATCAGTTCATTTACCGTCCAAAAATAATTAAAGCCTCACAATTGATTGATCACTGGGTGGTGATCAATCTCATGCTTGTCTAGCCCTTATTAGTGCAGATCGAATGCTATCGATCATGTTACAATGTGGCCACCAGTCTAGGTGACTCGACACTGCAGGCACTATGTATTGAGATTTAGATGGTGGTTGGAGGTAGTCAACAGGAAACCCTGGACCCGGGTTTCGTGCTACTTGGCACTCGTCAGCAAGGTGTACCTGTAATCTTGAGGGAACTGGTGCTCCTTGGCGGATTCGATCTCGTGTCACCCAGCTTCACAGTCAGAGACGTTACCATTGAGCTATCCGAGCCACGACTGACCTCCTGTAGCCTCCTTTGAGTTGGAACATAAACCTACTCATTTTTATCTAGTCGTCTCGAAATAAATATTGTGTACTTCTAATACTGTGGGCAACTCCAATACGGAATCATCAGTATAGTATGTTGGCACACTGACGAACCAAAACATATAATTGTTTACAATAAATAAATAATAATCTACCACAATGTTTAATCGTCCATTTGACGAGAATTACTGAGAAATTGTTTAACTGATTTATTTAGACCGAATAACGACCAATTTAAACAGTTGACCTGAACGCCATCAAAAATTTTCAAATTCCAAGAACCTTGTATTTATTTGGGTAATAAGAACCTGTTAATCTTCCCGATTATTCATTTGAAACATTAGGAGGCCTATGAGGTTCTGTAATAAACTACGAATCGAGAGATATTAGACAAATTTGGGGACTTCAGAAGGAGCTTTTACTTCGTAACTTTTTCTGTTTTTATGCAAAGATTCACTTTTTCAAAACAAAAAAATATTATTATCTCCGTTGTTTAACTGGCAAGGTATAGTCCCCACTCCAATCCCTCAATCAGTCAGCTACAACGTAGGACCAGGCACATATGTGCATCGGTTCAAGTTGCCATACCTCATTAACACAACAAGATGAACACCAAATTCATAGAACTAGTTAGTTCAGAGGTGGTAATACATAAAAGAAAGATTGCATATAAGGACATAGTACAGGAAGAAAGAATTAGTTTGTAGAAAGAAAGATATGAAGCGACTTTAATCTCATAGTTTAAGGGAAGACAGAGAGTGTATACACCTACGCCATTGTGATCGATTCTGAGCCATGTCACCCAGTCTCCAACCATTGGTTACGATAGTCACACGGACCAATCCCTAAAAGAATGCAAGGAGTTTGGTTACTGCATTAGCCCATAAAAGTTGTATTAATAATTACAATACTCCCTACGTAAACGACTGTCCACAATTAGTCATTTATTAAAGTAGGTAACAGAAATGTTTGTGTATGCTGACGGAAATTAAAGTGTAAGGACTCTTTGTAATGACCAGGTTTGATAATTACTAAATGAATAATGTGAAGAGGTCATGGATGTGGTCAATAACGATAGACCAGGTTGTATAGCGTCTAAGCTGACTAGTAGTCACACGAGGTGCGCAGAAGTGTATACTCAAACGTGAGCTAGTGAGGATGTTTGACAAAGAGCCTTCAACTAAGGGTGTGCATTATATGCATATTTTGAACTCTGATTCGATTTAAGTACGGTTATTTGGTAAACTCTCAACTTCCAACCGAATAACAATAAAACCGGAATTCCAGGATCCAAATAGCTCAATTTTACTTTTACACTGGAAAATACCATAAATAATATTACCGAAAAAATTCATTAGAAATCTTCAATATTTAAATTCCCAAAGTCAAAATGTCAGAGCGAAACTGAAGGTTCAAGATCAAACTTATCAACAAACCAAGTTCAAGCCTTGCGTAGAACAAATACATTGAAATCCAGTAAATAAATGTAATATTCACAATAATGGTTTATAATACGTCAAATACTTTGAGTTTTCCCAACAATAGTATGCCCAGTGAACTAAGAAAGTCAACATCAACGTCGAATACTTAGAAAGTTATTTAGTTCGGGGATTTATTTACCGCTGCACAAGTTGAAATTGTGCCTTTAATAGGTTACGAAGACACATTCTTATAAAATTTTGTATATCAGAAGGAGAATGTACTTATATCCAAATGTAATGGCAACTAAGACCGATGCATATATGTGCCTGGTCCTACGTTGTAGCTGACTGACTGACTAATGACTTGTCAGTTGTGTTAAGATTTTTTTCTTTGTCTATCATCTGACGTAGTATAAGTTGATTGATCTGTCTACTTTTAAGATATATTGTAACTAGAAATTTTAATTATGTCTATTATACTGGATTCAATTAACTATTCTGTGATTAATTTTAAAACTAAAGACCACATTCGTTGTATTGTTTTCAGTTATATCTGTGGGATATCTTGGTACTTCTGTAGGAAAACTTTCAATCAAACAACACAAGCAAGAACACGACGATGGTAGATGAAAACTCATTTGATATAAAATAAAGCTAAAACGATATATGAATACGCATATTCTTATTTGATTCATTTACTGTTAAATGAAAAATCAGATTTGTATAAATTGGATAGATTATTGTGTAGTGACCTACTTTTATCAAGAGAAAGCGATTGGTTTAATGGAAACAATTATTATTATAACCAATTTTACCAGTGTTTGTTTTACTGTACTTTTTTGTTTAACTGTACTAAAGACATTCTTTCTTCCGTTGATTGTGACCTTGCACGGATTCGGTTACGCTCAGTAACCACACTTGTACTCCTTTGGCACGATCTCGGTATTCTTTCGATACCACGAGATCGCCAACAAATACATCTCGACTACAGCCATCAACTTCCTTCTGATATTTGGCCTACGGGGGATCTTATCGGTTAACTGGCACGTAGTCTTCCTGTAGTGATCATAGCCAACCGCGACTCGACGCCACACTACAACTGTTTATTATCAGTTAAGCAATTAGTTACTTTATGAACAGACATTTGTAGTGTCATGAAGTTAAACAACTATAACCAATAGATACAATTAATTTACTGAGTTACATAATTACTCCTAGATAATGTGATTAAATCTCATGGGTAACTGAAAAAAAATTAATTTCGTATGTCACTTGCACTTCAGTTGATTAAATCCTTGCTCACCTTATCACTTTAGATGAAGGTAAAGTTAGATGGTGGTTGGAGGTAGTCAACAGGAAACCCTGGACCCGGGTTTCGTGCTACTTGGCACTCGTCAGCAAGGTGTACCTGTAATCTTGAGGGAACTGGTGTTCCCTGGCGGATTCGATCTCGTGTCACCCAGCTTCAGGGAGCACCAGTTCCCTCAAGATTACGGGTACACCTTGCTGACGAGTGCCAAGTAGCACGAAACCCGGGTCCAGGGTTTCCTGTTGACTACCTCCAACCACCATCTAATCTCAATACATAGTGCCCGCAGTGTCGAGTCACCTAGACTGGTGGCCACATTGCAACATGATCGATAGCATTCGATCTGCACTAATAAGGGCTAGACAAGCATGAGATTGATCACCACCCAGTGATCAATCAATTGTGAAGGTAAAGTTACTTCTGAGAACGCAAATCTTTATTACACTCTATCCCTACCTGAATAATTAATTAATTTCCCATAGTTAGATAACAGGAGATTATGTCGATTGAAGAACTTTTTAATAGGTCTCCTGAGCATCCACAAGGTAGGTGAATTTGTTGTAAAGATATGATGGATATTCTGTGCTTTACAAAGTTGTCGTTATCCATAACACCTTTGTGATCGAACATTCCAAATCCAGTCAAACCAAAAGTCAGGAATGAAAGGATAAAAAGAAATGTTTAAATAATGGTCATTGTGTCGAGATATATGCAACCTAAACTGACTAGCTATTGCAAGAGATGCTCAGCACGGTGTACCCAAACGTGATCTGGTGAAGATGCTTAACCGAGCACCATCAGCTAAGGTATATACAGTAAAAAAAGAAATTAGCATCAATGTTACAGACTTGAAAAAATATTTATTTTGAGGATTTATTTACTATTACAGTTTTGTCAGTAAAAGCTTTAAATTACTAGAAAAACATGACACAAACTAACTTTAGCTAACAGTAGTATTGATATAGAGAGCTAGGCCAACATCCCTGCTAATGACCAAGAACCATACCTCGAATGCAAAGTAATCAGTCAGTTTACACTAGCTCGTTATACAAGCTGCTACTTAATTATTACAATCTTTGAGTGAGACTAGGTCAGTTAATCCTCCAGTAGACTCATGTATGTCCACAAATAGTATTTTATTAAGACAACTTTACAATAAATTACAGTATGTTACCTAGTCTGATTTATCTTTCCCTAGCATTGATAAAAAAAGGACTTGATTAATGATAAAAATTTTGAAAGCATATATAAAAGCTAAGAGTAAAGCAACTAACTCATTTTGTTTTTATTCCCTTTATGAATATGTATCCTTATAAAATATTTATATCAAGATTAAAATGAAAATGATTAGAAGAATAAATAAAAAATCACATCATTTAGTGGAAATTAAGTTTGTTCATGAATAGGAAAACGTTCATAAGTGAAGTAATGTGGTTTCTGAGACTTAATTTACTTGGAAGAGAAAATATAAAATGAACTACCGTTTATGACGGTCTTCTTCTTCAAAATTATTTAGTGGCTAAAAGATCAAGAAAGTATTTGTGAGAAATACATGGACTGCGCAGTATATTCATCTTAATAGTTTTACATTTGCTCAATGTAAGTTTTATAGGCTTGGAATTTTTCGAAAAAAAAAAGAACAAAGTAGACAGGCTACTTGTTCTTGTTGATATTACCAGTAATAAGTTCGCTAACTCTGCCACTGTATTTACCCCGTGACAGATTAGCTAAGCAAATTCTTATGTTCTTAAAACTTTAATAAGAACACTATTTAGTCAAATGATCAGTCACAAGTACTTCATTGTTTAGAGTAATAACTCACGTGAATATGTTAACTAAGGTACACCACGATTTATATACTTCAAGAAGTACACAAACATGAAATTTTTTATACAAGGCTGGATAATAGACTTGTGGTTGATTAGTTTAAATTCATGAACGACCGATAATACAGCAACAATTAATGGGCTGAAAAACGTATAAAAGGGTATATAATATTGTAGTGCAGTGAAGGAGAACACTGGCAGACACAGCTAAGTCTATTTCAACACAAAATTACAGAACATCATAGTAAAATATGAGAACCATGCAGTAAATAATTGATTTGCGAAATTTCAATCAATTAGCTCAGACTTCACTGTTTCTTTGTTTCCACACCAATCATTCACCGTTCTCGTTCTCTTTTCTTCGATCTTATTAACCTTCAGTCACCAGACATTTCAATTTCGACTGATGATACATACTACTCATATCTGTCGACATTAATAGCACACACCACAGTAGTAGTTCTGTGTTGTGTACTGATATGAATTTTTAAGTATTTACACCAGCATTGTTATCATGTATCATGAAAAATCGAGTAGATTTTGATTATTTCATTCAGTTGTTGGTTTGCTTACGTGCTGTATCAAAATTCATATTCAGTGTGTGAGAATTAAAATATAATTCCTGATCACATCTTGTGGTAGCCTTTTATTTTTGTAAATCGATACTGTTGGTTTATCGCTATCTGTTTAAAGGTATAAGAGTGTCTGAAGATTATTTTGTTACACTCGAAGTTAGGAACGCACAAAACCGGAACCAAATTATATATATATATATATTACAGATTCCACTTATGTGAAACGAAATATTAATTTTTATTAATTGATGACTTGGTTACTAAATCGGTCAGTTTTGATCACCACAAATAGTGTGTGAACACTGATAATTCTCATGCATCTGGTTACTTTGACGATTGTACTTGAAATTTCAAATGAACAGCCAATGAGAAGGCTAATCGATGGCAGTCAGAACAGATCTAAAGGACAAGTATATTTTATTGACTAAGAAATGTATCAGTTTCCTAAGGACTGGAGTGGTATATTATATGTGAATGTGTATTTTTACATTTTATTCAGTAGCCCAATACACTCTCGCTCATTTCTGTGTTCTCGCTCAAGTAGTCAGTTGGGGAGTTAGCGCGTAGAATACCATGAATCAGTAAAAGATTTTTAACATCGCCCGTCACAACAAAATTCTGCCGTAATTACATGTTTCAACTTTCTATTTAACTTAGATTCTCTAGCTCAAATAGTTCAACACATGTAAACATATAATTCTGATCACCTTATTTTTTTTTCTTCAATAAATGTACAACAAATACATACTGAATAAATGTTCTCTTATAGTTAGAGAAAGGAATAAAAAAAAGAATAAGGTCATGTGGTATTGTAGTAATTTATTTAACATAAGAATCAGATTATTATTGACATTTAGTTATTCTTCTAAATCATATATAAAGTAACTAACTACCTATTTCATATGCTATCATATTATCTATTACATATGGTATATATCACGCATTTTGATTAAATTATAATCAGTAAGTCAGTAGAATAAAATCAGATACTGTTAATCATTCGTTTACTTCATTTTTAAATCTAAAACTCTGGTCGTATTAATACCGATGATGAGTATTGATAAAGAGATTCTAAATACTTTTTGTACTTGTAAACAACCTTCATTAATCAGTATAAATACAAATCATTATCTAACCTGAGACTTTGTAATTTTTAGTTTAGAATACAACATAGTACCAGATAAACGATCACTAGAGATCAAGGAACACTGAGCGAGTTTTCCCCCTTTAGATCACTGAGTTGATATCCTATGGTATACATTTCTAACTTTAAAAGATTCGCTACATTTCAAGACCGTTTACTTTGGCAATAACTATTTCACCCCTGACACGGTTATTTATGCATGAGATGCTAACCTAACCAAGATTACCATCTTAAAACATTGTTGGAATACTGAACGGTATTTGGATTGTTGGTTCGTACTTCTTTAAAAAAATGTCAAATAAGGAGGCTAAGGTTAATTGTATTTTACGTTTCAGTCAATTAACTTGAACTTAGGGAATAAGCACACAGACAATTAAATACTAGTAATATGAAGAATCACATATTTCATAACTTCACTGCTAAAAGCTATAAAAGTAGGTTTTATATATATATATATATATATATATATATATATATATATATATATATATATATATATATATATATATATCACGTGCCATTCTACTCCAAATATTAGTAAGACATGACATATCCCAACATCATCTACATAAATAAATGAAAAGATTTGTAATGAGCATGAGGTGGTATATTAGCGGATGCTGAACAGATTGTATGCTGTCGCAGGACCTCGCTTTAGATAAGACAGAATTATGAACGGAGTATTGCTAATAATTAAAATATTCACTCAACCAGAGCCGACCATCTTTCACTTATTTCTTTTAATAAGTCCGGTAACTTAGAAATACACGAGTTGTGTGAAATATTATCCAGTTTTTCTTCAAAATAAATCATAGCTGGTGCGATAAGGGCTAAGAAGAGTTTATGCTTATCTGAATCGGACAGTAGAACGATGACATCATGGATTACCATAATAACTTCTTGTATATGTTATTAGTAGCCTCAGCAGAACCGTTATAAAGTTAAAGGTTATTAGTAGATAGATATTTCTAACACTGATGTTATTCTCTAAAACTGAAGATGTTAACAATCACTTTATTTGTAACAAAAAGTCTAAACAAATGCATATTTGAAGCTAGTTCTTACCATCGACTTATATTAAACGCAAATAGTGGAGTTTGGTCTTCTAGGAAATAATTTGAAAAGATACTGGATAGTAATCGATTCTACGTTGCTCTATGGATATGAAAGTAAAAATATTAGTTGACTCCAAATATTTGATAACAGGTGTCTTCGAAGTATTAATCACCCATGACGGGATAATTCGGTAGACAGTGCTGAAATTAGGCATAGAGTACTAGTGAGAAATGAATGATCGACTAATAAGGAACTGAAATTTTGTCAACTGAGGTAGACAGTATTTCTGTTATATATATCTAACCATTGCCCTGATGTGACGGGATGAAAAGTTAAAAGTAGATTCTTTTACTCATTGTGATTTTTGGTCAACTTTACTTCCGTTTTCCATTCAATATAATAATCACGTAGTGTAATCTTTGCTTTGTTTTCGAGTAAGATAATTTATTCAGTATAACATACGATATTCTTGTATTAAACCAACATAAACTATGTTTAGTATGACATTTAGCGTTGATTTTTTATAACTTTAAATATTTTTTCAAATGATTTAATTCTTATTAATCAATATATAAATGAGTGTATTTTCGACTAGGGTCGTCGTGTTTTGGGGCTAATAAACCTTCATTTCTACCAGTCCTTGTGTTCTTACTTTCGCGTCTTGGGAATAGCGGTGGCTCCTCGTTTTTACAAGTATAAGTAATAAGTGACTCCGATATAACAATTGGTGACGCAGTCATAACATGCCCACTTTGAATTTCAGTCCTAGCTGGAGTAGAGTTAGGTTGAAAAATGCTAGAAGCGACCAAACCAAGACACGGCGTTAGTCCATGAAACTATCACTTGAGCAGTGTTGATAGGAGCAGACAATTTGGTTGGGCTCCCTGAGATGACCGCGATCGATAGATAACAAATGGGATAGCTTAGAACTGACCGCAGGGGCTCAGGCGGATTTACGCTCTATTCTGCTCTGAATCTTTAGATTCAGTATTTTTTGAAACATCAGTCGTTTATTAACTACATTCCCAATGTTTTGTTTTTCTTTCTATTTTTTGATTCTAAAGTTATTTAGACACGATAGCTACTCACCTTTGTAATTTGATCTCCGTATGCTGATGCGGTATGAAGCATTGAGCTAACGTTCCTTTGTATTAGGTTCTATATTGATCATGAATGAGACAAATACATTTCGTAAATAATGACACTAAACCCAGTCGCCTTCACTACGCTGTTGATGATTTATATTTCCATTTGCATTTAAGTATATCTTCAGCTTGCATGCTACGTTTAAATAGTATACATGAGTTTTTATAAGTTTTAAAATGACACAAAAGCAGTGGTGATATCTAGTAATTGATATAAACATGCCTAATTCACACAGTTCTTTGCTCACTTTGAAATACAAGATTTGACCAACCATGTAACTATCATAGATATTAATTCAATTCTATTGGTTAACTTCTGCTAAACTGAGTGATTACTAAAACCTTACCAGCATTTCTTTTAATTACACCTTTGTTTGCTTGTCTGTCTATCTACTTGTAATCTCATTTCATTATTCGTCTGACCTATCAACATCCGAGATACTCTGATTACCACATACGTTCAAGTAAACTGAACTTCAATGCAGGCCGGATCTGTCTAATGCAATTTTAGACTTATTTTGTTACATCACCACTGCGTTATTACAATTCAAATACAATCACTGGGATCTATCACACCAGTGTTATTTCACTTCTAATAGTTGTTAGTGCAAATCCCAGTATTGTTTCAAGTCTAACACAATTACAGAAAAGTCTAATACTGTTGATTGAATGCTATCACAACTTTAGCCAAACGTACAGTCAATTCTATTCGGATTCCATTTATTAGTGTACACGATAATAGGTTTAATTACTTAAATATACATTTAGTAGTGCTATTCAAATTCTCATTCAATTTATGTGTAATCGGTCGCTGACCTTAAGAATATGAACATGACGTTGAACTGCCACACAAGGAGCACTAGGCTGATCTTTCTGGTGCCATCATGGCACATAAGTACAAATTTTGTAAGTAGGGGAACTAATGAGAACTAAATCACTAGTAGAAAACAGTATTCATTCTACATTCTGGGCATCTAAAAATACTCTACTATAATTGTGGATGACTGTGTAATCCCCCTAGAAACACAATTTACGTTTGACTATCAAAATTTCAATAAAGTTTTGCATAGTTATGTCCGAAGAAAAAGAATAAAGAATGTATATTATGCTAGCACATAAGATCATAACGCTATTTGTTACAAAGATAGTCATTAATCTACTCTATCTAACTGTATAAAATGTATGTGAACGTCTGCAACCGTGAGCCCTGGTGACACGGATGATACACATTCCACCCAGTATTTTCTGGGTAGTACATCCAGTTACTTAGACTGTGTTACATAATTAACCACGAATAGAGAGTGTGACGCCTTGTTGAATGGACTAAATCATCTGAGAATATTAGGTTTGAAAAAATGAAGAACATCGGATTAATCATATTGAAAAGTTATTCCTATTTTCACTAGCCTTCTACAAATACTTACATTTTGGAACAGTTAGATCGGTTATATTTGTCAATTATGAGAGTTTAATCTCATGATATTGTGAATTTTGTTTAGGAATCAAGTTACCGATTAACGTAAAGCCAACTAAGACTAGTTTTCTCAAAACCTGACTATTAATCAGCATAAATAAAACATGTTAAAACCAATGTATTTAGACATAGTTTGTGGCCCATTTCCGCTGTATTATAGATCCTCATCCTTGATTTTTGTACTCTTCTTCATATCACTCGGTACAGGATTTTTGTTCAGTTGCAACAGCTTATCCATCATATAGACAAATGAAGGACAGCTTTTAATTCACTACAAACACTTAGTAGTAGGCTATATTGAAGTGCCTTAGGTTTTAAAAGTGACAACAGTTTACTTTGAACAGCTGCTACAGTAATTGCAACTAACCTCGCCTGACTTGGTAGCTGTGGCGCGGGGGAGATGCTCGGTTGATAAACAAAAAACGTGTAGGTTGCTGAACAGTTTGTTTTGTGTCATTGTATGACAGTGAATTGTGATCTTTTTGATTAGAAGATACTCGTAGGTTACTGGCATTTGTTCATAGGTGCCTTAGAAGCATTGCTAGAGTGAGCGATGCTGTCAGATGCAGGGTACTAGTTAAGGATAGTGAGTCGGTTGTCGAAGTAGTGATTCTTTATTGACTGAATTGGTTAAGATATATACTAGGTATACCTAACCACCATTTACCGCGATGGGCGATATTCCCTGGTGTGGAAGTAATTTGAAGGAGGGCTAAATCAAGAGGTGGCATCAGTAAATGAAGTCGTTGATTTTCGAACTGAGCTCTGTACGTAGGTGCAGACTGTCTGATTGGGGTCCGCGTGATTATCGAAACCAATGATTGGTGACGTGGTGATATGGTTTAGGATCGGTTGTAATGACACAGGTACATTGGTCCTGTCTTCCCTTAGATCTTTAGTTTCAAAATTCCGCGAATTTATTCATTTCGAATGGTAATATCTGCTTCTACCACGCTGGTATTTTATCGAGACCCTGAACCAATCTACATTAGGTCATTATTGAATGCCAAATTCTTTCCATTAACATTAATACCGTTACTATCTCTACTACTATTGTATTTTTCTTTATGATTTCATTTCACTGTGATGATGTGGTGTGGTAAATTGAGTTTATCCACATGTGTTCCAGGTTCTACTTTGCATATAAGTGACTTACTGACAACAGTAAGCGTAACGTAGTTAGTACGTGATGGTAAACTAAACATCATAAAAGCAAACGAATATAATCAGACAGTTTAGAGTATATTATTTGTTACAGTAAGTTTCTCAATAGTTTATATTCATAGATGAAGGCTCCTGATGATAAGAATTACAACGAAAACTTAAAGTTTGGGGTGAGAACACTGAAATTTCATACTATGGAGGCTCTTAATGCTACTGTCATAACTATGTCGATCGGTTAGGCAAATATATTACAACTCAATGGTTCTGAAACTGTTTTCTTAAATTAAGGTGAAATTAAAATCTATTAAAAAAATAACTACAGCTGATAAAGAAAATAAGTGGGTTGTACTATCAAAAGTTTTTACTTAAATGAGGTATGAATAATGAAAAATATATCATGTAGGACACAGAACACATTTTACATATGGGTAATATTAAATGGGAGATAAATAAAATAAGATATTACAAGAATACTGACTGGGAATATTAAATCTGGAAATAAAGGCACTTACATAAAATATAAACAATCAACTTAACGCACATTAAAGTATATAAAAGTTAACTCTTGGAAGTACAAAATAAATGCAACAGTGGGAATAACTGTGAAAACGAGGAACTAGTGGATCTGATGAAGTGATATATGATACAACGACTTCCTTTGCATATTGCACTAACCAATATACAATTTTAAAAAATGCAATTATGGACTAACTTATCTTTTATCACAAGAAAAATTTGTTGTTTAGTCACTATCCCATGACCAGTTGGAGCTTTCAGGAAAGTTTCCGTAAATACATGAGAATTTGTTTAGTTCACAGTTTTCTTGTTTAGAATAATTAGTTAAAAAAGTGATAGGATTTACAGATTGTACAATATGTGTCCAGTTAGCCAATACAACTGCTGTTGGGGAAAGGTATTGTCCCAGGGTTTGAGCGATTGCAGTTGGTAGAAAATAATTTGGTTTCTGAGAATCGAATAATGCAATTGTTTCGTCCGAACTATTACAAGCTTGAGGGTGATGAAACCATATCCCAGATATCACATGTTTAGTTTGATCCGGTCTACCAGCTAAAACCAACAATGTTGTTAATCTATTTTTATTTATAGAATTCAAGCTTCCATTATAGCTTGAATCATTTACGGATGAGGAAAGTGGATGGTCGTTTGATTTAACACCATCAGGGTTCTGAACGTAAGTTTCTCGAGATAATAATAACTTGTTTTCATCCAATCTATTCAAAATGTGTGTAGCACAAACAAGACCACGAAAACCAAGAATTTTAGGACATAGATTAAACGTTAGCTCAATGTCTTCAGAAGGATGTTGTCTAATGGGATTTAACTCATCGATATCTGACGTCTGAACCGGTTTCCATCGAAGCCATTGGCAGGAAAACGTGTCAAAACAATAGTGTGTAGCCTCTAAATCACGAGAGCAAGTCCCCATAGGAAACAAATAAGTCTTATCTAAAACAGAAATGTGTTAATAAAACGTGACACTTTTAGAGCTACTTATAGCATATCATAGATGAAAAAATCGGAGGAAACCAGTAGGATTGGGTAGTCCTTCTAAACCTTAGTGTCTAGAATCATACAGAGAGATGATTGGATGTCCCTGTTTCATCAGAGATCTCTTTTTTGAGCTTTCAGAATGCTACCAAACTTCAATGATATGTTTCTTCAACAGACAATTTGAGTAAAGTGACTGACTGTAAAGTACGGACTATTGGCTTGAAACAGGTGAGATAAAAGTCCAATATTCGGATGGCGAAAATAGGTATAACAAATCCCCAATTTGAGCGAAAATTAGTTTGCCCCATGAAAATCGATTTTTCTTCTACATGTTTTACACTATCTGTAACAGACATAACAAAAGCTAATATCCGATATAAGACTGGTAGAAGTATAACCTGATATTTATCACATCCATAAAAGACTATTTTGAAGATCAGTGCATTATTAAAAGTAATGGAACATTCCATTTGGTAAACCTTTCCAAAAAGAACTGTCAGATCCTTGACCAATAATCTTGCCCCTGTCTTTGGTAAGAGGTTTAGAGATTTTGGACTGTAGAAGATGGAGTCGCATCTGAATATCCTCTTTTTGAAGTAGATTGGTAGTAACTGGTCGAGGTGGGGGAAGTATGGTCAAAATTGATAAGACGGTTGCCCGATGTTTAAAGTTGCCCTGCATACTGTTAAGCAGAAAACCGTCCACCACATATTTTTTATCAAACACCAAGCCATTTGTAACCAGTGATTCAGATGGACTGTAACAGGTACCAGAAGTTACCAAACCCAACCAATGAGTTCAACCTGGCAGGATTCTATGATAAGATCTTAAGGTTTTCGAGTAAGAACCCATTCACTAACTTTTCCCTAAATAAACAATAAATGGTTTCAGTACTATGCGGTGTATATCGTCAGTTTACGACTTACCAGTAAAACAAGTAATTTATGTAACATATGAGTATATGGAGATTATTATCTGATCTCATATGATCTATTCAGTAGAAGCTTTCAAAACTTGAAATGAACGTGCATGATCATGCAAGTATCACACACCAGCAAAACTAATGTTGAAGGTCGATAACAACACAACAGAAAGGAAGACAAACATCCTTCGGGTGTTTTTGAATGTATTTCTTAGTAGAGAGAAAATTTTTATTTATCAGTATTTTTAAAACATACTGGTACTAGGTGAGGGGAATCTAGGCAAACGATCACAAATGAACAGAAATAATACTTAATAATAAACAAAGAACTTACCACTAAAGTTACCTTGCAGAGAGCAACTGATAGCCAGCAAACGGTACATTCTGATGAGGAAAGGTGGATTAGGTAGATTCTCTACAAATAGTGCGTCTCCATCAGGTCGCGGACGAAATCGAAAGAACTGTGACCGAAGTGCTGAAGTTTGATGAAGCCCGTGACGTGGGTGTCTGGAGTTATTCGACGAAACTGTCTCAATATTAGCGTATACCCAGTCGTCAGGTGGGATAGAATTTAACTGTTCGATTGGTGTAAATAACATCACTCCATTCTGGTTCCTAGACAAACAATAAGGTTCCATCCCATACCAGTTCCAAGTGCTCAGATCAAATCGAAATGCACACAACCATGCGACCTCTTGTATACAAGAAAGATAATACATGTAAAGACCACTGGACAACGTAGTTACACCGATTCGTCTAGATCGGAAGCAGAAAGAATTGATAGTACCATTTCTGTTGTTCGTGGGAGAAAGAAGCAAACGAGGGATGAGTTTTGCACGACAAGAAGCCAAACACCAAGCAAAGCCATTTAAAGTTGCATTATTTGGATCAAAACACATAACAAACAAATTACTTTGATAAGAACCGGATCCGTACGTTACTGGACAGAAGTAAATGCGATGATCTATGTCACCAACACCAGAGGAGTCCAGATCAAGTTCCCGCAGACAATTATCAGGTATGGGGTAGTTATGATAAGCTCCATTGTGAAGATTGAAAAGCCAAAATTCTAATGAGTTGCTAGAACGACTTGGAGCTAACCCAAGTAAACACAGAGATTCGGCTCTAGGCTTTACTAGCAAAAGCTGGAGTTGAGAAGCTAACGGAGACTTGCAAAAGATTCCCCCATTTGGAATACTTTTAAAAAATACCTCCATATCTGCACATGTCAGCTTTCCAAACCACTTCAACTCAGAATGTTGGTTGCGCCAATAATCTAATAACTTTTCTTGACCGTCTAGTGAAAGAAGGCCGGGACGAACGCATTGCAAAAAGCATTGAACGGTATTTTCTGTATAAAACTCAGTTGGTTTCAATATCTGTAACCAGCTAAGAACAATATTTAAAATTATGTCTTCGTCTGGTATGCATATGACACTTTTCGACAAATAGCTTATAGCCAAATTAATAAGAAGATGCTGTAAGTTTGAATCTGAAAGACATGGTCTGAGGATAAAATGAGGGTATTTTATGGTGTATTCAGAAAAAAGTTTGTTAACACAACCATTTTCACAGTGGGACACTTTCGCAAACTCTTTTAATATTATTGAGAATATATTGCAGCTATGTGATTCATGAAGTTGAATGGATTTAGGTTGAAATAACTCGTTCATGATATGAGATATTCTCTGCATACAAGTTTGAATAAGTTTGGGCATTTGAAAGTAATCTGCTGCATCAGCCAAATCCAAAGCTTCTAAAATTTTCAGCGTTTCTGGACAAGAGTTATTTAATCCACTGCTATGGTTGTTTAAAGCATCATCTTGAATAGTTAATTCAGGTCGCAGAAACTGAACAACCATAGCTAACTGGTGAGCAGTGAAATTAGGAAAACTGAACTGGCTGGTTTGGCTTTCAGTCATCCCGCTCTCAAAAGCAGCATAAAAATACAGACTAGATTTAGTTAGTACATCACGAGGTACCTGAAATGAACAGAAAACTAATTATTGAATGACCGATGGGATGGAACTGATTTAAAGAGTGCAACTAACTTAAAAGAGTAGTCTGTTTATGTACAACATTCGACAGCTCATATTGAACCGGCACTAAACTTAATCTCAATCATCTAACCCCAGAAGCAACTATTAAACTGTGACTTAATGTTTACAGTTAGTAAAACAGGAATCAGTTCGGTGAAATCTAGCTACTCATCATTTTCTTATAAGTAAAGCTATATGAGTAGACGTTTGCTACTTATGAGAACGTACACCGCTTTTCACAGATAAATACACCGTTTAAATTAAGTTATAGACAATTTTAAAAAACACGAAATATTTTATGCAAAAATTCCACTCTAACGTTATAAACGTTTTGTAACACATGGTAAACAGTCCGATAACTACACAGATAATGCATTTACGCTTATTATCGCATGAAAGTTTGGAAAGATTTCATACTCAGTGTAAGGATGATATTTGGTGGTATACATTACTTCTAATTTCGCTCAACGCATCAACAACCTTAACATGAAATAACGTATCTTCTAGGGAGTGTTAGGGTAGTATTAGATTAATTTTAAATTCTACTTTCAAGTATTAGAGTGCTTGAAGCATGAGTTACAATACCACTATATCTACCGTGTTCTACTATATAGGGCGGAAACGTGGAGAACTACGAAAACCATCACCCACAAGATACAAGTGTTTATTAACAGTTGTCTACGCAAAATACTTCAGGTTTGTTGGCTAGACACTATCAGTAACAACCTACTGTGGGAGAGAAAGAACCAGATTTCAGTCGAGGAAAAAATCGGGAAGAAGCGCTGGAAGTGGATAGGATACATATTGAAGAAAGCACCCAACTGCGTCACAAGACGAGTCCTCACTTGGAATTCTCAAGGCCAAAGGGCAAGAGGAAAACCAAAGAGCGCATTACGCCGAGAAATGGAAACAGACATAGGAAGAATGAACAAAAATCGCATAGACCTAGAAAGAAAGGCCCAGGATAGAGTGGGTTGGAGAATGCTGGTCGGCGGCCTATGCTCCATTGGGAGTAACAAGCGCAAGTAAGTACCATGGTCCAGAGTAATGACCAGATGATAGCTGGTTTTTGACAGACTGTATGAGTCATATTCAAGTACAACTCAACTAGAACTTAGAAATAAATGAGCTACATTCTTACCCACAATCCATAAAATTAGGAACGACGTTAGTCTGCTCAACGAAAGGACTCCATTTCATCACAATGTTAATTGAAAGATATTTATCACCAGTATGTTTGGGGCAAAACGAAATTCGATAACCAGCAATAGACTGGACTACCTTTTAACCAGCCATCACCTGACTTCTTCCGCAAATCACTTAACCCTGTCTCATCCGGATGATATTTGTAGTACTTCAACTCATCTCAATGCCTGGATAATTGTTGGCCCATAATTAGCTGTCTGATTTTTAATTAAAAAAGATTTGCAGGATTTATTCAAACAGCCATATAATTGAGTGAGTACATTTACATCAATGGCTACATACATCGACATTGAACGCTTACTTAAAAGTGAGTTTAAGTATAATCAGTTCGGGCATTAACTGATTAGTCTTTGAAATTGGCAAACGATCCTTCAAGGCATTTTATGATAGCACAAAAAAGCTAGGCGAAGATCAAGGATTAACAAGAAGCAAACAGATGGGATACAGAATGATTCTAGGTAGTAGATCCAAGACGGTATCAACGTCATAATAAATAAATTTTCGGTCATAAAACACCAACAAAAACGGCCACCGACTATTTCACAAGGATGGCGATTATGGCTTATATAAATCGCAATTGTAAGCCTACATGTATGCCTGCAAACTAAACTATTCATATCCAAATACAATGGGGTTACTGAAATTTATTCGTGAAAATTGAGCAAAATAGACAACTTACTAGAAAACTTTGATTTTCGGCTATTAATGTTATCATGCCACTTGCCATTTTTCAACTCAATATCAACTGATATTGATATGACACAATTATAAGTGTGGTATGCAACGCGACCAGATGGCAACAAACGCCTACAGTAAATCTTCCAATGGGATTTGAGTATCTGGAATCTTGTTTGAAGCCTGAAAGTATGTAAGGAAATTGTATAGAGTAGCGTATGAAAAGTAATCTGGTCAAGAAAAAAATAGCAGTGAAAGGACGACTCGGTAGGTACACATGATGCACGTGTTCATTAGTCAAAGTAATCAAAAAAATCACCAGTATTGCGAAAGTGAGATTAAAAGGATCTGACAATCGAAATTGCAGGTTAGTAAAGTAGGTTTCTTAACATGTTACACAAACAACTTGTGAGTGAAATTACGCATATGTCAAACAGTGCGCGTTTATTCATACCCTACAACCTCTATCTTTAGTCTGTCTAAGAGCATAAAAGAACAACTTTAAGTGGTTTTAAACAGAGCCTTAAGGAAAAAAGACCTTTGCCTAATTTTCTGACGCAAATTCAATTGTGTTTGTTCTTCATTGACCTTATGAAGAGCGCCTCTAATCACTTAACTTTTACCCATTAGAGTATAGGCGTCTTAGAGGTGGCCTTCTAAAGGCTAACAGTATCCTTAACACTTCTGGACATCCCCTTAAGCACTTCTTGAGCTTAGTCCTAATACAAATCTAAGGGGTAACACCAAGAAATTGGAGATACAACAGCAGAAATGACTGTGGACACAACTTCTACTCCATGAGAGTTGTCAAACGCTGGAATTCCCTGCCAACTGAACTAGTCCAAGCAACGTCCCATGAGTCCTTTAAGAGGAAACTTGGCCTATTCTTAAGGACCAAGGATAACATCTTACGATGATTTACCAATTTCTTTTCTTTTTTCTCCTCTATTATCGTTAATATACCTATGTTCCTGCCTGGGAGTATTGGTGATCCACTGCTACTAGGACCGGAAGCCCGTTAAGCAAAAGCTTCTTCTATCCCATCCACAACCATTTGAACCACATTCAAAATTTTCAGATGTGTATTGATGACATAAAGCCTATGGTCTGTTTCAGTCATTTTCTAGCTTCTGAGGGTGTCTCATATTCTATTGGATGAGTCAGCTGAAATTGCCATCACTACGTCTTCGAGCGAGAGGTTCCAATAATTGGTGACGAGGTGTGGAAACGATGTGCCACAAGTACTTTATCCGTTCACGGCCTTTCTACTCGCAAGTAATGTCCTCTGAGATTTTGTGACCAAGTAGAAATAAAAGAGAGAATATATCACATGCAAAACCACTTCTTCGTGCCCCGCGAATCAGAATCAGATCACCTATTAATCTGCGGTTGAACAGAGTTGAGGGGTCTGGCTTCCCAAGCCGCTCTTTGTATAGTAAACTCCAGAGTTCTGGAATTACACGAGTATTTGCACTCTGTACTTTTTCTATTGCATGTTGCCGGACCATTGACAGTAAGGTCGTGTTTGACTAAGCTCAAGGTCACGGCGTGGTTCAGTTTGTGACTGTTAACCTTCTGACTGTCTGCTTGGGAGAATTGCTGCAATCCTTGCCGGTAGATATTTGATCCAATCTTGTTGGGCATACTTGTATTGATTCTCAGGTATCACACTCTTTAGTATTAACTGTCTCTTTCATTGTTTAGCGCGCTACTTTGCGTTAGAGAAACTTCTGACTGTATAGCACAGGCTGTACCGTTTGAGGTATTTTGTATTTTTGATGTAATTTGTTCTGTTTTCTTAATTAGGACCGTTTATATTGAGCACAGAGCTTGTGTTTTGATATAATATAGTACGAGTATCTCAAAGACGCGTTGTGAGCTATACAGAGGAACTTGGTCTGGTCTAATCGGATAAATTTTGGGTTCGTCAGTCCGTTGTTCTAACTGAATATTGGCTGTTCGGTCGATACATTTACTGTAGTGATCTGTGAACGTCTGAAACAAACAATAAAAAAAACCTGTGGTGTTTGCTCCCGATGTGGACAGATTAAAGTAGTGTGTCATCGATCGGAAGTGAAATGTCTGGTGGCTGAAGGTTAATAAGATCGAAGAAAAGAGAACAAGTATAGAGAATCGTTGGTGTGGAAAAAAAGAAACAATGAGGTCTGAGACACTTGATTGAAATTTCGCAAATCAATTATTTACCGTCTGGTTCTCAGATTTCATTAATATGCTCTGTAATTTTGTGTTCAAACACACTTGGTTGTCCTCACTTGTGTTCCCGTTCACTGTACTTGATGCGATAGGAATGACATTTGCTGGGATGAGCTGTGAATGTCTGAGACAGTCAACCAGGAAAATCTTCGGCCGACCCAACTTCGATTTTGAAAACATCTGTTTACTATACATGGGATCACGATGGTAAGGCACAAGACATAATGTACCCTGAACATCAGTCAAGAACTAATAATTATCTTCACTGACCTTACTAAAGATTTTGGCAATCTACAAAAATCCGACTCTAAAAACACTGCAAATTTCATCAAAACCACTGTTAAATTGCCGAATCAGCCCAAGGGTCACCAAGAAGACCCATATTTACACTGTACCATCCACAGAGTAAGACAAGGAAATAGATAAGGCCAACCACGCGTTTAAAAAAACTCTCAGTTGCACAATAGACTGAATAACTACGTACAATAAACTAATTGATAACAACAACACAATCTGGACATTGCTGCACACTGTGTATGTAGATGACATATGTTCCACCACAAGAACATCTGGTTAAACCACAAAAACCCTCACTTTCCCTCCAAAACCACCTGGCTAGACTTGGAATGCAAATTCGCCATGACAAATCCAAAGTTATGTTAACTAATAAACAGAGTAGTGACCTCGAAACAGCAAAAGTCAATCCAAAGCCCTAGGAAGTAATAACACTGGACTACCTTGGATCATTCATAATAAATGATGAAACTTCGGACGATACGATCAAACCATATATCGGTGAAACGAAAACAGCGATAATTGAAGTCAAACCGACACTACGCTCGGCACACATGAGACTATGAACAAAAATTAGGTTGATGGGTTATTCGATAATCCTCATCTAAGCGTATGGTCATGAGCTTATAGCCCAAAGAAAAAAGGACTGGACTAGATTCGGAGCAGTCATATATACTGCTCGAAGAATGACACTGGGTACCAATAATAAAACACAGTTTATAATTTACAATTAACCTACCTCATAAAAGCATAACACCTTCTAACCCTGCACTGATGATACTGAAAAACAAGCTTAACCTGTGGAATACAGCACATAGTAGACCAAATAACCTAGTGGGGAGGTCTTCATACAACCATATGGATAGCAACAGCCACGGCAGAAAACCATCTCACATAAAATGATGGTTACGACAAATGACACACGGTCTGGATCCACGTGATGACTGACTTACTCAGGAATAGATAACACATTCAGCGAAAATAAAAATCAAGTCGTTGTGATCATAACCCTGAAAAACAGACAAGCATGGCGTAACACACAAACGCGGCAATAGCGACTACCAGCGACTATTGTCACAATCAAATAAATAAACACTTATTACATAAACGGTTGCCATCTCCGGGACGTAGACCTGATACCCCAGGAGGTATTCAAATGACCTTTAGAAGACCTTCAAAACTCCATGAGGACTCAAAAAGCACACCAACTCGTGATATACTAAGTGAATCCAAGTAACGACAAGCACATTAATATTAACACCCAGAGGAACTGAAAACGCGACATCAAGTACATACGGAAGCCTGAAGAAATGCCAATACCCTGAATGCCACGAAAAACTGACAACCGGTTAGTGAATAATGAATCATCATTACGTCACACACAAATGGTTATCCATCACGGAACAAGAAGTGATACCAGGAGCACCAGAATCAACAAGAACCGCGAGAGTAACTATTGCGTCTCGGTGGTTGTTCCATGCTTCTATTTACTCCTTTCCCTCAGAATAGCCTACTGGCTTCATCAACTATGTCTTGCTGGAAGAGTCCCACACATCAGACTAGCAATAACAACGTCAGTGAATATAAGTCTTAAGGCAGATAAGAAGTTTCGTGGGTCATATCTGGTGAGATCCCTTAATTGCCGGAATAAAGCTAAGGCAATCGCGATTACTAGCAGCTCATTATTAGGCGACGTTTTCGATGACTCTTCTTCCAGGTTTCCAAAATTTACAGAGGGTGCTTTTGAACACTTCTGATTAGGATTTATTTAGAAGGACGTCATCCACCATATGTTTTGAACTGTGGTACACAACCACCAGTTGAATGTCTGACTACTTCCATTTCGTTCAGAAGCGCGACGATTCGCATGCTTTTGAGTCGTGCGCAGCTATCGCGGCAGCTACTGTGGTTAAGACGGTTTCCATGTATATGGAAACCCCACTATCTCTACGAATTAATTCATCAGACCTACAAAGCAGGAAACAGAGCGGTTACATTTCACTATCATGCTATTTCGAAGTTAGTCACGTTTTTAAAGTGGCAATTAAACCAGTTTTTTGTGTTCATCACGTTTTCGAGCTCCGCAATTTCACCTGGTAAGCTGCCAGAATTTTTTCAGCATGCGCCTAATTCTGCAACACTTTCCTATACTATCCAAAATGGTTTGGGGATCTTTTCTCTCTGAACCTTTACAATTAGAAAACTCTCAAGTATGATGTTTTTCACCGTTTCGACAGCGCCCGTCTACTTCTGTTTCGATGGATCGTCTATTAATACGATCAGTAAAGCTTGATTCAGCATGGACATGTATTATAGATCCAGCCAGTTGGAGTGAATCTACCGACATTAAGTTTCGTTTCTCAGTTGAAGAAAACTTTGTTTGAGAAAACCTGAGAGACATTTTCTCTCATGAATCTCAGTCTGGGTGGCTAAAGACCGTTCTTATAGAAAGGTGTGATTTTCAGTATCATTCATCCAAGAGTAGAGAGAAAGGCAAATCAGTTAGTAACCATAGAAATGATCATAGGATTTTTCCATGTAATCGTGCACGTGTAAGTGGAGCCCTGAATACGCCAAAAATATAAAGTGCTTAACAATTTTATCCTTCTAAACCTCCTCTTTGACAACGATTCCAAAACCAGGCAAGCCTGAAATAGGTTAGTAAGGAAACTTCGATGTGACCAGTCAGAAGCTTAAACCTTACGATCTTGTTGTTGGTAAACACTCCAATTGAAGTCTTCAACTTTCAGCAGCATCTAGCCATCTTTTCCTTCTCCAAAGAGTTATGGGGTGCAGAATAAAAGATATACAAAGCAAATTGTATTGATCGTACAAAATAAATGGCCAAACTACCTCGGTTGATAATGATTTACTACTTCTTCAGTTACTGTCTAATCTTCACCTGGTACCCCATTCCTAATGCACACTTCGATCCAAAAATACATGAAATAATGCTTCGAATACACCTATAATCTAATGAAAGAAACCAACGGAAGTCCCTTATTCTCAATGGCCATAGAACACGCAAGACGTTTCATGCGATGCATTGAAAACGCTGCAACGTTTATGCTTTGGCGCGGTCGGATGTCCCATATATATAGGTGCATCACAATACGAAGTTTTCTCACCTGTTCACATCTGCTTGTTTCGTAGTCTTGGTGTTGATGATGTGACATGATATAACTTACAATCAGCAAGTCATGCTCCATATACAAACAATTTAGTATTTCTGCTCACTGACCTCCATTTGCTTTGATTGATGAGTAGGTTGTGGATTAGTAGAAGTTCAATAACAATGACCGACACTGATACATCTACAACAATGAAAAGCCAATGAATGTGTTTGAAATTAATCACTCTAAGGTAAACGTACCTGTTACTGTAAGTGGCTGAGTACCTAGATCGGTTACTTTATGTTCGTGAAAGTCACGTTCCGCGTAGTAGAACTAGAATTCAATGTTGTCAGGCAATGATCAAATGTGTTGCAAGCTTTCGGGCATGAGAATCTTTATCGTTGAAGGTTTAAGTAACTTTCCAGCATGATAAAAATGAAATTTGCAATATGCAAAAGAAATCTGAGGATACATTCCGAATGGTCTTATATTCTAAATTTCACTCAGGACTTTTGTGACGACATTTTGTTTCCCTCAACCCTCTTTGTGTAATCCCTTCATTAATACTGATACTCACCCTTGGTATTTCTTTTGTTGTCGAGTGAAACCCAGTCATCGACAATAAGGTTACGGTTGAGTGAATTGAAGATGGAAGCTTGGACGTGGTTAAAATCGGTAACCAACAACCGCATGCTAGAAACGATCATTGTAACGACCGAACTGCCAGTATTCGGTTTGAACACAGGACTGACGAACCAAAATTTAATCGACTAGACCAGACTACGTTTTGAGATACTCGTGTTAAGTTATTTCAAAACACAAACTCTGTGCTCAGTTTAAACGGTTCTAATTTAGGAAATAGAACAAATCATATCAGAAATGCAAACTACCTCAAACGGTACAGCCTGTGCTATACAGTCAGAAGTTTCTCTAACGCAAAGTAGCGCGCTAAACAATAAAAGAAACAGTCACTGCCAAAGAGTTCGATACCTGAGAATCAACAAAAATATTCCCAACAAGATGAGATCAAATATCTATCTGCAGGGATTCCAGAAATACTCCCAAGCAGACAGTCAAAAAGTTAATAGTTACACACCGAACCACTTCGTGACCTTGAGCTCATTCAAACACGACTTTACTGTCAATAGTCCGGCAACATGCAATAGAAAATTAGGTAACAAAAGATAAGTCTTTAACCAAAATCACATAACGAAGGCTCAGACGATGAAAACTAAAGGACAAAAGGTGTGGTCAAACGAGATCTGAACAAAGGGTAAAATACACAACAGGGAGAAGAAACAAAGAAGTGATAGTGATATCCAACAAAAATGCTGCGTGAGGATTTTCATCGTTCTCTTCCCGTTACAATCATCATTACTGTTTTGACTCACAAATAGCTTATTGTTAAATAAGCGTTGTGAAAAAACCGATTCTGAGTTATTTCAGAAGCACAATTATGCATGTCTCAATAATGTAGTAAGATTTGATGCTAGAATAAGAGTTTATGCAGTAATAGTTTGGGGTGATGCGACGAAAGTTTTAGTTAATTGCAAAAAATGACCACCAAGTATCATTTTGTATTGGTCAGAGATATGTAGTGAATATAAAATGAATCTAAAAAGTAGGTTTGAGTAAGTGTAATACAAGATACTGTGCCTTAATTAGAAACTCTGGATGGTTAGGAATGAAATTATTGTAGAAGAGAAAGAGAGAGTAAAAAAGAGAAGAAAGATCCAGTGTCACGTGCTTAATCATGGTAATAATAATAACAATAATCATAGTGAATATCAACATATTTAAAAACAATTTACATGAAAACATCATATAAACAAACAAAATCCCCGACTTTCTACCCTGTTTTCCAGTCACTTAAATAGCCACCAAACCTTGTTTGTACAAACTATTGGTGCTCACACTGATATTTAATAGGTAACACAAACCACTTTGGGAAAGAATGCCCTTGAAATTATCATTGAGACGAGTTGCAGTTTTGCTGTAACTGACATTTGCCGGGAATCTGCTTCATATGGTTAAACAGCAGGTTACTAAGAAATTTTGACATAAGTAAATGCAGGTTTTTGAAATCGACAGAATAAACGTTCAACGCATGGGTTGTGAGATGACATTATAGAGAAAGAAAGGATGAATTTCAAAGAGTAAGAAATACCAGTAGAATAAAAATAAGGCTTGATTCAATGCACCTGATCCTGAGATGTTCTACCTTGAGATGATAGTCCTTTTTGTCGGAGTGCCCCGAAACAGTTAATTCACCACTGGGTGGTAATCAATGTCATGTATGTCAGGTCCTTCTTAGTGCAGATTGGATCCCATCAACCATGTTTCAATGTAGCCACAAGTCTAGGTGGCTCGAAATTGCGTGTTTCATGTTGAGATAAGATGGTGGTTGGAGGTAGTCAACAGGAAACTCTGGACCTAGTTTTTGAGCTATTTGGCACTTAAGATTTCATGTACACCTTGCTGGCGAGTGCCGAGTAGCACGAGATCTAGTTCCATTGTTTCCTGTGGACTACCTCCAACCACCATCTCACACCAGAACAGCTTTAGTGAATCTTCTTTGAATACCAGCTTTCATCCAATCATTATACCTGTAATTACTGTAAACTGAAACACCGTATTCAAGTATGCGTTTGATACATCTACTTTCGACGTTGTTGAAATTTACCATTGTGAACCAAATGAATTTTCTTGTTTTGGATATATTAAATTTAATGTGCTCAGAAAGGTTCACACTGTTTTCATGTCTCAAGCCCAAGTCAAGAACAGTGTTGAGAGGTCACAGCACATAATTGTATGAGACGAGATTTAAGTTAGAGATGCAGTCACTACAAATAATTCCAGTTTAACCAATACTCAGTAGCTGATTCCACGACAGCTGATTCGTATGACAGTTGTGAATATCATAGAGTCGTAAAAAATCCTTCTAAAACTATTCACTGACAAATCGATGCTTGATACTTTTAACATGGTTTCTTCGTGAATGGTTTATGTAATACAAACTTACTAACCCTCTGGGCTAGTATACACACATTGTGTGTATAAGCCTTCCAGATTTGTTATACAATACAGCTGAACTGATACTCTACCTCATAAGCTTTAAGTGAGGAATGCTAGTGCTGAACGTCGGTGAGGTCCCACACTTCAGATGACATAGCAACATCACGCTCTCCGCCATAGAAAGGTATATACAGACAACACTCCGTGATAATCTGAATGTCGCTTCTCACAAACAATCTGTAGTGAATAAACTGTGCTTGAACCTTGGAGTACTTTCCCAGAATGTTAGGAATCTTAACTTTGGGACTATTTGAAAACGTTTTCAGTGTTCTCCGAGAAATTAAACTAGCAGAGGCACTTTAACATTACGTATTTACATGGAGAAATCCGGTCGGCGTAGAACGATAGGTAGTGATGTGACAGTACTGTGTAATGTCACTTATAATATTCCTAATGTGTTTTAGTGTCATTCCAAACCCCAGAAAACATCAATCAGGGAAAGAATATGGACGAGCTCGCACAAAGGTTCATCTACTCGTTTCCAACGCTAGAGTTATTAAAGTGTGAATTTCCTTACCAAAGTCGTTAGTAATAGCACGTTTGAACATTTTTTGAAGTTAAGTGATGTTCATCTTGGTCTTGGATATGTACTGAATACTGTAGGTATTCTCAATACTGATTCCGCGATTCTTCTGACAAAATAAACTCCAAGGCATTGTGAGGAGAGTCAAGTACATCAAAGTGGGAAAATTCGTTTCGATGCTATTCGGTAATAATTTATTCAAAATGAACTGATGATGGATTAGCTACTGTTTTTATTAACTTTTATCTAATTCTTTAGCAACTTCTATATTGGTTTTGCATAACATATAAAGATTTAAAATTGTAGTAAAATGAGTAATTTCAGTGTAAAGTTGTTGTCTAATTGTATATATATTTAAAGTACAACATAATCAGCGGGACGATAGAACGTAATGCAGTTAAACGCTTTGCCTCAATATATCAAATACTTGCAGTCGCGTATAACGACCTGAAATATATTTCTATATGCTCACCTGTGGACAGTTGAGCTTTCATAATCTCCACATCAGCAGCAGTGACCTGTTTACCAGTTCGATCCTTAATACTTTTTATTAATTCAGTTGTTGACGTTGACTGTGGTGTCGCTGGCTTCAAATTTTCTTTTTCTTGTGGGGATAACCTGGTCCATGGACCACAGACCACCCATCAAGTACTAGAAGAATGATTGTGAAGCATCTTGTATGATTTTATGACAAATTCCTCACCCTCCAATTTTACACGGAACCTTGATTGACGGTTTAGAAACTTAGACTTTAAACGTTAAATGTTAAGTAAAGTTTTCATGATTTTCAATTCACTGTTAGACCGTGTGGCTTACTGTTATGACCAAATATGCAATGAAGCATCGCAACACATGCGTTTAAATCTTGAGTCCATCAGCACTTTACTTTCGCTGTGGTTGTAATGAGTATGGGTAGTCTGAGATAGGATAAAGTTATTCATCCATACTTTTTGGAATTCCTTTAGTACACCATCAAATTCAATCAAGCTTCCGAAACGCCAGTTCAGTATTATACGTTGAAACGCCGCACCCAAGTCGACTGGAATTTCTCTTGAATATCAAGCACTACAAACAGCACTTATTAATTATTAGAAAAGTTATCCCTTACAATAATACTTTAATAACTGAAGAAAGTATGCTTGAGGGGAAGACAGCTTTTGCAAATGGTGAATATACATTAAAAACGAACGACAGCTTTAGTCGTCAAACTCAATCTATTAACTATCAAGGCCATTATATTCTGGAAACGTTTTCAATTAATATGATCTTAACTTTTCCTTTAGATCCCATGCACATGGTGTACCCAGGTGTCACAAAAAAGCGGGCTAATCTATGGATAGAATTATCACACAAAAGACTGCAAAACTGCACGATATCGCGACACAATCGCGACAAATTAATGAAGCGTAATCGAAGGAAACAGGGACAGGTGTGTACTAGTTTAAAGTGATAACTTCCCTACTGCTATATAGGTACAGTCTACAGTGTTAACGAACATAACTGTAAGTGAAGCTTCAAGTATCTGGCTGTACCAAAGCATGTCATTCAGATATCAATGTAACTTTTTTCGTTCTTTACACTTCAGTATTCACTAGAAGATTATTTCGATTCTCAATAGCCGAAGAGTCGTGCCTAAAAAAAGTGATCCGTGGAATAATTTTTATGTTCAACTTATTTTTCAGTAAACATTTTTTCAACATGAGCTTACTTTCTTACTTACATGGGAAACTTTATTTAAGTGTTGAGAAAGTGTGTTTGATTTTCAGTGAACTTGCAGTTAAGTACACATGCCTTATTAATAATACATCACCTGTTTTTTTCTTTTGCAGATCTTTTCAAATAACAATGAATTTGCAATTACAATGAAAATGCATAACAATTAATGCTCAAGCTTCTGCCATAATGTTGTCTAATAAAACGCTCTTTCTTTTCAATAAATTTATTTCAACATACAACATTTTTCACGTGGATTGCAGTTTCAGAGTGGTGTGGTGTGGGAATAAAGGTGAACATAGGAGACCTTTGGGGTTATACCAATGGCGTTTTAAAAGTTGGAACTAAAGTAGACGATTCAGCGTGTATTTAGGCGATAAGTAGACAATTCAGAGACATTTGAGAGACAGAGCGACAAAAAGGGAGAAATCTGCATTATTTCCCCCGGACAGGCGAAAAAGCAGACATTTTGGCGCGTTTCCCTTTCACTTCCTCTTTATTTTCCAACGCATTTTCCCATTTATTTCCCCTTTGATGGTTGATTGAGTACTACAAACATTTAGGACTTACTGGTTACTTGACATTTCGTCTTAATCCCTGAGTAAAATAGCGATTCACACAAACTTCGAGTATCTTTAATTCTGCTTCATGGACCTCAAAAAATTTTAATCAAGGACAGTGAGGTTCAGCAGAGTGATTGGTATCCCAGGTCAAGTCACGAACCAACAATAGAGCCTACGTGTACTCTACGAAACAGAGGAAGCTAAATTAATGCTTTTCGCAGTGATTTCGTGATTCCACTGCATCACAAGACGATTTAAACGTGTGAAAACTTAAAATACATGCATACATACATACATCAGGCTTACATGGTTGCGTTGCGGATAAAACCACCCATCAAACAGACATCCAACAACCTCAATTGTCAGGCCGTTCAAGGTCGTTGAGACGAAACGGCGGGTGCCTTTGAAATGGTCTGACTTTGTCCTTGGTAAGCTTTTTGTGCGACTTGCAAGAAACCAGTTGACGTAAGCTACGAGTTGGCGTATTACTCAATAGAAACTTTTTTTCAATATAAGCGTTCAATCGACGCCATTTGTCGTCTTGAAGGATCTACAGAAATATATCCTTCTGTGCAAGGATGGTTAACTAAAATTCCCCGAAATTTCCCCAAACTTGGGAGCTCGGGTTGTGCGCAGTCTTAATAGAGGTGACTTTCAGCTCACCGTTTACTGCGCGTGGACCCAAAATCCGGATTGACAATGGCAATATTTCGATCTGAAGGATAGATTCTTTCGAAATAGGGCATACGTAAATGACTGACGTCGTCTTCTTTGTCTAGATTGTTGTGGTGATTTAGAAGTTGTATGCTCTTAGGGAGAATGAAGATCACTATCATAATCTACATCATGAACACAAGCATCTGATTCTGACGAACTGCGTTTACGTTCATATGTACAAACATTTCTGACGAAAAAAATACTTTAGAGTTGGGTCATCATCGTTCTTTTTGCATACTGAAATAACGTACTTACTATGCGTGTACTACGAAAGTGATTATTAACCACAGGAGTCATATCACCTTATGAACTTCTTTCAAATAGGTCTCAAAATTGTCCCAACTTGTAAATCGTTGCTATAACATATCATTGAAAATTCGTCCTATATCATGCATCATCACGACGGCATCGTCTTCGTTACTTGAAGGATGGACGTTATCAGATATAGTGTGGCTAAACTGAGTTCAAATGAAAGTTTCTTGATTTGATCGCTTCTGCAAAACTTCACGAATTGTCGATGTGACGCCCCGATCATCTTACGACAGTTTGACCTTCAATTGCTCGCAACCTGAGTCAGTGGACGATATCCCTGAAGCGTTACCTTGTTTTGACTTGCATTTCTCGTTTGATTGTGTGGTTTATGTAATGTAGTTGACTTCACTTCATTCGGTAACTTCCAATAAGCTAGTTATTAAATTTCCTATCGAAGTCTAGAAAAGGCTTGGTTTTTAGAGTTAATCGGGCTTGTGTAACAATGTCCTTACTCCTCATCGTATCATACGATATCCTCGTTTGAAATATTTTAAACGAGGATATCCGTGGTCATATCCCCATGACCTATGATAATATTGAGAACTAAAACTATCTCGTGTCGCACTAACCAGCCCTTCTGCGGTACTGATCTTTAATCGGCCATTATGGTTTTTCGTGTTTCAATCGAAATACAGGAGATCCCAGTCTCCGAATCTCGGGGAATTTGAGAGGGTATTCCCAAAGTTATATGGAAGCTCGCAGCTTTCCCCAAAGTGTGAGGAAATATTGGGGAGAACTCGAGATTCCCATAGGTTTTAGGGATTTCCTCAAAACCCCGGATGAGCCGAAATTTCGTGATTTTTGTCTTATTTATCCAAAGTCTTCTATTCCAGCCTTCACGAAATTGAGAGACTGATATCGCTTGTACTAGTTTACAATGTAGTAGATTAGTCTGTTCATTATAACCGAACATGTAGAAATCGTACAAAATGTCGATTGCTTGACTTATTATTGCGGAACAATGGATAGCTCGTCGTTAATTCTGTAGCGTAGACAATTTGGTGTTAAATAATACCGAATTGTTGACTCCACTATTACTACTTGGAGGACGTAGTTTAGTTTTAATTTTGGAGAAAAGTTAACGTGTTAGTTTCGAGGCATTTCGCCTCAATGGGGGAATTTAAGAGAAAGCCTTCACTATCACCGTGCAAGTTGGAGGAAAAGGCAACAATTTGGTGCATTGTCACCTGTATGCATGCATTTCAACATTTAATTAACTTTTCCAAAACCTTTTTTGTTGCTTCGATATTATTTTCATAGTGCACTAATAGTAAAATAACAAAAGACATCCATTCTAGGTTGGCCTTATAGAGTTCTTTAGTTACTCACTAGACTTTTGTAGAAGGCAGACATTTGCTTCACATTATCTAAAAAAAAATTTTTTCTACAATAGATTCAATGGTATTTCTAAACCAGTTTTATTCTATATAGGTGGCTAATCCTAAGATGTATAAGTGCTTAAATTTCAATTCATCGTACTGACTCTTAGGTAAATCAAATCAGTTCGTCCTGTTTTTACTGTATGTTACAATCATCACATCAAGTATTCTTTTTATCTGAAAGCGGTATCCGACTCCGTTTAGGTGTAACAGGCGAGCAATCTTAGGTCTATTCAAAAGTAAAATTATCTCCATCCATTAAGATAATCATTGCGACTTATACTAATTTTATGCTTCGTAACACAGTTCCCCAAGTTCTTACACCCTTTTATGTAATTGTCTCTGGACAAGTTATTGTATGAATGTTTTAGATTAGGTACACACGCAAAGATAAAAAAAAACAGTAAATAAATATAGGTTTGTCTTACCAAAAGGCTAATACTATTTGGTTATTAGAATTTAAGTATGTTGATCAGCGTTCGTATCTACACGCATGGTGTCAAATTAACACAGAATTCTTATTGATCATCAGTGGTCACCAACAAACGTAATAGAAAAAACTTATTGGGGAATTCTCTGTTTTTTGGAAAGCCCAGTATAAGGCAGCTTTTTGACATCTTGTTACTTAGATGTAGCAACTGATACGTGTTATGTATCGATTTAAAGTAATGATTCGTCAATATGCACTTTCCGTAAACTGTTGTTTAGGTTTGGACCTACTACAAAACAATGTTATATTTTAGATGTATTTAAAGAAAGCCAACGTCCTCTGGTCCTGATTACAGCGTCCGAAGTCTGCTTGCAAATTATTGTTAACGTTTCTGTTTACTAGTAATATGAATAGGCCTATCCACTCTCTGCTACGTTGCAAAGTTCATACAGTATTAGCTGTTCCCAATATCAGGCGTAGATAGTTGTGCGGACATTCCTTTTGATTTATTATTCTCGTAAAAACCGTGAACTACGAGCAAATAATCATGTAGACCATTCTAAGTTCTCGTCCGTACATTTCGCTTTGAACTGCACTTCCTACATGAGGATCAGTAGCTATCTGGCTTCCCAATTTGAAATAGATGAGAATTGAAATCCCCAATCTAGTGGTTACAATCCAAATGCTTTAACCACTAACCTCCAAGAAAGACTCATTATCCAAGATCTACTCAGTTCTGTGAAATAATAGCTTCATTTTTACCATATTATTTTTCTTTTCAGGCATTTTCTAACCTCTCCACGTAACAGTATGTGGTTACCTGCTAATTAGATATTGTTTACGCTTTAATATCCAGCGTAATGCCTGTTTTATTTTGTCCCCTCTGTCACTCTTTATTGATGATCGAAGAGTCGGCTCATTGCTATTCACTGAACTGTTCTGCTCCCTTATGTTCTTACAGATGGTTTGTCACTCAGCCACTAGTTTTAGAACATAAGCCAAGACAGGATGTTCGTTTACGTTTAGAGGAAGACGCCGTTTTCTCGGTTGAAGATGAATATAGTTCTTCTGCTCAGACAGATGAAAAGTGTCCTAAGTGCGGTCATACGCGAGCGTATTTTGTCCAAATGCAGACACGTTCAGCTGACGAACCCAGCACAACCAAGTATTCTTGTATGAAATGTCACCATATCTGGACTGAACAATAAAAAGCATTGTAATTGTACAGAAATGTGCCTATTCAGATTAATTTGTTTATTCTATAAAATAATTTGATAATGATTGATTGCGTCATTCTTATTTATTTGTGCAATTCACTAAATACATATCCGTGTACTCAGCTTGTGTTACGCTTTTTGTATGAGCTTTAGTGATTATTTCCGGTTGTTCGAACAGAAGTATGTGAAGTAAGACTCAACTTCTCGACCTGTTATTTAAAAGTTGAATTCCTTAGCTTCTAAGCCGCCGTTCAAATCAATGTATTGTTTTGCATGTTTTTGTTCTTTATGTAGTTCAAAAATAAACGTAATCATTTCGTTTCAATTCATGTTAGTCAGTGCATTTTAAAAGTTATCAAAATCAAAATATATTACCGAATATCTGTAACTTTATGTTCGTTCGTAAAAATAGCTTTTAAGCTGTGAAATAGTACAAAACAGACTGAAAGAAATAATTCCAATTCTTATCGGTTACACTATGGAACAGCTCTACAAAAGCCCATGAAACATTCCATATCTTTAGCAAATAATCGCCGAATAGTGTATCCTAAGTGTTCTCGGGTTTTCACTCAAAGATTTTACGCTACCGCGCATTATGTATGGCTTTTAGTTTCTAAAGCGTACCCAGCCCAAATACTATAAACTTTAAGGTGAAAAATTATGAATCTGATAGTCCAATTAGAAGATATTTTGAGTAGAAGAGGTATACATAAATTATTGATCTTTCTAACTACTAGTATGCATTTTGGTGGATGGTGGGAGTTCTATACATTTTATGGATAGTCACAAAGTTCTTCACTGGCACTTTTTTAACTAATGGTCGCAAAATAAACTAGTAACTAGCCATTTTTAATGTTAGGTTGTTGCGAATAAGTATATCTTTTCCTATAATTATCGGTTCTGTAATTAAGAATAATTGTACTGCTCCAAAATTGTATGTTACCACCGAATACGAGGACTGAAGCAGTTTTTCTGAAACCACGTGCACCATTCAAACTGGCTGCCTTCAACGTTCGCACATTTATGCAGGTCGGACAACAGATAGGGTTGGCTATGTCTTTGGAAAGTCTTAATATTGATGTTTGTTGTCTATCCGAGACCCGTATTCAAGACTCTGGCGAAGTACTACAAATTCGATTTCCATATGTCGCTTCGAAAAGCTTGTTTTACGTGCGCTTATCCGGGGTCCCTGTGGCATCTTCGTCTGGTCTTGCTGGCGTTGGTGTCGCACTAAGCGCTAGAGCTGAGGCAGCACTAGTCGATTGGATCCCCATTAACAGTCGGTTATGTGCTGTTAGATTAGAAAGTTCCATCAAAGTGAGAAGAAATCGGCGTGAGAAACGATGTCTTTTCGTCATCTCCGCCTATGCCCCGACAGATTGCAGCCCGGATGCAATCAAGGATGAGTTTTACCACCAGTTATCTGTTCTTCTCCAGAAAGTGCGTTCGACAGATATTGTAGTACTAGCCGGAGACTTGAATGCTCAGGCCGGGCGTCTAGGCACAGAAGAGGGTCGTTTAGGTGGCCGATGGGGACTCGTTGGTCGCAGGTCAGATAACGGGGACCGTCTACTGCAACTTTGCACAGACCACAACCTGTTTCTGGCTAGCACTAACTTTCGGCACAGTCATCGCCGATGTGCCACCTGGCGTCCTCCCTCTGCATCTCAAGCCTGGACTCAGATTGATCACATCGCGATCAGCTACCGCTGGCGTGGTTGTGTGCAAGACTGCCGCTCCTTTTGGAGTACCTATCTGGACTCTGACCATGCCTTGGTCTGCGCCAATCTTACCTTACTTTTCAGTGGACAACGAAGTGACCGCCATCAACGGATTGATATGAGCAAGTTGGTTGCAACTTCTGTTGCTAGTAAGTATCGAACCGAGCTAGCTTCTAGGCTAGCTACCACTCCACCGAAAAGTATAGATGAGGATTGGTTTCAATTGCATGACGCCATGAAAATGGCGGGTACACTCATTTGTGGGTTTGCGAAACGTCCCGCTTATAAGCACCGGGTTTCTTCAGGTTCCTTACAACTCATTGAAGCCCGACGGTCTACTCCTGGTGACCGTGAGTTTGACCATAAACGAAGGATGTTACGTAAGGAAATTGGGCAAACCTTGCGTAAGGACCGTGAAGCCTGGTGGTCGAAGAGTGCTAATGAGCTGGAAGCAGCAGCTGCATCTGGTAACTACCGGAAGCTCTTCCAACTCATCCGAGCCACTGGCAGCAAGAAGTCTGGTGTGAGTGAAACAATCTGCGAGGATGATGGGATGCCAATCACTAACATCCATCGACGTCTTGGACGATGAGCAGAATTCTTCGAAGGGCAGTTCAACCGGCCTGCTGCTCCGGCAACATCGGTCAGACTGGCCTGCCCTCCAAGGCCGGTGACGACTGATCCACCAAACGAGGCGGAAGTCCGCAAGGAACTCCAACTCTTGAAGCGTTACAAATCACCTGGCCCAGATGACTTACCTCAGGCTCTTTTTAAAGATGGTGATGACTTTTTGACTAAGGAATTGACGAGGTTGTTTACAAAGATTTGGGAACTAGAGAGTGTACCAACGTCATGGAATGGGTCGATAGTTGTCCCTATCTTTAAAAAGGGTTCACGTCGTTCCTGTAACAACTATCGGGGGATAAGTCTACTTCCAATTGCGTCCAAGCTATTGGCTTCCGTCATACTTCGTAGGTTGTTCAAAACCCGAGAAAGATTGACTCGCGAGGAGCAGGCTGGTCTTCGTTCTGGTTGAGGATGTATTGATCATATCTTTACCCTCCGCCAAATGTTAAAACACCGCCATACTTTTCAAAGGCCAACAATCGTAGTATTTCTTGACATCAGGGCTGCCTTCGATTCGTTGGACAGGACTGTTCTCTGGGATTGTCTATTGAAGAAGGGTGTGCCTGAGAAGTTTATTAACATCTTAAGGGCCCTATACACAAACACCTCGGGTAGAGTGAGGGTATACAACCACCTCTCTTCATTGTTTCATTCGAGCAGTGGGGTTAGACAGGGTTGCCCAATCTCACCATTCCTCTTCAACTTTGCCATCGATGACATTCTGGAAACAGCTCTGATGAATGTAAGTAATGGTGGTGTGGATCTGTTGCCTGGAGAAAGACTTCTCGACCTTGAGTATGCGGACGATATTGTCTTACTGTGCGATAATGCCCAAGGCATACAATCCGCACTTAATCAGTTGACAATCAGTGTCCGTAGGTATGGTATGTGCTTTGCACCTTCGAAGTGCAAAGTACTTCTACAAGACTGGCAGGATTCCAATCCTGTACTCACCCTGGATGGTGAGCAGATAGACGTAGTCGAGAAGTTCGTGTATCTGGGTAGCTGCATAAGTGCTGGTGGGGGTGTGAGTGATGAGATCAATGCACGAATAGTGAAAGCCAGAGCGGCTTATGCCAATCTGGGCCACCTCTGGCGCCTTTGTGATGTTAGTCTGGCTGTAAAAGGTCGGATCTACAACGCGTCGGTGAGAGCAGTTTTGCTCTATGCTTGTGAAACCTGGTCTCTCCGAGTTGAGGACGTTAGACGACTCTCTGTGTTCGATCATCGTTGTCTCCGAAGGATTGCTGACATTCAGTGGCAACACCATGTCAGTAATGCAGAGGTTCAGCATCGTGTGTTCGGGCACAGAGATGATAATTCAATTGGTGTCACCATCTTGAAACACCGACTTCGGTGGCTTGGACATGTTCTCCGAATGCCGTCCCAGAGAATTCCACGTCGTGCATTATTTTCCGACTCTGGGACTGGTTGGAAGAAGCGGAGAGGTGGTCAGTGTGTGACATGGTGTCGTGGTATGAAAGAAAGCTGCAAAGGACTGGTTTCTGTTGGACCTTCACGACTCCCTGGTTGGGGTCTGAGAGATGGTGCAACACAGTGGCTAGAGACGTTATCAGATATGGCTCAGAATAGAAGCCAGTGGCGATCCTACTGTAACCTTCTTTTACTTTCTTCATAAAAAGTGGTTGTGTCTCCCTTACCTGAAAGATTTCTTCTGATTGTGCCTTTCCGTTCCCTCATTACTACCACACTACCTTACACCAATCTCTTCGTTATTGTTCTCTTTTTTTTCTTTTCTTTTCTCTTCTAATTCTCATTGTTTTGTGTGGCGCATATATGTTGGCGCTCTCTTGTACCAATATTTATGTGTTCAAATAAATAAATAGGCTCACTCCTCTTGATGGGGCTAAAGTAGAATCTCATTTGGGCAGTTAAAGAATATAAATTTCGCTGGTATCTCATCTTCCAGCAAAATTCAGACTTAATTATCAGGCTTAACTTGTGACCATCAAACCACTACACGATGTGATTGGGCGGGTCTGAAAAGAGAGTTATATGTCTTTGGTTATCAGAGTGAGGGCTTGTGGAGATCAAGGTAATCTTAATAGTTGAATTCATTAGTCGATCCAAGTTATACCGCCATTGAAAACCTGGATGGTCGTTTCTTCCTAGTATGGGACTTCTCAGCAGTGCGCGTCCACGATCCCACATGCGGGACTCGAACCCAGAACCTTCAATCTCGCGTGCAAACGCTTAAATTCTAAACCACTGTGCGTAACCAGTGGATTCCAATACGTGTCGGATAGAGACAAGTATCTATCTCAGACAATGGACGAGAGACCCTGAATGACATGGCTCAAAATCGTTTGCAGGTGCATACACTCTTTGTGTTCTCCCAAATTTTGATCTCCTTATTCCTCTCCGTCTCCTTTTTTTCTCTTCCCAAATTTATTTCACTGTATTATACTCTTTAAATAACATCTCCAAACACTAATTTTCCCGATTACTGCTTATACTCTTACTATCTCTACCACTACGGGATTTGAATCAACCACTGCATCTCTGTGCTAATGTGGTGTGGCAACTCGAACTGATGTACGTACGTACGAAGTTCTACGTTGTTACTGACTGACATACCATCCTTATTTTGGACGTTCTTCGAGACTAAAACTGCTTAGAGTTACCCAAAGGATTTAACCTTACTACTTTAACTCATATAAAACGCTAGTAATTAAATTTTGAGATTGAGTACTTCAGGTTGATCAGAATTTATAATCTTAACGAACCCTTAGTTCCTAGTGGCATATTAATCTCAATTTAGTTTATTGGTCCCATAATCCACCTATTTCACTGTAAATCATGGGAATACCTCTAGACCCATCAAAAGAATGAGTAGTTCTTATTTTTAAAAGGCGAGTTTATGAAAACATGGTAAACTAAGGTAGTATTATTGTATAGATACGAATTAATATTTCTCCTTTTATTTGGACTTCGAGTTTTATCATCAAGTATCTGTCTTAGTAAGCTGTTTGCGGAGTTTACACTTAGATATTGGGATGTTGAAAAGTGTACAGTATGTATTAACTAATTATTCATCAGGACACTCATCTAAATTTATGAGTTTGGGTTTATTTAATTACGATGAACATGGTGTTCATCACAAATTGAAGCACTTTAGCCGGTGTGTTCGTTTTCAATTCTCTCATTGTTATACTCAAAAGAAACCCATTAAACTAATTAATTAGGTATTTCAAAATGTTTACTGGCTCCCAGTCTTATAATCATTTTAACTCGAATATTATACCCTTGTACACAAAAGATCATAAGGAAGGGTTGAGGATTTCACACTGCTGATGAATTTACATGGTCTGTTCAATGGACTTATGAATTACCAAGGTTGTTAATGATGCAAATAGTTACACAACCTATCAGTATCAGCATATTCAAATGTCCATCACCTCAATCCAGTTTGATCTCAGTTCCCCCCCATATGATAATATTGTGTGTAAAGATTGGCATAGAAATGATTATGTTGTAAGGTTGATGTGATTTTTGAGAATTGTTCGGAGACGTGTCTTTGCAAATGTATATCTTCGGCGCACCGGTCTTTCTTGTTGCCATTTTGCGTCGTGGGAATTGTAGTGTTTCCGTTTCCTAGTATAAGTAGTAGGGTCGAGGAACTTCAGTGGTTCCCGATTGTCAAGTAAGATCAGTAAGACTGCAGACTCAATAAAGTCGATACATATATAAAAACGACAACTGCCCAGATATAACTGCTACCCAGTTACAACAGTCTCGATGGACCCAATTTTCAAGTTATAACAGTGGCGTTTATTTGGATGTAACATATTTAAATAATATAGTTAGAACGAAACAGCCATACAGTTGCTTTTTGTTTGGAATCGTTCGCCAGTTGACGGTATTGAAAGATAATGAGCTCGTGTCGTGGAAATAATTACCAAGATTTCAAATAAATCAAATATTGTGTGAACTGTTTGTAATAAAAATGATATGTTCTTAATGCTCTTATCAGTAACAAAGTCGGGTCTCTTATGTTCTGGATCTTTGCGGAAGCTGATTCTTCATGAAATATCTTAGAGTGTAATCATTAATTTCAGAAAATCTTTAGTTCTGAAATGCTTTAGGATTTGTTGTGGCCGTTCTCTTTTAATTTTTAGGTGCGATAAAACTACAATATCAAGATATGAGATTTTACGCAGAAATCAGTCACTACATTTTAATAACAATCTCAGGAGAATTGTCCATTTCAGACATCCTTATTATATTCTGCTTATTTTAGTTAAAGATACTTCAGCCATTCACATTTCACCATAAACCAGGTGTTTATGTGAGTTAATGACTGATGTTTATTTGTAACGATACGTTTTCCGATTACCTTTTTCTAATTATCAAATTAATCAAATCTCTTATAAAAGTGAAAAGATCACCTGTACGATACTCTAGCTTGCTTTTTAAACGAAATAATTGGGTATATTGTTTTTGAAACGTTATACTATAATTTATACGAATATTCGTCAATATTTGAACGAATAACTTGACGGAAATGTGGCTCCGAGTATACGGGAGACATTTGTCAAAATTATATTTGAAATAATCTCAGAGACTGTAAGTTAAATAGTCCCGTTTCTTCCAATAATCTTGTGTGGGCGTCTTTAGGGTAATCAAAATTTTTAGAGAATATATAACATCTGACAGTCAATTCTGCAATAAAAGCTTGTCCAACCCCATACAAATGTTAATTCTAGTAAGCTGTACCACAATCTTCTAAATAACTCGGTTTTATTAAGTTCAGCCACCATAATATTTCAGAAGGTTACCTGAGATAACTCTGTTTGTTCATCTTTTAACAAACTGTATAAATCTGAGTTTATCTAGAAAAGTCATTACTGACAATGTGGTCTTTCTTTCAATGACAGAAACATTTATTTATTATCCAATGGCATCAATTACTATCAATAACTGTAGCGTGCTAATATACCATTGTCTTGAAACTGAATAATAAATCTAAATGCATAGGAACGATTGATTAACATATTTTCTCCAACCATATGTTGAAGACCTAATTAGGGGAAAATGAAAAACATTTTATGCTAAACATAGAGACACAAAAACAACCTATTAAATCTATTTGAATCGCAGCTAGTTCCACGGATTCTATAATTCAAACTCAAGAATATTTTATTCTATAGGTAGATTGATTGGTTGATAGATAGATGTTTACTACTATGAACAATTGGAATACCTTTTACATAAAACTTGTTATCGTTATTTTTTGTCGATAAACTTATTGTTCAGTAACTATTAATTTATTGTGGACTGATTGAATGTTGTATGGCTATCACAAGTTTTTAGGCTGATTAATCATTTGGTAAATAAATCACTTGAAGGTTACCAAGTCACTGTTAATCGATGGAAGTTTGCATACACGTAAAGTTTATGCGAAAATATCAAGTTTTTAAATTATCCGTTTGAAGATCCATTTTTTAAACAAGTGAACAGTTCTAAAATAAATAAAAATTTATTTAATACCATTTGGTTTTGTATAGTTAACTTTTCATTGTCTACGACGCATGTTCAATTAAAATAGTAATTTATCACTTATGTGCCATGTAGTAAACGAGAACACAAGTGGAGACATTTTAGTAAAATCTGAGAATTATACAGTAAATATTTCATTTGCAGAATGTCAATCAATCGTCTCAGACTTTATTGTTCTTTCGTTTCTACACTAATCATTCTTTGTTCTCGTTCTCTTTCCTTCGATCGTTTTAATTTTCTGTTGCCTGACATTTCACTTTCGATTGATGATACATGATAATTATATCTGTCGACATCAGTAGCGCACACCACAGCCATATTTCATACACATAGTTACCACTATCATCTCCAAGAGAGCGAGAACAAAGATATGGGCAGAATAACATAGATTCATTTTTATTTCATTTAGGTCTTTTCAGCTACTTACAACTTACAATACTTCAAAATAAAATTGCACATTGATTCTGTTTAAATAGAAATATTTTTAAGTTGTAAATGAGATTCGACGTTTTACGGTACTTAACAAATAGATATCATTTGATCTAACAATTTTCGTTTAGTACGAGAGGTTTGTTGAAACCGTCAGACTTTTTAGTTTACATCAAGAACTGATTGTAGTTAAACAACCACTGAAAACTGGGAAGCACTGGATAAATGTTTCATTACAATCTAATATGTCCCAGCAGTGCGCATCCACGACTCTACAGGCGATTCAACCCGGAACATTCACGCTTCGACGCAAGCGCTAAATCCTCGTACTACTTAGTAAGTATCCCATGGTTTCAATTCTAAACATAGTTTAATCAGTTGCCTATCAGCGTATAACACCTAGAGATAGTTTTCAGGATTCTAGTAAGAAGCCAGGGCCAGTAGAGTAATGGAGTCTCCTACCAAAATCAATGGGTCATGTTTAGGCAATATCGAAAATTAACCGAGGTAAGAAATGTAAACGGAGTAGTCAAGCGCTTGCCCCTACGCGATCTAAGTTTAGGTACTAAACTTGGTTTTGGGTGCACACTGCTGAAGAGTTCCATACAAAGGACAAATAGCCATTTTGTGCTTCCTGGTTTCCAGAGAATGTTTAGTTGCAGTCAGTACGTGTAATGAACTGCAGATTTTCATTTGGAACTTAAATAGTGTAAGTACAACGTGTAATTCGATGCATTTTTTTATTCAATAATTAATATACTAATTTCTTTAAATCAGTACGAAATTTTGAAAAAATCACATTATATGAGATAAGATTAGTCCTTACTAATCCCTAATAAATTACAGCCAACACAATGGAATTTTTCGATTATATATATCAATTCAAGTATCCATTTAGTGTTCGACTAGTTAGTTTGATCCAGTAGAACACATCTGTGTGAACAAGAGACAATCAGTTTTAGTGATACTTAAAACAATAATTACTTACTGTTTTTTAACGAATCAACTGGCGAAGACATGGTCGGATATTATCATCAGTAAACTTGATAATGTTTCAGAAAACCATCACTATTTAAATTGAATTCACGAGAAAAAGAAATACTGTAGAGAATTATAGGTTTTAGTGATTAATTACATTTGTATTTGTAAAAAAATATTAAGCCAGACATACGAAAAAAAATCCAAGTTAAATATTTACTTAATACATAAACATAGCCCTCAATCTTCCATTTTCATCTTCCGGTGTGTTCAGCAATCTGAACCGTTTCCTCGACTGATCTCCAAGTGTTCCACCAACGTCGCACTTCTGATGCGCTGAAACTCTTCACACTGTCTGGTAACATTTTTGACTTCGTCACCATATTCCGCTACACACTACGTACAAACATTCTTGTGAATAGCGTCCACTACACTAAAATTATGAGTAAATAAAAACAAAATATATTGCACTATAAAAATACTGGAACTTTTTTATTTTTACAGTCATCACGAATGTGATGAAATGTGGAAAGAAATAAGTTTGTGAATGTGTGAAGATTCATCATCCTTAATAAACTAGAAAATCATATGGGTTTGTAGGCATATTGTTAAAATATCCGCTGAAATAAAAGCGTCATAAATTAAACTTCTATATTTATCTTTCAAATCACAATTCACACTTGATTAAGCTAGATAGGTTAAGTCACCAGTACTGATGTCGAAAGTATACAGAGTAAAATATCTTCAAAAAGACTTCAGAATGGATAGTATAAAAGCAATGATAAATTGGTCGTTTGGAGTAACAAAATTCCACTCAACAACATCATTACGTGACGCCGGCAACCAACAATTCACATTTCATAATTCATCCAATCGACATAATACCGATGTTATGTTTCTGCTATTAAATTCACTTCCTGTATGATTGCATTCTGTACGACCAAAATCCACGACAAACAACAGAATCTAATCTTGTTATTGTAAATGTATTTCGGAAGAGATAAATACATTAGTTGTGTTCATATCATTTTGGTTTAATGAAGATTTTGGATAATGCAATGAGAATATGAATATTTTCAAAATTATCTGTAGAACTGTGTATACTAATGAAGATGAACAAATTGGCTGTGAGTGCTATTTTAAGACCGTTTCTAGCTGATACCATTTTGTCATGCGTCGAATATAAGGCATGTAGAATGGGATAGAACAACTGAACATTCTATGTTTTCAATTCAAACTTGTCGCGTAATCAGGTACAATATAATGGTCGAGTAGTATGAATATCACAAATATTTCAAGGATGAACCATAACAGTGCAAGTTGTGTAACTTTATAAGCTGGGACAACAGTTTTTCTAGTAATCATCATATCATTCAATTCATACGTGCATTCGACTGACTATTATAACATATCAACCACATTCTACAAGTATTTGCAAATTAATCTATCACTATAGTTCAATTGTTAATAAATCATATAGAGATACGTTTGTGTGAAGAATGGGATTTATTCTAGTATTCGAATAGTCTATGACATTGAACAATTCGTATTCATTGGTAAATATTGGTCAATTGCTTGAAATAATTAGGTTGTGAATATCATATCAAAATTAAATTTGATAATGAGTGAAAAGATACATTGTCTACAGTTCACTGCTGTGAAACATATGAATTATTAGGCAGGTAAACTACATGCATTTATTTCACTGTCGGAAATAAATGTATGAGATAACATAACTGGGTGGATAATAACAACGAAGTTTTGTAGAATTCGAAAAAGTGGTCTTCATTGAAGCTTTAGAAACCTACATTTCTGATTAGTCGTAGAGGCAAAGGGATTTGTAAGGAAAGGTGGCTAAATGCATAGCTAAGAGCCTACAAAAACATACAAATTTCAATGGTCAAACAAGAACAGATGACAGATTGACATCTTTATTGAGAAAAAATCTGGTTGAGACAGATCATAGGATTGATTTTAAATCACCATTTGTATTGTTGGATAAGTGTTGCGAAGCGCTTGCTAAGGTTTGTTTAGGCCTTGGATATCCGGAAACTTAAACTCCTCTCATGTATTCATAAATAGTTCATTTTCAACCTGAACCTACCCTGATAATATGATTCATTTTATGGTGTGGTATGTTGCACATTATTTTCTCTATTACCTTTGCTTCTTCTTACCTCACAATTTGTCTAACTGATCATTTACTTTTCATAATCAAATATTCCTGACAAGTATATATGTGATCAGATTGTTTGAAATTCATTAGTCCAATATATCATATAGTTCTGATAATCTATGCCCATGTTCCATTGCATTATATAAATTTATCAAAGGGGCTGATTATCTTACAAAATACTTGTTGAAAATTATCAAACCTCCAACCTTATCTAAAATGAAATATCCGGTGCATGAGTGGACAGTCAAAGATGATATCCCTCATGGTTAAAAATGTTTTCTTAGCATGAAACAACAATAAACTGAGTTCATTCCATGATCCAATTTTAGAACACCTAACTGACGGAATTCGAACGTAAAATTTGTGTATTAGTATACTATAAACAGCTTTATTTATCTTAAAATTGCAAGAAATAATATTTCCTACACATTTAATAATGTCACTGATATTTTTTTAAGAAGACTGTTGGTTGTTCAAAAAAACAGAACGAAATATAGTCAACAGCCAACTGGCAACGATCATATCAATCAGTCTTTATCTATTTGTGGTAAACAATATTTGATTGAAAACACAATAAATTATGAAGTATGATATTGTCAATAATTGGATTTTTAAGGAATGGCATCATTGTATTTGCTTGTGTTTACAAAATCTGTGCCAGTGGTTCCTAGGGTGCAATCATTCATAATTCGAATAATACAAACGTCTGTATTTTTTATTGTTCTTTGATATCAAGAATATTGAATTCTCTATTTATGTAGTTTTATTTCATGTTTATAATGAGGAACATACTGAAATATATTCAGACTGATCTAATAAATTTAGTGAACTTCCTAATTATTTTCTATATTCATCCATAGATATCCGATTTAGAATTACCTAACTAAATATTCCATGTAAAATCTAAGGTAGTTTACCATTATAGTAGAAAGAAATAAATCAATATACTTGTAACATCCTTATGAGTAGAAAAATTAAATTTTCTGATGTTTCGTGACTTAGTGTAAACCACTTCTTCAGAGAATAAATAACCAAATCAAAGTTAATCCATGTTTAAATAGTATAAAGGAACAACACGTCATAAAGCGTCAGAAATACAATTTTTCTACTTATTAGGATATTACAAATATATTAATGAGTTTACATACATATCACTTATGAATCACCTTGACAGAAATGACATGACATTAACTTGTTCAGACCTGTTTTTGATTGATCAAATATTATTCTTATTGTCCCGTTGTACTATTTAAACTTGGATTAATTTTGATTTGGTTGTTTATTCTCTGAAGAAGTGACTCACACTAAGTCACGAAACGTCAGAAAATCTAATTTTCTACTCATTGGGATATTACAAATATATTATTTATTTATAACAATCTACGCAATGCTCAATTTATTTGAAATTATCAAGTCAAACTTTGGTCATGTGATCCGTACATTACTGTAGAAGTTAATTAGACATTGATAGAGTACAAAAAGATTCTACTATGTTACATTAAGTTAACTTTTAATAGTTAAAACAATGAATCAACAATCTTATAAATAATCATCAATGAATGAAGTCATTTATAAAGAGCACTATCATGTAATAAAAGCTGTCTTAGCGTTATTGACTAATGATTAAAATTAATTCCTGACGAACTACTTGTTTTCATTTACTAATTAGTTGAACATTGTCTCTATCTACTTCTTTCATATTACTTGTTGTACCAATATTATTGTGTATAAGGCTTTAAATGAAATCCATAATATACATTTACCTAACGAATTTATGTACATATTTTTGTTGTTGTTGTTGTTATAATATTCAAAACAACTTTAATTGATGAAATGTTTTTGTCTAACTGTTCAATTGTCTATTAGATATGTTTAAAACATATGGCAGTAAACATAATATCAAGTGACAAATAGACGTGATTTCAAAAGTAAATGAATTTTAAAAAATCACGTTTCAATTCATCATTTACAGAACTTGTGTCTATTAACAAATTCTTGTGAAATGAATTTATTGACCTTGGGATTTATTATTATTATTATTATTATTATTATTATTATTATTATTTACAAATACATAAAAAGTATACCATGTGTATAGACGTTAGCTTCATGTAAACTACATTTGTTCTTTCATCCAAACTAGTAGTACATAGATATTAAATCAAATGATTTATAATAAAGTGATGTTTTTTATAGATAATCCACTCTTTTAAACAATTTATTGTCGCAATTATCATCATTATTCTTATCATAATTTCGACTGGAAATTCTTGTTTATAAGAACAAAACATGTGAAAAATATTCAAGAAGATATTTCATTATGTAAATAGACAAACAGAAAAAAATGACTTAGATATATAGAGGTTTGTGTTATTTTTTGAAGAAAATATATTCTAATCAATTTTCATTCATGTCTGTAATATATGTGGTTCATTAGTCAATAATTTACTAAGCTCTGTTGTAAGTGAATACATGCCTATTCATTTGAGTGTGCTTGAAAAGTGGAACCATCAAAATGGTGACTAGAAAAAACGGTGTGTATTAATGAATACAGACATCAAAAGGGAAAATTAAATTATTAAAGGTTTTAAATTTGGTCGATCTACCATCTGCCACTTTGCTTCTTTAAAGGTTAGATGAAGACACTAGTTTTTCGAATTCTGCAAAACATCGTTGTTATTATCCACTCAGTTATAAAATCAATCCTATGGTCTGTCTCAACCAGATTTTTTCTCAATAAAGATGTCAATCTGTCATCTGTTCTTGTTTGACCATTGAAATTTGTATGTTTTTGTAGGCTCTTAGCTATGCATTTAGCCACCTTTCCTTACAAATCCCTTTGCCTCTACGACTAATCAGAAATGTAGGTTTCTAAAGCTTCAATGAAGACCACTTTTTCGAATTCTACAAAACTTCGTTGTTATTATCCACCCAGTTATGTTATCTCATACATTTATTTCCGACAGTGAAATAAATGCATGTAGTTTACCTGCCTAATAATTCATATGTTTCACAGCAGTGAACTGTAGACAATGTATCTTTTCACTCATTATCAAATTTAATTTTGATATGATATTCACAACCTAATTATTTCAAGCAATTGACCAATATTTACCAATGAATACGAATTGTTCAATGTCATAGACTATTCGAATACTAGAATAAATCCCATTCTTCACACAAACGTATCTCTATATGATTTATTAACAATTGAACTATAGTGATAGATTAATTTGCAAATACTTGTAGAATGTGGTTGATATGTTATAATAGTCAGTCGAATGCACGTATGAATTGAATGATATGATGATTACTAGAAAAACTGTTGTCCCAGCTTATAAAGTTACACAACTTGCACTGTTATGGTTCATCCTTGAAATATTTGTGATATTCATACTACTCGACCATTATATTGTACCTGATTACGCGACAAGTTTGAATTGAAAACATAGAATGTTCAGTTGTTCTATCCCATTCTACATGCCTTATATTCGACGCATGACAAAATGGTATCAGCTAGAAACGGTCTTAAAATAGCACTCACAGCCAATTTGTTCATCTTCATTAGTATACACAGTTCTACAGATAATTTTGAAAATATTCATATTCTCATTGCATTATCCAAAATCTTCATTAAACCAAAATGATATGAACACAACTAATGTATTTATCTCTTCCGAAATACATTTACAATAACAAGATTAGATTCTGTTGTTTGTCGTGGATTTTGGTCGTACAGAATGCAATCATACAGGAAGTGAATTTAATAGCAGAAACATAACATCGGTATTATGTCGATTGGATGAATTATGAAATGTGAATTGTTGGTTGCCGGCGTCACGTAATGATGTTGTTGAGTGGAATTTTGTTACTCCAAACGACCAATTTATCAAATTTTCAATGCTTCTATGTAGTCCATTTTGAGATGTAGTTGAAGGTTTTGAACAGTTAACAGTTGACTTTAGTTCATTTGAACGTTATTTATGAGGGTTTTTTTGATGTTTGTTGTCAAGTGTATGCTTAAATATCGGATAATAATCTGGGCAATGTGTTCGTTAGAGCTCATCAGTAGGAACATGTCTTCAGTGTCTCCTGATGATCATTTAGTATAAAAATATTGTACATGTGTTATCGATTCACTCAGAATAATGATCACATTAAAACTTAGTCGACAGAATCCTTTAATGGACTAATGACAAGACAAATGTGACATTGGTCATAAATCATGAATGAATCGACGTAACTTGATACAAAGTTTGTAGCAATCAACCTAAGTACTTTTTTATATTTCCATTCTGTACGGTGAAACACATTGGCTTATTGATATTTTTGTCTTATACCAAAAATATAAGATGCAAATATTTGCAGGTATGTAAATTAAGTTTGATTTGTGTCTGTTATTATTCACTCATGCTTCTGGCTTACGGAACATACTTCCCCGTTCCATGCTTGGACTTCTTCCTCCAGGTAGCGGGGCTGGGACGCATCAAATAGCTAGCTAATTGGTCTACGGTCATAAGTCTTTGTTCCGTTCGCATACTAAGTGAACTCGTGATAGCTTCAAACCTAGCAGAATGTTTTAGTTTTTTTAAGACTGGTAACTATGGATTGTAGTTGGAATATTTAATGAGATATGAAATCTGAGTTTTAAAATTTTAGGTTGATTACATGTTTTAATGAATTGCAAATGTAATTTAAAAGTTTTTCATAGTTTTAAATGTGAAGTGGAAGTGTAGAAAATGGTAAGGGAGATTTACCAAAATTAATATGATTCCTAATCCATAACATACGTTTAGAATTCTCTGAAAATATTCACATATAAATGGTTACCTGATATGTGTTGGTATGTTATATCAAATCTGTTGATAATAAATAGGTTTACTGATCAAAGTAGCTAAGGTTCGTTTTTTTCTTTTGAGAAATTTATGACGGAATCTCAAATCATTTCTTAATAGTTTTTTGAGGCATTTTTTGATGTTCCAGTGGTAAGTCATTGTCTGTGAACTTAATCAAGTGGGACCATGATGCCCACTGACGAATAATAACTTTAGATGATGGAATAAGGACTAAGTTTGTATTGTTATTTGATCATTGTTTTTTTCTTTTTGGTGTATGATGGACTATGACAATGTTTCACACTATGCGATGTCTCAATTTATATAAATGTAATATGACAGATATAATCATAAATTATACCGTACATTGATAATTAGAATTATGATAAAGTCTTAATACCTATATCAAGTACATTCTGGTGGAAAACTTTGAAAATTAAAGAGGATCGAGAAACACATAGTTCTGAGAAAAAACATTCATTTGGTCAGAATATAAATAATATGTCTATGTGGAAATTATCAGACCTTCAGACTTACATTTTTACCACTGAGAATAAAGTATATTGTTGTTGTTCTTTAGTCTCTTCCATTGGTCGATTCACGTTCTCAAATGCAGAAATAACTATCCCTGTTTAAATTGTTTAGCTTAGAAAACAACAAAAAAATAATAAACCTCACTTCTAAATCAATAGAAATTGTTCTCGCTTACTTATCAACGTATTATTTTACACTCAATATACATTTTAATATATCTTGAAACATATTTATTTCTCTTCATGTTGTGTTGTATCCAGCCGTAGAAACACTATAGTATATCAACCTTGAATAATTCCATTTTATCAAAAGTTAAATGGAGAAAACCAAACATTGTTTTAAAATAAATCCTATGGAAAGTGTGAGTTGATTATCAATCATTTCTAATTATTGTTTATTCAAAGTAGATAATAATTAACCGAAATAATGCATAATTATAGTATTGTAGTTGGAATTTCAATCAATACAGCTTGTACCACAGAAAATAAAATATTTACGTTGTACATTTCGAACAATCTGGTCACACATATACTTGTCTGAGCATTTTCTATGAAAATTAATAATGGTCAATTCGATGAAAGTTCAAGTAAAAAAGTAAACTTTCATTGAATTGACCATTATTAATTTTCATAGAAAATGTGCAGACAAGTATATGTGTGACCAGATTGTTCGAAATATACAACGTAAATACATGAGATTTTTCAGATCAATTCCGTCTTCTCATTGTTCTATCGAAATTTATAAAAGGGATTAATTGCTTTAAATTATTGAAAAGACTCTCTTCGTCTTGCATTAAACAGTTAGATGAACTTGCTAATCTGAAGTGCAAAGTTGCATCTGAAAATGTAAAATTTGAGTTTTACAAGACTTGCATCACTACACACACATTTCCCAGACAATTTTATAAATCGTTATGATCTAATAAATTGCAACTAAATGTTTCTAATCTTTTGCGGCTTACGAGATTTCACAAGGAAAAAATGTAATGGTATAAGTAAATTAATTGAACTTCCCACTCATACATCATGTGTATTATCGAATATTTCTCTAATATGTCATATTAAATGTATGAGCTTTTGTAGCACAGTGGTTGCTAAAACAAATTACACTACTAAACAAAAGCTGAATAAATCTATTATTGGTGATAAGGATGAAAATTCATTTTAATTTAACCCTGATATTTATGTAACACATTTATCATCTGTCAAACTTTCCGTATTTGAGAAAGAAGCCCTATCTCTCGGATTTAATTTCTCCGTTGCATATGCCAAGATTTCTAATCTATCGATAAGTGCTCAGTTCGAAAATCTCTATGATCAGTTGAACCCCTCTTGTTCAAACCACTCTACATAAGCGAAATTGGTTGATAGTGCCCACCACTTTCACGGTTCCCAAATTAGATACAGGAATATTTCGACTTCTAAACATTTCGCCGCTATACAAAACCTCCAAAGCAATTCGGATAATGCGATCCACAGACCTGACAAGGGTTCAGGGGTCATTACTATTAATAAATGTGATTATAAAGAAAAAATGTTATCTATACTTGGTGATCATAATGAGTTCCTGCGGGACGTTCCATGCGATATTAATGTTAGAAAATTGGAATCCAGAGTAAAGTCCAATCTACAAAAGTTTCTTAAAATGAATGTCATAAACAAAGAGGAATTTAATTTGCTAAAACCTTCTGGTTCCGTTCTCCCGAATTTATATGGATCGCTTAAAATTCATAAACCTATTAGTCCATTACGACCAATATTATCTATGCGTGGTTCACCGACACATGAACCAGCTAAATGGTTAGTAAAGTTGTTAAACTATGTAGGTTTTCCTTAGAAGTTACATTTGAATTAATATTAAAGATAAGACTTTGTATTCCTTTAATGTCACTAAGACTGTAGATTCCCTTTGTGACTATATATCTACTAATTTTCTTTTTTTTTCATATTCGGTCATCATTGTTGCAATAATTAATTTTCTTACGTACTGCAAATGTTCAGTTCACGTTTGAAGGTGATGGTGTTGCTATGGGTAGCCCTTTTTGCTGACAGTGACTTGGATGAGTTAGAAGAGATTCCGGCAGTTACCAGATGCAGCTGCTGCTTCCAACTCATTGGCACGCTTCGATCACGGAGTTTCTAGGTTCTTACGTAAGCTTTGCACAATTTCATTATGTAACAGTCTTCGTTTGTGGTAGAGTAGACCTATGTGCTTCAACGAGTTGTAAAGAGACTGTAGAAACCCAGTGATTATAAGAGGGATGTTTCGCGAACCCACTGGTGACTTTACTTGCCATTTTGTTGCATCATGCAATTGCACCCAATGTTTATCTATACTTTTCGTTGGATTGATAGCTGGCCTTGAACCTCGCTCGGTTTGATATCTAGTTACAACAGAAATTGCAGCTAACTTGCTGAAATCGATCCGTTTGGAGAGATGAATTTATTAGCCATTGAAGCCTAAGATAAGGCTAGCCCAAACAAGGGCATGATCAAAATCAAGATAAGTACTCCAAAAGAAGCGTCAGTCATGTACACAATTATGACAGAGGTAGCTGATTGAACTGAGATCAATCTGAGTCCAGATATGAAATGCTTAGGGAGGACACCAGATAGCATATCGACGATGACTGTGCTGATAGTTAGTGCTAGCCAGAAACAGGTTGCAGTTTACGCCAAGTTTCGGTAAACGGTCACCGTTATCTGACCTACGATCAACAAGTCCCAATTGGCCATCCAAATAACTCTTCTGTGTCTAGACGCCCAACATGCTCATTCAAATCTCCGGCCAGTAGTACTACTACAATATATGTCGAATGCACTTTCTGGAGATCAATTAACGGTTGCTAGGACTCACCATAAATTCCATCCGGGCCTTTGACCTAGAGGTCCAATATACAAAGCAATGATGTTAGGAAATGCAGCCCCATAGTAGTCAGCAACCAACAGAAGGTTCATACACCATTTGTTTCTTCAGGATCCTGGAATCTATGCGCACTAGTGGTTCCGAATCACACTCAAGACTACTAATTTTAAACCAGGACTTTCCAACTTCGTTAGAGGATCTTCCGTACCCACCAACCTGATTAAGGCGCGAGACATTCGCTTTCCGTCCTCTCTACTTCGTAATAAACACCCCTTCTTATATTTACCTTTAATCAGTGGTTACTTAGTATATACTTTGAATAAACCGGTCATACTTTCATTAATTAAATAAATATACAATATCACATCGAGTCCCACATTACTTTTGTCGGTAACTTTTAATTCCTAAGATAATGAATTTTACAGATTTACTGCCAGAGATAGCTGTCTAAAATCGGATCGCAGCCACGTCGGGTAACTGAGAGACGTCAACTAAAAGTACAACTACTAGAATCTCTCGAGATACTTATGAAGTCACATTAAAAAACCCACAGCATCTCAGCTATGACCTAATTGACTAAAAAGATCAAAATGAAAATACGTAAGATCAAGGACGTAGACAACGACTAATTACTGTCAGCTTGCAGTTTATAAAACCAGTCACTTTAACTATACTTGTTGTCAACAAATGAAAGTTCTCTTTATTTTCAGGTTATTTATCCTTCGTTTTACAAATGTGGAAAACTCGGGCAATAAAATATTATTTTTGAATCGTTGTAAAGAAATACGATCTAAAACAATCATTATCAATGTCTACCAATCGTTAAGTCTTTCGACAAAATCTAATGGAAAATATCCTTACCAAGGAGTGCAGTTTGTGTGATGAAAAGGTAGCTTACGATAGGAAATTATTTGTAGTTGTACAACAGAATGATGCTTATTTATGGTTTCATTATTGTTAACGGTACAGATGGTTTATTATATGATCGAATTAAACAAACACTTAGGTGATGTACAAAAAGTAGTGGTGGTGACTAAATGTACACCTTTCAACCACGGTTCAGTTACAACATGAGGAATGGTTTATTAAACCGAGTTCCATAGGTGAAGACAAAAAATTCTATTGTATGGAATGGACCATACCAAAAATAATGTATACATTATTATTCTTATTTGACCATCCAAATAAAATCAGTCAGAGCATTAAAAGACAAAAAGTAAACAAAGGATACACAACATACACAAACAAAAAGAATGCATTGAAAATATAAGCAGTAAAGAGGGTTAATTCCTTGGTATTGTTTTGTTTCCTTTCATTTTTTCCATTCTGTTTTGCAATTTTCATTAAATGCATACACAGATAAGGGCATATACATGATAACAATAAAATACAACATGTGAAAGACACAATTTAATTTATTCATATTATTTTGAAAATGACAAGATAGACTGTCTTCCAAAAAAGGAATAAGAAAGTAGATAAGTAACAAAAACAACAAGATGATAAAGAAAAGGATGACCCATCATTAAGGTGTTGTAGATGGTTCAAGTAAAGTTCTCTGAGAATTAGAAACCCAATCACGTTGTTGTATACTATTTTCATAAAAAGATTTTGATGTATGATTAAATAGTGGAATCAATTCATAAGCATCTTGTGACTGTCTTTTTAAGTAAATCAATACTGATGTACCTACACCTTCAATAGAATGCAATTTTAAATTACCACCTAAATATCTAGCATACAGTCTACTTAATGGTAAACCATGTCCTCTTCCAGCAATAGATAAACAGGCATTACGTTCTGGTTCAACTTCACACGTCATTCGATCATTTACTGTAACTTGACTGGCTGATTGAATTGTTGAATAGTTATTCTCAAAATTTAGTACAGTAGGATGTAGATTTGCAGAATGAACAGCTGTTGTATAATTGTATCGAAACGTTTTTTCGACCATATTTAAAGCCATTCCTCCACCGAAATCTGTAATCTGTAGGAAGGGAAAACAACTTCAAATTTACTGTCAATATGGCAACATAAGATTGAATAATTTCCTGATTTATTTCACTCAATTTCTAATACAAAACGGTAGAATATTATTAATATATTTATCTGAAATTCTAATACTCCCATCTATGATATGGAAAGGCAAATATAATGATATAGAACGTTGCACAGAAGTAGCTAACATAAATAGGGACATCCTAATCATACAAACACACTTCATCAATGAAAAGAGTGTAGCATTTTGGCCAACCTCAAACAAGCCAACTGTATCAATCCCAATATTTTATCAGAAAAAACAGGTATTTCAATTAAAAGCCTAAGAAATAAATTTGGAAACTTAGGTCAATAACTGAAAGAAATACAACAACCTAGCCAAAATAGTTCAGTTAAATAATCAATAATCGGAACGTATTCGGATTATGAACGATAAACTTCAAAATGGTATACAAAAATGAAGACTAGGAGACTGTTAAGACTTTAATTATGTGCAAGAATATATGACATAATAATAACCGTTCCGGAAAAGAGCAAACCTGTCACCAAAATTCCATTCATTTCTCAGTAGTAATCATATGCAAGTAAACGGATTTTGCAGTTATAAAACCCATGAGTGGAAACAATCAAGTTAGAAAGATTCGGTTTTAAAGAGAATAAAAAACACATGTTACTCGAAATATCAAGTATATACTATTGTATTATCACACTATATCAAGTGAAAAAAGTAGTAGGGAACTGGTTAAAAAAACATAGTGAACGACGAGAGAAGAGTTTGTGACACTATGCTTAAATAATATTTAAGACATCCGAGTGTGTTGATCACTTGATCTTCATGAAATAACACATGACAACCTTAAAGCGAACTCAAGCATGTTCAAAACAGAGAAATACCTCAGTCAGTCAGTAACAACGTAGAACTTTGTACGTACGTACATCAGTCCGAGTTGCCTTACCACATTAGCACAGAGATGCAGTTATCGATTCAAATCCCATAGTGGTAGAGGTAGTAAGAGTATAAGCAGTAATCGGTAAGGTTAGGATTTGAAGATGTTATTCAAGGAGTATAATCCAGTGAAATAAATTTCGATAGAGGAAAAACGGGACATGAAGAATTCAGAAGATTAGAATTTGGGAGAACACAAAGAGAAGATGCACCTACGCCATTGCAAACGATTTTGAGCCATGTCATTCAAGGTCTCTAACCATCGGTTGCTATCATCTCGCGGATCCCAACCAGGTAGTCTACACCTACCAACATGGCTCAGTCCACCCATCAGTGACTTCATGGATTTGTGCCATGTTTTGGTCTGGCCACCCCTAGCTTTCTTCCAACCTACTCCTATATCACTGAACATCGCACGTCGGGACAGTCGATGGTTGGGCATACATAACACGTGTCCCAGCCATCTCAACTGATGAAGTCCCACTACGTCATCAATTGATTTGCCATCCTTACCTAGTACCCGTTTCCTAACAACTGCGTTACTTACTTGATGGTCCTAGGATATACGAGCAATGTTTCGGAAACACCTATGATCGAATACTAGTAACCTACGAATATCCTCTACTCTTACCGGCCATATTTCATTGCCATAAAGTAGGACGGAACGAACTGCTGCACAGTAAACACGTCCTTTGGTTGATAGATGTATATCTCGCCTACGCCATAAATGACTCAAGTTGGCAAAGGCTAGTCGAGCCTTCTGTATCCGTGCTGAGATTTCGTCACACACCAGACCACAAGGGCTGATCAGACTTCCAAGATAAGTGAAGCGATCGACACGCTCAATTACTTCACTCCCTATCATTAGTTCGGGTGTCAATGTAACCCAATCCTGAAGCAATATTTTGCATTTCGAGGGGGAGAATCGCATGCCGAACATGCTTGCATTGTTGCTTAGAGTGGTCAGAAGACTCTGCATTTTGTCAGCGTCGTCACCAAACAGAACTATGTCATCGGCATATTCTAAGTAAAAAAGTGAATCTCCTGGTAGAAGTTCAACCCCTGGAAATTTAGATGAAGAAAGTGTCATCTCTAAAAGCATGTCAACGACAAAGTTAAACAAGGATGGGGAGAGTGGACAGCCCTGACGAACACCACTTGAGGTAATCAATTCTGATGACAGTTCACCATAAGCTCTTGCTCGACCAGTTGAGTTCGAGTAGAAAGCCTTTACAAGGTTAATGTACTTTTTTGGTATTCCTTTCAGTGACAAACACTGCCATAGAACCTCACGATCAACAGAGTCAAATGCCGCCTTAAGGTCGAAAAATACTAAGATTGTGGGGCGTCTGAATGTGTGTCTATGTTCTAGGACCTGACGTAGTGTGAATATCTGGTCTATACAACCACTTCCAGGTCGAATACCAGCCTGGTTTCCTCTAGTCTGCTCTTCACGAGCCTTAGTTAGGCGTCGAAGTATTATTGTGGCTAATATTTTAGACACTATATTGGTCAAACTGATTCCTCTGTGATTGTCACAAGAGGACTTTTGTCCTTTCTTATAGACTGGCACAATCAGTCATCCTCACAGATTGTTTCGCTCACACTTGTTGCCAGTGGCTCGGATGAGTTGGAAGAGCTTCCGGTAGTTACCAGATGCAGCTGCTGCTTCCAGCTCATTAGCACGCTCCGACCACCAGGCTTCTCGGTCCTTACGCAAGGTTTGCCCGATTTCATTACGTAACATCTTTCGTCTGTGGTCAAACTCACGGTCACCCGGAGTAGACCGTCGAGCTTCGATGAGTTGTAAGGAGGCTGAAGAAACCCAGTGCTTATAAGCGGGACGTTTCGCGAAGCCGCTTGCGGCAACCAAATATCGAACCGAGCTAGCTTCTAGGCTAGTTACCGTTCCACCGAAAAGTGTAGATGAGCATTGGTTGCAACTTCAAAGCTTGCGTAAGGACCGAGAAGCCTGGTGGTCGATGCGTGCTAATGAGCTGGAAGCAGCGGCTGCATCTGGTAACTACCGGAAGCTCTTCCAACTCATCCGAGCCACTGGCAGCAAGAAGTCTGATATGAGTGTAGCAATCTGTGAGGATGATGGGATGCCAATCACTAACATCCATCGACGTCTTGGACGATGGGCAGAATTCTTCGAAGGGCAGTTCAACTGGCCTGCTGCTCCGGCAACATCGGTCAGACTGGCCTGCCCTCTATGGCCGGTGACGACTGATCCACTAAATGAGGCGGAAGTCCGCAAGGAACTCCAACTCTTGTAGCGCTACAAATCACCAGGCCCAGATGACTTACCTCCGGCTCTTTTTAAAGATGGTGGTGACTTTCTGGCTAAAGGACTGTGTTGTTTACAAAGGTCTTGGAACTAGAGTGTTCAAACATCATGGAATGAGTCGATAGTTGTCCCTATCTTTAAAAAGGGTTCACGTCGTTCCTGTAACAACTATCGGGGGATAAGTCTACTTCCAATTGCGTCCAAGCTGTTGGCTTCTGTCATACTTCGTAGGTTGTTCAAAACCCGAGAAAGATTGACTCGCGAGGAGCAGGCTGGTTTTCGTTCTGGTCGTGGATGTATTGATCATATCTTCACCCTCCACCAAATATTAGAACACCGCCATACTTATCAAAGGCCAACAATCGTAGTATTTCTTGACATCAGGGCTGCCTTCGATTCGTTGGACAGGACTGTTCTCTGGGATTGTCTATTGAAGAAGGGTATGTCTGAGAAGTTTATTAGCATCTTAAGGGCCCTATACACAAACACCTCGGGTAGAGTGAGGGTATACAACCACCTTTCTCCATTGTTTCATTCAAGCAGTTGGGTTAGACAGGGTTGCCCAATCTCACCATTCCTCTTCAACTTTGCCATCGACGACATTCTGGAAACAGCTCTGATGGATGTAAGTAATGGCGGTGTGATCTATTTGGGTCCAACGTTGGGACGAATTAGGGGGTCGCCATGTCAAAAGATGTTTTTTCTTATGCTTAAAGTTAGTATTTGCAAGAAAGAGGCGGTTATCTGAGCATAGCTGCAGCATACGGTCGCCATTACCTGTTCTCTGAGCCACGACACTATAAGATCCACCCAGATGTCTTTCCCTCTCACTTAGTTTACCTACTTGAGCATTAAAGTCACCTGCCACTATTACTACATCAGAGCGCCTAGCTTTTCGAAGAAGGTCGGAAAGCTTTCTGTAAAACTCATCTTTTACATCATCTGAGCTGCAATCAATGGGAGAGTAGGCAGAGACGACGAAGAGGCAACGACGAGTGTCCCTATCTTTCCGACTCCTTACTGTTCCGTTTAGTCGGACAGAGCACAAACGACTGTCTACTGGGATCCAGCTAGTTCTTCCCTGGGACTCAATGCTATACCTACGCCAGCGAGGCCATGGCAAGCAGCATCAGGGCTTTCAGACACACGAAGCGTAAATCGAGGTGGTGATGTCAAATGAGTGAAGCTACTCGGATCCTGTATGCGCGTTTCGGAGACGCAGCACACATCGATGACGCGAGAGTCTAAAGTCCTAGCTAAGGAAGCCTGTTGTCCTATTTGGCACTGTGTTCGGACGTTGAAAGCTCCTACGTGTAGTTTAGAGCGCGGTTTCAGGAGATCAGGAATAACCTTCCGCGTACTCGAATCGTTTGCCCTAGCGGAGCGAGGTGATAAAGGGACGTGAGAAGGGTTAGTCGTGGAGATAAAAGTTATTAGGTGTAGGAAGGATTTGAATGTGACCAACTTGGTCCCGTGTGCTGTTACGGGTATGAGGGTTGATATCACTTCCCGGCTGCCCACACCGTGGAAGGGTATTTCTCGGGGAACCTGAAAAGGAAACCGGATTAGTGTTGGTCTTAACGACCTGAGAGCGTGACCGCAGAGCCCAAAGGACAACTGCTTGGGGCCGGTCGCGCACGGCCTTTTCGTGGAAGGTTTTTAATGTGTTAGCGCCGTTCTTCAAAGGGCCTTACCGCCGGAGACGGAAATCTGTGAGGTAAGGTGAGGTGTGACATTTTTAGGGTCGATTTTTTCTAACCCCACCCCTCCTTGTGGGAAGGCAGCATCGCTGCAGATGCTGGTTGTCCGAGGGAAACACCTTACTGCTGTCACACCCCTCTACAGTCAGTAGTTTGACTTCGCCCTCAGACCTTAAGTTGCTGCTTTGTCTTACCTTTCTCAAATCGACCTGCCTGGCATGGCAGAACCTACAAGAACATATGTTCCAGCCAATATAGCTCGGGTGGGTCATCACGATAGGCAAGCCCGACCACCGCGTCAAGGTAGCAGCTACGGTCGAGAGAGAAATACCTAACCGCATATTACGACAACAGTGCATACATTTTGACCAAATGCACAATAAAGATCTGTTATACCAAAACAAAAAGCTACACACATTTTTCTACTCATGTGTAAAAAAATATTACTCACATTTGGTCTAACCGACGAATCGCAGATATTGAAGATCCCAACTTATAAACAAAGGTGGACAATTTACATGAGCTGAAGTGAATAGCTAAGACTTACCCTGATATATTGTTATAGACAAGGTGTGAGTAAAGTGAAAAAAAACTGTAGTGTTAGATGCAATCTCTTAGGCCACTAGTTGTTGATCCAAGATGAATGAAAAAGCATAGGGATCCCAGATGAAGTCTCAAGTATGCTAAATCTTGGTAATTAGAGGCGTAAAGTGACTATAATCGATTGCAGTCACATTACTTCAAACTTGCTCATATACTTTTCACACTTATTTTCGAGTTCTGTGGACTTCATTCTTTGATCACTGAAGAGTGATATAACGCCTTTAGCGCGATAATGCCAGCTGTATGTGACATTATCGATTAATGTGTCAAAGACATGATAGATGATTATCTAGCATAAATCAGTTATCAGTAATTCAAATGAACCATCTAAACTATACTATCAAATACAAACGTTTCCACCCATTTATCTTATTGGCCTATGTCCATTTCTTTTGCATTCATCAATGATCCTCTTATGAAGACAGTTCCATTCTTTACTTTATTCTCCGGTATTATTGTGGAATTTGATAACATGAATCAGAATGTATTGAAGCAAAGCTATGTTTATTTTGAGGGTTAAAGAAGGTTCCCATGATGGGAACAGTGTAGTTTGTTGTTTAAAGCAAGCTCTACACCTTTGTGAAGATTATCCTTCGTATAATCTAAACTGTTATCATTATGTACATAAACAGAAACTGCAAATAGTTTGGTATCTTCTAATGGCTCTTCAAGTTAATGAAGGCTCTTGGTACTCACAAAGAAATAATCTTTGAATATCATTGTTTGTTGTTGGATTAAGTACAAAACTTCGGATTATTCTCAAGTAATACAAACCAAGAATTAGGAGTCGCTTGACAAGTGCACCATAAGTGTAAGGACCGATAAAGTACCTGTTAATAAACTTAAATCATTTTATCAGTCAATTGCAAGTTTGTGCCCGAAGCTTTGACTTACAACAAATGTATGAGTGGTGAGGATATCTAACTGTGTGAAGCAGGTTACGTAGAAAGCTCAAATATGTAGTAATTTGAGTCCTGACCATTTATACTGGCTTAGGTATGAGAAGGTATAATAACTTATACAACTATATAATTGGTGTACAAATTAGATAAACCAGAAACGTGTAGCAAAAATAAAACAGAAAAATGGGCTATCAAGTTGACAATACCATAAGGGATTAAAGTGTTATGCCCCGATAAGCATAATGAATGGTAACTTTGGGATCCATTTATGGACCAATACTGTGCGTATACTTTTATCGTATAATTGTTAAATAAATAAACTGTTCATATTCATGTCCCTCTTATTATGAGCCTTATTTTGACCTATGAACTATTATTCTACGATTTACCATTCTTAAATTATGCCCTGTCTATTAATTACTACCTCCCACATTCACAGCCACATTTGGCCAAATCTTGTATAAATGTTGTTTCCTATTTTATTGATACGATGTGGTCTCTGGTTGGTATATAAACCGAGTATGCTTGAAATAAATGATTCATATTGCAGAGTCTGAGATTGGTGTTCTGGACTTGACTGGCTGGGCTAGGTAGGAAGCAGGACCAATAAGGACTCTAGACTGCTCGTACGGGTTTATGCGTTACTGGTCCGATCGATAAATCACAGCTCTCTAATTGGCGGTATCGTTACGTTATACATTAGCAGGGTGCACATGCCACAAGTTATAACATAAAGTTACTGAGATGTGGTGAACTTTGTATATGCAGAAACGAATTGAAAATTTTTCTTGCTAAAAGATAATCATAACATTATTAAACAAGGGCTTCGTTCGTATGAGACGTGCATACAGCAACTTGCCATTAAGATCATCTGTGACTGATTGTTAGCAGAATATAGATTGGATTAAAGCACATTCCGTACGGGATTATATTGGGGCACGCAGATTGACTATTTCTTATACGATCAGCGCTAATGGATACTCTCATGTAAAAACTATAAATATACTAACGTTTCTGTTATTGTGACGCCTGATTCCATCCAACCTTTTTATTTGGAATATAATTACGTTTCTGTTCAACCGTGTTCTGATTTGGGGCCTTGTCGAGTGAAGCAGTGTCCAAAAATACTAAGCAATAGTTGCTGGACCGTAACGAGAGAAACTATAACACTGGTAAACGAATTACATTCGATATACTAGAAATATAACATTAACAGTTTCGGAATAATGAGAATGAATTGTAACAGTACATGAAAAGCGACACAAAACCAGCTGAAAAAAACTAGGGATGATAGAAATGAGTACATGGAACACGATTGTCCTATTCGCAATATATCCAAAAAATGTTTAATTTTCTTAAACAGTTCAGACATTCTATATATGACATTTCCTAGTTTACTTTTCAAGCAACTCAGTTGATTGTTTTTTAGTTACTCACAAGCAATATCGATATTTGAGTCTCTTACAAACTAACTCAATGCGCAATCATCGCTGACATAGGGGCAAGTTAAAAGAAAGCTAGGAGACGTCAGACGAAGATGTAGTATCAGTTTATACAGTTATGAACTCTTGATTCGAGCAGTGTGTGAGGATGTTGACTACCTGATTGGAGCCCATGAGACAAAGTATATCGGTTAAAAACCTTAGATGACAAATCGAAATCATTAGCAGTGACGAAAATATGCTCACTTCCCCTACATTTAGATTTTCTCGATACTCTTTTAAACAATTTGTTTATTAATTTTACTTCCCTTTTTAGAATAAATTTATCTATTTAGTCATTTTACTAGGGTTTGTATTATTGTCCCCTGAACATCTTTGCTATTTAACGTGTTAATTTCCTCTTATTATGCTGAGTTGTGTTGTGGAAACTGTTGCCGATGCAAATTTATGCCTGTGGTTGACATGTAAGACTGGTTTTATGAACATTCTCCGGCGACTCTTACTTAAATGGTTAGGAATAACATCCTAAATCAGCCAAAAACCTTAGAAAATTGTTCTTATCAAGCTCAGTGATCAGAAGCGATTTAAAATTGAAGACTGCTAAACTGGAATTTCTGAATATACTTTATTAAATAAATCTAATTAGAAATAACCACAAAAACATGATGTGGTGGCACTATGAGTTAAAAATAGTACACTAAAATTAAGCTGAACTTCTCACCTTAATAACGATATCTTCAGGTCCGTTGCATATAAGAATGTGTATTCTTGGCAAGTGAGCATCATTATTATGGATCTCAGTAACAGCTCTCATCGAATTTTTCAACAATTCATACAATATATAAAACAAATGACCAGGTATATAACAAAATGTTATGTCTTTCCCCTTCACAGACAAATCCGCACAGTTCCTTTGGTTGTCCAAAAGATAAGATTTGGTCGACGCATGACCAGCTGCATCCACACAAAAATCAATTTTGTTGAAACTACCAGATGCACGCTCTTTATTTACACAATCGTGGATTTCAATGTCACAACCCGGCGCACGACCATACGCCTGAATACACAGTGGTCTGGAATAATTGTATGCATTTACTGCGATTTGGACTGGGCTACAATCCGGGTCGATACCCCCAACGTGAGATTGTACGTTGCAGAATGTGGGTCCATATAGCTTGACTGTAATGGTCAGAGTTCGGTACGTAAAACATACATGTGCAAAACAAGACCATAGGAACATCCTTATAATAATGATACTAACAAATATCTCGAAATGATTTTCATTAGTATATACGCTGGAAACATCACATTCAACATACCAGTTAGGTAAGACTTAATACAAATTAATATGCTTCACTCAACTATTCTACGAGAAAACACTGAAGTTTTAATTTACAAATGTTAGAGCCAATAAATTTTTACTGAGTTGAGATCACTAAAAACCAATGTTAAATCGCTGACATACAACAAGCTTGTATTTCAGGCTACATTAGTATAGAATAATCCAAGCTTAAACGTCCAATTGTAACTTTATATGAACAAAAATTCACGAATGTTTGCTAGTAAAAAACTGCTTTTTGAACCACTTATCACATTTAGATTTTCATTTAGCAAGTTTCAAAACGATAGCAAACTCTTGTCCTGGAATTCAGTGCAGAAATCTAATGTCAGAACACTATAGAGTATCATATAAGAACTCCAAATTCACAGGTAACACACTTGTCGGATTGGTGAGTAAACTGAGATCATCCTTACAGTGGACAAATATATATATATATATATATATATATATATATATATATATATATATATATAGAGAGAGAGAGAGAGAGAGAGAGAGAGAGAGCAACCAATCAGTACAAGCAAAAGATTATCAACTGCGATTTCCATATAGGATTATCAAGTGAGCACGAGGACCAACTTGGCCCATAAATAGTCCCCCTAACAATAAACATTTTGGCAATCTAGAATTGATCATATCAGTAAAAATACATCTATAATTTTGGAGTGCATTTTTAAGCAACGTACTTCAGAAACGGTTATGACAAGAAATAAGGATCTTAAAAATGAGAAAAGATACGTGTAGCTGTCAACTTCAGAGTACATATTCATGTGTAAAATTCTCGGTTAACACTTAATACACCAGGATTAGTTGTGCTGACTAGTTTTCCAGAATGTAAACAAACCATCAATCAGTCAAACGCAAGGTAGGAGCTGAAGAATTAGTATACTGGTTAGTCGTCACACATCATTAGCACAGCGAGATGAGATTGTTAGAACAAATCCCAGAGTAGTAGATGCAGTAACTACCAACGGTAGTGGAAAAAATAAGGCATCCAAAATACAACTCGGAAAAAATGTAGATTAATGAAGTAAAGAGTAAGCGCTTGATTTTATAAACTTAGGGTATGAGGGAAGAAAAAGAGTGAATGCACTTGCGCCATTGAGAGGGGGGACTGATGAGCAGTAAACTCATCTTTCAGTTAACAAGCGAATATCTCGCCATAATTGACGTTAGTGGGCGAAACCCAACAATCAATACTCATCTCCAGGCATAAAACCAAATACTTCCAAATGATGGGTGACAGAAACACACTTGTAATTTATCTACCACGTGAATGATATAAACTTACAATGCTGATTAAGCAAAGTTCGGATACCAATTCTACTCACGTAAAACCGATCCAGAAAATACTGTAGTTGCAACTCTTGTGACTCGGACCACGATTCATTACTTTGGATTTCTTTGATACCCTGTACCATAAGACCAAATGTAATGAGCTTACCAATGCCATTACTTCAACTACGCTCGAATGCTTCTGTAAGATAAGGTCAATATCATCTGTAAATCTGGATAAAGTAGAAGGCGATTTTGTCGAACATTCTTCATACTTGATAAGGCTATTGAATGTCTCCTCATACCTGTTTAAATGACAAGCAGAAGAGCCGACCTTACAATAAACATATCTGTTGGACAGGTTTTGACCTTCTTAGGATATCGGGCAGGAGATGGATCTCCTGCATAATGTTCCCTAGCCGAACTGGGAGTTCATATTTCAGAAAATCGAAGGACTTAGAGGCCGGTGCAGTTTCACCTTGAGAAATCGCAGTGTAAGATAAGTCTACTTCAAATTACCAAATGATAAAAGGTTTTTCAAACTCAACGAAACCGGAGTGAATTTACTATAATGCTCGATCATTTTCCCTGACTTTCCAGCTAATTTACACATGTTCTTGATGCCCATCTTGATTAATTAAGTTCTCTTTGGATGGCGTTTTCGGGTCTTCTGTCACCAAGAGACCTGTGAACAGGTCATAACTACGTTTGCATACCAATATTCTGAATAAAGGTGCGCGATTTGCACGATGGAAACAGAGGAGAACCAGGACTAGCTCTTCTCAAGAGCATTAGCTAGCTTGCAATTGAAATTACCCCTCTTTCGTTTCAGCGACCCTAATGGGTTTGTCTCAAGGCGGTCATTTCATATCTGAAGTACCTCAGATCAGTGGGGCTTGTTTACACTGGCTTAACTTAATTATATGTGTGTCTTCAAAAGATCTATATATTTCAAAAAATTCTGAATGACATGCAGTCATGTATATCATATTGTTTTTGTCTACCTTTCATCTCTTTTTAATTATCGACCGACGACAAACAGGAGGTGAGCATGTATATTTCATTTTTTGTGACCACCCCAATTTTATCTCCATTTATTCAATAGTAGTACTGTGTTAAGTACTTCTGAGGGGATTTCGACCGACCTAACCGATACTTTTCGCCAAACAATCCTATCTCAGTTCTTGGTATAGGATGTACGAAAGTGTCTTACAAAATCGTTAACTCGTTACAAGAGTATAATTATAATAAATTCAGGCGGGATTTACTCCCTTCTTCCTCGTACAAATAGGAAAACCCACTTACCGCCTATATGTTCATGTGTGATGTAAAAATACCACAAGGAATTGGCATTTTCAGTAAACCCTAAGGCTCTTAAATCTTATGTAGTAGTGCGGGTCTAAATTTCATGGTAGTAGCTCAATCCCTCGAGTGACCTTACGTTATGGAGAAAACGCCATGAGGTCATTTAAGATTGTTCACAGCCATTCGGAAAGCTTAGTAGTATACTTACTTACTTACGCCTGTTACTCCTATTGGAGTATAGGCCGCCGACCAGCATTCTCCAACCCACTCTGTCCTGGGCCTTCTTCTCTAGTTCCATCCAATTCTTGTTCATTTTTCTCATGTCTATCTACATTTCCCGGCTTAATGTGTTCTTCGGTCTTTCTCTTTTCCTTTGGCCCTGAGGATTCCATGTGAGGACTTGTCTTGTGACGCAGTTGGGTGCTTTCCTCAATGTGTGTCCTATCCACTTCCAGCTCTTCTTCTTAATTTCTTCCTCCACTGAGATCTGGTTTGTTCTTTCCCACAGTTGGTCGTTGCTAATAATGTCCGGCCAACGGGTCCGAAGTATTTTGCGTAGACAACTGTTAATAAACACCTGTATCTTCTGGATGATGGCTTCCGTAGTTCTCCAGGTTTCCGCCCCATACAGTAGAACTGTCTTGACATTTGTGTTGAAAATCCTGACCTTGGTGTTGGTTGACAGTTGCTTTGAGCTCCAGATGTTCCTCAGTTGTAAATATGCTGCTCTTGCTTTGCCGATCCGCGCCTTCACATCTGCATCAGATCCACCCTGTTCATCAATGATGCTGCCCAAATCCGTAAAGGTTCTTATATCTTCCAAATCTTCTCCGTCAGTGGTGACTGGATTGGTTCATGCTGTGTTGTATCGGAGAATCTTGCTTTTCCCTTTGTGTATATTGAGACCTACTGCTGCTAAGACTGCTGCTACACTGGTCGTCTTCTCCTGCATTTGTTGTTGCGATTGCGATAGGAGGTCCAGATCATCTGCGAAGTCTAGATCGTCTAACTGCATCCTAGATGTCCATTGTATCCCGTGTTGCCCTTCAGATGTTGACGTCTTCGTGATCCAGTCGATCACCAGGAGAAAGAGAAAGGGTGAGAGTAAGCAACCTTGCCTGACACTGGTCTTTACCTCTAACGACTTTGTCAATTGTCCTCCATGCACGATTTTGTAGTTTAATCCATCATATGAGTTCTGTATGATATTGACTATCTTCTGAGGCACGCCGCAGTGTCGAAGAAGTTTCCATAGTGTTGTTCTGTCCACGCTATCAAATGCCTTTTCGTAGTCAATGAAGTTGATGTAGAGTGATGAATTCCATTCAATTGATTGTTCCACAATGATCCGTAGAGTTGCGATTCGGTCTGTACACGATCGATCCTTATGGAATCCAACCTGTTGGTTTCGAAATCGGGCATTTACAGAGTCTCTCATTCTGTTTAACAATACCCTGTTGAAGACTTTTCCCGGTGTTGAGAGAAGAGTGATGCCTCTTTAGTTATCACAGTTGCTGAGATCGCCTTTCTTCGGTATTTTGAGCAGAACTCCTTCTTTTCAGTATGTCGGTACTCATTCCTCATCCCAAATCTTGCTGAAGAGAATGTGGAGTATCCTTGCAGTTGCCGCTACGTCTGCTTTCAGTGACTCTCCTGGAATGTTGTGTGGTCCTGCTGCTTTGCCACTCTTGATTTGTCTGATGGCCATGCTTATCTCTTTAATTGTTGGTGGGCAAACATCGATTAAGAGGTCCGTGGATGCTGCTTTGATGTTGGGTGGGTTCAGTGAGAATGGTCGATTCAAGAGTTCTTTGAAGTGTTCTACCCACCTGTTTCGTTGTTATTCAATGTTGATGCTTACCTTGCCTTCCTTGCTTTTCACTGTTCGGTCCGGTTTACAGTGATTCCCAGCGAGTTTCTTTATTGTGTCATACAGTTGTCTCATGTTTCCTCTTGCAGCCTTTTCAACGGTCGTTGTCAGATCTTCCACATAGTTACGTTTGTCAGTTCTAATGCTCCTCTTCACTTGCTTGTTTATTTCTGTGTATTCAGCTTGTGCCTTGGCTTTTTCTGCTTTTGTTCGGCTGGTATTGATTGCTGCCTTCTTGTTCCTCCTTTCTTGAATCTTATCTAGTGTATCAACAGTGGTGCTTCTTGTGGCCCAGGACCTCATGACATATTGGAGTGATTGCTTCTTTGATCCCCTTCCAGCTGCTCTCCATTGTAGTTCCTTCTCCATTGAGTAAATCATAAAAGGGTTGGAACCTTGCAATCGCTATCCAGATTAGATCAGACGATCCTCGATACATTGATAGCCTATCAAATATATTTTCGAACATCCTCGCTTCTGTCCTTTGATTTCACTTGGTGGGTACGATTCATATAAGAAGGTGTTACTGGTTAAAGTGTTGTCAAACTCCAAATACCTTTGGCATCTCCAATAGTATATGCGTTTGTCAATTGAGAAAAAATTCTTGAAACCCACACTCGTAATATCTTCTAAATTAGTTAAGACAGTTGAAGTAGTTGAGAAAGGATTACACAAAGAAGTGTATGTGAACATGCAGTTCAAAATCGTTCCAGATAAGTGAGCAAAGATTTGTTCTTTTAGCTCGTCCCACTCTGTTTAATGTACTCAGTGTACTATGCATAAATGGAATGGTTCTAGAGTTTTACTTGGAAAACCAAAGTTTATTGAGAGTACTCTCTTCGGTTCGAGAACAAGTATAAGTCTATAAAAGCTTTCTGGTTTTATCTTCCACTGACTCCACATATAGCACCAATAACGAAAGATGAGAACTCTGGTCCATAAATATGTCAAAACATACTGTTCCAGTTCGTTTCAACTGATAATGTGGATATACATGTCCTATTATGTCTGTGTGGACGAGGGAAGAATTGAATGCACATGCCGTATGGATTTGAGATATACTTACTAACGTTATGAAAGGTACATTACATACAGAGTGCTTTGTCATGGGCTGTGTCCGGAGGGAGATAATGGCTGTCAGCCTTATGTGCAAACAATTCAACATAGTGCTCCGCCCTTTCCACGCTAGCCGGACATTTCGTAAGAAGATAAGTTCACTTTCATGCGTAGTCTGACAGTCGTACGTATTCACGAGACACCTTGGTAACAGCTTATTTGTATCAGTTGGTGCAAACTGGACATAACGAACAGTAAGCTATGGATCGTTCTCATTGTACAGTTTTAATTAATACTTACGTGTCATATCACGTATGACACCAGATGTCACAGGGTACTGGTTAAGCTGTAAAGGAATGTATGTGGCTCCATATAATGTGCATACTTTAACACTGAGCAATCAAAAGAACAGGAGAGTTGAGTCTCAACACAGTCGGCTAGTACCTAGAGATGTGAGATCCATTGTGTGTATTATTGACGAAGGTCTACTAATGGTTTCGTCGGATACCTAAAAAGAAAGAACGTTAGGTACCTTTAACAACAAAAATCTTCCTCTAAAATCCAATATTTTGGTTCATATTTGTCAATAATTTATCTCTCTGATAGTACTCTCATCCTACAACTTACTACAGTACTTTGCCATAGAAAACTTTTAGATAAACATTTATTTTTGAAGAGTAAAATTTTGCATACCATCACTAATTCCAGTGCGTATCTTTAACGATCCGAACAAACCTTACGATAATATTGAACGATCCATGGAAACATCTTGAGCTAGCTTTTGTGTTATTTTCAGCATAACTAAGAATGTAATTATGGAGCGCTCCAGTAGTACAGCAGTTAGTGATTATAATACTAGGTATTAAGGCTCAAATTATATTTTCTCTGTATGTAAACGACGAGCAAATAGATACAGCAATTACTTAGCTTAAATTATATAATTCTCTATGTACCAGCAATATTTAAAATATATCTTCATACCCCTTTATCCTTGACATCTGATTTGACTGGCCTTAAGACCCCAATCAGAGTATTTCAAAGTGTTTCAAATAACAACCCTGTCGAGCAGTGTATTTTCGCTACGTCTTTGGTCAAATAAACCCACAGAAAATGGACGATAGAAATGTGAATGAAAAGTTCTCACCCACAGATGGTAATTTATGATTTTGATTATTGGGACTATCAGTGACATGATATTGTGACAAAGGTTTTAAATTATATAGTTCACTCGTGTCAGGAAAGTATGCACTAAGTGTTTCGAATATGGTTAACGAAGAGTCCTGTTCATCAGTCGAATTTATTATCAAGACATCACTGATGAACAGAGACTTGGAAAACTATTTATTCGAAGGATTTGTTTACCGCTACACATTACTACAACACAGATGGAATAGTGAAAACCCTAGAACGTAATCATCTAAAAGTTAAACCTCAACAAGCTTGTCACTGACAATCATTTTTCTAAAAACTTATTTCGCTCAACAGCGTATGGTCGTATTTATACGTAGATGTAGTGGGAATAATAATGAAGAATCATCGAAGACACGTTCAGTTCGCCATATTTCTCTTTATTTTTCACTCCTTTCAGTGGACTTAGATATGAAAGAGAAGAAACGGCAAACATGTCTCAACTAAATGTGTGTTTATCCAAGCTGGCAAATCATGTAAGAAATGTTGTGGTACATGCGTATATACACCATGCGACAACGAGAGAAGTCACACTTAGAGAAGTTGCATTCTTAGTTTCCTACCTAAAAGTCTGTATATATATATATATATATTGAGATAATAAAAATATTCAGATTGTCGTCGTTGTAACAAAAATGTGTGTCGGCATACTCAAGAGATGATTGCTTCAGGAGATTTTATTTTGATGTGATGAAATTTAAAAATCTAGCCAGTTAGTCGCAGAACATGTGAAATGTGGCAAATACAAATAACGTGCAAAAATGTCACTGACAGTATTCATTTAAGCGTTCTGGAGACTTCACGGCATTTCCTGAACGTATCATTTAAGCCCGGTTATCAGATCCCAGTAATGTATCCTATTGATTTTTGACTATGATGGGTCTAATCATAATGCTGGAAATTGTGCCGTTTGGTTGTTTGGTTTAAAAGTCGAATGATGAGTAGATTTCTTTTAACTATTCAGTGCTGGAGTTATTTTCAGCTCCATGTTTACTAATAGTATAGTTCTAGGGTTCAGGATGAAGCGATCTGTACCGTACATCATATGCAGCTTCTACGGGCTATCATGAAAAGTGGTGGTGCACAAATAATTGCGTACTAAATAACAAGGCGGCACGAACGAAGGTTGACTGTGATCAATTCGAGGCAGGTTTTACTGAACCCATCGTCTTTGCAAAACATTTCATACGAGAGCACAGATGTAGACAATGTATCGACATTTTTCCGGTAAGCCGAAATGTCGTGCCTTCAATAAGTTCGGCTGCAGCGCATCCAGGGTCAGTTTGAACGAGATCGCAAATCCCGAGTATCACGACAGAAAGAGCGTCATCGCAATGTGATGTGTGGGCTTTCAACTGTTGGTGAAACCGTTCTATCAGCTCATCAACTTTTCGGTATTGAACGGTCATAATGAATCGGGAGGCTTCAAAGAATTATGTAGGACAGTGTTAAGTCCTAAGGCAACCTGGAGATCATGGTTTGTGTCAATAGCGGAAGGCCGGCCAAAGTTTCCCACCAGTCTTTCGACGAGGGCGCGAGCAATACTTTCATCAGTAATGCCCTTGATATGTATTGCTTCTAGCCATCATGTGAAATGGTCTACATACGTCGAAACATAAGAGTATCAATCTAATTCTGACAAGGGTTTTACTGAATCAAGATAAATGTAGCCAAAACAAGGAGGAGTTGTGTAAGATCCTATGGGACTAGTGCAGAGTATTAGTGTCTTCTCTATGAAGGCGGGGGACTTTGTTTAAATAAATTCTTTGGAAACTGGGGAAGCAGAAGAGCAGACATTTTTCATGACTGCCGAAATCAAATAATTTGTTACAAAATATTTGTGGTATCGTTATCCAAACACAGTTCACTCTGTTGAGTTCATGGTCATGCAAGTATAACTCAGAGAAAACAAGCCAATAGTGTGGTGAGAAACGAGTAAAGAAGTGGATAAACTGATGCAGAGAATGGAGGCAGGTTAAGTTCATGAGAACCTCCACAAACTAGTAGGAAAATAACAGTGCTGAAAATCGAAATTCTGAATTACACTTATTATCGTTCATTTCTAGAGACACGATGAACGTAAACAAGTGGAGATACTCACACACAAGCTTATACATTCGTATAAAAAGTATTCAAAGCCACACTCGAATAGGTTTCCGAAAATTTTAAGAGTGATAGTCATATTTCTCGTGTATAATCATCGACTTAACTCGCGGTGAATAACGGAATCAAACAGGTAATGTGCGGGAATGGATGTTTGAATGCATATGTTTCGTACAATTGTTGATTGAGACAAACGCTCGAAAAAACGAAGCGAAATGACTCGAGATGTAGATAGTGTACGAGCCAACTCCGTCTAATCAAGCGTTAATATTTATAGTTCAAAAAATAAGTTACAGATATGTGATGAATAGGATAAACAATAAACACATATACGATCACATGAAAAGTCAGAAAAAATAAGCTAGTAAGTAACAAGGTCAAAGTGTGGTCTGTGAATAGTGAATAGATCGGCTTATCCAGAATAATTTATGTGGTCTTAACATAGTAACAGAAACTACGGAACTATAATATATGTTTGTGGTCGTTATAAAGAAACGCGAAGAAGGCGATTTGTTTTGGCTGTAATCTTGACAATCGCTTGTGATTTTATGGTCCAGGCTAAATCAGATTCTCTCTTGCTGTATGCTTAATCAGTTGGTAAAGCCCATAATAGTTGCTGTTACCGAAACTATTTCTAACTGAAAAATCCGCGGAAAAATCATAAAAGAACGAAGCGTCAGTCGTGAAGTGGAATAAAGTAGAGTAGTGGAAGGAATGCGGAAATACAAATCGAATAGATTATATGGCAAATCCAGAAACTTATCGAATAGGTGTAAAGGTTTTCAAACGCTAATAACTGTATCATTTTTTTCTACTGTCCGTCTCTTAGTCTCTATCAAATGTCAACACTTTAATCTAAGCAAAAGACCTTGTATTAACAATCAATAAGTTATATTGACAGTTTGGAGGGTCTAATATAAACTTGAAAATATGATTTTAAGAAGTCTGCAAGCGTGGAAGAGTGACTTCAGTATTACAGGGTGTTTGCATCGTCCCTAATCACAAAAAGCTTGATAAAAAAATATACTGATAAAAAAGTGAGCATTAGCTGAACGATGGTGCACATATGGCTGGACTAAAATTTATGGACGAACTAATAAGATTTAGGGTTTTTGCACGAAATTCACTCACCCATTTATTTAAAGAGCGTTTTAGCATTTTAACTGATGTCCCTTCATTATGAAAATTCCAAACCTAATTCCTAACCCTGGCCGTCAAATGTAAATCATAATCGTCATTTTACACGCAGGTTTATAAACTTCATTGAGCTCTTACAAGTTGGTGGATATACTCAAGGTCACTTATAGACGCTCAAAAACCGTTCATAAATTATGGACCTACCGTTATAACTATTATAAGAACCATATATTTGGGTTAAATGATTGTAATTTGTGATTAAATTTTGGCACTTGGATTGGAATTTTGTTCTCTTATTATCTGGCGTCGACATTTACAAGTGGATCAATTGATCATACTTCAGTAACGGACAAAAGCAAAATTTGGGAGTGACATGATATAATACTAAAAGATCTGTTCAGTCTGAATGTATTAGAATATAGACGTACCAGACGTTTAGGCACATTGCAAAAGTTAGGGTCTCACTGGTCCAAAAAAAACTACCGACCGAGTAAAAGTGAAACATCTTGTATTACTTGTGAAACAATACTGAAAGCTTCACATAAATAATTCATCGAACTGAGCCGTTCTTACATGAGATGAGAAAAAATCGGTCACTGAAGATGTAATAAAAATAGTGACTGTCAAAAAGCTGAGGCTTAAATATGATCAGCGTGAAATTGCTCGGCCAAAAAGACCAGTAACCTCAAATGTATCTTTTTCATCTCTGTATAAAACATATTTCATCAATAATATATTTATTCTTCGAGGGTTTGTGTAGATGAACACCCCCGACTTCGACGATAGGACAAATCAGGGTAGACAATTACGTAACTTCGGCATAAGATCATGTAAAACAAACCATCACAACATAGCCAGTCCTTGATATTAGACTAGGTCTATCATTTTAGTAGCATAAATAAGTGCAATGACACCGATATCAGAAGAAAGATGCTGAGAGTAGTCGTCGGGTTGTATGAAATTCCGTCTCACTACAGCGATTATGTGACGACCAAAATTCCTATCTTCGTTGTTCATCAAAGTGTCTCAGGGGAAAGCTAAGAGATTATATGTATATCCACTAACTGACTTGGCTAGCTGGAAACGTCAATGGTTGTATGGAACAAGATCTATTTACGTCTGTTCTTTTCTGTCTTCATAAGTTATACAGTGTTACCTTCTCATTTTTATTCACTCATATAGATCATAAGGTTATTATTTATCCTGTCTATTCCATTTGTTTACTGATTGAAACTTGTGTAACCTTTCTCTTTCCCCTTCAGCCTACAACTCGGATAATGCCGTTATTATGACCTAGTTCAACTAACTGATCCATTATAAGGTCGTGTAACATCTGTGTGGTCTAGAGATCTCCCCTCCATGTAGGGTACACAGAAGTTGTCTTCGAATAAACTGACCAAGAATCACATAACAAAATCACTAGCACCACTTCATCCAACTAGATTAACATTATTGATTATTATGAGAAAAACTGGATAGTTTATATGAATGGATTCGTCCGAAATTTAAAACCGAGAGGACATCGCAAGAAAAGCTTCTAGTGGTTAGTAGGAAAGAAATAACCACACAAACGAAAGCCAGAAACAGTACTTTCAAAGATGCAAAATCCGTTCCTAGTTAGAATAATTGCCTACATAATTGTAGTCATAGAAATGTGGAGGATATGAGAGAACTACCGATTACAGCAAATAAATGTTCCAATCAACACAAGAATGTCATTACATTCTTTCTTGATAGATTACGCACAGATTGTTTGAAAGGTAATATATAATTTTGTTACAACACTGAATGTTTCCGGATCTGAAGGCACGCTTCAATGAACAATCACCAATGTATATTTACAGCCAGTCCAAGCAGCACAACCATAATCGGGAGCGGATCAATATGGCAGTCACTGTCGCCAAACTATCAAATAAAATAATATAGATATAGTTGGGGGAAAACGTGGAAATTCAGTGGAAGCATAAGATAAAACAAGAACTACGATCAAGTATGAATAATGCCATCTCAAATGAAACCAAACGATCAGCGAAATATACATCTGGCAGAATCGAAAAGAATGAATTGCAACAATGTGTACGTAGATAGATTTGCATACACAAGATTTCCCGAAAAAATCATACAGAAGTTCTGACAGCGGTGTACTATCCTTAGAACGTAAATAATTATGGTTAGACCATGTCTTCACACACCACTGTGATGACGTCACTGAAAATTAGTATCTAATCCCGCTAGCTAACATTGATCATGTAATGTACTTTTAGTTCCGGACACATAATATCCAATGTCTATCTGTCATACTAATTTCCCGTCAAACAGAGATTGTGGTATCCCAACAGATTAATTGGTCTATGTTAGTGGAGTGTTCGAAGGTAAATGGAATAACGTTAACGTTACAATGGAGACCGGAACAATACCATCTATTCCATGGTCAACATGTAAGCTACCACACTGCTCTCCATGAATCGATAGAGGAACTGCAAAAGTGATGGAATTCCGTCAGTTTTGGTACAAGAAAATCGTTTGTATTGGCAAGAGATGATCCCGAAAATGCTGTAGATTGATCGAAATATTTCGGTAAAGTGTTTTCTATCAGCAACGAGGAACGACCAATGATTAATTGTGGTTGTGGCGGCTTGTTGGTGGACGCGGTAGTTACTGAGAAAGGTAATGTCTTAAAACTACTTCAGCATTTCATATCTGACAAGTCCTGTGGTCCTGATGATATTCATCTTAGGATTATGAAAGCCATATCAGATGTAATTGCCTAACCTATAATCATACTGTTTGATATGTTTCTGCAGCATTCCGGACTGTCACGAGACTGGAAAGACTCAATAATTAATCCAGTTTATAAGGCAGGGAGTAGAGGCGTAGTTAGTAACTATCGACCCGTTAGTCTAACCAGCGCAGTTGCAAAACTAATGGAAAGGATTTTTCTGATTTCCATTATAAACTACGTGGAAGGGTAAAATCTTTTACCCATGGACCAACGTGATTTTCGCAAAGACCTATCATGTTTGACAAATCCGCTCACTGCAAGTGACTGGGCTGCGGCAAAAGATCGAAATATTCCTATAGATGTGATTTTCATAGATCTAAATAAAGCCTTCGATAAGATCTCGCATTCTGGTCTTAAATTAAAACTGAAAAGTTTTGGAAACCATTATGCAGTCATAGACTGGATAAGTGACGTTCTTCATGACAGGAGGCAAAGGGTAGGGGTAAATGAAGCTCTCTTATCGTGGGAAGCTGTAAAAAGTGGAGTTCCCTAAGATACAAATCTTGGTTCTCTTCTCATTTTACTTTATGTAAATGAATTACCAAGTGTAGCAAAATCATCCGTTCTACTCTTCGTTGATGACATAAAGATTTGGAGACACATACACTGAATGTCGGATAGAATGGTATTACAGGATGTTCTCCACTCCTTGGTGGTATGGATGGACGGAAGGTCACTAGAAGTGAATTCTAGTAGGAAGGTGGTGATGCAATTAACTAGCTATGACTGTTCATGTTACTACACAACACGTAGATTCGTGTTATCGAAAGTAATGGACTATAAAGACTAAGGAGTCATAATATACAACTATATCACAACTACGAGTAACTGTAATGCTGCTGCTGCAAAAGACTGTGAGGTATTGTGGGCTATTCGTAGGTCTTTTCAATACTTGTACGAAGAAATTTTTAGATTATTATACCCGACTCTTGTGAGATGGCATTTGGAATATGGGATTCAAGCAGCGAGTCCTTGTTTCAAGTATGAGGCGGATATTCTGGAACGAGTCCAACAACGTGGGACTAAAATGGTAAAAGGTCTCTCTGGCCTATCTTATGAAGACAGACGGAGACACCTCAAATTATTTGCGTCACCTTGCCGTATAACACGGGGTCATCTAGTATTGGCATATCGTAGACTGAACGATGACTTTGGTATTAATATGTCTTAGATTTTCCTTACGTCTAGGACTGATCATTTGAGAGAACATTCGAAGAAAGTTCAAAAACCGAGATAAAATAATCTACCTCTAGAGTTTCGTTTCTCACACCGACTAGTGAATTACTAGAATTGCCTACCGCAACACGAAGTATCAACACCTTCTCTTATGTCCAAAACGAGATTGAACCTCCACAGTGTTACAAACTGCAAGGACTAATTTAGGTCGATAGATTTTCTATCCTTTTACTGAAGACTGAAGACTAGAATTAAATCGCAGAATGAGCAGCTGGTTCACGTCTTACTAAAGATGTTATTACACTCGGTCACATTAAATGTTCGACGGATAGTTCAGCCAGTTTACACTTACATTTGAATTTTGATTGTTTATACTCGTCGATTTGAGCTAATTGGCGCGATCTCTGGGGTGTACTGATGAGTTCGATGATGGACGAATCCCAGGTTCCTATGACCGAGTATGAGCAGATTAAGTTCAAGATGAATCAAACGACTGACGAGGTCTGTTCTTTCACAGAGCATTTTGACTACATAACTCTTAAGGAGTCTCTTTGTTCATTTCTTTAGTATTGGATTCTGTGGTCGTAGGCTGTCTTTCCAATGTTCGCTAACAAGCTCCACATTTTCCTTGGAATGTCTAGTAAATAAATGTAGGGCTACTTTTTAGGGTGATGCTTTGCACTTGCTGACCACAACATAAATTTTGTGGTTATTCGATCGTGTACTTCGAATATGGTGAGAGCTCCGTAGATTAGTTTTAGAAAAAAGCCAAAAAACGACTTCTTAAAGATACAAGTTGCTTGTATGAGCTCGTGTCCTGCACCAGTCTTCAATAGTTTTAGCCTTTGCTTATAATTGTCTGATATGTGCAGTCAAAATGTGGGACGGACTGGATGCTCAATCAAGGTATTATATTTGAGGTGATACATAAGTGAGATGTAACCTATATCTAATCAGTCTTTGTTTTCCATGAACTTGTGTGTTTTATAGAAAACAAGGCTCCTGGTTCTTCGTTTAAGTTAGATGGGTCAGATCATCATAATGTTCACTCTAAATATCTAGTTTACGTGCATGCTGTAATGACATATTCCCGGAAATTCATCTCCAGCTTTAGGGTAATAGACTGCCCACTTACTGTTTAGGCTCTCAGGTAGTGTAAAGTCATAATTACTTCGAATTTGTGTGGTCTAGTTACCAGCTCGGGCTTTTAACTAAGCCAACATGTCGAAATTCTAATCCTGACGGACCATTGTTAATCCCCTTCTTTGCATTTAATCTTGGTAATTGTTGTGATGACTTATTGTGACATTCAAAATGAATGCACATGCTCCAGATGTATTGCTCACGATTTGACAATGTACCGTAAACACAAGGACGTAAATACGCCTTTGTTGTTCTACTTCAAATAAGTTTATAGTGTAGTTCGTGAAACAAATATTAAGATAGAACTTTGTCGCAAACATTTGTGCCCCTCTGTGGTTTTTAATATTATATTGCTTTGGAGTTTAACATGAAGTGCAGAACGCCATCTCAGCCATCAATTCTGAATCCTATAGAAGCGTCTTACTAGTTGAAGACAGACTAGAGAGATGATACATTCTAAACGCTACGTAGCAAACTAGTAAGTCTTCACTAACGCGAGATGCACTACCAAATATGGAGGGTTGTTCAATTGGTGATTTAGGAATGTAGTGCAAGACTACTTTCTCTGGGGTATAGTTATTGTCGGATTGAGTCGTTATGCCAGCCACTATGACCGGATTTACGTTGAACCCCTGAACCACAGTTTTCGTGACAGATATAGTCAGTTCTCTAGATGTTATCGGTCATGAGCCATCTAGTATCGTCAGTTAGGAGGAGTGTTTCCATGTGGTTGTAGCAGGCTGATGTCGTGACGACTTTAAAGGTAATCCATATTAATTTACAACAATCCGGTCTCCTATAAATAGTTGGTCTCGTCGATTACACTGCTATCAGCATATGGACAACTCTAAATACACGAAAATACTGACTGGACAGAATGAGTACTATTGGTATTCCGAGACTTTTAGTACTTGCGTCAGACAGAATTAAGTTCATTTCTTCCCACTGGTTTTTGTTGTCAAATGTATCAATATCTTGCGCAACACGTTTTTTAAGTTTAAGCAGAGGTTTTGTAATCTTTCCAGCTATTGTTTCCAAACTAAAACCGTCCCCAAAATCATGGCTACTTGCTGCGCACATTGATTCTACCAGCCGTTAAATAGTTTCATCATTTTATTTGATTACGAATAACAACTTCAATGTAACTGCCCATCGTTTGGCCTGTTATTGGTGTCAAGCACTATGAGTATCACAATACATCATATCCATCTTTAGATTGCTTTGCTTTTCGCCATTTGGGTTCTGAATGTTTTCTTACGAGTTATGTGGTTTCTGCTTTCTTGTGGCCTACTAACTCATTTCGATCCAGATATAAACATTATTTCTTCATGTTAGTTCCTAAACAAGGTTTTTGATACTACGGAGGTACTGACTACTTCTACAAAATTGTCACCGGCATTTTTGTTACTAAAGGTTTTATGCTTTTGAAGAGTTATTTAGTTTGTGCCGGCGTTTGTAGCCTGACTTTCATTTGAAATTTAGTGTCCTTTAAATATCATACTGTTGCTTTTGGTAGTAGTATAGATTTTCAAACTGAAAATGTGGTTGTCTGTCTTCCTATATGTCTGTTATTCGTAGATCGTTTACCCATCCAATCATAACCAAGTTTGCTTGTGGCCAAACACATTTAAAATGTTATGACTAGTCTCCCATAGTTTAGTTTCTTAATATTTAATGAAAATAATGGTTGATTTGGGAATAATTGTGCCCTGTCCTTAATGGATAGTGGAATTTCTCGACACTTTATATTTCTGCATTGCAATTAACGCCTAATATTTCCACCACAAATTATGTAACTATTCATATTAAACTAGCGTTTTTCCTTATTCAACTTGGGTGTACTAACTGTGAAATGCCGCAAAAATCTCGCCATCCTGTTTGTGGATATGATGAGGTGCAGTTAGACGATGGAACTATCAGACCCATGACAGAAGTAGAACTTCTTCAAAGGAAGATTGACGAAACAACCTCGGATGTAGGTGTCCCATTCTTTTTCACGGTTGAACTTTGTTGTTGCTTGTTACCCCATTGTTGCCAAAAATATGTATAAGGAACCTAACAAAATAGTTTTCATCAAGTGTTCTTCAGTTTATATAGGTCCGTGGTTAGTCTTATTTAAAAGTCGTCACAAGTGACGTAGTTGCAGAATTAAATTTTACATAGTTTTGTTGTAATCAAGCACTAATTATTTCATGTAATTTAATATTCCCTTCAAATGTTCGTACAAGCATTTTTGAGAGAAAAAAAGTTATAATATGGTGTAATTATTATACTAATTTCCACATTCTAATGTTTTTCAATTAGTTTGTCAGGTCTCTTTCCAACTCTTGTTATTCGTCTTAATCTTATTTTTTGCACATTTTAGTCACTGGAAGCCTCTCGACGGATGATGGCTTTATGTGAGGAGGTGAGTCTTTTTACATCTATGATAATAATTGATCAAAGTTGAGAAAATGATATGCTAAATGTTTATGTAATATTTAGGCCAAAGAGGCAGGGATTTCTACACTGGTCATGTTAGATGATCAAGGCGGTAAGGCTACACATATATGTTGTGACACAATTTGTACATTTCATGTTGTAAAGCTGTTGTCTAAGTTGGATGTTAACTATATCGTGAATGTTTTTTAATGGATAGGTGGTTTAGACAAAGTGTTGTGTCTTGTCCAAGAGAACCTGCTGTGTATTATTAGTAAAAAATATTGTAAACTACACCATACATATATGATAGACTACAATTATATCTTTAGACTCAGATTCATTGTTTTCGTTATCTCTGTATTATTTTTTTGATGGTCAGATTTTCTTTTTACCTGTATTTAAGTGTCGATACCCAACTGCCTTATGTTTTGCTTACAAATATACTATAAACTCATAGAAAGTTTTTTTGAAATTTTCAGAACAATTGGATCGCATAAATGAGGGTATGGATCAGATTAATCAAGACATGAAGGATGCTGAGAAGAATCTGGATGATCTAAACAAATGCTGCGGACTTTGCGTGTTGCCTTGGAATAAGTAAGTCTGTTAGTATTTTATTGTGATTACTTACAAAATGTTATGATTGCTGCTGTACACATTCCTAAGGTTTAATGGCAATATGTAGAAGACTAATTGACAAATTTTTCCCTCGTTTAAGCTCAGTTGATGAGCAGTTTATTCACTGGTTAGAAAATGCAATTAAGGCGATAAATGGTGATCATGGAACTAGTTACATAAATTTATTCGTAAATACCCATGTTTCAGGGCGTCATAGGTTTGATGAAATCTTAGCTTGACAAAGGCAAAAATTAACTATCAAATTGAGCTAAATTATGTAAGTGAAGGACCGGTTAATGAAATTGTTATTCTCTGGAATACCTTTAGTTAATATAAAAACAAGAAGAAATAAGATTGCACTACGAGCATTATTTACTGTAATGCGGTAGAAATCCATTGGATGTGTTATTGTAAATAAAATAGATACAGTCAAAGTTGTACGTGACGTTCCTCACAAGACTGGTTTTAAGTTGTAATCAAATCGAATAATACAAAACAGTAGATGTTAGGGTTCAGTTATTCACTTGGTCGTGCGACATTAATTTGTAGAATTATATGATCTAGTTAATTTCCGTTAATTTCTGAGACAGACAACTCTCGACTATGTATATAACCATTATTCTGTACCATTTGTGTGAAAATTTTTATATCTCAACGTAGTCAATCATAGTTATTTCATTCTTTCAAGTTTTGTACGACTCATTTAAATTATAGGTTATCATCATCCACTATGTATGTGATAAAATCCACATTAACAGTTTTATTAAAACTTTAATTTTGTTCGTCAACAAATTTGGTGAAAAATAATAATTGAGCAAGTGTAAGCATAATATTTTCTAACTTTATTGAGTTAAGTTAAATAACCTTCCAGAAGATACTTTTAACACTCAAAGCAATTGTGAAAATTCAATGTCTTATCCTTGCGTATTAAAATTAAGAGCTAGTATAGAGCAACATTTTATTCTGTATTAGTAGTAGCCTCTATCTTGCACATGTACATCCAGTTTTAATGACTTTATAAGTAAGCTATGATTTACTCATTATAATGTCCTTTAGAGTTAAAAAGAAAGATGATTATACCAAACAACTAAAGGATGAGGATATGCGGGGTGGGGACGGACCTCGAATAATTGTGGATCAAAACGGCATGGGTCCAACTGGTGGTTATATTACACGGTATGTTGTATAAAAGGTTTGTATTGCACAATTGTATTTTTTGCTAATATTAATGTAATCATTAAAGTTAAAATATCTATCCCGAGTCATAGTATCAGTTTGCGTTCTTACTTTTAGATGTATTTGAGTTGAATCTGAATTATTTGTAAAGGTTGATAATTAGGATGAGCAATACTTAGTAGTGTTACTAGTTAAGTAATTGATAATTCCTGTAGCCGTACTTGAGAAAAACTTAGGTCATTATGAATGCTTTTCTGTTTTCTCAGTCAACAAGGTGATTTGATCGTAATTGAAAAAAATTTGAAGTAATCAGACTGAAATGGACACCAGTCATTGAAACTATTGAAAAGAATGATTACTATGTATGATTGCCGGTTGTTTCATTAGCCAATGTCCCATAGCTTCGTTGGGCAACATTTTGTATTCAGTAAACTCTTATATTATGTTGCGGTTGTCCAAGTTTTACGTGGGTTATACAAAGTTTCATACATACCCTTGACCACCGGGGCTTACTGGTGCTATCGATTAAGACTTTCAGTGGTCAAGTTTATGGATTATATTTTTGATTTAAGTGATTAACAATATATCGAGCCTTTTAAGCATGCATGGATTTACGTAAGATCCTCTGTCAATCCAATAAAATGCGTTATAAAATTGGCATTTACTTTATGTTAATCTGATGCTTTGGTGTCAATATTATGGTCTAAAGCAACTTTAAGTCTTTTATATCACTCCAGGTCTCCTGAAGTCTGTTTTTGCCCATTTTAGAATTACAAATGATGCACGAGAAGATGAAATGGACCAAAATTTGCAGGAGGTTTCTGGTATGATCGGAAATCTTCGTAACATGGCTATTGACATGGGTAGTGAAATTAATCAGCAAAATGTTCAGGTTGAGCGAATACAGATCAAGGTACGTAGTCTTCTTGTTATTTTCTCATCCAAAAGATTTCTTCAACTATTTTATGGGTCTGTGTAAGAGATTGGTTGCCCTTTTGAAGTTGCTTCTGTGATCCATAACGTCAAGATTCAAGTTGTCGTAGAGATGTAGCACCCGACTTCTAAAGACTAAACTATGAATTCTTAGCCTTACAGTACTTATTTACAACTCAAGTGCTTAGTAGAATGTCTTTAAGGAAGTGTGCCACGCAAAACAAAAATGACAGTGTAATGAGGGAATAGGTGATAACGAAAACGTAGACGATAAAGGATACAGTTGAAGTAAGAACAAAACTAAATCTTACTCATTTGTTGTTTATGAATATTCTAGATAGTTAGAGAGTATTTATTAAGTGTTACTCATTTTTTGAAATAAATTAAATACTATTATCTTGCATTCTGGATGTCTCAAATCAATAGGTTAGGTTACCTCCAGTCTCTTTAGTCATAAATTGTTCAATACTAATCTAACGTTACTATCATTCACTCCGCATCACCATAAGATAAAGGGTTCACTTGCTTATTTTACCTGAGCTCATGAATCAAAGTGTCATACAGGAGTTTGTGACTAAAAGCGCAAAAACATGAAGTCGCTAAAGCTATCGTTCCAAAATATTTATTTTTAGTAGATTTTAATTTCTCAGGTGTATCGTGCTGATATTATTCACACTATTTTCACTGTAATTAAAGAGTCTTTCAGAGACAATGACAAAATTCCTAATTCAGAGTGGCTAGGTTTTGCAATCATACGAAAACTTCGACCTGACACGTTATACACGTAGTAGATTCTTACAAGATTAACTTTGCAATGGGACCAAGGATGGTAGTGGGGCATAAATCACTTTCGGTATCAGTGTGTCTAGATCGATATTTTTTGCCACTTGACTATCGGGTCATAACTATTTAGACGAACATCCATCTTGACTATCACCAGCAGTCTATCACAAAAGGTTGAAACCTACTTGTAAAAGTAGTTCTAATAGTGTGATTCGGATAGAATGTTTGTGGTTGTAAAAATACCTTTTCTTCAGCAGCCAACCTCAGTTGGCACACTTTTTTCAGCTGTTCCCAAAATACCAGCAGTTGTAAGCGTGGAAAATTGCAGCTGTAAAGGTTTGTGGAGCTAGACATTGTCATCCACTTTGGGATAGTGCGTAAGTTGTGTCGTGTTTATCGAATACGATTTTTCACGTGGTTGATCTTCCCTCTACTATTAGTTTATGCTAAATGTAATTGAAGACAGTATTTCAAAGCTAAGTGCTTTATCGAATCAGTGACTATTATTGCACACCATCTGGACTTATTTGCATTCTAAAAGCATATGAACTTTTCACTCACTAAGCTGTAAAGTGTTTTCTAATCTTTGTGTTAATAAATGTAGTATTCACAACTAACCTTTAAAGGTGAATAATTTATTTCCATTAGTTTACTCTTATTTTTCTCATGTCCCATAAAATTGATACATTCCGAAATCTTGTCTCACTTTCTGCAAATTTGTCAAATAAATCATTGCTACCCATAAAAACGTCATTTCTATTTTTTAAATAAAGGGTTTATGTGACTGTCCATCTGTCGTTACAACATGGCGTGCATTATTCCCTAACCACAACTGCTAGTTTCATACTTTTTTCGAGTAATCTCAGGACCGGATACTTGGTCCACTCATTTTGTCCACTGATATTAAGTTTGTTTTTTATTTGTCTAAAATTTACTGTGATGCGTTTTATTTTAGGCTAAGTCAAATGCTGAACGAATTAAAAAGGCTAATGAACAAGCCAGTAAATTGTTAAAATAAGTTACATGGATTCGTTGAGTTTTCATCAGAATATTGACTGCTGGAGAAATCCTTCAATTCTTGGTAAATTACTTCGAACACAGACTTTTCACAGCCACTTCCGTGTGCATACGTGAAGCTTTTTGTGATAGTGCTTCACCAAGTCCTTTATATTAATCTATTTTGTTTATATATTTATCACAAATCAATTCAAGGGAAGTTTGTGAAGTGTGGAGCTGAAATTTTTTGTTATTGCTGTTGGCTCTTATGGACATTAAATTTCTGTCATTCTCATATACTTGTTTATGTTTTCGATTTATTTCGTTCTGTAAAGTCATTAGTTTCCTCTTTTTTGGTGAACAGCTTTATTCTGAGTTATCCTTGTCAAAGTTATTATTCGCTATTGTTTTCCTCATTTTATTTTGGTTCCTCTCAAAGTTGACACTCAATACATCGATTTCATGTTCAAAACTACACATCTCACTATCCACTCTTTAAAGTCAAATTAAAGAGTTGTTATCTATCCACATATTGAGGCTTATTCTCTTGTCAGTTATGCTCTCATATTTACTAAGATTCATGATTACCACCTACTATTGATGATTTATCAAACTATTGTACTGGTAATAAAGACTGAAATGAAAAAAAACCAACAGTGATTTTACTACTATCCTTGCCATCCTAAAACAAGTTCACTTTTCCTTTGATTTGTGCTTTTCTTTTCTAACATACTTTTACGAGATGTCATTTTTTCCGAACAACTGATTATCAATATGAGATATAATACAAAGTTGATTTATAAATCATGTAAATCCAGTTGCGTTATTCTCATTAATTAGTCGCGCATTATTTGTTAGAAAGTCTAATCTCTTCCTAAGCTAACTCCTGGGGATTCTGTATTTTAAGAATGGGTTTAATTGAATCTTAGTTTATTTTGCCCTTCTAAAAAGGTCATTTATAATGCGTCAATTATTTCCGATTGGAACCTTAAAATTCGCATAGAATATTCAAAGAATGAACATTGGAACAAAAAATTATTATAAGTCTATATTTATTTTAAAGTGACCAAGATTAATTGTGCTAGTAAACTAGACAACGTTTTGTTTAAAAATGTGTAGTTCCGCATCTGTTACGGCCTAAGCATTTGAAAATGCATCAACTTTAGATTGGTAGGATCGCTTAAAAATGGTAGAAAAATTTGTTGTCAGATGTCGAGTTGCAATCAGTGTAACAAAACAACTCATTTGAATTAAATGCATGGTAGAAATTTCGTTTAGGTAATTGAGATCATAATGATGATAACAATACGATGTATGATAATAGCGGTAGATTGATTGGGACTTGATATATAACCGCGCGAGCTTTATAATATCTTGTTCGCTATCTGCTAATTAGGGAAGGTTGGCTCTACTAATAGATTGTGTCCTCCAGTTCCTTTCGTTACTTGTCTATTTCACCGCATTATTAATTTACACTTAATTCTCATGAATTTCTTGTCATAATTACTCCTGTAACACCTCTATTATCAGGTTCTTGAACTTAAACATAGCTACTGACACACTACAGTAGTAGTATTTCTTGACTTTAAGGCGGATTGAACTCCGTTGGTCAAGTGTCTTATAACTGTGTCACTGAAAAACAAATTACAAAACATTGTAAATACACTACTCGAACACTACTGATCGAGTTAAAGTTGCTAGCGAGCTTTCATCAGAATCCCTTGACAGGTGTTGAATATCGTTCAGTGATTAAACCACCAAATGCCTTAGAGGGATACTTATAAATGACTCATGACATTTTCGGAACTGTCTTTACTTGTCACTATTTCTCTAAATATCCCTATTGACACGCACCTGCTGTTGATGGTTTCAACTGCGGTGAAAGGTGGTCAGCTACTATAGAAATGGGTAGTATATCAGTTCGCTAACCGACCAGTTTTTCTGTCTCGATATTAGTTCGCAAAGCTTTGCGGTGGTACTTTGGTTCTTGTAAACCTCACTCGGCCACACGATACAGAACACTTCAGGCTATTGATTGCATATAAATATGAGAATTCCTTTCATTATGATGTAGAGTAATATGAGAAAAAATTGGGATCAGGTATTTACTGAAAAAGACAAAAAGCGCTGATAAAGGTAATATATTATAAAGGGTTCAAACAGAAAATTAACGCGACTGGTGGTTTTACGTTACTAACTCACTAGTTCTAATTTATATTTGAGTATTCTGGTCTGGCCAGTATAGAAACTTATGAGTTCTACTGACTGTTTTCTCCTGTATCCCTGTGAGTATGACTCAATCAATATGAATATAAAAAATATAGAAATAGAAAGAGTCTAGACTTTTTTAAATATTCTATTCACATGAAATCTTTTTATAGGATCGGTGATACCACGAATAAGATTAAAGCTTGGTAGATCTTAATACCTTAATTGATGAATGACTTAAAAAGATAGTTGTATTAGTGTTTTCTATTGCTTCTTACTATGCGTAGTTTCGTATTGAGTATTTCGTACATATCTACATCTGAAAATGAGATGTTTTAGTGCCCAGTTCCCTCTCCGGATGGCTCTTCATTTCTAGAGCTGGATACTAATTTTTGATAATAGCCGAAAATGGATTTCAATTAATATCCATGGATATTGATCAACATAGTTAGCATTTTTCTCTAACCCAATATATCATTTCGTGAAAGTAATTGTTATTCTGTGTGACATTTTGATATTGCTTTATTCTCAACGTAGCACTTTATTTAGTATAAAACTATTTTATCATTAGTGTGACATTAGTTTCATCCTCTGTGTAACATTTTATTCATTACCGTATTAAGTTTATATTTCCCAGTGTAACATTATTTCAAGTCAATATGTTTCACACTAATTAAGTGTATATTATGTTCAGTGCGAACTTCCTTCCAATGTAACAATCATGTTCTTGATATTATTCCATGTAAACTTTGTGTTTGTTTTATAATAAACTTATTTCCCCATTTATATGATGTTTATCAATGAATGATCAGTTTTGTATAAAATCAATATATAAATGAGTGCATTTGGTTTAATGTTGTGTTTTTCGATAGTCAGTAAATGTTCATTTGCACGAATCTTTATACTTTTACTTCACGTTGTGGGAATTGTTATGTTTCCTGTTTTCAAGTATATGCAATAGTACTATGGATATAACAGTACTGCTAGAATCATATCTAGTGCTTCTCCATTATAAATATGGACTACAGTAAATATGTACATTTATGTCTAATACTATTAAATATTTAAGTAAATTATCAGGAACCATCATCCATATAAAGATGTATAGTTTATATAAATATTTACGCAACAGTCTGTCAGTTGAACAGTTGATCAAATGCTCTGAATAGACCTATTGTAATAGCATATAAAACAGATATGTTTCAGATTTTAAAGACAATTAAACATACAATTTAATAAACAGTTGATTAGTGAGAAATCTTCGCATAAGAACCAAAACATGTCTTCTAAGTTTATTCAACATAACTGAGTGATGATTACATAAGATTATATTACGTTTTTCGTCTGTGTATTTGTCTACTGATTCGATAATCCCAATTACAACAAGGTGGTGATTTTTTATAATAATATCCCATAAATTATTAATCATTCTATTAGGATCTCTGACAATAGGTAAAATATATTTAGTAGTTGAATTCATGAATCGATCTAAGCTAGACCACCATGGAAAACCTGGAAGCACTGGACTGACGTTTCGTCCTAGGATAGGACTCCTCAGCGGTGCGCACCTATGGTTCTGCAAGCACGACTCGAACTCAGGACCTTCGGTCTCGCGTGCGAACACAACCTCTAGACCACTGAGCCGGCTGGCATCCAACGGTGTTAATGTCTAACTTGAACCAATACAGGATATTGCACGGCCATCTTCCACTGTCTTCAGTAAGTGACTGCCTCACAACAGACACGGTTGAACTCCACTGGTTACGGCTTCTCACTAGGACTGCAGGAAATACATTTTAGAGCCAGTCACTGGTGAGCAGTCAGCTACAATGTAGAACTAAGCATATATATGTATCGGTCCAAGTTTCCACACCTCATTGGCATAACACCATGAACACCAAATTCATAGTAGTAGTAATACATAAAAGAAATATTGTGTGTAAGGATATAGTGAGCACATGATGATTATCGGAATGGGGGATCGTGGATGCGCACTGCTGAGTAATCCCATACTAGAATGAAACAGTCGTCTAGTGCTCCCACGTTTTCCATGGTGATCTAGCTTAGATCGACTCATGAATCCAACTATTAAATTACTACAATCTTTATGAACCCTCATTCTATTAATAAAAGATGTTTGTTGCAATAAATTCTACAGAACTTCACCCATAACACAATCATTAATAAAAGTAAATCTATGACAAAGAGATCTATGATACAACTTGAGGTAAACTCGGAGTACTAAACTGGATATTATTATTTGTCTTTACCTACTATAGATGTTATACAAGTGTTCACCTCTTACCATGTAGTGTAATTAGATTCAATACGTTTTTTTTTCGGGTCATTCAATTGTTTAAAATGGTAATTTATTACTAGTTGACCAACTAACCTGTATCATCATCCGAAAGAAGACATTTATTTATCTTATTAACTATTTGTATGAGTCACGTCTCAATATGAATTGTATGTACATAACACCCGTATCGTAATTGTAATCAGTGATTAGAGATTTCGGATGTTGCTTAAAAATAGTTGTATGGATGCAGGCATGTTCTTGACTTACATTCTGCTAGATTTTAAGTGTCAATATCATTTCATGCTTCTTATTCTTTAAGTTCATCTGATATATGTATATATATTTATATAACTAGAAATAAACGTTTTTACAAATAGTAAAAGATTTGTAGTTAGAAATGTGAAATATTAAAAGCAATTCCTCTCCAAGTGTTTAATGGATATATGTTCTGATGCATAGGTATCAATATAATCAATACTTCATTTTCTGAATAAACAAGACAAATCTACTATAGCGGCACTACTCTAATTTTCTAATATTTCAGCATATGATAGGTTGAAAGGTCTTGACAAAATAATCACAACTGTATCATATAGTTAGTGTATATAATTAAAGTCAAAATGAGAACATCGGCTTCAATATTAACAAATTCGTAAAGTATGGGACCAAAAGGTTTGACCTGGTGAGTCATTAGTTTGTAAACAGTTTAATAACGCCTAAAATACTTCCTGTTTCATAAACTATTTATTGTAACTATGTGATATTTCTACTCCAAACTAATACTAATAAGAAATATCCTAAAACTTGGCCTCCAATATTTGCAAAACCTAAAAAAACATACTTCATCAACAGTCTTTTTGCTCACAAATTATTTTGGATAATAAAGATGAAACAAAGAATACAAAAAAGGACTATAGTAGAAGTGCAAAAAACAAAACAAGAAAAGAGCTAATTAGCCTACGGTTCTTTCCATTTATCCATCTGCTTATCTACATATCTATCAACCATCCACCAATTATTTCTACTTTTCCTTGTTATAACAAAATATTTCTCTTATTTTCATGTTTATTTACTTGTTTAGACCTATAAAATAAAAAAATGTTTTTCTTTTTTTGACCCTAAAATAGGTTGACAAATAACAACAACAACAACAAATAACCATAACAATAATGATCTATGACTTGATGGATTATTATAAACATATTGCTATAAAATAATAACAATAATAATTTAAGGACAGACTTATATTGATTAAATTAAGTAATATCACAATAAACAAATTGTAGTTATTCTAATTTGATAAAAAAAATGCTGAGAAATAAGATTTGATAACCAATTTTTTATGTTACTATTCACTAGGCTATTAGAAACACACCTACTTTCTAGAAAATAAATCAATACTTTCATAATATATACAATTAAATAGGGTTAAGTGAATTTATTTATTTGCATTTCTGAACTGAAACTAGACTGGTTGCTAATATTCCTTAATGAAATTCATCGATGTATGATGATCGGTATTAAATATAATCCTTAAACTTCGTATACCGTTTGTCCTGATAATCGTCATTAGATAACGTCTCAATGGTGTGTTAGTCAGAAGGCGAATACGAAGTGTTGATTATGTTTATTATTGCACCACGCACAGATAACCAAAATTATAGGAACGCTAAACAAGCATGAAAGAGTACTGATGAAAAGCAAGCAGGTAAGAGAGTGAGAGTAAGAATGTGAGTCGAATGAGCGAGTCGGCGAGTCAACAAACAGGATTAAAATGTACATATATATACATAGTGAAATGAATGAATGATCGAATCAATTAAGCGACTAATAGTAAGGCTAGCAGAATGAATATGTGCGTAGGCAGTAAGCAATGCTCAAGCATACAATTCATACAAGTGCAACAATAATAAAGGTACAGTGCTGGAGAAGATTTGTCAAAAGAAATTTCACGAATACTGAGACATCTAGTAGATTCAGCCAACCACTCCATCAAATCCCCAACACAATTCCTGGACCAAATTAAGGATATTCAAATCAACAACGACGGACTCATGATATCATTCGACGTAACAGTACTGTTCACCTCAATTGAACCACAGTTAGCAAAAGAAACTATATCCCTGCTGCTCAACAACGACACAAATCTCAATAAATACACGAAGCTTCAAATTCAAAGTCTGCTGGAACCCATCGATTTATGCTTAAAAACGTATTTTCAATTCAATAACAAAATCTACGAACAAACGAAAGGGACACCAGTGGGATCACCCATATCAGGACTGATCGCAGAGGCAGTGATGCAAAGACTGGAAGCCACTGTATTACCAGTGATCAAGCCAAAAATTTGGATTCGCTATGTAGACGACACCTTCGTCATCGTCAAAATGAATGAACTGGAAAAAACTTACAAACTGATCAGCAACGTTTTCAATGACATCAAGTTCACAATGGAACAGGAGTCAAACAACCAACTAGCATTCTTGGATATATTGATCACTAGAACCAACACAAGAAAACTGGAAACTCAAGTATGTAGGAAATCGACCCATACAGATCAAATCCTCAACTACAACAGCAACAACCCAAGAGCTCACAAAATCAAATGCATACACACTTTGTTCAAGAGGGCGAGGACACACTGCAGCACACTGGCAGCACGAAAAATGAAGAGAAATACCTGAAGGACATATTTCAAAAGAACGGCTACCCAATCAACTTCATCAAGAAACACCAACCGCACGCAGCATCAGAACCCAAGTCAAGCACAAAAATGAACAAAAGGATCACCCCACCGTACATACAAGGAATATCAGAAACCGCAACGAGACTGCTGAAAACCTTCGGGATAGGTGTGGCACACAAACCGACAAAATAACTACAATCAATCCTATGCAAACCAAAGGATGAAATAACAAAGGAAAACAAATCAAACATCATCTAGAAAATAAATTGTACCAACTGCGACAAACACTACATCGGACAAAGCGGACGCCCCCTCTACATTCGCCTACATGAACATCAATTAGCAGTCAAACGCCATGATATATCACAATTGATTGATCACTGGGTGGTGATCAATGTCATGCTTGTCTAGTCCTTATTAGTGCAGATCGAATGCTATCGATCATGTTGCAATGTGGCCACCAGTCTAGGTGACTCGACACTGAAGGCACTATGTATTGAGATTTAGATGGTAGTTGGAGGTAGTCAACAGGAAACCCTGGACCCGGGTTTCGTGCTACTTGGCACTCGTCATCAAGGTGTACCTGTAATCTTGAAGGAACTGGTGCTCCCTGGCGGATTCGAGTCACCTAAACTGGTGGCCACATTGCAACATGATCGATAGCATTCGATCTGCACTAATAAGGACTAGACACGCATGACATTGATCACCACCCAGTGATCAATCAATTGTGATTACATCTCAGTACTACAGGAGGTTAGTCACGGCTCGAGCACCAGTTCCCTCAAGATTACAGGTACACCTTGATGACGAGTGCCAAGTAGCACGAAACCCGGGTCCAGGGTTTCCTGTTGACTACCTCCAACTACCATCTAAATCTCAAGCCATGATATCTCTTAACTTATATCAATACACGTGGATAACTACGGACACTCATTCGATTGGAAAAATGTAGAAATCTTAGACAGAGGATACTCCAAAACACCAGAGAATTTTTAGAAGCCTGGCACTCAGGTCAATCAGCAATCAACAAACATACTGAAATCAATCCAATTTATCAACCAATCAGGAAAATCATGCATAAATATAGGAACAAAAATCAAACCAATGGGAGACACAACCAAAACAAAGAAGTAAACAATGATAAATTTCAGGTCAATAAGAACCAATCAACATCGAGGTGCACAGAACAAGCTGTAAAACACATATGGAGAAATTCGAACACTTCACTTCTATCTGAAGTTTGTGTTGATGATGTCGTTCAGAAAAACGATGAAAGCTCCACGACCAAACCATCCAGCTCAGAGAACAAAACTCCACCAAAAAGGTACAATGCTATAGACAAGCTGTTGTTGTACGTATAACTCTGTCCGTTAAATAAGTTACCACAAAAGGGCTTAACCGAATTAAATGTGAACAAACTCAATTGCACGTGAGCTGCTATAAATGTTAAATATAATATTTAGGTAATAATGTCAAAAGAAAAATTAACGATAAACAACATGTTTAATCATTTTTGTTGTCAATCATAGAATCCATTTGATTTGGTCGATATCATTCATGCTGAAATATGTTATCAGAATGTTATCGATCAAATTGGTTATATTCATAGAAATCCTATACAATGAATCACATTTGAAACCTTTTTTTTCTCATCTATAGAAAAGTTCTATTATTGTCATTTTTTGAATTATGAGTTTTATAAATTAGGAATACGATCAATCAATTTGCTATCATTGTTTGATCCTTATTGATTATGTCCTTAATTACAATATCCAGTTGGTTGGTTTTATTCTCTAAAATAATTTTGAACTATTGAGGTGAGACTTGATAAAAACAGAACAAATCTAAGGTCAGATGTAACGTGAAAAATTTGAATTTTATAAATACACTGGTGTTGTTTTTTAAACATTCGATCCATCTATCAATTAACTAGTTATAAAGGAATTCAGCGAAGCAGTACATTTAATCAAGCTTATTATTGTTGATGATATAACAAAGTGAAATGATCAGAAGAACGGGAAAAGTAATAATTTACAAAGAATGGATCTGATGTTATGTTGGTGTTTTTTTGATAACTGTATTGATCCATTTGATTGTTCATCACTAACGGAATGTCAGTTTTGTCTGGATAAAGACAGGGTGATATCCATTAATTTCAAACTTTTTGCATACATTTCTCATTAAAACAATTCGATGCAAGAAAAACTGAATCAATGATCAAAAGATTTTCTGTTAGGTAAATGAATGATTAATGGAACTATTTCATCGATGTAGTAAATTCCTAAATAATATTTATTTATTTAAACACATAAACATTGATACAAGGAGGCATCAAACAGATATGCACCACACAAATAATTTGATTTGTGTGAGGACTGTGATACTGCCAGGGCTTCCAAACAAAAACAGGTGATTTTCTCAAGAAGCCACTCCCCAAGGTCTAATTCATTGGTTTGATAATTTGTTTAATCAAATAATGTTGAGAAATAAAACTTGGATTTATCTTAGTTTGAGTTACCTCAATGAATATTTTCCGTTGCTATTGAATAAACGAAACATATGTGATCTTGATGACTACTAAACATTATGGTTTTGCTACAGTTTGTATGAACGTTAGTATCACAATAAAGTCTTAAATAGGCAACCTCATTTGCAACGAAAATAGGTAAAAAGGAAATTATGTAGAGCACTTGAAAACTGATAATAAGGTAGTTGGATGACAGCGCAAAGTAATCTTTTTTTATTGGTTTATGATAGAATCAGTCGAAAGCATCATGGATAGTGCTCTAGCTTAGATTGACTCATGAATTCAACTATTAAATTACTAAAATTTCCACAAAGCCCTCTTCTGATAATAATTATCCTATACGTTCATATTTGGGAAATTTAATTCATTGATTCATTCATTTCAAATTGAAATATGAAAACCCATCTCGGGAATAGTTCTTTTTTAAATGTTTTCTACATTGAATATATTAACGTTTTGATGAAACATTTCAGTTATGCTTCTTCAAACTACTATATGATGAGTTGACATTTCTTTATTTAACGTTTTAATGATAACGAAAACTAACTGATTAGATTTTTAATGTGATTAACTGGTAAAAGGATTAAATTGCTTATCAGTAAAAATGGCTTAATTTTATTTACATCACGTTAGTCATACTATACAACATACTTTAGAAATTGTTATGTTTGGAGCAATTACATGATCACCTAAAATCGGCGGACGGAACGAAGGATCAGCAACACAACGACAAGACAAGCTAAACTATTCCAATGCGTTTCAACCCTGATAACTAGAGGGAGAAATGTATTCCACAAGTAGCCAGAATCACGAACTAACCAAGTACACAACTCAAGAGTATATATACAATATAAAAAGATTCTTGGGAAACATCACAAAATAGCATATTAAAAGAGGCAACCAACCAATAACATTTAGAGTCCTTCCAAGTGGGAAATACATCTTGAAGGTAAAAATTGGCTTTTTTGGAGCGAAAACAAGAAATTCAAATTTCCAGTATAAAATTACAAAACTAAAACATTTACCAAATGATTTCTAAGGATCTAGCATCCCCAATAGAAATTTATAAATGTAATTATTAAATATTTGCTTAGTATCTTTAACTTTTCATCTGTTCAGTAGTTTGATGATTGTTTATATTACGGTAGAGCATAGGAATATCATAATTTTTTTCAAATTTCCATAGTTACCTAATTTCTTTACATTCTTCTTTTGTCTGGATGATATCTTTTAACAATGCTTTTATACATTGTTTATAAAAATAATCACTTGTATTCATTTGGTAACTTTTTTTAATGTTTATTTGTTATGATTGTATTGAAACACAGTTTAACTGGTTATTTAAAACAAGACATTAACATACATTTTCCGTAATTTATGATATGCAGTAAGAATAACAATAGCTGTTTTTTTTGTGTTTGTGTATTTGATGCCGTAGAATAGTATCTTGTGTAATATTTTTTACTTGGTCCGATGGATATTATAAAAAAGGTAAGGTTGACATTTGACTACCAACATTATGTCACTTGCGTCGTTCAGTGGAACTATAAGTTTATTAGAATTACGGTTTATGTTTTTTTTCGGCTGAACTATTACCATAACATTTATTAGAATAAGTTTAAAAATAGGTGAAATACTTCAGGAAGTCTCTGTGTTTGATAAACATACATTATTTAGGAAGTGAATAAACTGTGAAATAGTAAAGAAACCAGCTAAGTATAGAGAAATGCTCAAACAAAAGATTAAGTTGAATCAAGGTTACAGAGTTAGGAATGTGTGGTGTTTGAATTAACTAATGATTCTTTTGTACTTGTTGAATGCTCGATTTAGAATTCCAAATACAATACATTCGTTTGTGCTTGTGTCGTAGTTCTTGATTCAATTGCGTTAATTCTGAGATTCCTAGTTCATATGATAATTCAAATACTTTCAAATATTATAGAATGTTTCTTTAATAAAATACAAATGAAAATATGATGTTTTGGTTATAGGAAATAAGAAGATTGTGTGTATATTCTATGAGTATCTATAAGAGATTTAAAGTAGAAATATTCTAATATTTCGGTAATGCAACTATAATTTAATCAAATTTTCAAATGATTTTATTAAAATCTCTAGATTACTCAAATATTCAAATGACTCAACGAAGAAGCTTTGAGATTCTTGGTCTTAAATGCTACTTCTTGAGAGGCTACGTGAAAATAGTTGAATATAAAGTAAAATAATTCGGGTCAAAAAAATTACAAATCAGAAATCTATGTACAGTAAAAACATTGGCAATTCACAATCTAACGCTTGATATGTAATTTAGAACGAAATTCTGTAAGCCATCACTTGATTTTGATCTCAATAATAAAAATAAATCCTTCCAAATTTTAGAAATTATCACTTTTCTATCATTTTGTTATTTACCTTTCCGTAATCATGTTCAGGTGAACAATTACCCTCCCTCTATGTAATTCACTCTCACTTTATTGTTTAATATTACCCTTGGGACTACTACGTAATTGAATTTAATTTGAGGACACTTACGATTGTAGTGTACTGACAGATAAGTAGTACGTATCGGGGATTAAATTTGAATTCTTACGGACTAAATAGGAAAATGAAGAGGGAAAAAGAGAAAACAGAAATCAATCAAAAAACAACAGTAATGAAAGAACAATGAAGTTTATAAGGGACAACTCAAAGAAGATGGGCAAATAGTGTATTTAATATGTTATTTTCATGCTTTGAAAATACAATGTTTGATTTTGTGTAGTACAGTAAGTTAGTTTACCATGCCTGAGTCATCAATCTTTACACAATCACTTTCCAAACGAAGCAATATCTTCCTATTTTACCATAGACTGATATGTGCTAGTTACCTATAAATATAATTGTATAGTTTTTGCAATAGACATTATCTAGAAGGAGTTTTCATTAAGATGAATTATTCTTATTCCTAGTCAGTTTTAGTTATTTGAAGCAAATGTATCAGTAAAAATCTAGTTTATTGATTATGAAATGTTCAACAATGAAAATGAATAATTAACTACACTGCCCTCATAAATCAAACAAATTGTATAGTTTTTTCAAACATATTTAACACATTAAATGCATAGAATAATTAATATACTTGAAGATATGAAAGTAAGAATAAGTTGACAATGCGTACGGATAGTTAGGTGTTTTAAACAATTATGATATTCAATAGTTGAAATCAAGAGTCAATTGAGGCTAGACCACCGTGAGAAACCTGGAAGCACTAGACGGCCGTTTCGTCCCAGTAAGGGACTCCTCAGCAGCCCACATCCACAATTCCGCACCCCACGAGATTCGAACCCAGGACCTACCAGCCTCCCGAGCGCTTAACCAGTAGACCACTGAGCTGGCATCCAACGGTGTTAATGTCTAACTTCAATCAATCCACGAAATTGCACCACCGTACACCATTGTCTTCAGTGAGCTGATATCTCACAACAGACCTAGTTGAATTCCACTGGTCACGGCTTAGACATTAACACCGTTGGATGCCGGCTCAGTGGTGGATTTCAACTATTGAAATTACTAAAATCTCCACAAAACCATTTCTGGTTGTGATGTTCATTAAAATGGTTTCAATGTATGAACTTAGCTAAATTTTAAACTTACACTTGTCTTTAAAATTTTTATACTATCACATAATTCATTCATTCTGAGAGCTTAATTCAGTACCATGGGGCAATAGATTAATGATTCATTTATCTATTTCATAAGACTTGATGAATCAGCATGAAATCCATGATCATTTCTCAAATAAAAGTAAAAGAATTCATTTGATCGACTTTCTGATTATTTCCAGAAAGTTCAACGCTGATAGCGTAACCGAAGGAGAAAATTTCTTGGAAGAAAAATCTTAGTAGGTTAATAGGGTTTCATCTGAGACATTAACTAATGAACTGATCAAACATATCACTAAGTTTAATGTCATTCCCAATTGTTATGGACTGGACAACTTGTGTTAAAAATAGTTTAATAAAAGTTTAGAAAATCCATAAAATACATCTCAAAATTTAGTGATGATATTAAAAATCCATACATCGCGCTAACAAATAACATCTGATATGCTATGGTTTATTGAAACAAAGTCACTGACCAGTTAATTTGATCATACATAAGGTACAAGATAATAAAAGGCGTAAAACTTCACGAAAATGTAAAACATAAGTGTTATTTATAAGAATGTCATGCTAATTGATCAGGCGTTGTCATCAAAGCGAAAGTGGTTCATACTTCTCCATATTTGTGGCTGTGATTGTAGCTAGTGGCGTGTCCGACGCCTTATAGTTTGTGGTTGGAACTAAAAGTCAATGAGAATACTGTAACATTGTAGCCGAACAATTTTTATTGTACTTGTTATCGCTGAATGATTCTGCTTTCTATGGCTCTACTCCTTCGTTCGTTTTGGTTTGACAATCGGTAGAGATTAAGTGCATTGTATTTCATTCTCAACTTGGATGTGGATACTCTAACTGCAACAGGGATGGTAGTAAACTATTTTATGACTTGATTTAACTGTTCATATAATCAGTGAAAATATAAATTGCTGAGTAGAATGAAATGAAATCTATAAATTGTAATGAGTTTAGCTTACCTAGTTGAAGGAAAAAAAATTAGATATAGGGTGATTTTAATAAACAGACACGGAAAAAAGTCAAGTCAGTGGAATAAAGTGATCAGTAATTGCCTTGATTGTGATATTATGTAAATTTTAGGTTCTTATTAGCTACAAATTTCTCAGAAATGAAAAGTTTTAGTATTATTGATTGAATAACCATCTTATTCGATTTTAGGGTACTAATTAGATATTTCATGTAAATCAGCTTTCGGGTAACCATTATACCAAACAATCAGGTTCTATAAAACAGTATCTTTTAAGAATAATCTAAGGTGACCCATTTTTCTATTCTACTACTTTAATAGACATACATAAACTGATGATAACAACTTGTATATATCTCAATAATTACTAGTTTTCAGTGATTCACTGATCAGCTTTAATTCGTGATTGGATCTACCTCCCACTAATAAAACTAAACCATACGTAAATGCATTACCGATCACACGAATATCTATTTTTATATCTTTTCCTTTTCAAAACCAACCTCTCATAATGTGACGGTAAAGAAGATAGGAAAAAATGTACTAAATTAATTTGTTTGGTTAAAACGTCTTGCTGAATAGGGTTACCTGACAAGGATACACAACATCAATTAGGGTGAAATTGTTTTACGAAAGCTGTGTTTAAGTGATTAGTTGAAACTTATATACGTCGATGTTATATATTTATATCCTCCAAGAGTTAGGTCGGTCATAAGAAATGAGAGAGGCCGAAAACAGAAAGAAACAACTAGAAAAGCTGTAAAATAAGTAGTAGTTTCAGAGAACTAGTTTTCTAATGTCCTTAGTACAGTATACTGACATAATGTAACTTTTACAGATAGAAATATCAGTTGCTTTTATAGCATAATATGAGTATATTAACACACAAATATATAAATAGACAATAGAAAGATATGCAGATAGCTTGATTTGTTATATTCTACTAATAGAAGAATCCCTGAACCTGTTTACTAGATAGATTGTACAGAGTTTTATCACATAACTCTGTTCATCTCAAATAAAATTTAAAAAATTACTTGCATGTTATCAACATTCAACATTCGCGTGAGTAAAATACTAAATTGAATTGATGAAGTAAATAGAAATTAACTATTTTGGAAAATTAAAACAAAGGGAAGAAAGAGAAATTATTAGCTCAAGATCATAATGATCCTTGTTCCGTTGACTAGTAAACCGATGGTTAGTCAGTTTTCAGAAACTTGAATAAAAAATCGAATTTAACATCTTCATATACCCTATTTAGATGAAAAGTAGTTTCCTTCTGGAAATAGGAAGTTACATGAATTCAACTTAACTAAGTCACTCATATACGAATCACGATTTAGAGATTTTATTTTACTGTCAAAAGTCAGTTTCTAACATAATTTTTAAAATCATATGTATTTTATTTCACTGGAAGTGTTCCCAATATCTTTTAGTGTTTCACTGTGTAAGACTTCCAGCTGTACTTAGAAACCTCCTATAATAGGAAAGATATTCAGACAGTGTTCGCTAGTAAATGACTTGCGAAGTTAGATTATTAAAAACGAGGGTTTTGTGATCAGTAGCTAGTTATTACAGTCAATATCTAGTGTTTAAATTTCATCGATCTAGCTGGTAGTTTAAGAGTTATAGAAACTGTTATAAATTCAGATGTATAGTGTTTTAGATCGGCTCGACACTATACCATAAAAAACGGTTTACAATGATAAATCGCTTAGGGTGGTTGTCAACGAAAGGTTGGTTGGGAATTTAGTTAACAGTACAGAATTTCAGTGACATACGAACTGGATAACGGTATTATATTTCTCAAAAAAGAAATCTTCTAGTTGTTTAGTTTATTACAGTTTTATTGTCTGATTTGTAGATTTCCACTGTACAAAACTCTCAGGCTAATTTTTATAGATAGTATCTGTGAAAATGTTTTCGTTTTCATACAGAGAGTATTGAGTAGTTATAATGCACAGGTATCATCGTGTCAGTCTTGAGCGTTTGAGTTTGTCATAAATATACGTACATATATTCATACACAAGCTAAATGATACAAGGTAAGCGTTAATATCTGAAATATTCGGAAGTAATTTATAGACGAAAATCGCAGTGAAATTTGCTTGTTCTTGTAAGGCAGACTACTTTGACTGCCCAAATCATTTTCATTTGCCCAGTATTCCACTGACTAGCTATAAAAAAATTTAACTAAATAACGCAATGAAATTCATGACAAATCCATCAATTCGGATCAAATGAGTTGGCTTTGAAGCAGAATGAGAATCAGGAGCTCATGCACAGTGAAGGGATTACGTAGTTCTTGAATATTAACTTGAGTATTATTTTTTAAGAGTGAAATATATCCAACTGTTATAACTTGTGACCGCCGATTATAGAGCAGTGACCTATCGATCGGATCAAAGACTCGTAAAACATGTGCGAGCAGTCTAGAGTCTTCATTTGCCCTGCTTTCCGCCTAGCCCAGCCAGTTAAGTTCAGAACACCAATCCGAGCCTCTGTGATATGAATCATTATACTTCAAACATACTGAGTTTATATACCAATCAAGCAGACCACACCGTACCAATAAAATATGAAACAACATTTGTACAATAATTAGCCAGATGTGGCTGTGAATGAGGGATGCAGTGACTAATAGACAGGGAATAATTCAAGAATGGAAAATTGTAAAATAACAGTTTATAGGTTAAAATAAAGCTTATGATAAGAGAGAAATGAATATAAATAGTTTAGTTAATTAACAATTATATGGTAAAAATATACGTTTAGTATTAGTCCATAAATGTATCCCAAGGTTACCATTCATTATATTTATCGGGTCCTAACACCAACACAATATTCTACGGTTATTTTAACTTCCATTTCTAGCTTCTTACACTTCATAATTGGTTATTATCATTGGGTTTTAGTTTTTCCTTCATCTTAACAAGCGTGAAGTTGAGAAAGAACCCTTATGGTTTATAACTATTATTCAATTTCGTCCTATGCCTTTTATATAGCATTACCCATTTATACTATTCTACTACTTCGTTTGGATACTTAAGATTTTCAAAAAAACATGGTTATTGTAAATTATTGTGTTACATCAAAATAAACGAGATTGTGTAACTAAGATAAATGATTTTGTTACGAAGCAATCTTTATTCTTTAAGTTATCATTAATTTCTTTCAAAATAGAAGTGCATTTGAATACAGGACAATAAGAGATTAGTAATCATTAGATCTAATTAGTTGTATTTTAGCTACCAGAACATAAGTGAGTGAAACACTGACATCTAACGAAATATTAAATCACGATATACAATTTATTTAAATTAAAATAAACTTGAATAATCAGAGAGGAGTTTTGTGGATATCTGATCACTTCTCTCGAGATTCTAACTCAGGGCCTATCGGTCTCGCACGCGAACGCCTAACCTTTAGCCCACTGAGCCGGCCGACATCCAATGTTGTTAATGTCTAATTTCAACCAATCCACGAAATCGCGCCACCGTCCACAATTCTCTTGAGTGAGTTACTATCTCACAACAGACCCGGTTGAACTCTACTGGTTACGGCTTCACACTAGAGCTACAGCAAATACCTAGGACGAAATGGCCGTCCAGTACTTCTAGGTTTCCCATATTGGTCTAGCTCTAATTGACTGAAGAATTCAACTATTAAAATAGAACAAAATGCCTAGATTGTTCATGTATTCCATTTTCTGTTGGTTCACACATTCAAATTTTAACTGGTCAAAATAGAAGCATTTTTCATTTATTTGTAAACGAATTCACACTAATTGATCACCAGGTAGTGACCGATATCATATTATCTAATCCAAAGTGCTGATCGAATTCTATCGATTAAATATCAATATGATCATCAAACTGAATGATTAAAATTGTTTTCGGTTGTCACATTTCTTAATAGGAGTACTCAAAGATCACTTTGAAATATTACATTAGGTAGTTACTAAAAACTGAAAATATTTTAATGTTTAATCTTCATTTGTGAAATCTGATCATAGTTACAAATAGTAAAACGAAAACCTAGCTGTGCTGGATTTGACGCTACATAATTAAAAGTAATTTCTAAGCGTATTCAATTAACATTTCAATAGTTAGTTGAAGAAAACTTAACAGCGTAGTTTGAATTACTTTTTCTGGTTAGCATTTTTTAGCTAGTTAGTTTTTCACAGGATGGGATCGCTAATCCCATGTCCAACCCTCCTTTTTTATCCAGGCATGGAACCGGCAGTAGCCCCAGAGGAGCTCTATTATTCGTTTGAACTATAAACAAGAAACTACAAATAGTAATACAAACAATATCTCATTAGTAAACTGGCTTAGTAGACTGAAATCAATCATTAACATCATAATAATCAATGTTCAGTCACTTATTAAGGTAGATAGTCCAACTAAAATGACAAATATGGATAGAGATTTAAGGGAATAAAATTTTAAGTAAAAAGCATTTTCATATATTTTGGAAGTTATTTTGTATTGCTATCATTGATAAAATCGGTTATATTTATTTCCATTTAAATTGTATTATTTACTTGATTGATATCTAGTTAAATAGACAATCATCGCTTATACATTCAATGTGTAATATAGTTGAGTTACATATACAATACAGATCTATTTAATAAAGTTAATCATGAGGATAACATACTGAGATGAACATATAGTGGACAAAAATAAAAACTGATTTGTGTTATGTCTTATTAAAAAAGAATTATTAATTTATGTAAACAATCAGATGTTTACAGTTAGTGTTTGGAATAACTTAGCCATAATTACCTTCTCTGAAGTAATGAACAGTATTATCCAAGATTTATCAGTTAGTTTAAACTTCATCACATTTGCTTATACATTACTCATATACGTCAGAAAAGTAGTAGGATAAGGTAAAGAATATTCATCAACTACTTGATAAACATCAGCTTAAACGTTGACTCTCACCTATAATTGTTTGTAAATAAAATGAATAAAGCACATGATTTTCATTTATTTATTTTCAAAGGGTTTTATCAAGGAGCATTATCACTTTAGTCAGTGTACGTATGAAAAGAGTAAATAAATCAAGGTAAATGGAAAGGAAACTTGAGATGTAAAGAAGATGTATGTTGGTTACTTCTGTCTACATTGTGTTACTATGGCTACGCGAAAACATGTGACGATGTTTTGGTTTCTTTCACATATTTATGACTACTACCAATCAATGAGGGTAGGGTAGGAAAGGGAAGGTAAAAGATATGGACATTCAGCTGGTTTGAGTATCTTTATGCAAATCAAACTACAGAAAAAAGTAAACATAATATATTATATATAAATGTCAAACAGTTAGACCATTTAAGAGAAAAATTGAAAGAAAGAGATGACAGAGGTAATCTTGATGGTAAACTAATTTTGTTTAATGAAACACTTTGACTGTTAAACCACATCGTTACTAAGCAAGCAGATGGACTATAAATACAGCTGAGATATGAAATGAAAGTTCAGTAAAACTAATTTGCATAACGTGAAAGTGGATATCATCAAGTTGGGAACATTTATCTATCATAATTAGCTAAGTCGAAAAAATAGTTTGAGACTAGAAATAACAAAAATTAAACGAAAGTTAGTGTGGATTTTGTTGAACAAACAAGTTTTGATTGCTTTCATAAAACTAACAGTGAGTTTATTTGTAATATCACTGGTTTTGTAAACAATGAATTGTATTAATATAACCTTTGAGTTCAATTTAAAACATCGTTTGGAACTCCGTTAAAATTCTGCAATCTCAAAGTAAACAATTCAGTATTTCAAAAAAAGCAGTTACTTAATTAATGAACCTCATAGCCTACTAGTTAGAAATCATATACTAATGTGGTAACTAACTCTAGTTTAGTCACACTTGACAAGCTTTATTCCGATTTCTTTCGTCATAAGTATAGTGTATCTACTAGTAACAAATTTTACGAAAATTATGATAAACTGTAGCCATGGTTATTAAATAGATCACATATATTCAGTAATTTGCACACCTTGAAGCACCACTGTTCAGTTGTAACTAATATTTTCATTAACAAAACTATGAATTCATCCTATATTTGAGTCTACAATCATTGAATACGATCATTGGTAACATTTTAGATGAAAGAAGTACATTAATACAGATCCTATTCAACTGTCATAACACAAATTGAATTTATATATATATGATACTTTTGATATTTACTTCAACCAAATTGTAATGAACCATGACAGAAATACGTTTGGTGTTTTACTAATATATATGGGGAGTACATTTATCAAATAGATTTTATTATTTGAAAACAGACCAGTTTTGTATATTTTGTTGATAATGAAGAAGAAACTTCACTTACAAGATTTATTTTTTACCACAAAAATGTATAGGTGTGTTTTATGGGAATTGGTTTAAATTGAAATAGTTTTCGCTACATAGTAACATCATCTGTAAAATATTTGCACACCATAGGTCATTGGACAACTGTTTTCTACTGCTCTGCATCTCTTTAAGAAAGTACACTTGTGACTTCACATTCTGCTACACAGAAAGTCTTTAGGTAATGCAAAAGTTAATATTTTATTCATCTACCTTATTAAAATTTAATGCTTTATTCATGTACATCGTAATAATGTGAACTTATTTAAGTCAAATTTTAACTAATCAGTGTACAAAAATTATGTTTGATACAATTTCTAAAGGTGTCCGATTTAGTTTCGCGTATAGTGAGATGTATGAGAGCGAATTTTCAGGGTGTTCCTTAACAGAGCAAACCTGATTTCTACTGCTGCTTGGTTTTTAACGGCTATCCAATAGATATCATCCGGCAACTAAGACTCTTTTAAGTCTACGGATGATTGTGAATCTCTGAGTAACTTTAAGAGATAAAATAATGTATAGTATGGTTTATTTCGGTGAAAAATCACAGATTTATGACAACTCTATTTAGTTAATCATTCACAAAAAACTTTTTACTTGCAAAAGATGTTCATCATGATTAAATGAAAAGAAAACTTTGTTTACACGTGAAGTTACACTGTGATAATGTTGTGTCACATGAGTAAGTTTTAAAGTGGATATCCTAAAAACTGTGAGATTATAAATTAAACAGTGATTGTGGTTCTCAGCCAATTCATAAAATAATTGAGTCTTTCACCTTGAGGGAGCTAGGTGAAACTCAGTATTTATTCAAATTTTCTTTTAGTTTTAAACATCAGTTGAGTCAGCAGTATAATCTACTAATTAAGGTCGCTAAAAATCTATTTCACTTACCTATACTTTTCAACTGAAACCTAGAAACTTATTATATAGAATCAGTGTTTACCATCACTAAGTGAAAATTACTAGCTTCAGAAATAAATGTTACTTGCTTGAATAGAAACTTTTTGTTCTTCACCTATACGTAATGACATGCAAATACTAATAATCATGATTAAAATTTCAGGAGTAATGATTTAAATAAATTGTACAAATGAACTGAAAGTAAACATTCCAAATCAATAAAAAAAGCTTTGATACGTAGGTATAATAATTCATTAAAAAGCATACAAATTCCTATTTCTTCTTTCAAAAACATTCAGATTTTTAAGTATAAAGGAGTTACTCTGTTTAGCTTTACACATAATTCTCTTTTTATATAGAAATGTCCAGTTTAACTTTTGGGTAGCATGACACTAGAATTTCAGGTAAATGGAAAGGATTATATAACTTGTCATTTTAATGATCACCCCTGTGAGTAGTGGTGGAATTAGATTTATTTTACAAACTATTGTCTTTTAATACCTTACGCAGGTATCGTTTGAAATATGATACCGATTTATTTTTAAATAAAGTTCTTTATTAAACGTGATAAAACTTACACATAAATTATTTCAAATTGAATGAGACTTATATTATCACAGATCAGAGTTGAAACTGACTCGAGAAAATCTATTTCTTAATATCATTAATATACACTACAACAGAATTCACACAATATTTTACATTATTGGTTTTTTCAAAGTAGTGTTAAGAAGAATTCAATTCTTAATTAGTTACGCGAATTATTTAAAAGTCATTGGGAAATAATGAGCATCAGATTTATTTTAATTTCAATTACAGATATGAACATGAAGTCAATACTATTACTCATATTGTGGTGCGTGCTACTTATATTGATATAAGTAATATATAACGCGAGTTAAAAACGTAATGTCTGGCAGCAGAAGATGGGAAGAAATCAAAAAATAAAGAGCGGAAACACAATGCAATTTGTAAGAAAACGCATGAACAATGATATGTGAGATAGTGGATTGATGATTACAACAGAAACAGTACTGTTTGATATGATGGATTGATATTTTGCAAATTAACGATTTACTATATGATTTTTCTATTTTATGAAATAACTGTAATCTTGAGCTAAGTACAATTCGATTGTCCCCACTTCTGTTTTGCTCACTTAGAAATGTCCGATGATTCAGTAATTTCTTTCAGATAAATTTATGGTCTACGTCTCATTCATAATGACTTTAGTCAGTTGGTTTTACTCCCATCCATTATACGACTCATTTTAAATATACAAATTAACAGAGTCCATTAATATTGTCATTGATTTGTTTATATCTAAATAATGATAAATAAATGTCTTTCTGGTAACTGTATTTTCAACTCTTTCTAAGCTATAAACTGAAATCGTCGAAAAAAAAACACAACTATGTCTGATATCCATAGAATACATTTTTTTATTATTTGGATAGTTGTTCAGTAAATGACTACTGATTTTCATTAGTTGAGTTGGTAAACATGGAGAAAAAAATAAACTTAACCTCTACCCTGTCTATAATAAGTATTTTATTCTAACTCACTATTTAGCAGTTTCTGCATGTAATTCAGTCATTCGATATTCTGTATTTATTTCTATGTTTATATGATAGGATAAGAATATTGAAATACATTCCAATAGATGAATGATTAGCTTCTTTTTAATGATATAAATAAAGGAAAATGAATTGAGATAAACTTATTCATGATGAGAATAATTAAAATGATATGGATTCCTTATTTGATAATTGGTTAATACCAGTTGAAAAACAATGAAAAAGATCAAATAATAAATAATAAATTTAGCAATTCGATTGTTATACTTCTTTTCATGTAATCAATAAGATATGGAAATTCCTATTTTAATATCACTATAATGATAATAACTAATAGGTAGATAAAGTGATCAAAAACGCATTTGAACATAGTTTATTTAAATTAAAAAAATGTGGTTAAACTGGTAAAGAATAAGGCAAGAGTACATCAGAAATCACAAATAGTAATGGTAAGTGAAGTTCAGTCATGGTATTTGTGAGGTAGATCATTTATGATGGTGGATGATACACATGTAGTATAGTTCTACACTGAGTCAATTTATATTTTTTTAAAAAAACAACAACATGAAAATCATACTTTTCCAGTTTTATTTAGTAGTATATGTATGTAATCTAATTTTATCATGGCACCGTGATTCTACTAGTTAATATCCGTAGTGCTATGATAATGATGTGTTTTTAATGCCGTCTATGAACTGATGATTTTTTGTGAAATGAAAATCATGATAGAAATAACACAGATGTTTTAAATCTATAAAATGAAAAAATGGTCTTGAAACATTTCATCAGTTTTATCACAATTCATATGTTTAATTAAGTAGTTTAGATATGAATGAGATAAAAGGATCATTTCATAAATAGTGGGTAAAATTACAAACAATGTTATCATAAATAGGATCCCTCCCAAATAAAAAAGCAGAATATTCTCATCAATCGACTAGTAATGTTATCAATGTATTATATTTCGTTAAAACTATAATTGTTATTATGAAAGGTTTGTGTTCTTCCGTTGTTAATATATATGTGATGGGATTTTTGGTCAGGCTCTGTTGAAGTATGTGTATCTCGTGAGTATTCTTTGGTGCCGCCTTCAGTGACAGGTATTATATTGTGCTATGCTTTGGAAAAATGTTCACAATGACTATCAAAACTAAGACAATAATGTGAACTATATAAGAACTTGAACCAATTCATTGTCCCAAACTTAACTGTTTCTTCTGCAAATATCAATCCATCGTTTCAGATTTCATTGATTCTGCATTTTCATATCAATTACTTTCCGTTTCTGTTCTGTCCTTCTTGATCTTCTATTCCTGACTACTAATATATACTACTTATGTGTATATAAGTAGGGCAGAACACAATTCAACTACAGTGTGTTAGGTTATAGCCAATTTATGTTGTTCAGCATTAACTAAAATCTATACTAAATACTGATAGTATTTATTATTATATCCCAACAGTATATATATATATCTGCGCTAATAAGGACTAGACACGCATGACATTGATCGCCACCTAGTGATCAATCAATTGCGATTACATCTCAGTACTACAGGAGGTCGGTCGCGGCTCGGATAGCTCAGTGGTAACGTCTCTGATTGTGAATCTGCGTGACACGAGATCGAATCCGTCAGGGAGCACAAGTTCTCCCAGGATTACAGGTACACCTTGATGATGAGTGCCAAGTAGCATGAAACCCGGATTCAGGGTTTCCTGTTGACTACCTCCAACCACCATCTAATCTCTCTCTCTCTCTATATATATATATATATGTAGTAATGAGTAAATGATGAAATGAAATACATATATATTGATAACATTTATGTTATATACCCATGTTACGGCAGAATAGTTTTATTAAGTTAAATGTGTTACTACCTAACATCTGACATAAATTATATAATTAGTTGAATAAATGTATAAATATCAGTTTAATTTAAATGGAAAAAAAATTTAATTCATAAATTGTATAAATAACTGATTAGCGTAAATGAGTTAAGTTAACGGATTTATATTTAAATAAATAAACAAACAAACAAAGTAATTAGGTTTAAATTGTGTTTTGAACCATGAACAATAAAGTGTTGTTACGGTTCTATAAATTTTCGAGTAATTCACTATTGAATTTTTACGTTATTATTTTTGTTATATTGAATAGATTATAGTCATATTGTGAATAGTAACAAAATAAAAAAACAACCAAAAAAAGAACGTTTACACAACATTTTCCTAAAAAAAACGAAAGTTAAAAAAATTCGTTTGTTTTCATTGTTCATTTCATAAATAACTAATTATTCATTATGATTATGATTATGATTTAATTTAGATAATATATAATCGATCAATTATATTTATGCTTCAATCACTCTGATTGAAACTGATCAGTTGTGAACTAAAAGAGTTTTTATTCTTATTTTAAAAAAAAATACTTACTTGAGTATCAATAAATAGATGGTTAATTATTGACGATAAAGAGATTTTGAGTTCGTCTCTCGAAAAGGTGTAATCGATATTGTTTATTTAAGAGTCATATATGAGAATGAAATATTTGTTTAATGATATGAAGTTTTTAATAGTTCTCTAGTTAATGTTCTATCTGGAATAAAAAAAATTGATTTTCGATGTGAGTTTATGAAATCATTAATGATTTAATCAAGGCATGAATATACATGGATTTGAATATTTTCTATTACTGTTTATGAGGTAAAATTGCTTTATTTTAGAGTAATATAGCTCAGCAGTATGGGTCTCTTACTATGCAAGTGAATTTATAACTTTTCGAATAAACGCCTAAAGCTTAACACAGAATACATTAGTAAAGTTGTTACCAATATTTCTGATCTTAAGTAAGCCTTTCAAATATTAAACACCGTATAATGATATAACTTGATTTCCTATGAAATGGAAATTACTTTCACCTTAGATTAACATATCATCCAAAAACGATTTTATAGTTATGAGAATGATACCTTGTTTAAATCTTTTATTATTGATTATTGTTTAGTTGTTCTACAGTTTGATATTTATTCTTGTAAAGGTCAGTTAAATATCTTTGTAAAAACCAACTTAAATATAAGAGACTGAAAAAAAAAACATTTTTTTGAAAGTGGAAATTCTCAAAAAAAGTTATGCAAATCCTCAATATTTTGACTTAAGATAGTTTATAGATGTACATGTATCTTTCTAATAAATACTGAGAAAGCAACATAATCTCACTAAAGAAATAATTTAGGTCATTTGAACCTAGTCATTTTTGACTGTTTTCATTGAGTTCATTCTAAAGGATTATAAAATATAGGTCAGTTGATCAGTCGTTTTATTTATTATATCGTAAAAATAAATAATCATCAATTCAGAGTGATATATATTTCCAGTTAGCAATTTTTTTTGGTCAGTAAATAAATTAATAATAGACGAAAAGTTTTATTATTCCTAATAATTTGGAACCATTTTATGGACGATGGCGCAATTTTATGAATTGGTTGAAGTTAGACAATAACATCGTTGGATGCCGGCTGGCTCAATGGTCTAGAGGTTAATCGTCCTCACGCGAGATCAACAGGTCTTGAGTTCGAGTCTCGTCAGCGGAATCGTGGATTTGCACTGTTGAGGAGTGTCATACTAGGACAACGGCCATCCAGTGCTTCCGGGTTTTTCATTGTGGTCTAGCTTTAATTGACTCATGAATTCAATTATTAAACATTTTATTCATTAGAGAAAATTGTTCTGTTGTATATCATGGAAAATTAAGTGATCTATATTGTATCCAGGAAGCCTCGTGGCCTCTCGTCTTAGAGGAGTTTATCATGGACCGTATTGTATAATGAAAGGATAAATAAATATAGATATCTAAGCAATAAAATTATGAGTTCCGACATTGTTAAAAAAAGAAAAATATGGATAGTGTCCATGAGTCTTTTGAAGTTTATTCAAATGTACCGCTAAGTGACTAATGTAGTGAGGTTGTTCCTATTATTTGTGTGTAAATATCCGATCTAACGAAGAATCTGAACTGAAGTTGTTGTGATGTTATCTGGATGAATTGATTTCAGTTTTAAAATGATTAAAGTTTAAAATATGATCTATTAGTGATTTAATTGTTTTAGCCTCGTCATAAAGTCTGGAGGTCTTTGGTTTGATTCCAACAAACACTTCTCAAAATATTGGATACCACGTTAAAAGAGGAAAATCAAATGTTTACTATAAACCTGAGTCAATGTACACTATCAATTGCACTGTACTGTTAGTCAAAGAATGAAACAATTTATTTACAAATGAGTAAGAATAAATACTTATCATAATTATAAATCAATTTGTCTCTCAGTTTCCTTATTAATAAAGAATTTTTACTAGTCCGTTTTTATCGTGGATAATGTAATAGCCACAAAATCACTAAAAACCAAAGAGCATTTGGCAGTTGTTTATTACTAGTTTAGGACACATCAGTTGTGCTCAAAGATTGAATCTAAGAGATTCAGCTGTCATGGTTGACCACTGACTTAGAACTCATAAGCTAAATTATTAACATTGAATGTCAACGGTTATATCTTTATCACTGTCTATATGGTTGAACTTCATTAGTCATGAAGTTGGAAGCATTGGAAATACTAGTGAAAAGTGAATCCTATTTGGATGGGTAATTTATATAGAATGATTATGTATGAGAATAGTCTTACTTACTTACGCCTGTTACTCCCAATGGAGCACAGGCCACCGACCAGCATTCTTCATCCCACTCTGTTCTGAGTCTTCTTTTCTAGTTCTGTCCGATTTTTGTTCAACTTTCTCACGTCTGTCTCCATTTCTCGGTGTAATGTGTTCTTTGGTCTCCATCTTTTCCTTTGGCCTTGAGGATTCCATGTGAGGGCTTGCTTTGTGACGCAGTTGGGTGCTTTTCTCAATATGTTTCCTATCCATTTTCAGCGCTTTTTCCTGATTTTTTCTCTGCTGCGATCTGGTTTGTTCTCTCTCACAGTTACTAATAGTCTTACTTGCACCTTAAAATGTCCTACATAACAACTGCGAATCAATTAACTGAAAGGATTTACTAGCTGAATGAAGTGAACCCTGTTTCAGACATATTTTTCCTATTTCATTTCACATAAAATATATATGACGATAGATACTTCTTTTTATGGATTTTTTTAATAAATCAATATTATAGTGAACGAGAACACAAGTGAGGACAATCGAATGTATTTAAATACAGAATTACAGAATGTCTTAGCAAAATGTTACTCAATTATCTCAGAGTTCATTGTTTTTTCGCTTTCACAACAATCATTCTCTGTTCTCGTTTTCTTTTCTTCGATCTTCTTAATCTTCTGTCACCAGACATTTCACTTTCGATTGATGTTACATACTACTTATATCTGTCAATATCAGTAACACACATTATAATAGATTTCACTAACATATCTCACTTTTCTTGTAACATGATGCGAGGAAGGTATATATACATATGTGTATATAATAAATAACAAATAACTAAAAAAATCTCTGATATCTTCATTGATTTTTGTTTTTGGCAAGAATATTTAAACTATCAGAGTAAATCGATAATAATCTTAAAATCATTATTTGCTCTCTTATTCTAAAATATCTTTAACAATATTGTTAATTTTGTTTTTTTCAGTGGTTGAGATCATGAATCAATTGAAGCTAGACCATCAAGAAAAACTCATGAGGTGAGGTCGTAGATTCACACTGTTAAAGAGTCCTACAATAGGACGAAACGGCCATCCAATGCTTCCAGGTTTTCAATGGTGGTCTAACTTCAATTGATTCATGATCTCAACTATTGAAATTACTACAATCTCCACAAATCCCTTTCTGATCTGAATTTTTTTTGCCAAGAAAAATTTCATTTTTAAATTACAAATAAAAAAAATGTGGGATGAGAAAAATCCCCGGAAAAAAAGTTTTTCTTATAAGAACAAATAATAACATTCCTATTTATGTATAGAATCAATCAATTTGAGGTTTTCTTTTGTCATTATTATTATTATTATTTTAAATAAAATCTTTTGTTTTACGGAGGTTTTTTTATATTTTTGTTTATACTTTCATATAAAAGAGAGAGAAAAATAAATTTTGAATTTAATAAATAAATAAATTTTTTATTTGTTATTGATAATTATGGAAATAGAAGTTAGATTGTAAAAGAGAAGAAAACTTTTTTTTCTTTTGAAAATTTCAAAACATTGAAATTTCGAATGTTTCTTTCAAACTAACAGGATGAATGATAGGTAATAATGAAATATCAGCTCAATGAAGACAGTGATGTACGGTGGTGCAATTTTGTGGATTGGTTGAAGTTATATATTAACATCGTTGGATGCCAGCTTAGTGGTCTAATGGTTAAGCACTCGCACGCGAGACTGATAGGTGCTGGGTTTGGTTTTTGACGGGGGGGGGCGGGATTGTGGATGCACACTGCTGAGGAGCTCCATGCTAGAAAGAAATGGCCGTTCAATAATTCCAGGTTTTCAATGGTCGTCTAAAGTTCATTGGTTCATGATCTCAAATAAAATTGTTAGTTATAGAAATTTAATATCGTAATATTTATCTATGCAGCACATTACTGATTGTTTAAAGCCAAGTGTCATTTCAGTTAATTGATTCGAAATCAGACTTTCAATTGTTGTGAGTTAAACATAATAATCAGTGTATTTAGATATTGTTTTTGACCTATTTCCAGTGTCAAATAAATCGTCAAGTAGATGTCTTTGTCTTTTTTTGCTTCCAAACACATTAGGTTTTGTTCAGCCATAATAACATTGTTTGATACATGACAGGGAGTATATTTTATCATCAAACTGTCTGCATTACTGTTTGTAGTCAAAGTTCAGTTATTAGTTTGACAGCTCGCGCCAAATAGCATACAGCCTATAGCATGATTTCTCGCCCATTGGATTCAATCAATCCTTTGTAAATCAGTAATACAATTTGAATGAAATTCAAAGCATTAAGTGAATTTAAGTTCAAAATAAACATTTATTATTTATAAGGCATTAAAAAACGGAAATTTAATGAATACTATACGGTGGGTTATTTTTTGACTTCCAAACTTTCTATGATAAACTGTTTTGTATTATATTTAACCACTTTTACCAGGCAATATAGGAAAATCTATCCATATAAAAGTAACATCATTCAGAGTTTGATATTCATTGAGACTAATCACAGTCGTAAATTATATTTATGAAAACAATTTTATTGAAAATTTTTAAATAATGATAGCCGGTCATCCACGTGTTGGTGAACTGAAAGATTCATTTCTTAACAAGAAATACTATTTACCCAAGGAAATTCTTATTGTATTGCACGGTTACAGTTGATTACCTTAAGATCGATTGTGACTGTATGAAATATATTTAAAAATCATGTATTTTTCATACGTTTACAATGTTCTTTTTCACACGCACATTCAAGTATCAAGTTACTAAACATATGATGATGATTTAATTTAGGCTTTGAAAGAAAAATACTGTTTAAGGTGTAATTAAATTTATTGCAAAGATTTTATTTCCATAACTAAATAGTGATTTACTTGAATATTTTATGTTCCACATTTATATTGGTTGCAGTTTACCTTTTAACTTAGAATCTGTGACATAGAAGTGTCTTTAAGTAGTGAACGATGCTATTGAATGAAATACAAAACTCATTAACATTGTCAACATACTTTTGAAGATATTATTTTATGTTATCTTAAGAAAGAATGGTTGTCCCAATAGCTTTTATTGGAACAAAGCTCAACATTATTGATAGATCTGGTTTTAAAAATCGATGGATTGAGTTATTTTAATCTAGATTATGTAATCAGCAGGTCAATTCTAAAATATCCAGTAGTTGTTGTTAGAAGTATAAACCATAATAATAGAAGCGTATTATATATTTAGGAATCAATTAACTTTTGTAAATTATCAATTACAATAATGCAATTACATTAACACAATATATATTCAATGTAAAAGCTTGAATAAACTGATCATAATTTTGGATCATTTTCCAATGTTTAACTAGAAAAAACGTTTATGTTTACGTTCAATCTTAACATTCTTATGTCAAAATGGTTTGTTTTATTTCAAAATTATTTTGTCGATTTATTTATAAGTCATTATACTTAAATGTTCAAAGTGTTATTGACGGTCATGAAAACTTCATTTTGTCAGCTGAATTGCTGTTGGAACTTTACTATTCATTTCAGATTTGTACATAATTAAAATAAAACCAACATATTAGGGACAATTTTTTAGAAAAATTCAAAGATACCCTGGTAATACTGATTCATTATCCAGAGTGGTTATCACATTGTTTTTGTGTGCTTTATTTTTTTCTTTGTTACGGCTTACCTTTAATCTGTCTAGTTGACCTTTTAATTGAATTGACCAAGGTTCTGATATTAGCACGTATAAGTTATGGTCAAATAAGATCACAGGATAGTCAGACATCATCCTCCATTGCGAAACATTTGATTAAGACTGGTCATAAGGTTGACATCAAGTCAGCATTTGTAGTGTTACACAAAAGTTTTAAAGGACGTATACTAAAGTGTATTGAAGCCTTGGCTATACGGAAATTGAAACCCCCTTTGTGCGTCCAAAACAATTTGTCCTTACACTTAACCTATCCTGGTAATAATGATTTATTATACAGAGTGGTTATCACATGGCTTTTGTGTACTTTAATAATATTTTTTCTTTGTTACGGCTTACCTTTAACTTGTCCATTCGACTTTTTGATTTTGCATATATAAATGTCTTAACAAGTATCTGTGTGATCAGATTGTTCGAAATGTATTGAGCAAATATATCACAACATAATTCCGATAAACTTCGTCTTCCCATTGCATTATCGAAATTTATCAAAGGGACTAATTGTTTTAAGTCAATTACTCAGTTATATCTTCTTTACAGTTAATAAAAGATGCCTTTTAACTTGTAGTGAAATTAAAATATGACCATTCTGTTTTGTTTATTAAAGACTTACAGAGTGGAAATATGTAAAAACACGATAAAAATTTGAAGTATAATTACATTTTATATGAAAATGCTTATTTGTACACAATTACACAATAAACTACAGGTTATAGATACAAAACTTCAAATCTCAGGGCAATTGATGAATGGTTTTTTTATTGATTTGAAATTAAAAAGAACGGTTAGAATGATTCGTCACCCAAATAACTAAAATAAACGTTTAATTCCCGAGTTAGAAAAAAAAATAGATTACTAGAGCTGATACTTACATTTATCCTGACTAGAGTGCTACTTCTAAATGGGAAGTATTCGACTAACATAATGGATAATTTCAATTTATTTGCCAAAATATATTAGCTACAGGAGTTCAAACTGATGGAATTCCTTTGTTTTTTTGGGGGAGAAATAAGCAAGTTTCAGTGGATACTTCCTACTATCTTGAACTTAGGCTGTATAAATGGTATATAAGCGAATATTTTACTGGCAGTTTTACATGTTTCTATAAAACGATTAAGAAACTAACTCAAAGGTACTTTTTAAAGGTAGTTTTCTCCTGAAAATTTCATATTCCATCCCATCTTGATGTCACGGAGAAGTATAAGTGTGTTAAAATTATTAATCACTTTGGATTCATAGATTATTGAGTTTGTGGAAAAAAAGTGTAATTTGTAATTAACGAGTCAGAAACCATCAAGATAATTAAGGTGATGGGTTAAACATTGATAAAATAATTGGTAGATCGTCCTTTAGCTAAGTAGATCCTAGAGACCGGTCCTACTTGTAACAGCCCCCAAATGCTCTGGTACGGCCGAGAGTAGGGAGAGTCCGCTCTCCCTCTCAAAATGCTCTCACATGGCCACGCATATATAGCCTCTTCCAGGGAAGTCCTACTCACTGCCTTCTTGTAGTGAGGGTGTTGTTTACGAAATTGAGAGGACAAAAAGCGAACGTCCGGCGCTTTAACCGGGTTGATAGACATGGAGAGTCCACTTAGGGAGTTGAAAAACCCTGATTCCAAACCAATGGTGCACATGGGTTACAGTATCCTGAGGGAACAAATGGCGTATGAACCAATCGTTGGTCACCGGCTACCATGGGACTCCATCTCCCCAAGATGCTTCACTGCCTTGTGAATCAGACCCTCAGGTCAAAGGCTCCGGGTGTGGCCCCCTAAGGAAACCACCTACTGCGGTTTGGGCACGCGAGCAGTATCACAGCCCTCGCACAAACCATATGAGGTTTGTGTGGCGCATATGTATTTGGTGCCTCCTTGTACCAATATCTATGTGTTCAAATAAATAAATAAATAACTTGTAACTCTTCAAAAAAAATATACGTGTGACGCTCACGTATGCCAATAACTGACTGATCAGTTGCAGTCTTAAACCTCAATGGGAAGATACAAGCAAAATAATACCAAGTGAATCTATATGATACTGTTGCTAAAAACTTTACAAAAATTAGTACAGGCTTACAAATCATTTCAATTTAATAGAAGTACAAATTTATTGAGTTGATCGTATGATCAAGGTATATCAAGCAAAAGTGTTCTTATACAGATTGAAAAAATACGTTTTACTGTTTTTATATGAAGATCGATGACTTGCGTTGTTATTGTAACAATATGTTTATAATAATTCATTTATACTTTTTTAGTATCATAAAATTGATCATTACGTGACTTGAATAAAACATTCTCATAAAGATTGTATCTTTAGAGAACATTGTATATACATGCAAATTATCTTAGAAATATAATATTTTAACAATTCAGATTATTCATTAATTTGTTAAACGGGAAAGTTTATGGTTAACTAAACTAAGCAATGTTATGGTTGAATATAGTTACCTTGATTAATAGTAGAGTCAAGTAATTAAAAGAATCTTACTCTACAGTAGTCAGTTTAATATAAAATATTCTGACTTAGATTGTCAATATACTACTATTCATAGATAGTTTTTGGAAAGGTTTATTTCAATCTAGAAAAGAACTGTATCTAAAATTACAATAAAAATAAGTAGTAAATAAAAATATGTAGTACAGTTTGGTTATAATACACTTCGTTTTAGTTCTTTGCTATTAGAAACTATAGAATTTGTGAGAGTATCTTGGAGTGATTTCATGTATCACTTTCAATTAGATAAATATGAGCTCACTTTTCTCTTTATTTCAATACCTTCTCTATTGAGTATTCATCTCTAGGTATATTCATTCAAAGTGAGAATTCTTCTTAATAGAGATAAACTATTATCATTCATTACGCGTTAACAATAGGGATTTTAACTTCTTTAATGTAAATATACAACTATACACGAAAAAAAACTATTTTCATTGACAAATCGCTAAACAGAAACAGCAGTGAAGCTTAAGTTAGTCAAAAAACAAACCGACTAACTTTAATTGATAAATACCTAACAAATGAAGTTAATTCAGTTCAATAAATTCTTTTAATCCATTCTTGACAGTAATATAAATAATTTAGTCGTGTGATTTATATGAATTTCTTCAGTATGACGATAATTCTGATAAGGAATCAAACTCACATGATAAACTGTTAGATAGCAAGAAGCACAATGTAGACAATATGATCCTGTTTAGTATCCTAGGAAACTATATATATTTTCTTACAGAATATATTAATCAAGATTTTGTATTTTTACTCAGTTTATGATAAAATATGAACGTTAGATAAACTGTCTAATGTTTAAATTTGAATGAAAAATACAACAGTTTGTGTAATATATAGCAACTTGAGATCATGATTTAGTCATTTTGATAACAAATAGAATAGAGTGAATGAAAAAAAAAACAACACAACCGCATCTACCTAACACATGAAAAAGATAAAAACAGCTTAAATTTAATTTCTTTTTACTCTTATCGAATTATGAAAATGAAAACTGAAAAAATATGTGTAAAATCTATTTTATAGACTTTTGGAAATAAATAATGTTTTTGTTCACTTAGTACTGTTAAATTGAATCTTACCATTGATGTTTGGGACTGTAATTGATCAGTCTCTTATTAGCATATGTGCTTACTGTGCATATTGCCTCGATATTGCCTTAATTTAAAAGCAAAAAAGAAGTGGCTATCAGGAGTCATTAGCTAAGTAAATAAGGCGATGGTGTTCAAAGTGAAATGTGCCGGGTTCGAGTCCTGGAGTGAATATCAACTCTGAGATGCAGGTACATCTAGCTGACGAATCCAAAATGGGACGAAACGAGAGTCTTGGATTCCACTGCTAGCCACTATCCATCTTTGCAAATAATGTTTGTAATTGACTTCTGTTATTGTGTACTTTAGAAGACAAAAGAACAATGATAAGCATTCTTTCTAATGGCTAAAAGATTTATTCTGATAATGTTAACTAGTGTTCAATTTCATTGTGATGAGTAAATTCATGTGTTAAAATCTTTTTAATTAATGACATTTTGCATCTAGTTTAGTAAATTGTTACTGACAATTTATCATTAATCAATGACAACCAGTGAAACCAAAGTTGTAATCAGTGAAGTACAACTGTGTCTGTTATGAGGCAGTTACTCACCGAAGACAAAGGGGGACGGTCGCGCAATATCGTGGATTGGTTGAAGTCAAACATTAGCACCGTTAGATGCCAACCGGCTTAGTGGTCTAAAGGTTAAGTGTTAGCGCGCAAGACCGAAGGTCCTGGGATGGAGTGCTGTGTGAGATGTTGTGAGTGAACGCTGCCGCGGAGTGTCATAATTGGGCAAAACGGCCATCTAGTACTTCCGGATTTTCAACGATGGTCAAGCTTAGATTGACTTATGAATTCAGCTGTTATAATTATAATTAAGAAAAATAATATAGGACCTAGAATCAAGTTGAAATAGAAGAATGAATATATTTAGAAATGAGTGCTGCAAATAATTTCCATACAAGTGAGAATAGTTATAATAAGAAGAATTCTTTACTTGCATCAATCACATCAACCTAATAAATTTGGAGTAAAAGTTTTGTTTACCATAATCTACTGTATCCATGATCAAAAATAATAAACAATTATCTTTATATATTGAACTCATTCGCGTTAAATTTGTTTATTTTCGTACTCAATAAAATATCTAAATAGTGATTTCAACTCATATTTCTACTGAAATATCAAAGTAAACTGTTGCAAAACACTGAATACCTATCACTTCAATTTTCCTAGTGGTTACAAGATAGTCATTTGTTCATAGTTAAAATGTTTGTATTTTCAACTTTTATCTGTTCGCTGTACACTATGGTTCTCATTTGCCAATGTTATTGAGCTACTACTACCTCAATTCCAACTCAGTTTACTCCGTAAGCCCCACCTATTGCCAAAAAAATAATAAAATTTATATGTAATATGGGTTTTCACCAGCTTATTCATAGTAAAGAAAAAGAATCAACCTTATGCATTAATAGAATATAAGTAAGACTAATAAACGATTGTTTGTTTTAAAGAATAAACTATGAAGTTATTTTGAAATGTTATCTCAAGTTCATGTATACTAACCTTTTTGTCGTTTTATTCAGTAGAAAATACAAGAAAAATATTTGTCAATCACTTAGTGATGATATTTAGTTTCATTTCAGTTTCAACCTTAACACCATGTTATTGATATGATAATCAAGAAAATCCGGGATAATCCTTTAGATAAATTTTACTTAGAGCTATAGTTCAAACATTTTCTTCATAACTACATGTAGCTAACTAATAAGTAGATAATTCAATTTTTTTTCAATGTTTTGCTGAATAACCATTAGGGTATTACAGAAGAACAGAATATTTCTTATTCAAAGGTAAAAGAGATGAATAAAAAATACTTTGAACTTTATATGGTCTTAGAGAGTGTTAATTCTCAAACTTTAAGCTGTACATTAATTTGTTTGTTACAACAATAAAATAATAAACACAGTCGAGACTTATCATTTATGCAGGAGTTAGTGTCTTTTATTTGTTGATTATATTTAGAAATCCATTTGACCAAACCCTGTTATAATATAAGAAACTCAAACAAATGCTTTGACATTTTTTATAGTCATAATTTTTGTTATAATTTTGGATAGGAGTTAACAATGCAATCCAAGACTTATGTTTTATTGTGTTCGAATCTCATCAGCTGAAAGTATCTGTTTCTTAATGTTATTGTTTATACTCAGTCTAAAATTCATTACTTATCCATTTTAATGCTACTTACTGAGTTCAAAGGATAATCATTATGTTCAATTGTATGATATTTATAAACAATGGTAGTGGCTAATAGTTTCTTTCTATTCATATATTTTTGTTAGCTTCTACCCAAAAGTACGGTCAGCTTGTAAAGACAAACAGTATTGTGACATTATTAATAGAGTTTGGTCAAATTCTACTTTAATTATCCTTGTAGTCGTAAGTGACACTGAGTCAGTTTAAGTTTTAAAAAATATCAAAACTAAAAGTATCATAATTGAAGTGAAATTATTCACAATCAGGATCAGCGGAACTCTAGTCAACCAATCTGTGGTTTACTAGTTATTTTAATTATTCATTACTTTGTTGAACAAATCAAAACATATATTAAAGTATTGTAAGTCATAAAATAATTTTTATTGCCCAATGTTCAACTACATAGATTAGAAAACTCCTTAAACAATAAAATCAGGAAATGAATATTATTAGTCATTCACCACAACAGTTAATTATCCCACTGAGTATACAGTAACAAACAAAGTAAATCACTTATCAAGAATAATAAGTCGTTTCCTTACGTCAGTTTAGCCTTGACAGGACATTTAACACAAAGATAGTTTCGACTACTTTCTATCCTATTCCTTTTTTATGTAGTTCATATTATGTACATTTTATGAAATCACAAAATTTCCACAGCGTAAAACACATCAGAGTTGGAAAATTTTTATTTAAGATCAAGTTATAGTTTAATAAATACTTGATTTCATTCTCTTACATTTAATGTCTATTCAGCCATTAATTTCAGGGATCTGTTACCCTACTTCCTAGTCTATATAGTTAGTTTACGTAAGTAAGAATATGTAGTAGTCTCTATTAAAGTATTTAATATCATTATTCATATTTTATTCGCTTGATTTATTGTCCTTTGAAATCTGATCTTAAATTTCTCCATTAAATTATGTCAGATATTTATTTCAAACGATATGTCTTGTTTTTTTTGTAATTCTAAGTTGTTTGAACATATTGAGAAAGCTTTAGATGGTTGAAAATAAATTGTAGCCAAAAATCTGGTTCATTATGTTCAAAATGTGTTATACGATAATCATGTTTATTATCGAAAAAACCCAACGCATACAGACAAATATCTAAAATATGTAATCAAAGTTTATTAACTATTTTTCATGCCGTTTCCTGAATTGTGGTGTTTGCTACTTATGTCGATATAAGTAGCATACAACTCCAGTCGGTAATAAAATGTCTGTCAGCAAAAGGTCGAGAAGATTGAAGATGAAAGAATGGGAACAGAAATCAGTTGGTATGAAAATGCAAGAATAATGAAGTCTGAGACGATTGACTGATATTTGCAAAAGAAACAGCCAAGTTTGAGACAACTGATTAACATTTTCAAATGAAGTATTTACTGTATGGTTCTCAGATAATAGTAAGATATTTTGTAATTTGTGTGTTCAAAAACACCAATTGTCCCTATTTAAGTTTTCGTTTACCGCAGTACCATTAATTAGACGAAAATTAATAAACCATATATATTGTAAGTCTGGTATATGTGGATATAATTAACTGGCAAGAGTAACATTTCTTTACCCATTGTTGTCACATAATATTATTTCACACTAAGAAAACGCATGCTTTAATACAGTGAGAATATTTCATGATTAGTTTACCTATCTACGAACAAACTAACTTTGCGAACGGATCTAGAGCGAATATTTGACTACCGAAAAATGGTCGGTGTCATGTTGTTATATCATTGGTGTTGTTTAAACAAATCACAAAGCATCCTCAACTCTAAGTGACTTAATATCGTGATTATTTCTGTTTGATGGTGCTAGGTGTATGACGTAATATTGACAGAGATAGTTTGTACACATCACTTAAGATTACTTACAATTTCAAAACAACTGATACTTCACATGAAACTCTGTTTAATGTTGCCTAGTCACTTCAAGCTAATCGACCGGAATCTTATAACATGAATCATTCAATTCAGAATTACAGTCAAACTATTGTGAATGATACTGTTTCTCATGAAATATGATATGTAAAAAGGTTGATAGTTACTTAAACCTGATTTCAGTCATTTAAAGTTAATTATTTGAAAATAAACTCAAGAAATCTGATCTTCTACCAAATTGTTTGCCTGATATCTTATATTTACATTGATGTCTTATTTAAACTGCTATCTTAAGTAGTGAATTCGTAAACAAAAGCATAGACTGCATTCTTATGTGTCGTTAATGAACCATTTAGGAAAAGTAATACTTTTCAATATTTTGTTAAATAATAAACTTAGCTTTTAATTTCTCGTTAGCTAAGGTTATCTTTTAGATTCACAGTTTACCTATCAATTATGAAGTGGATAACTAATGAGCATTTTATTAACCATACGACTGTATAGCTCTAGCGATTAAACAGAATTTGATATATAATGAATTTAACTGTAACAAATCAATCTGATCTGTTAAAACTTATGTCAAATAATATAAAGAAATGTAGGCATATAAGATCATATCTATATTCTATTTTTAGGCATACATTTGTTTGAAACATTGTTTTTTCATGTTTACCTATAGAAAAATTAGATAGCTTATTAAAACATGAATGAAAAACAAAAAAAACGCCTTTGAAATTGCCTGTTTCATATGATAATTTTTTTAAGATATTCAGATAAAAATATATCAATCTGTTGTCATGTAAATAACTATATTCCATGCTTTATTAGGTTAGCAATAAAATATGGATTCTATGTTTTATCCTACATGAGATTAGTTAACTGAATATACTTGCATAAATTTTGATATTTTCACTGTGATGTAAAATCATTATTCATCACTTCAAACACAATAGCATGATCATTTAGGCCGTCATTCATAGCTAATAGTATGAAACACGTACTCATTGCTATAATCTGATAGAAGATTCATCCATTATGTGAACACTATTACTTTCAAGATATGAATTGAACAAGCAAACATAATTGCATAAACTAATCACCTGAGTGCTGAATATCAACACAAGGTGAGTTAATAGGTTCATGAAAATGTAACTAAGTTATCACAACATATTTGTCTGTCGTTGTTAATTAAGTGTTTCCATCGTTATTCATGTAAAACCATTTAAACTTGTATCATGCTTAGATATCTTTCATTGAAATATTCCATGTTTTTATTAGTCGCTTTTTACAATTTTTTCAAACCACCATCTTCGAATATCCAATTTTTTTTTAATGTTCTGATTTTCACTGATCCGTGTAAACTACACTTAAAACAATTTGATTGTGACACTTCTTAATATCAACACAAAATATAATTCAGTTTTATTTGGTTAATATAAAATATTAAGAATATTATGAATAGTTCTGAAATATCTACACTTAAGTAGAAATTAGAAAATAAAGACAAAATTATTTAACGATTTATTTAATACCAATACCGTCAACTTCATAATCACTAATAATAAATCACCTCAAATCTATTGTTTCACACAACTGAATGACTCAACTATGTATTCATTGAAATAACGTTTTGTGCTTTTGATCTATTTTAAACTATATATTTACACATTACCGCTGAAACCATATATTTGGGCGTTTTCATAGTAAGGTTACAACTAATTACTAAGTTAAATACTGTACATTTCGAAAGAATAACTAACGTGTTTGGTTGGTTTACATCCTTATTTGAAGGAACAAGAGATTGTTAGATTGCAATTTATGATTGAAATATGCTGTAGGATATAAAAACTGACCGTTAACGTTTACAACTGTAAATTAAAAGAGGATAGCTGCTGTTAAAAGAACTAATATATTTACATATAAACAGAGCGAGAATATTTAAAATTTGATTGGTTATTAAAGAAGAATTATGTCATAGTGTGTATTTTATACTGAATATTATTTGCCGTAACTAAATATTGGATATTAAAATTAAGGGATTATTATTACCGTTATTACCTTCTCAAACGTTTACTAAAGAAAACAGAATGTTAGACAAATGATTATCAGTACATTTTAGTATGTTCATTCATAAAGTACGTGATTACATAATTCAGTTGCAAAAATCCAACTTTGATTTACTTTCTAAATCCACATAGGTACATGTATAATACGTTTTATTAGTAAATGTAATCTATTTACCTATGGGTAGTTGATTATTTTATTAAATCGGCTAAGATATGCAATAGTAATAAACAAATTAAAACAATGTTTTCTGTACTCAGTGATGACAATAATAATACTAATAGATAGTGGCTAACCGTGGAATCCAGAATGCGTGTTTCGTCCTATTTGGAACTCGTCAGCTGGATGCACCTGCATTTCAGAGTTGATGTCCACTCCGAAACTCGAAACCAGTACCGTTCACTTCAAACGCCATCGCGTTATCCACTTAGATACTGAGTCCTGATAACCACCTGCTTGTGCAACGGAGTAAACATCAAATCTGCGATGCAGGTACATCCAGCTAACGAGTCCCAAATAGAACGAGACGTGCGTCCTGGATACCACTGTTAGTTACTACTTATCTTTGCTTTAAAAGCTTGTGACGTAAGACTATATCAAGGCAATCCGTTGTGGATGCACATATGCCAACATGAGACTAACCAATTGCAGTCCTAAATAACAATGGGAAGATACAAGTATAATTAACACCAAGTGAATTTAATAATAATAATAATGATAATAATAATTATTATTATAAAACAGCTTTTTAATAATTTATATTATAAACTAAACAAAATTCATGTTTTTGAATATTCTTCTCACTTTTCATTCAAATTGACAAAAATAAATCTTTGTTATAAAAACAAACAACAACAGTATTTTATTATTAATATTACCATTATTACTATTATTATTATTACCATTACTCATATATATAGTCATTCAATTATTCTAAAGAAATATATTTTAGAATGAAAATATAAGGATTAATTAATGGATTATATTAAATGTATAAAATTTCATGTAACTTAATCATTTGAACAAATTTCCATTAAATATGTCTAACAAAAAAACAAAAGAATTTAGGAATTTATAATAATCATAATTATCCGAATCACTTAATATAAACACACACACACACACACATACAGTTTCAATATTCAATAATTAATAATTCTAATCATAATTATTACAGAATGTACATTGATAGACGAATCGTTTAGAATTAATTTCAGATAATCATGAAAAATCTGCTTCAAATATTTTTTTATCTTTATTTTTTACACATTCGTGGGAGTGATGGGGGTGGAGGGACAGTTGTTTTTTTATTTACGTTACAATTGTTAAAGTCCAATTTGTCAAGCTAATAATAGTGAAGGGAACGAGAACAGAAGTGAGGGACAATCAAATGTAATTGAATACAAAATTATAAAATGTCTGAGTAAAATCTGAGAACTATAGAGTAAATAATTCATTTGCAAAATGTCAATCAATTGTCTCAGATTCGATTGTTCTTTCATTTCCACACTGATGATTCTCTGTTCTTATTCTCTTTTCTTTGATTTTTCTAACTTTGTGCCTCCAGGCATTTTCCTTTGAATTGATGATGCATACTATTTATATCTCATTGACATCAGTAGCACACATCACAATAGTATGCCATGATTATTGTGATTAGTACTTCATATAAAACCTTTCATTTAAAATATAAAAAAAATAAATGTCACTGCTATAACAAGTTGTTTTTTCTCTGATATAATAACAAGAAGCTTAGCTATTAAAATTAGATAATTCCAGTGTTCTGTGGAATAAAACATCTATATTACATTTCATTGTAATATGTGACATATTTCCTGTTGGGATTAATAATGTCTTCTATGTAATCGATTTATGATTATCTTGAAATATATAAATAGGGAGGGCAGAAATTTGACTAGAATAACATAATATTATTTTATGTTTTTAGTTTCTCATCACTTACTTTCAATATGCAACATTTTAGTATCACTAATTACAAATGAAGTATAATATGTCTGTAACGATAGAAGAAAAATCAAAAGTCAGTGCTAGAATGTTTCAGCTTAGTATAGTGAAGCTAGGAAAAACCCCAATAAAATGTGACATATAAATGTCAACTACAAAAATGGTTTTGAAAATACTGTGTAATCAGTGGCTATGTTACAAGGGTTGGAAAATTTCAACTATTAAAAGGTGGATTAACATCCAATATGATCTCAACTTATTGAACTTAATGATTTACATTTGAGAGAAATCGATCGATATTATTTAACGTTTTGGGTTGATCAATTTTGGTATTCATTAATGTTTTTTTTAATACAAAATCAGGCCTTATTTATTATTAAACTATTCGTTCTAAATAGGACAATAGTTGAAATAAATTAATTGATCACGAGTAAAACTACCATTCATTATCATCAATGAAATTCATTTATAAATTTCATTGATATCGTTAAGTTATGATTTGAATATTTGTCCAGAAATGAAATTATTTTATTGAGTTTCAATCAATAGAATGAGAGCTTAATTGAATCTCCATAGAAATTCGATATTGAATAATGAAATTGTAAAACAATAACATGATGTTAATTTATTCAGTTTAAATAAAATACAAATGGAATTGTTAGGGATGCAGAGGAATGTACCAATAATTATCATGTTAAGTCTAACGGTGACCTTGGACGTTAAATGTACACTCCCTATTGATCGATATTTGTTTCACTTGTTAAATATTGTGTAAATGTTGTTTTCTATTTTATGGTATGATGTGGTTTGTTTGTTTGGTATATAAATAGAATATGTCTGAAATATAATGATTCATATCTCAGAGGCTGTGACTTGTGTTCTGGACTCAACTGGCTGGGTTAGACAGCGAAGCAGGACCAATCGAGACTCTGGGCCGTTCACTACGTGTTACTGTAACCGACCGATAAATACGTTGCGCATCTAACCTGCAGTCCACACGTTACAACAGGAATGTTTACCGTGAATCCCTTCTTAAATCTAAACGTGAACTTTCTTTCAGTACACTAAGATTTTACACAAAATACAAATTTCAGTGGATTAGTTGAAGTTGGACATTTACACCATTGGATGCCTGCTCAGTGGTCTAGAGTTTAATCGCTCGCGGGTGAGACTGATAGGTCTTGGGTTCGAATCTAATGAAGGACGGGATCGTGGGTGCGCACTGCTGAGGAGTCACATACTAGAACGAAACGGCCGTCCAATGCTTCCAGGTTTTCCATGGTGGTCTAACTTGAATCGATTAGTAAATTCAACCAATAAATTACAAATTATATTATTTGTTCATTTGAGGAATTGCATCATTAAGTTTGCTATTGTAATTTATTGTAATTTAAATACATATCAAATCAATTCAGGTAAAAATATAGAATAAATATAAGATTTCCCTACTTTGAAACAATGATGGATATTTAAAGTTTACATTATTTCATTGACTAGTTATTCATGCTCTTATTTTCATTCATTGACTAAACAAAGTTTCTTTCACCTTTTTGAAATGTTGATATTCTTATTTACTAATAGAATTGATATATTAAAGTTGATTAAACTTTTAACAATAAGCGGGAGTTGAGTCACTGTATTTTGGAAATACTTAAAAAAATTAATTTGTAATAAACAAAAGGAAACAGGGACAAGTTTCTTGCTTTAATTTGCAACTGTCAAGTATTGTAGACATGAAGTCACCGGTCAGACGATCACATCCGACACTGAGTGACACTAGTAGTAAGCATGAAAACATTATCGGTGTTATGCTACTGGATTATAGGTTAGGTCAAGAAGATTTTCTTGTCTAAGTAAAATAACGTAAATAAAAACAACCTTTTTAAATGGTTTATAGATTTATCGAAATTCGTATTGAGTTTTCAAGTTTTAAAATAAAGGTATATTCAGTTCAAAATTTCATCCACTTGATAACCGATCGATTTTCTTCTGAATACTTCGTGAAACCTTATATTAGTTTCTCTAAGCAATTTTGTATACTTCATAAAATTTTCTCATCCACATCCGAAGTGATATTACGATGCAACTTACAGACCATAATTATGAATATTATGACTTGTTTAGATATATTCAACAAAGTACCTGTCATACATTTCATCACTTATGACACCATTTGTCTGATGTTTCACTCAAGACAATAGAAAAAGGAATTAGTTCCTATTGACTTTTGCTTGGAATCAGAACCAAATGCGAATTCATGTGTTTTGCATTTATATTATCAGTTCTAATAACATCATAGACTTATTCTCATTTTTTCTAAATATTTTAATACTCTATAAGAGTAGCATTTAAATGATGATACATTTATGATTATATTTTAAGTTTCTCATAGAGATGTTTGATAATCTTTAATAATGCAAATAGTTTCATGGAATAACTCGTCCTTAACCTTACAACTTTAAAGTCATTTGCACTGAAATAAATAGCAAAATTGTGGATTATCATCTAGTGATAGAGTTAATAAGTATATTTTAATTATTTAAAGCTATGACATATTATAAGGATTGTAAGATACTTAGTGTTGTGAGTGTACAACCTTACTGAGTTGTATGACTATTCAAGTTAAGATATTCAGACAATCAATGAAATACAACGACTCAAACAATTTTGTAAAACTAGAAACTCAAACTGATCAAATCAAATTAGTGTGTTATTAGCAGAGATGGATGGTGTCTAGGAGTGAAATCTTATACGTTCGTTTCGTCCTATTTGAGAATCGTCAGCCGAACGTACCTGCATCCCAGAGTTAATGTTCACCCAGACACTCGAACCCAGTACCTTTCACTTTAAATACCATCGCGTTATCCACTCAGCTACTGAGTCCAGATAGACACTAGCTTGTGTAATGCCAATAAGAAGCTGACCAATTATAGTCCTAAACATCAATAGGAAAATTAAAAAAATAAAACAAAAATGAATCCTTTTGTTAGTAGTTGCAAATGTAAAAAAACCTGTTTTTTTAACATTGTTTACAAATAATAATCTAATAAATCTTGTACAAAAGCTTGTTCATGTTATTCAAGTTAGTTGGAAATTTATGTAACATATTTAAACAAATAAAATCTCAGTAGTTGAAATTATGAGTTAATTGAAGCTAGACCACCATGGAAAACGTGGAAGCATTGAACGTCCGTTTCGTCCTAGCATGGGACTCCTCAAGAGTACGAATCCACAACTGATAGGTCCTTGGTTCAAATCTCGCGGGGGCGGGATTGTGGATATGGTCTGCTGAGGAGTCACATACTAGGACGAACTGGCCGTCCAGTGCTTCCAGGTTTTCTATGATGGTCTAACTTCAATTGACTCATGATTTCAACTATTGAAATTTCTAAAATCTCCACAAAAATCTCTTCTGAAAATGAAATTTATGGAAATCATCATATTAATCTTTATATTGAAAAATAGTATTTCAGGTTATTTAAATATTTTATGATCATTTGTCAATATACCACTTGTTTCTTGGTTCCTTTTTGTATTCTATACTCAATATATATTTATAAAGCTCTCTACATCATTTACAACATCAATAACGAGTAAACAACAGTTGACAATATTACCTTCTGATTATGACGTCACTATGAATTATTTATTAATTATAGAGGACTATATACAAGACAATTTTTCCAAAAGTAATTGTTTAGTCAATCATGAATTTATGTTGTACAATTTCATACTGATTGTTTATGCTTTCTGTTTAGTGGTACAGGTCAACATATGCAAAGGGGTAAATTAAACACGTTTGATCAAGATAATACACATTATATATAATGAAATTCAATCAATAAATTGTTGCTTAGCTCATACTATGAAACAGTTTGTGAAACAATAATTATATTTTTTTAGTTTTTACTAAAGTACAATTAAACTAAGTAAAATTTTAAAAGATCAGTTTAAACTGCAATTTTTCGTAAATATATTTTATTTATTTACTGAATTATTAGTTAAATTATTGAAGTTTGAAGCCATCTATTTTGCGTCTTAACAGATAATTTTAAAAAAGGATGAGTAATAAAAGGATAGACTTATAGATTATATAGTCTATTTTAAATTACTTAGTAACGGTGTATTGTGCACACAAACAAAAGTAATATTGTACAATGAAAAATATTTCAGTGTTTTTATTTACTTTGATGCTGATCGATTCACAATACATTACTTCTTTGATTTGTATCTCGTTAACTTATCGGCAAAGTAGAAAATATAAATGATTATTTGTAAAATATGACTTAAAGTACCCATCAAACATCATTAACTTTCATTAGCTCTTGCTAACTGACTTATTTGACTAATGAATTAACATTATTTTCTTTTATTCAATACAATTAATATTGTTACTACATAAATCGTATTTACATTAGATTTAATGATTTTCTACTACTCATATCTAATATGGAAACTACTAAAATCGGCCAATTCTTTATATTATAATTCTGAAAGAGAATATAAACATTCCCACAATTATCACAAGGGGTTTGTGAAGATTTTGGAAATTCGCAGATTGAAATCATGAGTCAATTGAAGCTAGACCACCATGGAATACCTGGAAGCACTGGACGTCCGTTTTCTCCTAGTATGTGACTCCTCAGCAAAGCGCATCCACGATCCCGCACCCTGCGAGATTCGAACCCAGGACCTATCAGTTAGACATTAACTCCATTGGATGCCGACTCAGTGGTCTAGTTGGTTAAGCACCTGGCGCGAGACTGACAGGTCCTGTGTTCGAGTCTCGCGGGGTGCGGGATCATGGATGCGCACTGCTGAGGAGTCACATACTAGGAGAAAACGGACGTCCAGTGCTTCCAGGTATTCCATGGTGGTCTAGCTTCAATTGACTCTTGATTTCAATCTGTGAAATTCCCATAATTATTAATTTAAATTGGATTGTAATCAATCATTTTATGTTATAGAATAAATTAAACACATTCAGTACTATATACAATTAAGAAATAGAATATAAAATTTGATAAATAATTTGATGTTTTATTAATTTCCTTGTGGTTCTCAGGATTATGACAAAACATTGTTAATCAAGTAGACAAGGATTCATAAAATTTGAATAAGTAGTTAAACAAAAGTAAACAAATTAGCTGAATTCACTACATATCATCATCAATATGTCAAACGCGACCATTATTGATTTTTACGACGTATTTTGAGAAATAAGTTACTTTACAAATTGAACTTTGAATATCGAGTCTGAAAATCAGACTCAAACAGATAAAAGCTAATAAAAGTAATAAATTTTTGAAGATAAGTACAGGTAGATAGACAAGAATCCTCTTGGTATAGTTATTAACAAATGAAATGTTGACTTTAAGTTTACAAAGGTAGAAATGATTTATTCCTAGCAGTTTCCAAAAACTCAACCATTATTTATGACTATGTTACCTAGTAATTTAAGTGTCATTTTATTATTTTTCATATCATTTAGAGAATGAAATTATACACTTTATGGGTGTAAATAGTTAAATAATTTTTTTGTTTAATACTTCATGTTGTTCATGTTACAGATTGAATTTCAATCACTCTCTTTTAGCTATATGTGTATCCAGAGAAGCTGGCCTGAATATTGGCATAAAGTCATGAGTATTTATATAAAGATGGATAGTGGCTAGCAAATAAATTCAGGTTTATCTAGCTGAAGTATCCCAAATAGGACGAAACAAGCTTTCTGGATTTGATCTGTGTTCATCAATATATCTTTGACAAATAAATTGCTTCTAAATTTAATTTCAATAAATTTGCCTTTAAAAATCAAGTTTGTAATATGACGCGACGTTGTTATTTAACGTATATATATATAAGGGAGAGAAAGGAATCTTCTACTAGTGACATGTTCTACTAATTAATTAAGAAGTAGTATGACATCGATACAGCTAACTTTCAGACGGACGATCTGTGCAAGCTGCTTATAATAATGGAAATTGATCCCTTCAACGGTTGTCTTATATAAAAAAGAATATTTCATTCTTATTTACTTTATACTTATATAAGCAGTCACACCCTAATTTTTTTGAGATTATCTTATATAATTATAATCAGAGATGGGTAGTGGCTAGCGGTGGAATTCAGGACGCGACTTTCGTCTTATTTTAGGGACCCGCTATCTGAATGTACCTGCAGCCCAGAGTTAATTTCCACTCCGGGATCCAAACTCAATACCGTTTGATTTAAACTTTAATGCTTCATCCATCTAGCTACTGAGTTCAGGTAGTCACTAGCTTGTGCGATAGGATGGAGCTTAATTTATTTATTCAAACAGTCAATCCGAATGAACTATCCTACATTTTTTTCGCTTGTAAAGAATCAAAAAGAAAGTGAACTCGGTGAGTTAGATCATGGTTTGATTCAAGTTAGACACCTATTAAAAATGGGAGGACCATGGTTTCCTATGCAAGCATCCAGTCAATGATTTACAACATAAACTCTTCCTTATCAATTTAATGAGTCAGAATATTAGGGATTATAATATTCCAGTTATCCAATAGCTATACTCCATCTATCTAACCCGATAATATTTGTTGTGTATTTTCTCCGATTAAAAATAGTTCTCACTAACATCCGGAAGTTGATTTATCCCAATCTTACTAATTCAGAGGATTAAATGCGTACATCAAGACCATCAAAGGAAGATCAGTTTGAATGGTGGGTTTTAATATGAGTACAAATATGCAGATTGCTTTCTGTTCCCGTTCTTTCATCTTCAATCTTCTCGACTTTCTGCTGTCAGATATTCTAACCCTGACTACTACTACTACTACTTATATCGATATAAGTAGCACACAGAATTATTGATGGACTTGTGTGTGAATATTGGTAAAACGTTTTGAAATAAAAAGATCAAAGCGTACAGTACACATCAGTCCTCAACATTCCTTTAATCGACATTAGTAATTGACAAAAAACAATTTCACTGATTGAAATCATGAGTCAATTGAAGCTAGACCACCATGGAATACCTGGAAGCACTGGACGTCCGTTTTCTCCTAGTATGTGACTCCTCAGCAGTGCGCATCCATGATCCCGCACCCCGCGAGATCTCCACAAAACACGTTCTGATAAAAAAAACAATTGTCCTACTAATCATATATATTTTGAAATTCGAAATCATGAAATGTTAATTCTTTTATGCGTACAATTACATTTTACATATAAAACTTAAATTACCATCTCTAATAATTATAGTATATCGTATTTCTTAAAAATATTAGGTCATTTATCACGATCTAATTCACTCCATTCTAATAATAGTCACCAGTAAAAGGAATCATAGTATTCAGGACGAATAATGAACAATTTATATCATGGTTGACTGGTTTCTAATCGATGAAATGCAACCATTCCGAACAACAAATGCATATTTTTAATCAAATAATGTCCGAAAATTAAATAATTTCCCCATGGCTGAATATGTATGTTAAATTACTTCAGTGCTGACCTAATTACTTAATATTTTTTAACCATTCATCACCATCTTACTTTCCACTAGTACAATAAGCATTCTTGGCAGATTAGGTTGAGCAAATTATTTGACGGTCAAATCAAACAAAAGGCAATTAGCAAAAATATTTCGAATATACTAACTTAGGATACGATAATTAACTAATAATGGTTTAAATGCACTTCAGTTTTCCTACCATTCTTTGCTAGCTTTTCGAGTATAATACAGTAGCTTTTTATTGACTAGTGATAAAGATTACATTATAATAAATTGACTACATTTCATGGTCAAATGTTAGTTTGGTGAATATCTGCAGTTAATTTATCAAAATGATCTTGAGTAAATAGACAGACCACTAGATACACTACAACAATACATCTGAAAACAGTGTGCTAGCTTAATGCAGAATATCAATACATAGATCCATATACATACAAATGATGAACCTTTTAAACGATGAAACAATTCTTCCAAATTATGGTGTTAATCATAACCAAATCCTGCGTCTGTAATAAGACCATTTTCCTACTGTTAATCAATTTCTGTTCATAAAGTTGCAGTAAGGCCTTCTGTCTTAATGCCTTGAAATGGCGATTGCTATCGTTTGATGTTAGGTGGTTGAGTAAAATACCCAAGGAGCTTTAGATCTAGGCTACACCATAGTCGATAACCATTCATAATGCATATCTGTTACTGTTAGAAGGATTTGTGTATGTTTCATCTATGTCTCATCTTTAGTCGTTTTCGTATAAGTTTGGTCACTAAATACTGAGTATATATTCCAGTTCAAAAAGCATTTGTTCTTGTGAAAACTGGCTTTCTTTGGGTAAAAATGTTTAAAACCGCAATTCTCAAACATCAAAGTTCTTCGGCAATTTGTTGAATAAGTTTGCATCATAGTATAACTATTTCTTCAGCCGTGCAAAATATATTTGATGATAATGGTGATTGTGGTTGAAAAAACTGATTTCACCTTAAAATACTAGTCTCTTTGTCTGACCTACTGTGTCCAGATACTCAGGATGGGTAATGACACTTATAAAGTACAAGTTGCCATAAGTAGCGTATATTTTTTGCCTAAAGCTAACATTTATATGTATCTTACTTGATACATATAACTGATTGCTTACTTTTCACTTCAAATCGTCCCCTCTTATTGTTTGTGCAAATCTTATTAAGTCCCAATGTAATGTAATTGTGATATATACCTTTTGAAAACACATAAATCGTAACTAAACTGTTTACTATTAAAGGCGATACTTTTGCTTATTCAATGCTTTATTCGCTAGAAATTACTGCAAAAAATATTTCCTAGTACGAAATATTACTTATTATATGAAGGCAGATACTTTACGAACCAACGTTTGTAAGGTTTTTAAAGTAACCATTTCATAAATAAAAAAAACATTTTCAGTTGTTTCTTAGGAATTACTTGATAAATATTCAATAGATATTTAACAGAGAAAAGCACAAGTATTTTCTAGTACCTCTTTATAGGTTTGCCTCGATTCAATGAAATACGCTCAAAATTGAAATACTTGGTCTCATTTTACTCCAGATAATACATAACGAACAAAGCTTATCGTTATTAGCTCCCTTGATATGGATACATAATCATTTCATGAATTCAGAATCGATTCATTAGTCTGTGGGCACTTTCTATTATAATAGGATTTAAGAAATTAAAACCTCATACTCGGGTATAAAATTATGGTAAATTGTTAATTTTACCCATCATTAAGAGTACATGAATTGTAAAAGTGAAGTAAAGATAACCTTTATTAAAAATATCAACTATATTTTAATCAATAACTGTGGTTATAATGATATTGGCTATTATCAAGTTAATTTTATACTAAAGTTTTAATTAAAATGTAAATCTATTTTGAATTGTTTTCTTTTTCTTTGAATAATTAATTTGCTTTCGGTTTTGATGTTTGTTTGTCTGTTTCTATTTTATGAAAAGTTGTGAGAGGTCAAACCTTTATTTGTTCAAGAAACAATATACAATTGAATCTATGATGGAAACAAAAGTTAATTTTCGAATGATTTACTCATTATGTGTTTTTTTTCAACATTACTTCCGTTTTGATTCAATGTTATAATTACTCAATGTAATATTTTTCTTTTTCTCGTATGATATTTTATTCTGTATAATATACGATATTCATGTATTCCATTGACATAAACTATGCTCAGTATGTGATTTGTTATAGCTCTAAGTATGTTTTTATATATGAGATTTTATCCTAATTATTAATCACAATGGGTGAACAATCAATATTTAAATGAGTGTATTTTCTACTAGAATCGTCGTTGTCATCGTCGTGTTTTGGGGTTAATAAATCATCACTTATACCAGTCTTTGTGCTGTTACTTTCGCGTTGTGGGAATTGCAGAGGTCCCTCGTTCCGAGTATAAGTGATAAGCATTTCCGACATAACAATCAGCGACGACCAGATACAAAAAGTAGCATTAAAAAGGCCAAGACAATAAGCATTTACACGACAAATTATAACAGAATCTCTAGTGGGATTGAGATTTCAATTAAATTATTCTCAATGAAATTTTAAAGAGTTAAAAAAAGTTTCATTATATCAAAAAAATATAAATAGATGAGTGAAATCAAGTTACTATCGAACAATGCTTGATATACAATCAATGTAAAGATAGGAAATCGAAGGTCAAAGGAAATAGTAATAAAATGAAGAATTACAGCAGGTGTTCGATCATAGATTACAGAACTTATAAAAAGGTCTGATTACTTGGAATTACGTAGTATATCATGATAGATGAATCTACTAAACCAAAAGAAACATTAGAACATGAAAATCTGGTGTGACCAGGCAGAACATAGGTTAAAAATGTGAATACTTCGATGATGGTCAACATAATCTGAGTAAATTGTAACGGATTATTCTGTCATTTTCAATATTCTACTAATCTGAAAATAATCTACAGATATCAGTTAAGGACTGAATGCTTTCAAATACAGTAAAATTAGTCATTAAAATTAATTAGTTTGAGTTTTGTATTGAAAAGAAAACAGGTGTAACAGCTCCAGCTACCTAAATTGACTAATCTTACCATGTTCTTAATGGTCCTTCATGAGGAACATTCAGTCTTTGTACGATACATCAAAAAATGTGCACCATGATCTCAAATCATTTAAACATCTAACTTCAGAAGGACATGGTTTATAGGGTTTGACCAGCCCAAAGGTTCAGATAAAATATTACTAGGCGATTAGCTATTAAGTGAGCAAAATAATCAAATCCAAGAGGCTAATGTTCTGATAAAAAACATAAGAATTTAATATTTTCTCTAAACTTATTATTTCTTACAGGATTCTCATAAAACGTTGGATGTTACTGAAAAATATGTTTTCCTAACGAAAATCTGGGATTTATATTAGATTTTAAATATAATCCACGTCATTACGAACATCTACATAAACTAAATAAACTTTGACTTATAACTCTACATTTACAATCTACTCACAAAAAACATTTATCACATATTTAGCAGTCCTTTTAATTAAGTCATATTCATGACTGTAAAATCTAATGGGGATTCAATCGAAGAGAAAAGTCTTCGTACACAATAGATGGAATGTGACTAGCGGTGGCATCCAGGATTACAATTTTGTCCTATTTAAGACTCAACAGTTGGACCTACTTGAATCCCAGAGTTGATGTTCACTCCGGGATTCGAAACCAATACTATTTGCTTCAAACACCATCGCGTTACTCAGGTACAACCAGCTAACAAGTTCCGAATAGAACGAAAGGTGTGTCAGTCTTTGATATAAAAAAACAAACGTTTTCACTATTAAATGTATATTTGGAAGTATTTTTCAATTTTTGTCACCCTTCAAGTCTAAAACCTAAAACAACAACATCTGTAGACAAATAGGTACATATTCAAAAGTTTCAAGTTTAGAATAATTAGGAAGTCAGTGTCGGCGAATTAACATGTTGACAGAAGATGCGAATATATCAGTTGAAATTTTTCTTCAACTACTTTTGAGAACCGTTCTAAAACTATTTATTTTTCCACTCCGTTAGGAATTCACAGTATGCTTAAACCATGTTTGCATTGATATGTTCAATCCCAAAACAGATTAGATCAATACAAAAAGGACTTAAATTACAGGATGCATTAATGTTGTTATGTTTAGAAGACTAATTTATGAACAAGCAAAGAGTGTACTCAAAATAAATTAGCTTTGATGATAAAGACTCTAGTAAACATTTTGTAAACTTCCAAGTCGCTTAGTAGCTAGAAATAATCCGGTTAAATAATTTTTTTACTTTTGGTTGTTATTCGGCCTTTGAAGCAAATTACTATTTAGGGAAAACAGTGAATTGTTCGAAGACCGTAAGAATTTCTACATTTAAAACTGTCAACCGAATCATTTGCATTGCTAACTGATGAAAGCTTATTGCCAAGTAAATACCCGATCGAAGCTGCTACCTTGACGCGGTGGTCGGGCTTGCCTATCGTGATGACCCAACCGAGCTATATTGGCTGGAACATATGTTCCTGCAGGTTCTACCATGCCAGGCAGGTCGATTGGTGAACGGTAAGACTAAAAGCAGCAACTCAAGGTCTGAGGGCGAAGTCAAACTACTGACTGTAGAGGGGTGTGACAGCAGTAAGGTGTTTCCCTCGGACATCCAGCATGACAGCGATGCTGCCTTCCCACAAGGAGGGGTGGGGTTAGAAAAGGTCGACCCTAAAAATGTCACACCTCACCTTACCTCACGGATTTCCGTCTCCGGCGGTAAGGCCCTTTGAAGAACGGAGCTAACACGTCAAAAACCTTCCACAAAAAGGCCGTGTGCGACCGGCCTCAAGCAGTTGTCCCTTGGGCTCTGCGGTCACGCTCCCAGGTCGTTAAGGCCAACACTAATCCAATTTCCTTTTCAGGTTCCTCAAGAAATACCCTTCCACGGTGTGGGCAGCCGGGAAGTGATATCAGCCCTCATACCCGTGACAGCACAAGAGACCAAGGTGGTCACATTCAAATCTTTCATACACCTTCTAATACCTCTCTTATCTCCCCGACTAACCCTCCCCACGTCTCTTTATCACCTCGCACCGCTAGGGCAAACGATTCGAGTACGTGGAACGCCATTCCTGGTCTCCTGAAACCACGCTCTAAACTACACGTAGGAGCTTTTAACGTGCGAACACTTTGCCAAATAGGACAGCAGGCTTCCTTAGCTAAAACTTTAGAATCTCGCGCCATCGATGTGTGATGCGTCTCCGAAACGCGCATACAGGATCCAAGTAGCGTCATTCATTTGACCTCACCATACCAAAATAAAGAACCGACTCGATTTACGCTTCGTGTATCTGGAAGCCCTGATTCTGCTACCCGTGGCCTCGCCGGCGTAGGTATAGCATTGAGTCCTAGGGCAGAACTAGCTCTCTTAGAGTGGATCCCAGTAGACAGTCGTTTGTGCGCTGTCCGACTGAACGGAACAGTAAGAATCCGAAAAGATAGGGACACTCGTCGTTGCCTCTTCGTCGTCTCTGCCTATTCTCCCACTGACTGCAGCTCAGATGATGTAAAAGATGAGTTTTACAGAAAGCTTTCGGACCTTCTCCGAAAAGCTAGGCGCTCTGATGTAGTAATAGTGGCCGGTGACTTTAATGCTCAAGTAGGTAAACTAAGCGATAGGGAAAGACACCTAGGTGGATCTTATGGTGTCGTGGCTCAAAGAACAGATAATGGCTACCGTCTGTTGCAGCTATGCTCAGATAACCGCCTGTTCCTTGCAAATACTAACTTTAAACATAAGGAAAAACATCTTTTAACATGGAGACCCCTAATTCGTCCCAACGTTGGACCCAAATAGATCACATCGCTATCAGCCACCGATGGAGGGGCTCGATAGAAGACTGTCGCTCATTCTGGAGCACATGCCTAGATTCAGATCATGCTCTAGTGCGAGCGCGTATTTGCTTGCGTCTTACTGGACGTAGGAAAGACGCTGCAAGGAAACCTCTTAGGGGCCTACTTAATGATAGTCAAGCTAAGAGTATATTTCAGGAACAACTAGGAAAACAGTTAGGCAGCCATCCATGTGATGCCCACCCCGATGCAGCATGGAACGATATCCGAAAAGCTGTGGAAACAGCAGTGATATCTGCTAGTACGGTAAACCAGAAGGTTAGGGAGCAACACTGGATCTCAGCAGCATCTATCTCACTGATAGATGCTCGGAAACTCATTCCACCTGGCTCTGAACATAATGAAGAGCGGAGTCAGCTTAAGCGCAAGCTGACAAGAAGCCTACGCAATGATCGCGAACAGTGGTGGGTGGCGAAAGCAAGAGAGATGGAAAAGGCAGCGGCAATAGGTAATAGCAGACAATTGTTCAGACTCGTTAAGGAAACTGGAATTAGGAACCCGACCGTTAGCGAAACAATCTCAGAGAATGATGGACATATTATTCATTCTCAATCGAGGAGATTGGATCGATGGGCAGAACACTTTAGGGATCAGTTCAACTGGCCTTCAGCCACACTTCGGTTTCCCACGATCTCTAGTCAACCTGAATGGCAAGTTAATGTAGGTCCTCCGTCCCTTTACGAAGTTGAAAAAGCCATAGGAAATCTGAAACGAGGGAGAGCAGCAGGCCCTGACAGGTTTACTCCTGAGATTTTTAAGGATGGTGGTCCAGTATTAGCAATGAGATTAACCGAGGTCTTAGGTAGAATTTGGGAACTGGACGTAATCCCATCTGACTGGTCTCAATCACTGATTGTGCCAGTCTGCAAAAAAAGACAAAAGTCCTCTTGTGACAATCACAGAGGAATCAGTTTGACTAATATAGTGTCTAAAATGTTAGCTTCAATAATACTTCGACGCCTAACTAAAGCTCATGAAGAGCAGACTAGAGAAAATCAGGCTGGTTTTCGACCTGGACGTGGTTGTATAGACCACATATTCACACTACGTCAGGTTCTAGAACACAGACACACATTCAGACGCCCCACAATGGTAGTATTTCTCGACCTTAAGGCGGCATTCGACTCTGTTGATCGTGAGGTTCTATGGCAGTGTTTGTCACTGAAAGGAGTACCAAAGAAGTACATTAACCTCATAAAGGCTCTCTACTCGAACACAACTGGTAGAGTGAGAGCTTATGACGAACTGTCATCAGAATTGATTACCTCAAGTGGTGTTCGTCAGGGCTGTCCACTCTCCCCATTCTTGTTCAACTTTGTGGTCGACGTACTTTTAGAGATAACACTCTCCTCATCTAAATTTCCAGGGTTGAACTTCTACCAGGAGATTCACTTGTTGACTTGGAATATGCATGTGACATAGTTTTATTTGGTGAAGACGCTGACAAAATGCAGAGTCTTCTGACCACTCTAAGCAACAATGCATGTTCGGCATGCGATTCTCTCCCTCGAAATGCAAAATGTTGCTTCAGGATTGGGTTACATCGACACCCGAACTAGTGATAGGGAGTGAAGTAGTTGAGTGTGTCGACCGCTTCACCTATCTTGGAAGTCTGATCAGCCCTTGTGGTCTGGTGTGTGACGAAATCTCAGCACGGATACAGAAGGCTCGACTAGCTTTTACCAACTTGAGTCATTTATGGTGTAGGCGAGATACCCGTCTATCAACCAAAGGACGTGTTTACTGCGCAGCAGTTCGTTCCGTCCTACTTTATGGCAGTGAAACATGGCCGGTAAGAGTAGAGGATATCCGTAGGCTACTAGTATTTGATCATAGGTGTCTTCGAAACATTGCTCGTATATCATGGGACCATCGAGTAAGTAATGCAGTTGTTAGGAAACGGGTACTAGGTAAGGATGGCAAATCAATTGATGAAATAGTGAAACTTCATCAGTTGAGATGGCTGGGTCATGTGTTACGTATGCCCAACGACCGACTGCCTCGACGTGCGATGTTCAGTGGTATAGGAGTAGGTTGGAAGAAAGCTAGGGGCGGCCAGACCAAAACATGGCACAAGTCCATGAAGTCACTGACAAGTGGACTGAGTCATGTTGGTAGGTGTAGACTACCTGGTTGGGGACCACGAGATGATAGCAACCGATGGTTAGAGACCCTGATTGACATGGCTCAAAATCGTTTGCAATGGCGTAGGTGCATCCACTCTCTGTGTTCTCCCAAATTCTAATCTTCTGAATTCTTCATGTCCCTTTTTTTCCTCTTTCCAAATTTATTTCACTGGATTATACTCTTTAAATTACATCTCCAAACCCTAATCTTCCCGATTACTGCTTATACTCTTATTACGTCTACCACTATGGGATTTGAATCGACCACTGTATCTCTGTGCTAATGTGGTGTGGCAACTCGAACTGATGTACGTACGTACGAAGTTCTACGTTGTTACTGACTGACTGACTGACTGACTGCCAAGTAAATATTTCATTTTATTCTCTAATCTGAATTAGGCCTAAGGTTTGTGGTTTTTCATTAACTTACGCTGGGATTGAACAATTTACTGCACATTCATAATTAGAGAAATTAATATTCTACAAAGTAAAATGTCGAAATTGCATTGTTAGCTAAAGACCACTACTTGCTATAATCTAATCTATGTGATATATGATAACTGTTGGGATTAAGGCTCATATATGGAATTCTATTCGACTTATTTCTATTGTCTAACCAATATGGGTGAAAAATGATTACGATCACGAATGTTTTACCTAATTATCTCGACACGAGAGAAGTTAAAAATTATTATTTATTACTCTCATGCTGTAATATGCAAATATGTAAAGTTTTATTATCTGCTAAATCTAAGAGTTTAAAGAAGCTCACGTGCAATTAAGTTTGTTCACATTTAATTCGGTTTATATCTTTTGTTAACTCATTTAACAGAGTCATCCAAACAATAACAACTTATATCAATGTACCTTTATCATTATTGCACTTGTATGAATTGTATGTTTGTGCATCGCTTACTGCCTACGCACACACTCATTCTGCTAGCCTTACTATTAGTCGCTTAATTGATTCGACCATTCATTCATTTCACTATGTACATTTTAATCCTGTTTTTTGACTCGCCGATTCGCTCATTCGACTCACACTCTCACTCTCACTCTCTTACCTGCTTACTTTTCGTCACTACTCTTTCATGCTTGTTTAGCGTTCCTATAATTTTGGTTATCTGTGCGTGGTGCAATAATAAACATAATCAACACTTCGTATTCGCCTTCTGACTAACACACCATTGAGACGTTATCTAATGACGATTATCAGGACAAACGGTATACGAAGCTTAAGGATTATACTTAATACCGACCACCACAAAATAACCACTAAACTGTTTTGCTGGATTAATCCCGATTGTAAAATATTCCATGTTGGATTTATGTTTATGTTAAAATCTATAAACCTCTGTCATTCTGTTTAGTTATCTATATTTCTCTCTTAAAAGTCATCATATAGTAGTTTTTAACGTAGATCAATGAGTATGTCTTTTTAATGAACTGAAATCTATCAAATCACTTTAACCTAAATAACCTCAAGTTTCTTTGTTTTAGGTTCAACAACTCTCGTACAATTATTAACATATATTTACTTGTATATTTTCAGTTTGTAAATCAGCGTTATGAACAGATAAACTTACAACTTGATCAATACATGTAATATAGATACATTTTTTGTTGTTGCTAAAATGACATGTTATTTCACTATTTTCTATGCAAACATATCGATCAAAATGTGATCATTTTTATTGATTTTCTAAATTCAATCGATTCTTTCTACTATTACCTTAAGTGATTTACTTATAAATATAATGAAATTTTTTTAAAAAAATGGATAATTTGAAACTATAACAAAATTAAAAAAGGTTTAGTAGGAAATGCAAATTTTAATTATTTTCCTATGAAAATCGAAACTGGCGCTTTTTACATGTAAACAAAAAAATTCAAAATTCAAATTTAAAAAAAAAAATATTTTTGATTTTCTCACAAGATCTTAATTATCACTAATACATAATCAGAATAACTAATTTATGTTTCACGTAATAATGAGTCAGCTAAAATGTAGATAGTCTTTTTGCTGTGATTTTAAAGGTCGGCTTATTATCACGTGATTTATTTGCCAATCGAAATACGATTTATTCAATCTTAGTACCAATGACGTTCGATTGGTATGAGCAGCATAGCGTCCTTAATGGTCCTGTGTTCGCCTAGCCCGTCCAGTTGAGTCCAGAACGCCAATAACAACTCTCACTATGAGAATAATTTATTTCAAACATACTTGGTTTATATACCAGCCGAACAGACCGTATCAAAACATAAAATAGGAAATAACATTTATACAAGATCAAGCCGAAAAGTGGCTGTAAATGTGGAAGACTGTAATTAATAAACTGAGTATAACTTAAGAACAGTAAATCGTATAATAATAATATATATGTCAAAATGAAGCTTATAATAAGAGGAATGTAGATACACGTAATCTAGTTAATGGACAGTTATAGAATATATATATATATATATATAATTAGTTCATTAATAGTTCTCAGAAGTTACCCGTAATTTAATCTTCACTAGTACATGGCACTTTTCAGTACATATATTAGTGAAATTTCATAGACATTTAAGCTTTGGAATGATGGATTCTTATATTTAGGTCGTAAACGGAATACTTTCAGTCAATAGGGAAAATATATTTCTTATCCTAATTGATGACTGATTATTAAACGATGTTACATTTTCTAGTGTCCTGTACAAATGGAACTCTGTAGATTATTTGCGGTATTACAACTTATGCAAGTGCTTCGACATTACATTAACCTGTTTAGATGTATTGATGGAGTTGTATGACATCAAATGACATTGATGTTATACAATTAAAATCAACCAGAACTATCTGCTAGATAAACATGGCGTTCTAACTACTCAATAAATTATTAGTATGAATAATTTAATCCTATAGGAGGCCAGTAGAACAGCTCAGTGACAATTTCTCTGGCTGTGATACTATGTGTTCCAGGTTAAAATCACATACAAAACATCATTCTCACTTGATTCTATAGATGCTTTGAGATAGAGTGCCGATTGGCAAGGAACTGAGATTCAGGACTATTAAGATTTCTCCTAGTTACCTAAGATAGGATTTTTATTTATTGGAAAAATACTTGTTCAATACCTACTCATTTTCAGTGATTCACCGGATTTTGTTTCTCAACTAAAGCCATGCTCACTCTTTACAAAACTTTACAATCTACACAGGAGGTTTACCGTAACCTTTATCACATTAAAACAGGCAAAATGGTTTTAATGTTGATAGACTGGAACCCATTATATTTGCACTGACAAAAATATTTTTTGACGTATCAAACACGGAACTGCAAATCGATGATTTGTACAGAGATACATCACCGTTTTCATGATGCCAAAATCAAATAAGACTTAATGGTGCATTTACTCATAAATACGAAACGTGTAATATTAGCATATAATTGACACATGTTAAGTCTTTTAATGGAATTATTATTGAATTACATCATATTAAAATTATTTATAAATACATGATACATAATTGTATGCATCATACGCAGTTAAACAAACAGTGATAAGGACCTTAGAACACATAAGTCTTGACTTCATGACAAACAACTAATGTATCGAGAAAAAATAATGATTTCAGCTGCTTAACATATATTAATTTTCTTTCTTTTTTAGGTTGTCATTGGCTGCTTATAAGCCGTAATACTGTTTATATGAGTTTACTTTGTTGTATTTTTAATTTCTACCAACCTTTGTTTACGTAGATCATTAGATAACTATTTTAATTTACCTCTATGATTTTCTAGCATCATCCTAACTGACATACTCAGAACATTTTCGGGCTTTTAAACTTTATCACATGCATAAATCAGAGAATTAGCAATTAAGTGTACCTACATTCAAGCAAGAAACCCGTATGAAACAAAGACAGGTTCACATATTGGACTACGAAACTGTACAAAGGAATTTTACAAAGCATCGTTTGTTCATTTTGTATGTTATGTGGTGTTATTGTAATTACTCTTCAATTTTGAGCTAATTTTATGTAAAGGTTTATCCGACATTTGTGTCAACAGTATTTAGTATATGTCTCCACAAAAAGTGGTCATAAATATGTATATATTATAATAATTCACTGAGTAATTCAACCAGACAGTAATTTAATAGTTGGAAAATGTAGTTCTTGTTTAAATTAGACTTTGAATTAGATTATCTTTATTTATATATAAATCATAGATTGAGCGTTTTGGTAGTACATACATTATGGATTGAATGATTAGAAAGAAATGTTCTTTATCCTTTGCATTTGAATGTAAGAACTTATTACTAACTGTGAAAAAGCTTGCTCAAATTAACTTGTTTATCACTTAGGTGATTTGTGCTCTCTACTAATTTAACCGGAAGGAAGTGTTCATATCAAACTTTTCAAGCTGTTTCATACTAAAACATTTTCATATTCCCAATATGAGGATAACTATGTTTGGGATTTTGATGAAAATGTGTTCAGAAACATTGACAAACTGTTCAGTGAAATAGATTAACGTAAACACATAAATGCTAATTAGTCTAGGGACAATATAAGATCTCCATACTTTATCTATAAATTGTACTGTAGGAATAGTTTTGTAAAGATAGGCTTGAGTAAAATACTTCACTTGTAAAATTTAAGGTTAAATTATGGTACATGTACCCCTGTATAAAATAATATAGGTTAAGTCAATACATACTCCATACATAGCGAAATGCTTAGGAACAAAACAGTTTCAGTTTACAACTTTATTCAATGTGTACTTATAAGATGATGTGAAATCTGGAGTACATTTCTGAAAGCATATTAATATGATTATGATTCATGGAATTTCTTTTCAAGGTTCATTGAAACAAAAAAATTAAAACAAATTCCATTCAAATCAATTCATACCTATCACATTTTAGGAGTAACTATACATTTCGTTCTAATCGTAAATACATTTGATATGTTATTATTATTATCATCATCAGCTTTATTCAATATTATATTTTTGGTACAATATAGAATTTTCAGCTCAAAGTATTTCAACAAGTTTCCGTTTCTTTCTTCTTGGTCGGTCCTGGCGATAAATATTGAGTGATCGCCAGTTAGATGTTAGCAGTTCAGTAAATGAACATCTGAATAATGTGCATTCTTTTCGCTGTATATTGCCAGCAACCACATTGTCTCTTATTGAGTTTTTTGTAACTTTGACAACGAAAGGTTGTACACTTTTCAGAAACGCAGCAGAATAGGTCATGCGATTAATAAACATAATGATATATTAAAACAAACAAAAATAGACTTGTTGAAATATTTAGATGGCAGGAACAGGTAGCCCAGATGCTCAAGCAGGCCGCGCTCATTTATGTATATATGAATTGATGGATTTGTTATTACGTTTAAAATATTACCACAATGATAATGTGGGAGTGTTGAGGGAGTTAAGTTGATTTCTCATAGTATTTTTTCATTTCTATTGCTATACAAACCAGTTTTTTACTTATTAATTTCACTGTAGAATTGTATATGCCGCATATAATACAACTAAGTGAAAAAGTTGGTGAGTTTAGCATTAATAAAACAAGGTTTCTTCATTATACCTTGAAATAAATACATACTTCAGGTTATCTGTGACAAAACACTAAACAAAATCTGTCTGTCATTACAATGACTCGCCTGTTGATTTCCAAAAGAAAACATAGAAACAACACTCACACAGTTATGGACATCAAGCTACCGGATCCAAGGTCGATAGTACAAGTTGTTAGTCAATTGTGAAGAAATTTTAATAGCTCACCTATCTTTACAGTATATATTGACGATGTGGTCCAGAAAAACGATTTAAGCTTCACAACTTAAGCATCCAGCTCAGAAAACAAAACACCTCCAGTATCCTTATTTTGAACCACAGTTGTTCTCTATCATCTCAGAACAATTATTTATTACGACCGTAAATAACAAACATCCAGGATTACACTGGTATTAAAAAGAGGTATGATGTAAATAATGAAAATGTAATCACAGAGTTAAACAGGTGGAATTACCAACAGTTAAGTAAAATTTAAACTGATTTAAAGTAGATAGTTTGACGAAATAATCCTTACCAATTTTATTTAATGCAATATTTACTGATGCAACAGTGAAATACCTATATCGTAATTTACTGTTTAGAAGCATTAATCCAGTAAAATCTCTTGCTTGGAATGGGTTTCAAAGAAAATTCTATTGTACTATCCTAGTCACAATTGCTTTCTTTCTTATGTGGATAGTTTCTCTTACATATCAACTACAATATCGCTTGATGTACGTAAATAATTTGCTATGACTTGTTTCTTATTTAGGAATATGAAATTTTATTCTTTATCTTCCATTAGATCTGGCGTTTTTGAATCATATCGAGATAAGAATTAAAATTTGGTAATAATGTATAAATTTTTCCATAATGACAGAGCTTTTCAACAGCTCAGAAGATTATCAAGTATATATGTATGGTTTGGACGGATAAGTAGAATTTCAATACATTTCACTATTCATAAACCAGTTTCAAGAACTGTAGTGAATATAGATCGCATAGTCCTATTTAAGTCCTATCGAAGATATGACTTTGGAACAATTTAAATGTAATCCAACATTTAATTAGGTTAAAATATGGTGTGCCAGTTTTGTATCTAAAAGAACTCAGCTTTAAAGAATAAGAATGATATAATATCTTCGACGATATTAAGATAATCAATATAGCCATCAACAACTTTTTTCCTATAGTAACGAACGATGATATACTAATGTTCAATATTGAACTTCTGAGTTGTGTGTTACTAAGGTTCATAAAATAAAAACTTTGCCATGAATCCCTATTTGTATATGTGATAACAAATAATTATATTTAATAGACTAATTGCTAAGAAGTAAAAATGTCGATTCCGTGGCTCATGTTTTTAAAAAAAATCAACGTTTTTCGCTATTAACATTAGTTGTATTTTTGACCACGGCATTAAATGTTTCTATATATTCATATAATTACTAACTTACAAACTATCTAGGAAATCCAAATTTTATTGGTTGAGATCATGAGTGAAGTGAAGCTAGACTACCACTGAAAACCTGGAAGCACTGGACGGCCATTTCCTCTTATTGTGAGACTCCTCTAAATTTATTGATATACAATCTATGATCCGAAAAATCAGAACTTGTCTTGCATCAAGCTCAATCATTTACTACATTATATTACTTTATGTTTGTAATATATTCCCAGTTTTACACTCTATTAGACGGTCAAGGAAGATATATATTTACGTATAACTCATTATCTCAAAGAATCGCTTATCTGATTCAACAAACAGTATCAATAAATTCAATTAAATTAAGAAAATACTAGGGAGTGGTATTTGCTTAACATTTTGATATGCATTATTTCATATGTTTACATCAGTATGAAGACTAATCACATGGGGAAAATTTTACATGGAATGCTATACATGAAACTACTGATAGTTCAGTGTTGACTGACAAAAATCACTTATCCAATTTTGTCTATCGCCAACAGAGTTAAAAATAATAAATATTGTTTGGAAGGGGCATATATTTCAGTGTACAAGTCATATGAATATTCCAGTATATCATTTCATTATGTGCAGTATATGTAAGCTACTTGGTTTATTCTCTGAAGAACTGGTTTACACTGAGTCACGACACGTCAGAAAATCTAATTTTCATACTGATTGAGATATTACAAATGTATTATTTCACTTGTATAAATCATGTTATATAATCCTGTTGATCAGTAATAAGTAATTATTATCATTGTTGCCTTTCTTGTTGTTAATTGGAATACATAAAATGAAAAGATTTAAAAGTATCAAATCAAAAATGTAACTGAGTTTTCTTGAAAGAAATTAAATAAAGTCTGTAAACATAACTGAGATTTCCAATTCTTTAATTATTTCTCTTGACATTTGTAATAATCAACTGAGTTGTTATAAACGATATTTAACTTAAAAATTTCTATTTACCATAACAACAAGAAATATCCACATAGTTTTTCTTGTTGTTTCATATTCATTTATATCCCCCCTTTTTGATTGGAAATAATCTTATGATATTCACACGACTGAGTGTAATCAAACTTATTTACTTTCTATGTTGATGATTGGCAGCTTTTCCTTTTGTTTTAATATTTTTCTATAATAATAAAATACTGCACTTTAACGATTTATAGTGTTATAACACTTTTTTCTAAATAAGTGCACAAATTACAAAACAAAAAAGAAAAAAACACAGTGAAAATTAACAAAATAAAGACAAATGAATTAGTTCAGATTGCACACAATAATTAGCCAATATTTGGCGCCTATATATTGAGATACGTACATAAAACAAAAAAGTATATTTGTCTACATCTTATTTATTTGGCAGTAATATAATAAAAATTAATGAATAAAATAATTAATTAGTTGATTTTATTCAAGATATTGATTTATGAACTTGTAAAGTCTATTAGAATTGTTAATGATTTCATTGTTTCAGTAAATTCTAAATAGAACACCATTGAATAGTTTCAATACTATTCATTGTTTGTTATTTAAACAATCTTGTAGTGATTAGAGCACGAGTGGAGACAATCGAATGTACTTAACACAAAATTACAGGACTTGTTAATAAAATCTAAGAATCATAAAGCAAATGCTTAATTTGAAAATTGTCTCAAAATGACCCAGACTTCATTGTTCTTGCATTTTTATACAAACTGCATCTTGTTCCATTCTTTACCGTTTGATTCTCTTGTCTCTCTGCTGCCAGACCTTCTGTTCACGACTAACATCATATACTACTTATGTTAATATAAGTAGCACACACCACAATCTTATATTACAGAAAGTAATTTGTTAAATTACTGTTTCCTTAACAGTACGAAGGAAAGTATAGTGTTATTTGTGAAGCACGGTCGAAATAGTACAGTAAATTTACTTTTTATTTTAAAATTGAATACACTTCTACGTTTGTTTTTATTTCCAACTGAAGATGCATGTTTATGTTGATCACTTTCGAAAGCGTATTCCCTTCATAGCTATTGACATAGGATTACGAAAGTTATACATTAATGTCTAATATACTTTTTTTATTTATGCAGCAAGAGCACAAATAAAATTGCTGCTCGTTTTATCAAAATTATTTGTAAAATCATAAATATTTTAATGATTTATAAGTTTGTCCTATTAATGGCTTGTGTCGAAATAGGTTTCTTACAGTTTTAATTGAAAAATCGGTAACCTCCAAAGTCAATCAATTCGAAAGTGAAGGGATACTTTATTGATGATGCTGATTAAATGAGAGATGGCTTTGTAGATCCATTAATGTAGAATGTTTGTTTGATCATGCTCGCCACAGTGTAGATGCTATTTCTTATATAGATATATGTCAGATGTATGAAAATTAAATAATGTATTCGATACACATAAGTATTTAATGCTTGCTTACATGTAAGCTTTACTTCCGTTTGTACTTGAATACAATGTGTTTCAGAATTATATCCTATTAAAAAATTTTATTTGTCATTATTAGTTTTTATCATTTGTTTATCATAGAAATACTTCCTGTCGATCTGTTTCATGTTAGGAAATGTTTAGTTTGTGAATACATTTTTTATTAATTAGAACAGCTTCAGAAATTAACACAACGCCATTAAAGTTTCAATGCATTTTAAATCAAAAGATGGGATGTTGACAAATTGTTTGCAAAGACATAGATAAGTTTTATGACAATCACAAAACTTTCACTTCTTCAAACAAATTCTAATAAATAATCATTTACAACATTTCTTAGATAAGAAAAACTCGAAGAATCATTATATTATTAAGCAAGAATAGCCACTCAGATATACTATTATATCGAAAATTTACTAATAAATCTCACCTTCAGTTGGATATATCTTGTACTTTAAACTTTAAAACAGGACAGGAAGTAAACGTTTATTACTGAGTTACTTCAAAAATAGAGAGGCTACAAGTAGAACCTTTGTCAGAACAAAGTGAAATTGTGGGGAAAAACATATGTACAATACCGTACCATTCATCTATACAACTTATTATTTCTGTATTTTATGAAACATTCTACAGAAAGATATTCTTCCCAAATACAATTCCAACAAATTTACTATTTGTTTGCCAAAATATAAAATTTGAAACACTTAGTCCCTTTGATAAATTTCGATAATGCAATGAGAAGACTAGGTTTATCAGAATTATGTGATATATTTGCGCAATACATTTCGAATTATCTGATCACACATATACTTGTTAAGAACATTTATATATGAAAATTAAAAGGTCAACTAGACAGATTAAGGGTAAGTCATAACAAAGGAAAAATAATAAAGTACACAAAAGCCATGTGAATACCACTCTGGATAATAAATCATTATTACCAGGATAGGTTAAGTGTAAGGACAAATTGTTTTTGGACGCACAAAGGGGGTTTCAATTTCCGTATAGCCAAGGCTTCAATACACTTTAGTATACATCCTTTAAAACTTTTGTGTAACATTACACATGCTGGCTTGATGTCAACCTAATGACCAGTCTCAACCAAATGTTTCTCAATGGAGGATTGTGTCTGTCTATCCAAATTGTTCGAAATGTATTGCGCAAATATATCACAGAATTCTGATAAACTTCTTCTCATTGCATTACCAAAATATAATTTAAATCCATGCAAAAAAAATAATTTAACTCAGAGTTCTTATTTCTGTCCCTATAATATTTGTCAATAAAATCATTTTTATAATGATCATCAAGTACTTTAACATAATATATTCATGATCATTCGTAGCATGTTATTTTTTTTATAACTTCACTTGGTTCGAGTAAGTATTGTTTTTGTTTGGAAAGCATTAATCTCAAACAACATCAAGAAATGAAGGATCTGATGATCTATCTTCATATCGATTTGTGAGTTAATGATTAAATTAAGTAATCTGTATATTCTAGATCACTTCCGACAATAAATATTTTCATAGGTCAACTAATAAATTTTACAATCATCATTTATCATCAAGATATTTCACTTAATGTGTAAACCTTTTTAATGATTAAAAATGAAAAGAAATACATTGATGATTCTATCTATAAATATATTTTATGAATTTTTTGTTTTTCGAATAAAATACAATAGAAATAGAAGTGCTACAATATAATTGCTAGCTGATTATAATACATCAACACAAATTAATCAACATAGAAATAGTAATTCAACACAAACCAATTTCATACCGATATTAACTATTCATACAGACACATTGACTGTTCAATAAAATCTTGTATAAATCAGATTAAATATGACCAGTTTTCAATATTTTTAGTTAAATGGAGAGTATTTAGAAATGTTATTATCTTGACTTTTTTTCATAGTTGCTAACTGTCCCAAAAACATTCTTTCCAAATTATATCTAAGTACTCATTATTATGATTATTATTTTTTTGAAAATTTATTTTCGTTTTGCATAACAACTACTGTGTTCTTCACATTCTATTGTTGTATTTTTAAATGGGTAAAATGTAATTTACTCATTTCACAAATAGTGAAAATTAAAACAATCATGAATCGAAATTTAAAGTGGGAAACAATGAAAAGAAACTTAAATCATTAACAATAGAAATCAACGTTAATTAGAAGAAAACAAAACGATTTTTTTTAAAAAAGTTTACCTACAACTATAATAATAAAATAACCGAAAACATTTAAACTATACTAAATAAAGCTCGTCATTATTATTATTATTATCTTCTAATTGCTTTTAATTACTTTATTTATTGAATGAATACAACTAGTAAAATGTATAGGTAATACCGGTCAACTATCAATACGATACAATACTGAACAGATCTATTACAATATTACTTTTAAACCAATCGTAATATAGATTGAATAATATGATAAATCAGTATATATTCAAGATATAAATTTATATAGAATAAATTTACTGAATAAAATGATAATGAAAAATCATATGGATTTCAATGAAGAAAAAAAGAAAACAGGAACCTTCTAGAAATTAGGAGTTTGAGTGTATTGTCATTAAACGTAATAATAATAATAGTGAGATAAAAAGAATAATGAATAAGACACATTTGTATATCAATCAACACACATCAAGAAGAGAATACTTTAACTATAAAATAATGTTTAACAAATTTTATTTTGAAATATTCGAAAAGAAAATAAAGTGGAGTAGAGTAATTAATGAATAAGGAAAATACACTTAATTTTTTTTATGATGTCAGTTGTATCAGTCATGGTTAAAACGTCACGAATCATCCAATGTATATGTATATCGTATTTGTATTCATTTTTGCTAGGAGACATATATGTATTGTAAATACCCTGGCTAAATAAATTATATTATTCATCCGATTGAAGTCCTGCATTTAAAAGCATGAAATCTCCATTGATTCGAATATGTGATAAGAATTGAAGAGGATAATACTGTTCAAAATTGTACATCATTGATTCGTCACTATTAAGAAGTACCTAACAGTAAAGATAATAATATAAATAAAGTTTATAGTGTTGATTTTAGAAAAATTAAGTCAAGTTAATAGAATCGATAATGTCAATCAGTATAACTAAAAATAGGACGTTGATTCATTTTTCAATAGGAAATCTCCTGACTGTTTTAGCTTATGGAACAAATAGAAATTTCTATGAACGAAAAGTAGGACTCAATAACAAAGTCTAATTTCTTGTCAATACACATGAAAAAGTTCAGTAAAGCTTTAAATGTGTCTCAGGTTTCAACTGAAAATGTATGTACTATAATGAAAAAAATTAATTGCTTCAGAAAGATCTGTCATGTAAAGTAAATTTTCAGTTTCTGTTATTAAAGTAGAAAATTTAATTCCCATAAATGGTAGAAATGAAATTTATTCAAGGTAAAAGCCGTACAATATTACTAATAGTGTGGTGTATGGTACTTATGTCTACAAACAAATTGGTTGTCCCCACCTGAGTATTCATTCACACTAATAATAATAATAATATGCAACCTAAATTATTAATGATGACAGTATGATTCAGTTCAGGTACATTTCTTTCGAAATATGGAAAGTCTAACTACAGTAATTCATGATTCAATCAGCATGATTTGTTCATAAATACATCTCCTAAAAACGAATAATGATATACTAAAACTATAACAAGATTCTGCTTTGATAATCTTTTAGAGTAGGAATAAAAACACGTACTGTACTAACAAAAGAGTAATTTTAGATATTTTGTGCTACAAATATCAATTAATTAGATATACATATACTAGTGTTTAAAATCTAACCACTACATCTAATATTTCAGTTCTCAAGTCTGTTTCCGGGGGGAAAATGAGGATTTTCAGTTGATAATTTTTGAAAATGTAGGTATCACAAACTCATCAATCACTGAACTCATAAACATGAAGTTAACTTTAATAGAAAAAGTTTGAATTTTGTGATGAAACACTTTGAACGTTAGAAGTTATAACTTTAATCTCAACCATTGTTGTCATATTGATTTTTTAATTACAATCAAAGGTGATTACCAAAATATCAATTAAATAGAAATTGAAATTGGTGAAGTCACTTACCTTTAGTGTGTTATTGTACCAACTGAATTTCATTTTACATATCTGTTCAGGAATATATGTTATCTCTTTTTCAGCATATTGAATATTATTTGTTTCTTTTGCGATCTCTTGTATTATTAAGTTACTTGTCTCAAAATTCAGTAGGATTTGCATTGAGACAAATTCAGAGCTACTGATAGGTTTATAAACATATTCGATGATGACTCTGTAAAAATAAACATCAGTAAGACCTATAAAGTATCAAATTAATCATAGATAAACTAATAATTAGTCTGTAGAAGTCTCAATTTTGCTTAAAAAAAACAGTGACTTTTCAAATAACTCAAATGTCGACAGCTCCGAATGAACAGGTGATTATAAGATTGTAGATAAATTTTATTGAAAGGTTTTGTCTTACGAGAAATGTCCTGGGCTCGACCCCCTGTGGTGTTGTGGATCTGGACTTCCGAGAAGTCCCATACTAGGATAAAATAGTTGTTCAAGGCTTCCTGCTTTTCAGCGGCTGTCTAACTAAGATCAGTACGTGATAGAAACTATGAAAATTGATAATTATAAGTAAACATATTATATGCATAACTGTGTCATTTAGGCTTTTCATGTTACTGTTGCAGTGGTTTAATGAGTCAGGTTAGTGATTAGTACGAGTAAACAACGAAGCACTGGAAACCCATTAAACAACACAGTTTAGTTCAACAAGTTATCAACACACAGAAAATAATTTTACGATAGAATTTAAATAACAAAGCTAAGCCTAAGTAACGAAGTTATTTTTGTAATTTAAACAACTTCATTCAACTCGAAAATGCTTATTTTTAAGCCGGAGTTAGCAAAAAGACTAAAAGCGGAAAAGTGGCTGTCAGAAAAACTGTAAACAGATTCACATATAGCAATAAGAGCAGACATCAGGACTTTATGTGTAGTTAATTATTGATTCATATGGTGTATCAGTTTACTTCAACGTTGGCTATACGGTCTATTGTAGAAGTGACATACCAGAATGTCACCTAGCTTTCCTTTGATTGTCTTCACTAATCTAACGTAAGACATAAAGGACTATGATTACTCGAATTTAATTAGGAACATAACATTTTGCGTATTTAATCTAAAATTACAATTATTGTCAATTGTAGAGATTACTGACAAAATGTTGCCACACATACAACACATAATGTCAAAGTGAATTTGTCGTAGACTTTATAACTAAAGTATAGAAAACATTCTAAACTGTAATATAATGTGTATTGATAACAGTATGGCAGAAAGAATGATGACATTTACTATTTTTGTTTATTATCTTCAGATCCTGGAATAAGTAGTCTATTCACACTACTTACTTGATATGCCAGCATTTAATTAAATAACTTAGTACATCATTAAAATTCGGATCTACAGAAATTCATACTCTATTCTTTCATATTAAAAATGTCACACTTCTCACTTAATAACACACACAAATACATAACTATGTCTCATTTAAATCACTTTGGCCACATTGACTTGATCAAATCTGCTTTTTTATTGGTTGTACTAAACGGATGCGCACTGCTGAGGAGTCCTCTACTGAGACGAAATGGCCTTCAAGTGCTTCCAGGTGGTTTAACATTGATCCATTTGTGATTTCAATCAAAACTAAATAATCTCAACAACCCTATACTGATAACTATATATTTTCGTTTTGTTCCTTTGTACTATTTAAACTTGAGTTTATTCCCCGAAGAAGTTCTGATAATGAGTCATGAAACAACACAAATTTTAATTTTCCTACTGGTCGAGATATTACAAATATATTATTTGTATTAGTAACAGTCTACTCAATGCTCAGGTCGTCTGAAAATATAAAGTCAAACTTTGGTAATGACAATTGCACTTGCATAAATGATTAAATAACTGAAAGTCCTAGTTCTAATACAGTAAACATCTGATAGATATCTCTCTTTATCCTGATGCTTTTAATGTAAAAATACGTTCTGTATACGGAAGTCATGTTGTGCACCTTTGATCCTGAAGTTCACTAGAATGCAAGGTAAAGCTGATGTTTATAAGTTTGAAGAAATTAAAAAGTTATGCTTCGTGAGCTGCAATTACTTGAAAGTATAATTCACGCGTTTTTAGTACTGTAAATAAAAGTTATGGTTTTGAAGTGAAAAATGTACTTGTATTATTTTCTGCATCTGTCAGAGGCGTACCATGTTAGAGTTGAACATACTAAACGTCGAAAGTGAAGATTATACAATTTCAAATGTCAGAAGAAGATCGCATATCAATTAAGAAGTTAGAAAAATAAAATAAAATGAAACGAAACGTGTAGGAGATAATAGTCTACTTAATAATTATAAGAAAGGTGAATAATAAAGGTGATAATAATGACAATAATTACGTATGATTCAGCATATTATATACATTCTGTCTTAAATAGAGAAAAACCCAATAGTTATATGACGTTTTGTGCACATCGTTATCTTATTCTCTCTGATAAGATTCAATTTACATATTGAATTTGCACAGTTGGAATAAGATCTTGTTAGCAGCAAGATTTGGAACTTTGATGCTTAAGCATTAACTAAACTTAAATCCTAGCCTTAACGTTGATCATTTTCTCGAATAAATATGCAAGTCAATGATAATAAATCAACATCACTTCATCACTAATCAGTAAAAGAACGTTTTGCGTTTTAATTATAAATTTAACTTTGAACAATAGAACGATCTGAACATGTTTATGCAGTTTGACATACACATGAAACAAGCTTATTTTATAGATTCACTAAAGTTCATTTTAAAATGTTTACTAATGAAGGTAATTAGTTCTTTTTCATAAACCATATCTTATATGATTTTAGTTAAACCATTGTGTTTTTCTATTTACACAGTAAATATAAGAATATTTGTAATCAGAATAAATATGATCAAATTAATATTATTTAAGTTATTCGTATGTGCGTAAACTAGAGTGATAAATTTCTGTAATGTGTCACTTGTGTAATAGCGATTGTGTTTCAGTACACTGATATTGGCATAAATATCATCACTTTACTATGGATACATGCACATGTGAATAGTCAAACAAAAGCTACTTTTATCACATGCAAAAACAGATATACACAAAAGTATGCTTACATTGTAAAAAGTTATTCCATTTAGCATAAATAAATGAACACAAGCTAAGCATCACCAATTAACAATACTTAAATGAAATGACAGACTAAGTAATCACTGAGTTACGTAGATTTATTGATTAAGATGTAAATGAAATCAACTACAAATAATTTTATTCACTAGAATGCTGTTAGAGGTATGCCTGAACACTGATTACCACGACGCACAATGCTGACCAGTGTTAGGGATGGTTGGAAGAGAATTCGGAGTGGCCAAACCAAAAACGTGGCATCGGCCTACAAAGTCACTAACTTCTGGTCTGAGCCATGTTGGTAGATGCTGACTACTTGGTTGGGGTTCACGTGACTATTCCAACCAACGGTTGGAGACTCTGGGTGACAGCGCTCAGAAACGATCACGACGGCGTAGGTGTATACACTGTTTGTCTTCCCTTAAACCGTGAGATTAAAATTGCTTTATAACTTTCTTTCTACGAACTAATTCTTTCTTTCTGTATCATATCCCTATATAAAATCTTTCCTTTATATATTACCATCACTGAATTAACTACTTCTATGAATTTGGTGTTCATCTTGTTGTACCAACGAGGTATGGCAACGTGGATCGATGCATATATGTGCCTGGTTCTACGTTGTAGCTGACTGACTGACTGATTCACTCTAGTTAGCATCACTAAACATCAGATGGACAAAACTAAATCTTAGATCGGATGATGGTGTTAAAGCTAGATATTTTGTAAGCAGAACTTCTAATGTTGCCATGGTAATGTCTATATATATATATATATATATATATATATATATATATATATATATATATATATATATATTCAAAACGAAATATAATTTTTCATTTAGAACTCTTTTTCCCTAAAAGTTTATTAATTCAGTGATACTTCGAATTAATGAGAGTTGAGGTAAAATAACTCACCACTCATTAAAATGAAAGCTACTCTTTTTTCTCCAAAATATAGTCTTAAAGGTGTGAAGTTGATCATCTATGCACTTTTAAATGGAATAATTTCGAAAATGTAAACTAAATAAAACTGTTTGCTGAACATCGACCGGAATTTTCGAAGAAAAGTTTAGATTAAAAGAAATTAAGAGACAAATTAGAACAGTGCACATAGGAGAACGAGATTGTTGTTACTGAGATTTTTATCAAATCTACTACCTTAATATACAATAATATTTATATTCATGGATAAAAAATACTACACTAATCAAGGGAATTCCAAGTTAAAGATAATGATGAAATACATTCCATAACTTATTATGATGAGCAATAAATCGAATTTAATAGTAAGATAAAAGATTTTTGACTAATCATGGGAAGAAGGTCAAAATACTGTTTAGGATATGCGATCTCAAATTAAAACTTTTGAGAATCAAATCAATATCCATTAGGTTGAAATTATATATAAAATTAAATTATTCAGGGTTAACACTAGTCGAGCAATTTCAGTACAGTTTTACTACATTATACGTTTATAGCAAATACTCAATCTAACCATTTGTTATTAAGTTATGGTTTGCCCCAAAAATTTAATTCTTCTAAGTGTGAAATTGTATATTCATATACTCTTGTTCCTCCTACCCTTAGATCAAAAGGTGACGTAGTTCTCATCGTCCAATGTAGAGTCTACTTTCAGATGAATAAAAACTATCAACTTCAAAGGAGTAGCATTTCACTAATTTAATTACCGCGGTCATGTCACGTTTTTTTGTGATTTCTCACATTTGTTATTTTATTTAGTTTTCTGTATATTCTGTTTTTTGGTAAACCATTTATTGGGAAAACAATCTCACTTTTGACACACATTGCATTCCGGTATACAGTTTTTCAGACTTCGTTTTTGATATATGAATGACAATATTTTTTCAGATAAACAACACTGGGTGAATATCAAAAGGCTTCGTCGGCAAAAAAATATGGGGCTTATACACTGGTTAGTAAGGAAGTGAAAATAAGATAGCTTTGTTTACTTTATAGAAGTACAGAGCACAATTGTATCTAATACACTTATTGTAATAGCGTCGACTACTTGATGTGTGAACACTGATATTTCGAACGTCTTATGGGCGCAAAAACAAGGGTTTTTAGCTCTGATTTCCATGTCTACAGTTACACGCAAAAATGAGATCTAATCCAGTTGGTAGAACTTAAAAAAATAAGATGACCATGTTCAAGTCGCGCGAGCAGATACTCGCTAATCTAATAATAAGTATGTTCTTTAGTTGGGCACTAACCATTGATCGACTAGAAAACGACTAATGACGATTTAATTTTAAAAAATAATATTCTCGTACATCTTTCGTTTGAATTTACTCGATGAGAATTAAAGTTCACCAATATATTAACTTATTTCAAGAGTAAAATCTCTAAACAACACATTAAATATATATCACTTATTTAGTGTATCGATAATGTTAGCTTTATCCTTTTCAATAATTACAATTTTTACAAAGTCTGTTGTTGTGCCTAAATCATCTTATACATAAAATTACTATATATCTAACCATGTATATAGTAGATATATCTGATTTTAATGAATTTGTTCAAACCCTAGTTTGTTTTTCTGAAATGGCATTCAAACAGAGGTTAGGCACTTTTTTTCATATAGTATAACATAAATTTAAAATATGACAACTAAAAATGGAAACTTTCGATCGTTAAAACGTCATGTATTACAGATATCTATTAACGATAGGCCAAGTAAAATATTTATACTAAAAACACCTTAAATAAATTTATTTTAAAAGTTAAACAAGTATATTTATAACCATAACTATTTCTAAACAAAGATGGATGGTGACCAGAAGTGGAATCCAGAACGTAAGCTTTGTCTTATTTGAGACTTGTTAGCTGGATGTACTTGCACCTCAGATTTGGTATTCACTCTGAGACTTGAAGCCAGTACCGTTCGCTTCAAACGTCATCGCGTTATCCACTTAGCTAGTAAGTACTGATATCCACTTGCTTGTGCAATTAGGTGAAGTTTAAATTCACTTGGTATTGTTTACTTGAATCCTCTCATTGATGTTTAGGACTGCAATTGATCAGTCGCTTATTGAGATATGTGTATAATATGCGTATTGCCTCGATATTGCCTTAATTCACAGAATAAACATGAACCCTGAGATGCAGGTACATCCAGCTGACGCGTCTCTGATAGAACGAAACGCGCGTCCTGGATTCCACTGCTTCCACTATCCATTTTGCTTATCATGCTTGTGAATTAAGGCAATGTACATAGTGAGCACATATACCAATAATAGACTGATAAATTGCAGTCCTAAGCATCAATGGGAAGATTCAAGTAAACAATACGAAGTGAATTCATAACTATTTCTGTTATAATGTTATTGAAACGAAATACTACAAATACATAATCTAATAAACTTTATTGGTAATTAGATGAAAGCATACTATCACTTATAATAAAATATCAACTCCTAGTTCATATCTCCATTTTTTCACTACTTCAATTAAATCACCGAATTATTCATTGTGATTAAAACCAGGTTCATCTATTGTCACTCCTCTTTAATCTTTTTGTACTACGTCAAGTTATTGACAATGCACTTGATAATGTGAACGCCATTAGTCTGCATGCAAATATATATAACTCAACATTTTCTTACAATTAGAAACTAATATGTAACTATAATTATAAACATTTAAAATATCTAAAAGACTTACCTTTTGGTATCAGCAGTTAGTTTTGTTAAAAGATTTAATGTGTTTGTTTGACGGGATTCATCTTTCATATGAAGAATAAGTGGTAAACACTATATGGGAATAAGGAAAGAAAGAAAATATTGATAAAAAGTGTCTTAACAAAAAACATCCATTTCACAGAACTTAAAATGAGTTTGTAAGTAACTTGTAGGAAGTGAATCATAACCGTATTTTAATTTTTACTCTAAACAATGTTCATTCCTTGTAGGAATGAAAGTTTACCATGAATTTATTTAAACACACCAATATGTGATAGAACACTGCTTCGCTAGTGGGTTCAAATGTGATCTAGAAAGTTCTATAATGTTGCTATAACATTCATAATTACAGTCGATCGACATATTAGTAGCTGACATAAAAGTTAACTTATAACCGTGCTTTACTTAGGACCAGTTTATCCATGTTAGAATACGTCAACTCAAGTTTATAATGTATAGAAGATGTGTCTACATAAAACATGTTAACGACCTCATGATATAAATAAACTTAATTCAAAGTATTTGACTTGTTTCATCAATATTCTTACCACTTGAACAGTTTAAAAACACCAAATTTAAGGAATATAGTGCACTCCTATTGTTAAATCATAAATATTCCAAACGACATTTAAGTTCAGATATATTCTATCCTATATATTAAACAATTTTACCATTCTTTAACATTTATGACATTTATTGCTAAATAGTTAAAATCTACCTAAATTCATTTACAATAGTAAGTGTTTTCTTCTTAATTAGAAATCTTTAAAGAGAAATCGTATACTTTTATTTCTTACATAGTAACAGATATCGATAGTTTAACACTTAAATAAACACTACTATTTGGTTAAATGAATTAATTCTAGTTAATTTATGCATTCATATTTAATGGTGAACAATGAATTAGGTGTATTAAATCAGTGCACATAAAATTAAAAACACATAATGATTATTATGTAAATTGGATAATATTGACCTTGGAAAAAAAGTAGTAGATCTATTTCTAGGGGTATTAGAATTGATGAAATTTATAAAATCTAAACTTTGTAAATATTTATCATGAGGATTTAGTGATATAGTGATCTGTTCTTTAATGATTTTTTTAATATTTTTTTTTCCTTTTATCTAAATAAGTTCTGACTGGGTTCATTGAACATATTCTCTTGAATGTCAGCGACATTATTATAGCCGAATAATAATAATAATAATAATAATAAAATCCCACATAAATTTTCAAATGAATATATTCCCTCAATTTTTATCCGTCTATTGATTGAAGAAGATTATTTTTTCATTACATAAAAGTTATCAATCAAGTTTTCATAATTATTATGCTCATACTAATAACTAGAAATGGGATAAATTACTATAATTGATACAAATCAAATTTTTGTTATAACTAGATCATGATTAAGAATAGATGTGACAGCTAACGGTTAACTAATGTGAAAATAAATTTTAGGCAAAGTCCTGTTGTTTTTAAGTATCAACGATCTTTTATAGTTTCTTCGTTCATATTAATTTATTTACAGTCGTATTCCCTCTATTCTGTCTTATACAAAAAGTGTGGTAGTAGCGTGTTAACTTTTAAAGGGAATTCTCGACTGTAGCTCAATCATTCAGTTATTTACTACTGGCTCAGTTTCAGGCTTTAGGATATTGGTTTTATTATATATTTACAGTAGGATTGTATAAAGCCTAATTTGATATAAACTCCAATAAATTATCTCAAAATTGTATTATGACAACAAAGGCATAATATAAATGGTGAAAAAAATCCATAATTGCGATGAGAACAGATAAGTGTTGAGATAGGATTTCCGTGAAAATTACCCAATTTAAAGTTTTTATCAATATGGGCGATGACCAGTAGATTATTGAAGATTAAGTACGTCTGAATGTACATCTTTCCCAAGTTCAATAATGACGAGTACATCATCCTACGTATGTTCGGATTCAGTACGATTACGTCTGATATATAATACGATATCTTTAAACCACTGAGTCTCAGTTTAACGATCCACAAACAGCCAACATCAATTTCGAAATAATTTATGGAATGAAACTATGGATTATTATCAAATACAAAGATTTACACACAATCTCCTTTTACCGAATTCGGTTAATGAAATTACTACATTCAAAGAAAAAAACAGTTCTTTTTATCTAATTCTAAGAATATGAATCCGATATTATTGCGATCGGAAACTCAAGAGTTTTCGAGCGTGTTAATATGTAAACTGCAAACAAAGAAGTCATTAATTACAAGTTGAAATCAGAAGAATTCAAAGGCATTTCTGCAATTCTGTTCCGAAATCGGTAAACCTTAACGCCACTATAAAAACTGCAAACACCTTGTTACTCTAAACAAAGTATACTAAAACACTACCACATTAGATTAGGAATCCTTTTAGTTACATATAATTAGCCATTTATTTCTTCAATTCCGACTTATTTTCTGTTTGGGATAATCTACTAATCACTTTACACTGTGATCCATGATAGATTGTATGCCATATGTTTTATAGAAATCTTAAATATGACCAACTTAGAATTACATAATAATAGTTGTTCTGTTGCTATCTTTCAACAATACATTATAATTAACTCATTTGACTAATTTTTATTCATTTCAATTTTGGTTTTTACCTCTTTGCATAGGCAGATATATTCCTCAAAAATTTCACAAAATCTTTCAGGTTCAAATCATCAACCATAACCTGGCAATGTCAGTTGATATGAATAGTTAAGAGACTATGCATTACCGTATGTAAAACTACTGAAAACCGCTTTTTTGTGTCACATGATATGTTTAAATGGAAAACGTCACAAAGCTAGTATTCATTATATGATCAATTTAATAGGCATTTATGTAAATTTAAAAATTGAAAGACTAAAGTACACATATACATTTTACATAGGTGACATACTTTTATTCACATGAAACAATAAGAATTAATTGATTCCGGTTCAAGTAACTTGTTTAACGTAATATACTTAAGGCAACTATAAAAACCACTATTTGATGAATGCTTAAGCACTTTTAGCATTTAATATTATGATTTATATGGAACATTACATAATCTATTACTTTTGTACGTGAATTATGTAAAATAAACTATTTAACTAGTCGATTTATTACACAGAATATATATATATATATATATATATATATATATATATAACAAATGAATATGTTAATCATCTTTACGTAATTGTTTCTTCCCACTTTGGTTGTTCGATCATTAAACACGGAACGTTCTTGAAATTAGTTTTGAAACCACACTACTGATTAGTTATTGAGATATAAATGAATAATTCATAATAACCTAATGTCTATTAGATTTGAATATCAACCAGTAGGCGGACTATTCTGAAAGTCTGAACTTGTTATAAACTCAGATATCTGATACAACATCACAGAGTGAATTCAAGCGTACTACTGTGACCTCTTAGAAACCCACTGAACGGTTTTTCAATAGCCATTATATTACCAATGTTTTCTATGATAAAAGCCCTCATAAAATTCATGTTTCAGCCATACTTATTCTGGTTATAGACACGTTTTATAAGTTGAACTGAATGAATTATACTCACCTCGTGAGGGTTTATCATGAAACGAGACTATAAAAACAGTTATATCCGGAAATTTGTTTCGATATACTCTAACAACTATAGGTAAACATTGAGTCAGCTCACTTTTGATTACTAACTTAAAACAGTTGAATAAGCAACTAAGGTAACAAGTTGTACAATATAATATTTTTATTTTTAAAAACAACACACTTACTAAGTTCCTTGGCATAAAAAGTTTATCCAACTCGGCATTTGTTGAATCTTCAAGTTTAAATGATTTCAAGTGATAATTAATAGATTTCAAGAATTGATTATTCAATATTAATGTAAATAGATCATTTGAAGTAATCTAAACAGTATATTAAATAAATACAAATACAATGTATTACAAGTACATTATATTCTCATAACATTTTAGCCAATCTATCAAAAAATAATTCTGAATAACTAACACTTTTTTTTCTTAAAATTTAGTTGGACTAAGTTTACAATCTAAATGATCACAACATAAAGAATGTGTAGCGTAAACAATGATGATTCTATAAAATCACCAATAGTTATTCCACAACAAATTGCCAATTGAAGATTTAAAAAAACTGTGTAAACTGAGTCAACTTCTCTTTTATCTTTCATAAAATTAAAAAAATTACTCAATCAGTTGAGTAAAATCTATAGTTTTTTTAATATTATGTATATATGATTACATTTTTCTCTAGGTCACATAGTTGGCAACCAGAGTGTTTTTTTCTCCAGAATTACATCTCATGCAATATCGACTTGATATTAGCCATTTATATTTTCTAGTTGGTTAACCATTAAATATTATGATTCTAATAAAAGACTGAATGAAACTATTGAATTGATAAAACCATATTTTGACGTCATCTATAGATCAAAAAAAGAATAATGAGAAAAGTAAAAAATGTATCTGTGCCACTAAATCAACTGAATTCTGTAATTGATTCACTTGTCTACATAATTATGCTGTATTAACTGTCTAAGTAACAATATATATCATGTAACTATATGATACTGCTCAACTAATCAGTATCTGTATATGGACTTTTGATTTATTATGCACAGTTGAAAAGATTGTAGCTGTTAGTGACAACCTTATTCATAACTTTGTAGTTGATACTTATATTTAGAGATTACGTGGTTTAGAATTTATAAGGAAACGCAATTTATGTTGTTACACTTATTGATAAAAATATAAAGCTTGGAAACTGATTACGGATTCATAAGTTAAGTAAAATCACTAAATATAGTGTAATTCCATTACTTTTAAGCTAAAAGAAATGATTTTCACAATCTGTTTACTAACAAATTAAAAAAAGTCACATAATTTTTAGCCACTCTCAGTGTCCCACAAATTTATGATTATAGGATAGTCGTCTACAGATATATGTGTAGCAATGAAGTGATTCAGTAGATAGACAGTGGTACTCCTCACTAAAGGTATCTTGGCAGAGACAATCGCTTATGCATTTTGTGACTGTTTAATTTCTGAATTCAGTGTTCTATCTACGACAAATATAAAGTGTAGTTCGTAGTTCCAATTAGCTGTATTCCGTGATTTAAGTTGACTTCTAGGAGTACACCATGTCACTAAAACAGCCCAACATTGAACAGTTTAGTGGAAAGATTCCATCGCCAATTAAAAAACTCGTTTATGCCACAGGCGAATACAATAAAATGAAGTGATATACTGCAACTTGTTCTTTTGAGAATCCGACTTAGTATTAACGAAAATATCCAGTGTTCAACAGCTGAATTAGTGTGTGGCACAACTCTAATTTGACCCAGACAACTACTTAACGAGGATGATAAACTGAATGGCAACTCAACAGGATTTGCCAAACTGTCACTACCAACAAGGAAACAAATGAAGTCAGATCCCCATGCACATATACTCGTAGTGAACAGATTATCCGACACCTAAGCACATGCAAATCTATTTTCACCTTGGGACACTCTAAGAGGAAGCTATGCGGAGGTGGTTAATTTGGACTCAATTTATGAATGGTCTTTGTTATTATTCACATCCTTCAAAATTTCATTCTATTTGTACAGTTCTCATTGTTTATTGTAAAATGTTGTTTGAATTGTCAAATTAGCTTCCACGCGTAAATATATTTGTCATATTAACAATCGTTAAATATAATACATGTGCTACTCACAACATTTGGTGCTCTCTCTTTTAACTGTATTTAATTCATCAGGTTTATATAAACCTGTTCATACATATTTTAAGTTGCTTTCTCCAATATTTATCAGGTGAAAACCACATTTCAAATATTTGGTTACATATATATAAACCTCTTTGGAGATAATGATTCTCCTATATAAAACTGATGATTCAGCTTGGACCTCTTTGGTCATACAGACACTCATCACTCACAAGAAACCATATTTTATAACATCCTAACTGTTTCATATTATTTATCAACTAATTAAATCCATTGGTCTTTTTGTAAATTCATATACTCGTATTTTTGGCGTATTGCTTTATACTACAAGGTATTCTCAAAGATATCACAAAATTTTTTATCATTTGTAATTGTAATTCATCTCATATACTGCAGTTGTAATAAAAAAATGATATCAGTAACTAGATTTCTATCTGCTTGCGTAAATGAACTAGGTGAATTAAAATTTGATATTCAGTAAGCTATCAGTAGATGTTGTCTTTTATAATCATTGAAAAAACCGAATGTCACACGTCAAATAGCTTATCAAAAATGCAAAAATAATAAGGAGTATGATTAAACTGAAACTTACAGCAGTATAGAAGCTTTGAGATATGAATTTCAGAGTGAAATTTACTTGTTGCTTATCATTATTGCAAAATTCATTATTTTTTAGTGTCAAATATTGAATATCATTTGAAGAACTGTATAGAATTTTGCTATTAATGGATTGGCTATTCAAAATATCTAGGCCACCATCAGACCATAATTGAAGATAAAGTGTTTCACATTCATTAGCTTCTTCATAGAAGGTGTTAAACTCAAGTTTTAGTAAACAGGATTGGCGTGCAGCTGAATTGTACTTGAAATGACCATAAACTAATGCACTTCGTCCAATTGTTAGAGGATGTGGTAAATCCATACTGCTATCACATTTTATTGACTTTAATAAAACAACGAGTTAAAGTAAAAGCATGATTATAATCAGAACGGTGAAACAATAAACCTTTTTATCGTACATTAAAGCAAAACATTTCAAAAATGTATATATTTGTTACTTTCCCACTGAAACTACTATAGTGTTGCATTGGTCATCATAAAATGTTGATAGATTCACAATGAACTATTTTTTTTGCCAAACTTATTTAAAAATCAATATTTTATGAACATGAATTAACATCATAAGTGGATTGAATTATGTCGTATCTATGAGGAAAAAAACCCCATTGGCTCATTATCATATGTATTGTGTAATCAACCAAAATGAGTTATATAATAAATTTTGCAAGTACGAAAAACAATTATAAATGGTACGATATAGTTCTATTTCGTAACACAAACATTATTAGATTGGAACACTTTTTGACTAGATTTGTGTCTGAAAACTGATATCCTCATAAATTCATTTTAGCTGAATTGTTAATGTTAAGCCTTCAATATAATACAACATTACATAATAAACAATAATGTACACCCATAATGATTTGGCAAAATGAAGGTTTGATCATATATATATATATATATATATATATATATATATATATATATATATATATATATATATATATATAGATAGATAGATAGATAGATAGATAAAGTAACATACAAAAACGGTAATTCTATCTATGTCAAATAAAAATCTTAAATTAAATGGAATTTAATTAAAAATTTATAACCAACTTGCCAAATATTAAGAAGAAAAACATTATCATAGAAGAATATGATCTGGGTTAATAAAGATCTGATGAGAAACTGTAACACATTGGGACACTATGTAAACCAATTAAAATAAAACTACAACGGTACTTCACTTATGAAGCTTAATTCATTAATTACTATACATGTTAGACAACTTTATTAAGATTATTGTTGTGATACATTCTTTAGTGAATTTTTTTATAGATATTTTTTAAAATGAACTATTCATGTCACTACATCCGATCAGTTTAAATGTTTATAATTATTATCAGAAGGGTTTTTGTGGATATAATAGTAATTTCGATGGTTGAGATCATGAGTCAATTGAAGCTAGACCACCATGAAAAATCTGGAAGCATTGGACGGCCGTTTCGTCCTATTGTAGGACTGCTCATGGGTGCTTATCCACAAGCCCGCCTCACGAGATTCGAACCCAGGGACTGTCAGTTTCGCGCGCAAGCGCTTAACCACTAAACCACTGGATTGGTTGAAGTTAGACATTAACACCATTGGATGCCGGCAGGCTCAGTGGTCTAGTGGTCAAGCGCTCGCGCGCGAGACTGATAAACCCTGGGTCCGAATCTTGTGAGGTGGGATCGTAGGTGCGTATTACTGAGGAGTCCCGCAATAGAACGAAACGGTCATCTAGTGCTTCTAGGTTTTCCATGGTGATCTAACTTCAGTTGATTCATGTTTATAATTATTGTTAAATTACTATAATATACTAACCTGAATAATATCTTTTAATAAATAGTTTTGAATTAAATGTTTATGAACAATAGGAGCTGAAGCGTAAACATTTGATGTATAATTTGGATATACATTCCCATCTATACGGATTGGATTATAAGCTAAAAGAAATGTATGAAAAATTAGTGTTGTATATACCTGTGTAGTTTTACTAAGATTAATAAAATTTAGTTTTATTGTGAAGATTATTAGTTGAACAGTTGGTAAACATCAATAATGATAATTATTATCTCCAATGTAGCTCTGTTACAAAAGATGTAGGTTTACAAACATTTATATTTAAATGCTTCAAAAACATTGACACAGCTTAATCCTAACATAACAGTGAAGTTAAAATGATGAAAAATATTGAGCACATAAGTACCTAGTATAGTCAACATGTACTATATGACTACTTCTATACTGACGTACGACATAGGTCGATTTATAAACCTTCTCTATGGAAGCTAAAAAGTGGTAGGTAAAACACCTCGTACTTTGGTTTCCAATATCTACAATTTTTGAAACAAAAGCATGTACATTCATACAGATGATTCGGATAACCAAACCTTATAATCAGAAAGCATAATTGCTCTTAAAATAATCGGTTTTCGACTGCTTCATAGAAACCATAATTTCTCTAACGAAGCAAAAACTGGATTTCAACTAGTCTATGAGCGTACAAAAAATATTTGTATAGATCTAAAACTTCCACAGTTATTATTTTAACATGCAATTTTCATTTAAAATAGTGAAAATTTCAACCCTTACAGTCGGTGAACTTGTGAACAGTAGTTTGATACTGAATAGCTTATAAGGCATGATTTGATCCTTGGAAAAAGCAACAAAGATCATCGGGTACAGGTACATTTATTTATTAATTATTCTACATATAAGTTATTGGTAACTTGGATATTACATTTCAATATAAATAACTCTCAGAGTTTCGTAGCTTATAACTTATTCAGAAGTCAAAATAATAGTTTTTATTATTGAAAATATTTCACAAAAATTATAATATAACGTGAACTTAAGAGTAAATAGGAAGTGAAAAAAAACCTCCTTACGTGAATTAGAGCTGTTCAACCAAGATGAGACTTCTTCCTTTTTAGTACCTGGACGTTTTCTATATTTTGGGGTCAATTTTCGATCAGTTGGTTTAAGCGATGAGATACTGCTGCTGACTGATTCTTGGCTGTCATTTCTATGTAATCCCATATTACGTCTAGCTTCACGTTCCAATTTCGTTGATCGTTTAGAGCGATAATTTCTCAGAGAACGTTTACGATCAAAATAATATTCACTTTTACCTACTTCTAAGTAACATTCATTGTCAGTATACACTTCACTGCCTCCACTCTCTGTTTCATCACCATCTGATATATGTTCACTCAAAGAAAGAGCTTTACGTGTAGATTGCACTTTTTCTTTCAGTACATATTTTGTTCCTTGTATTTCATTGGTATTAGTACCAGTTAGGGTATAATCTGCATAGGGTCGATGATCTGCTAAATTATTTTTGTGTATATCGGCAGCTATCTCTGATGCACTTCCACTGGGCTTAAAAGGTTTTTTTCCTGATGTATCTACTGTAGGATACGGATGGAAGTTTTGATCACACCTCTGAGTAAGAGTTATATCTTCATGGTTGGGACTTTTAGTTCTCGAGTTTATTATCGCCGCTATTTCAGGAGCTGTACCTTTTAATTTTAAATTTGCAATATCAGAGGGAGGTTCATTATGATATCTTGATTGCTTCGGTGAATGATCTGTTGGTGTGAATGGTCTTATATGTGAGCCTGAAGCTTGAGCAATGGTTATATCTTCTGGATTTAAAGTAGGATGCTTCGAGTGAATTAAAGCTGCTAATTCCGGAGCTGGTCCTTTAAGTTTACCTTGTGAGTGCAAATCACTTAGAGATGAAATCTCGATGGATTTTCTTGAGTCACTCAACGTCTTGTGTTTAAATGGATCATAAGAACTACCAACATTTTCATATCCATCATAATGTTTCCTATCAAAAGGTGCGAAATGAGTATCTTCACTCAATATTTCACGACCAGTTAAATTAAGTGTATCAAATTCAGCTGATGGATTGGATTTGTGAAGATAAGCTGCAATTTCAGGTGCTGGTTTTTTAGACATCTCTTTTGGTAATCGTTCAGTGACAGCTACATTAATTGCCGGATGTATAGTGTTCCTAGTAAAAGCAAGATCTGATGATACTGAAGGTGTTTGATCTGAAATCGTAATAACATGAAACAAGGTTACTTGATAACAATGAACCATACAGAACAAAATTTTCAGAACAAAATTTCAATAGCCATCATACTTTATTTCTCAATAAGTAAACTTAAATAATTTACGTTTTTACAGATTTTATATTGATTTAAAATTAAAAAGTTTAAGGAAAGGAACCTACAGTATTCTTACCCAACGTGTCATTTATTCTTCAATGGTTGTTTAGGTCCTAAAAAAACTTATACAAAATTACTATAAAAATAATTTGCTTTTTACAAAGACGAGTTCTGAATGAACAATTGTATATATTCGATAGGAATCGTCCTCTATTTGTTTAGTTAATGGTTAATAGCTAATATTAGTCAATTCAAGATTGTTTCAAATATAGGTATCCATATCAAGATTGGATTTGATAGTTTCAAATAGACTGAGCATTTGGTAGAGAGTTAATAATAAATATACATTTTGTAATATCAAAATGAGTAGAAAAGTTGTGTATCTGACGTTTCATGACTTAATGTAAGCCACTTCTTTAGAGTAAATAAATAACCGACAATAAATTAACACAAGTTTAATGTCGGTTATTTGTTTACTCTGAAGAATTGGCGTACATTAGGTCATGAAACGTCAGAAACACTATTTTTCTACTAATTGGGATATTACAAATATATGATTTTTACTTATAACAATCTACCCAATACTCAATTTATGCGAAATCATCAATTCAAACCTTGTTAATGATACCTACATAGGTAATTATATTTCTTCTGTTAGATTGCTTAATTTAATTTCGATTTTCTTAATAAACTCATATCAGTATCATTCGAAAATGAGTGTGGTATAGTTTAAGACTCCTCAGAATTTCTTACACATAACCTGAAACAAGATTAAAGCCAAGATCTACTGGTCATATAATAAATATGTCATATTCATACTACCATGTCACAATTCAGTGGTCTACATTTTCAACGTAAGTCATTACATGATTAATACTACTTCATATTGTCTTTCCATAGCTATAGTTAAATCCTATTAATTTCAGCTTTTCATTAGAACTTTAGTAATCCTCCTCGGGGTTAGCCAACATTAGGGGTATTATTATTATTAAGCTAGTGGATTTGAGAAAATTTAGTGGTTTAATTCAAGGGTACAAAATTTTAAAATCTTAAATCCAATTCACTTATCTGACCTAGAATAATCTGAGTGAAGGAAGCTAAGAACAATGGTTTCGTACTGGAAACATGTATCTATAAACCTTATACTTAGTACATTTGCATTAAGGAACATACAGAATTTCAGATTTGCCACTGTGATGAATCAGGATTATCTGGTTAATTAACAGTAGCCCCTGAAAATTAATTTGCCAGAAACTACTATGAATAATAACTGGATGTTCTAAATAAAGATGTTTGTACTATTGAGAATGATTTGTACAATAGTCATGGTGTTTATTATAAAAAGTGGTTGGATTTTTACAGCATATAAAACTACTGAAATGATTAAATTTAAATCTCGATGAACGGATAATATTACAAATTACGAGATCGGCTAAACTGTATAACCTATAACTGATTGAATGGTGAAGAATCGATTTAAAACTGATGTTTTCAACTAAACTGTTCTATGAACGGACATGCTAACTAATAACCTATTTTTCGAACTTTCAAACAGTTTAGAGAGATCGAGAAGATAAAACTGTGGCTCCATTGAAGACAGATAGTATTCGGATCTTTTCACAACAGACGTAGGCACATATTATTAAAAACCAGTTGAAATAGGATCTTATATCAGCTGCTATACGAACCGCTTCATGAACAGAGAAAAAACCTTATTCGGGAAATGTTTCGACATTGGAAATATCCAAAAAGCTCTAGTTACACACACTAGCTTCTAAATAGTACCCCCATCAGATAGCTTAGGATTGCTCCCAGTTATATTCATAATTTACTCTTTTTTTCAGTCTAGTATTGATATGAAGTAGACCAACTTTATTGTCGCTGTTTGGGCGGTTGATAACACAATTTTCTGCTATTTGTCATTCTAATGACTTTTACATGTTTTTTTGTTGCTTTATCAAATGTATAATGTACTTATTTGATTGTTAAGTATTATAAGTTAGAGAAGAAGGATTGAGCGATAAAGATGAGATAATAGTCATTAGTACGTATTAACACTGTGAAATTCCCTTCATCCACAGTAACTTTATTTGACTAATCTAGCTATGGTCATACTGACTGTACCTTTAGTTTTCGAACGTTTAAAAGGATTTTTTAAATGTAAACCCTTCTTCTTTTTCTCGCCTTCTCCATCTTTCAACCTTATGTCTGGAGTAGATCCTTTGGATTTCTTAGAGTCATTACGTACATCTGACTCGGAGCCTGTTGATTTTCTGTTCTTTCCAAGTAAACTGAATCGTTTTTTCTTATGTTTGTCTTGCAAGTTAGGTGTTGATGTTGTAGCAGAAAGTTGAGATCCTATATGATCTTCGTCATCCAATACAGAATAGCTTCCATGGTGTAAATCGCCTGCATCTGTCTGACTTCTGCCTTCGTTAAAACGTTGTTCAATTTTACTATTACTTAAGGTAGCAGACTTCCGAGAACCAAAAATAGATGTTTTCGGTTTTATATGTGACGCATCATTTGTATTAAGGTTACCTCGACTTCCCATTACGTAATCTGATACTCTGTCATTAGCTGACTTGCCTAGAGGTGGTAATGTTCCAGAGATTCTTGAGTCTGAATTGTGACTAAAATCAATACTATTACGATATGAATGGGCTGCAGAATTTCGATCTAATGTAGATACTTTGTAATCAACGTCTAAATATGCTCTAGATAAATCATTTGACGTTTTCCAAGCAGTAACTTCTAGATTACTATCTTTACTTTTTATTGATTGTTTCTCCAATTTGGAACCTGTTCTTGTTGGTACCATCACTGGCGGATCATTTCTGCGTATGGAACTTTGTCTTAACTCATTGACACGTACAAAGCCTGCTTGTGCATCATCCATTCTAATGCTATTACTGTTATTATTAGCAGAAGACATGTTTGTATTATTATTCATTTCCTCTTCATCATAATACATGTCTTTAAATTCAAGAGATAATATATCAACTTTTCCTTGCATTGATAAAGCAAACGCTTCATTCAATGGTACAAGATGATCTTGACCACAAACGTCCTCCCCGTTTAATTTAACCTATAGAACGAGAGAAAGAATAAGAACAGGACAAGAAAAGTTGAATGATTTGAAAATTAATAATGAAATTTCATTTGAAATATATAAATTTATATTTCAAGTTCAGTTATCGTCTTTCCTCTTTTTCGGGGTGATATAATTAATTCTATATGTTCTTTATAAATTTCAGAACTGTGGAATATTGACTATTATCTTCACTACACAGTAATAAATTGATGAGTTTACGATATATACCACAAAGTTCGTTTGAACATTTAGGCAATTTTAATGCAGAAAGATGTATGAACCATAGCATATATTCTTAATTATGTCAATTATTGCCCAATTTAGAGGATTTGATAACTGGGAATTTGGATCAGGGATTAAAGTCTAGATCTTAAAATTTAGCCATAGAATATGGTTGATAACTAGTTATAGAACAAGTATTACACATTACTTCTTGCTATAAAACTAAATGTTAAACACATTTTTTAATTATTTTTAAGCGATCACGATTCTGTAGTTACATCCTGACATATTACAATAATCGATCTGGATCAATTATTAGATTAATTACTTACAGAAATTAAGCCTTAGTTCTTACTCAACATTTGTATTTCCGATTGTTAAACCATTAAAATGAATATGATTACCAAAGTTACCATAAAATAAATTCACATGAAACGTTCTTATTTTATTTAAGATGTAAGGATATCACAGTCATAGTATCCGCAATATGTTTTAATATATATCGTTTTACATTTTTAAAAAAAGTTACTTTTGTACACTGTAATTAACAATTACAATAGTAAAACAAATAAATCTCGGACATTTGTGTATGGCAAAATGTTTTTTTTAAATCGACAAACGAAAATTATGTGACTCCATAGCTGAATAGTTACATGATGATCAGAAGAAAAATGATACATATACTTGATTATGGATTATGAAATAATCATTGAAAATAGTTTGTATTTAGTTAGTTATGTTTCTTTTAGGTTTTGTTGTCGGCTGACACAATCCAAAAATAAATGATCACCATGAGGTACAAAAAAGTTATTTAGTACTAGTTATGATCTTTTAACAACGTGTTATCAAGTTTGTGCAAAATATGAACGCAAAAATGTTAGCTTATCCCAATTGATATCCGTCAGTCATGAAAAAATAATTCACTTCACTGATTAATGACATAAGATTAGTGGAATGAATAAATAATATGTTTAGAGAAAACAAATATAAAATGATAGGTTGTAAGGTGATTAGATAAATGGACATTTAAGCTTTCTACAGAAAATCATTTCATTTATGAATTCTTTTTTATGAAACAAGCACTATGTTACCAGGGCTACAATTATATGTGAGAACGTATGTACGCACTTGATCTATATAGGTAAAAGATATCATTTATTAGATAACTGATAAAGTTGACATGTTTCTCCATTTAAAGAACTGTAGTGAAAACTGTATCTCTACGATTTATGTATACTGGAGACAACTCGTCTTAGGAAACAAAAAAAATTTGTTCTATTCTTGGTATTTCTGGCAGTTCCCCTAAAGAAAGTGAAAAATATATTCTTTATAAACACAGGTTATTTTAGTTTGGGTGACTGTTGCTTGTGGTAACAATTGACATCATCAGAAATATCCCTATGTACAGGCACAATTAGACAGCTGTTTAGATTTAGTTTACAACTTCAGCAGTACTCACTTTTTCGACAAATATTCTAAAATTTGGACGATACAGAAGATCAGCATGGCCCCTGCTCAAGGATAACACGCGAAATTATGAAGCATTCCACATGTTAACTCCACCTGTAGCTCTTCTAAGGCTAATGCCAACCTCAAGCCCCGGTAAAGGAGGAGGGTTGGGCGTGGGGCCGGCGACCCCATCCCGTGGAAAACAACCTTGCTAAAAAACGCTAACCAGAATAAACAATTTAAAGTCTTTCCTGGGAGTTGAAGGAAGAATTATGACGCCTCATGATGAAAGCTGAGATTCTTCGGAGGTTACGGAGCCAATGTTCCTTCTAGCAACCAGATCAACAGTTAATATAGGTACATGGAACGTCCGGACAATGTGGAAATCAAGAGAACTGATCGAATAGCAACAAAAAAGAGGAGATACAACTTGGCAGTACTCGGAATCAGTGAAACCCATTGTACCCAAGCTGAACAACAAATGCTAGATACTGGGGAGATGCTGCTGTATTCCGGTAATGAAGAGGAAAATGCTTCACACACTCAGTGATTTGGTCGAATGCTGTTCAAAGATGCACGAAATGCACTTACAAGATGGGAATCTCATGGATCTAGGATCATCAAAGCATCCTTTAAAACAAAGAGGGAGGGAGCTACAATGTATGTTATCTAATGTTATGCACCCACCAATAATACCAATGACAACCATAAAGATTAATTCTACGAGAGGGTGTGATCGATTATAGCAAAGCCCCTAGGAAAGAACCTGAAAATCCTGATGGGAAACCTAAACGCCGAAGCCGGAATGGACATCACCGGATATGAAGATATCATGAAACGACACAGACTGTGAGAGAGAAACGAATATGGGGAGAGATTTTCAAACCTATGTGCATTCAAGAAATTGGTTCTGGACAGCAAAATATTGTCACACAGACGCATACATAAAACTACATGAGTGCCACCAGATCATACCACGGAGAACCAGATAGATCATATTTGTATTGATACAAAATTCAGGACAGTGGAAAATGTGAGAACCAGTAGAGGAGCCGACGTAGCTTCAGATTACCACCTGGTTGTGGTCAAGAACAAAATCAAGTTAAAGAAACACTGGACAACTGGACAAACAGCACTACAAACGTGGTACAGTTTTCCTTCGAGACACTGACACAATTAATTCAAGATAGTCCCCAGTAACAGGGTGCAGGCTTAGGATGGGTTACACTGCAAAGTGGTGCATGTGGACAGCTGACACATGCATTCCAAGTAAGAACTGGAGTCTGACAAGGCTGTTTACTCTCCCCCTTTCTCTTCCTTCTAGTAGTTGACTGGATTATGAAGACCTCCACTACTCATGGAGAGTACAAAATACAATAAACAACTTGGATGCGACTAGACGATTTGGACTTCGAAGGTGACCTAGCCCATCCATCCCATACACATCAACAAATGCATATGAAGATAACTTGTGTAGCAGCAGCCTCTGCATCAGAAGACCTCAACATACTCAAGGAAAAAAGCAAGATTCTCAAGTGCAACACGGAGAACACTAACCCAACCATACCTAACAGAGAAGCTCTGGAAGATGTGGAGTATTTTACGTACCTGAGAAGCATCATCGACGAACAAGGAGGATCCGATTCAAACGTTAGGGCGAGGATTGGCAAAGTGAGGAACGCATTCCTACAGTTGAGGAACATATGAGACTGAAAACAACTGGTAACTAATATCAAAGTGAGAATCCTCAATACGAACATTTAGACAGTTCTACTGTATGGAGCTGAAATGTATGAGTATTTACCAACAATTGAATATGTAAGATACCATCAGCAACAGTCTACTGCGGCAGAGGACAAACCAGCTTTCAGATGAAGAGGAAACTATAAAAAGACGTTGGTAGTGGATAGGACACACATCAAGGAAATCATCACGAGGCAAGCGCTAACTTGGAATCCTGAAGGGAAACGGAAAAGAGGAAGGCCAAATAACATACTGTGTCGAGAGTTGGAAGCAGACATGAAAAGGATGAATAGAAACTGAAAAATACTTTCCAGGAAAAGGTTGGATGGAGAATGTTTGTAGGGGGCCTATTCTCCTCCATGAGGGGTAACAGACATAAGTAACTAACTAGATAAGTTCAGAGGTACCCACTAATATCCACTGTCAATGGTTAGACAAAGTATCATGCAGGTTAACAGCGAACACTTCATCCTTAGGTCTATCCATATACACATGAGTATTTTATTCTTGGTACTGTTCATTATCAGTTTCAATGTTCGAACCCATTTTAGTGATCTAATAATATTTAAATGACAATGCCTGAAAGCAAATGATATAAATTTTTAAGTATGGGCTGTAAGCTAACAGATGATATGGAGCTTTTATCACCGTAATATTATTTAAGTAATAAGTTTGTCAAACTGAGAGAAGTAGCTAAACTTCTAATTTTGTACTCCAATAACGCCTAAACTTGGTTTAGATGAAACAAAAAAGACAAAATATAAAATAAATCCACAAATTTCTCTTATTTTAATTTTCACACTGCTTAGATACTATGTAACCATAGGAACAAAGCACTTTGAATTAACTTGGACTTCAAACGTAATCAGAGCTTTTAATTCTCAAGCTTTTTGCCGCTTAATTAATCGTCACCAGCTGGAAGTAAATACTATTCATAACCTTTATTTCCTGATAAATATCTGGATAGATTATTTGATATTATTCACAAATATATATGTTGTATTAGTAAAAAAAATCAATAAAATCCCATACTTAAGCTTAATGGTATAGATGTAATCTTTATAGCACAGTTTTTGATATTTGCAAGTGTATACAACCATAACAATTCTATTTGAAATTTCTATGGATGACTTTTAGAATATGCCTTAAGAAGCAGGATGTATGTGAAAAGGAAACCCTATACATTATACATACATAATACATATCAAATGCAATTTTGAGTCTGTCCAAAATAATAGGTCACTTAGTAAAAACATGTACTCAGAATTCATGAAAATATTCAAAAATAATATATTATATGAACAATATTAGTAAAATAAAACATTCATTTTTATTCAGCTTACAACATAACATTTCTTATAAGCATGTACGCATAATTCGAAAGCTTTATCAATTTGTATTCCATTTTCCACAGAACGTTCTTGTTTTGCTACCTTTTCTGGATTACGACTAATTACAGTTACTAAACCATCTGTTGTTAAAATGATTTGTAGAGGTAATTTGTCAAATATATTTTGAGTAGATGCTTCTTCTGTTAATAATTCAAAAACTATTCTGTAAGAAATTTCAAACAATAGATAGTATAAATAAAGGTAAATAGTTTTATGTTTTATATAATAAAATTTTCTAATCTCATTAATATACTTAATGTAAAATTCAAATTAAATCACAAACTAATGTACAATTGGCATCATTTGATATTGTTTCCAGAGAATTCAAAAGTTGTTAAATTAAGTTGGGATATGGGCAACCGTTTCTAGTTAGTTCCTTGTTCTCTTAGTTACTTAATTGTATAACAAATGGCTTCAAGTAGATCTTTCAAAAAAATTGTTTACTAGCTACGGTTTATTTAGGACCGAAAACTAACAATGACATTCTGTGATTTAAATGGTTCCATTAAATGCCTGTGTTTCACTTAATGCGCTACTTGTCAGGTTTTGTCAATTCAACTGAGTCTATGTTCAGCAGAGGTTATGTGGTTGAAGGTCCTACTTCACTTAACACATTCCATGCTTGAAAACCAGTCAGTTGAAATATAACCGACCTGTGTAGTGGATATCAATGAGTAGCAAAAACTGCTATTGTTTGAAAAGAAACTGTTCCAGTTGCATGCTTTTTAAGAAGATAGATGTAAGCACTTACATATAACACAGTTATCTGTACAAGTCTAGAGGAGCAAAAACAAGTCTCGAGGTGTTGTAGGAGTTATTGTTATATTTCCATGCAATCTACTTTTGTCTGCACAATTCTATTCATTTAATGGTTTATTTCAAACTGGTCAAGTATTATATGACTTTTCTGTTTCTATATTATCTGCGACCTTGCTAATTACATTCATGTGGATTTTTATGTGATTGGCCTGTGTGTCTCTGTTATCTTTGCTCTAATTAACTATATGTAATCATTACACTTCCCGCGTTAGAAAGAGATTAACATTTAAATTTCATTTAAACATTAAAAACACTAAGTTCAGCGAAGGGATCTCTTTTCAATTTTTAAATGAATCTTATTAACATTGACCCTGATACCTTCTACTGTTATTTGAAACACATTTGAATAATGAATTCTTTATTGATTATTCCAAATCATCTCAACATGAATAAATTGTAGTTCATTGAGATAATCATACTGAATCACTATTGGTGTATTTATATGAAAGAAAGATATAATAATATCTTAACAGCTAAATGATTCAATTATGAATCTTTCGTCGTTGTTCATCAGTTTTGTAATATACTTAACGTGGATTCTGATAATGCCGTCGAAATCGACACTGAAACTGCCTAGCTTAGAGTATGCAGCATCAAGAAAATCAAATTATTGATAGTCAGAAAACTGTCATGTAATTATTTGACTTCAGTTTAAAAATTATGAACCTAATACTCTACTATTTCTAAATTCATCATATATAAATGTAAACTGGATCTGGTGTCCTGGTAATTATCTGCTGTCTTATTGTATATAATGAAAATCATGAGATAATAATTAATGCATTTTCAAACTTTTGGCAACCATATTTTAAATACATAGAAAATAGTAAATTGTAGTAATCAGCAACACAAATCTTCAAGGCTGTATTCCTCAATCACGTTTTCTTACTAACAACTTAAATCACCATCACTCTGATATAAAATTATTCTGAAAATCAAATAATTTAAGTAGCTCATTATTTATTATTAGTGTGAACTTTCTGAGAGGATCAGTTTAACCCCTTTTTCAATATTAACAAAATACTATGTTGATAAGCTGTAAAGAATAATTTCAGTATAACCTACCGTTTACCATGACAAACTCCATGAATTTCAATATAGTCTCCATCCATTAAACAATCCGGTATTTCATACGTGAATTCTGTATCCTGAATAAATCCAAAAAAATATATTAAAACATCTTCGATTAATAAATAACCATGAGAAATTGGTAAACAAACTTTAAATATGATTCTTGTAATTTATTGGATGATAAGTGAAACCTCATTTCAACATGTTCATAATTTATATGCTCGTAAATGTTTTGACTTAGAACTTTTTGTATGCAAATAACGTAACTCTTCACAGTGTTTGAATAATATATGGAAGTTTTCATAGAAAAGAACTCCTAAATCGATTGAAATTATAGCTTGTCACATTAATTACAACAATTTAGACGGCCTACTATTGTGTCCACTCTATAAATTGAAAAAATACCGAAGAGAACATTAAATAAATCTTGGAACAGATACATCATCACTACTCTATTAATGAAGTCATTTGTAAAAACTAACAATACTTTATATTGTTTGTTAAATATCTATTACACAAGATGACGATATACTATAGCGTCAGACTATTGAAAGCATAATTTAATTCAAATCAACTCCCGAAATTATCAACAACGAATTAAGGAGTAGAACAATATATCTTTTTTAATACCACGAAATGTAGCTACTTAGCATACAATTTGAGTAAATATGTTTAGTTATAAAACAATGCTATTCATGTAATTCAATATCAATACGAGATTTTTTCAATTGTATGTTTAAAGCTTAAGTTCGTTCAGATCTTTAACAGTATTATTTTCCTTATATCTCTCTGTTAAGCTTAAAACTTCAAGAATCACTATCGAAGATTAAAAAATGAAGAAAAGGTATTCAAGTGTAGTTGTCTTATTAGCAATCAAAAGTCATATTCTTAATTTTATGATGATATTATATTAAATAAAATGTTAATTAGTAACTTGTTTAAATCAATCTGATCATATAATGTGTGATAGAGAAAAATCGTTTCTTTTATAGACTGGTAGCCCTTTGATTAGTCAAATCATAAATTTCTATTCAAAAATCATTTATGAAAATATGCGACTAGACTTAAGTGAATTTCGTTGGGAAGTTTTGTGGATATGAATTTAATCTAAAGATTAGATTATTGACAAAGCTTGGAAATTCAGAAAGAACAGTTGAATGGTAGAAGAAGTTTGTACGCTAATTTACTTTATACCCGGTTGATTGACATTTAACACTCAATAAGTTAGGTGATTAATAGAAAGTTTTACCTGTGCTCAGTCACACATTTACACAAGACAGAATAGAATATTGCATATCTTGCAATCAATGTACTGCAGTCCAGCTAATGTGCTAACATCCGAAGGTCCACATTTCCAGGTTCTGTCAGAGCGATCAGTATACGAAGTGATGTATGAATAACCATACGAACATATGGCACTTTTGATTAAACTGGTAAAGACTTGTAAATGAATCTTGAGAAAAATCTTCTACTTACTAAATACTATGCAATCATTTACTGTAAGAAATATCCTTATTACAAAATTTTCAACCAGTAAAAGTCACCTTCGATTACATAACTGACAAATTAAAACTAAGTCTATAAATCATTAAGCTAAAAATCAACTAGATCGATACCATATCCGTACAATAAATCATGACAATAAAGAAAGTGTCCAAATTTGTCATTCAATAAAATTGAAACGCTCATCAATGTTCAAACTAAGCATAACTATACAGAAGAAATTGTTTTGAAAATTTAAAAGATATAACCGACTTAATGTTGCTTTACTTCAAGTCAGTAGCTATAGGGAACGAATAAAATGAAATGAGGGTGCTGGTTACCACTGATAGACGGCATCCCAAATACTAGTTGGTTTGGGATTGCTCGCATGAATCACCTGGTTGAAGCTAAGTACAAGTTGGTACTTTGCATCATGGTATATCTCTACACCTGGGGGAGTTTATTCATCTATAAGTGATCCGAACCAACGTCAGTGTTGGAGTAGTATCATCAGGTTAGCAGCTGATATTCTGTAGGACTAAGGTATTTACCAATTAGATCACGGAGTGTTGACTAGTAACCTTTCTATCTAGTCATTAACCCTGATCAAATATTATTATTAAGTTGTAATGTGGTAAGTGGTCCAAGTGATGTTCTTTTGCATGCACTATGTCTTGATGTGCGATGTTTGAAGGTGACTTAAGTTTATCTCCGCTTATAACGTGGTCTGAATAGCTTATATGTAATAACAGACAAACATTTTATAAACCTCATGCATTATCTACTACTATAAGTGGGTTGTTTTCGTATTTATCAATCATTTTGTAATGATGAGGTTTATTAATGGAAAATTATACATAGTTATATAAAAATAGTTGTTGATAATTGTATAATTAAGATATTTAGTTGAATTACATTGTTTCAGTGTCATGCTTAAAAACTTTGGTTTATTTTTATGCCATTTCTGTTATTTCAATGGTTAAGATCATAAATCAGTTGAAGCTAGACCACCATGGAAAACCTGGAAGCATTGAATGGCCGTTTCGTCCTATTGTGGGACTCCTCAGCAGTGCGCATCCACGACCTCGCCCCCACTGCGAGATTCGAACCCAGGACCTACTGGTTTCTGCTATTGTTTTACTAAACTAATTAAAGGATGCCAAATCATATAAATGGGATCGAATGAAAAGATGAAACTGTGATGATAATTTTGAGTTGTGAATTGTATGCGAAATCATCCTTCTGACACTAAACAAAGTTTTTTTTCACAACCATTTTTGTTCATAAGAATGACGAGAAAGTATAAAAACAGTAACTCTGTTCAAATTCATTGATTAAGTTACAAAATTCATGTCCTGAATGCGATGTAATGACAGTATGGTAACTAAAAACGCTATAGGAATCACTAACTTTATTCTCATTTTAAAACAGTCTGCATTATATAGCGTTATTGCTGATGTCTTCATAGAAGAATGAATAATTAATACCATTGCTCACAATCAATGTCAGCATTACTACTAAGACACCATCAATGCATAGTCAGTACAAATGTCAAACTTTAGTACTATTTACTTCTTACTTTTCAAACTTCACAGTTTATGATATGAGTAAATGCATCTCATTACAAACATACTACAATATTTTATTTCATAAAGCAATAGATTTATATCACGTGCATACAGTTCCACAAAAATTGAAAAAGACCCATAGTTCTGTTTACATAATTTATCAAGTTAGATAACAGTAATTAAATCATTTCAAATCTTTTAACTGAATATGTATCCCTACATTGCAAATGGATTCAGTTTTATATGACTAAAGACTAATTTATTAAAACGATATTAATATCTTCTTATTGCTTGATTGTTTAAAGTCGTACCTGCACAGTGATTCTCTCTAGCTATCTAGTCAAAATTTGATAGAGAAAACACTAAGGCTGAGTTACTTATTAACTGACTCTTAATTCGAGTCGCATTTCAATACATTGGAATAGTTTTAAACAAATAAACCAGTTTTATGATTAAACATAATACATTCACTATCCCATGATATCTGTTGTTTGAAACTTAGTAAACGAAAATTGATTAACAAAACAGTTTGGACTGTGCTAAAGATAATAACACTGAGGAAGTGGTACAACTCCTGTATAAATTGTTATCTGTACATGAATGTTTATTTGAAAGTTTTCCAATATTTCCCATGATATCGTCACTAATGAAAAGTATATTCATATTTTTTTCGTTCCTCTTCAAACCAAGCAGATGAATTTAATTCGGTTTTCCTTAATGTTTATAATCCATTGATTGTTAAGTAATCTAGAACCGAATCTACTAAAACCTTCATTTCAATTGAGGCTGTTGATTTGTTATGAATATTCTTAATTAGTACATATCAACTTTCACTACAAAGTTCTCTGGTGGTTAGCAAAACATTCTATTCATTTGCTGTATTTATTTGTTTCAGGTTTGCAGCAAAATAATTTGAATATATCTACTAAGTCGTACTTGAAATAGTTCAGTAATGTAATACCTTCCAACGATTCCATCTTCAAACATTTATGATAGAACAAGAACATTAGACATGTAATGATTTGTATTGTCAGAATATTAGTATATAGTAAATTATAAACAGATAAAATGGGTTTCACATCCTTGTTAGTCGGCCATAGAATGAATTACATAATTTCATAGAGTTTATGCATATTTTAAAGGTAAGTTTCAACACGAATTTATGTAAGCCTATAAGATATCATTAAAAACCATGAACCAATGAACAGATAATTTACTCCAGTTTAGAAGTGTTCATTAGTGTCGATCCGAGGACATCAAAAGGCATTAACTCCTGAAAATTTTCATTTTACGATGAGCATGGTTCTTATTTGAAAACTTCTGTCAATTCTTGACTTAGCTTGCTGTTCATTCGAATTGTAAATGATGCAGTTACTCGATAATGATACTGGATAATAATTATATCAAAAAATTTTCGAAAGCTAAATAATGTTGACAAATTAAATGTATGACTTTTAGTGTTGTGTATGGAATTGAATAGATTGGCACTGAACAAAGTTTACGTACTAAGGACATGTTTTGCTTCATGTGAGATAAAACATTGTTTCCCTATTTGGATAAATAGCGTTCATCATAGTGTTATTCAGGTATCACTATTTATAACTATTATGTATTTAAATTTTCAGGGAACAGTTGAGTAATTTAAATGTAACGTCTCTAGAACTCAAATATACTGGTTCTAGATTTAGAAGAAACAAAAATTGATTTAACATTATATGAAAATCCTTACTCATAATAGTGAGCAAAAATTAATCCAAATTATATCTGTTTTCTTATTGACTCCAAACAAACCCTTAATATATCGATGCTATTTACTGTTCGTGAAACCAAATTTTATATATAATGAAAGAATGATGAAATATATTTTCAGTCAGATCTTTTGTCTAGGTTTAAGACTCCACTCTGAGGCGCACTCATGACCCTACACGGGACGTAATCTAACACTTACAGTCCTATAAGCTATAATTCAATTACTTACACTTCCAACTCCGATCAGTTGCCAATATAAGGAGACTGTCATTCAGTACAAATATTGATATCTGTCTCACCCCGAAGTTGTGAAAATGGCTCTTCTGGTAAGAACAACCTAGTATTATAGTTATTTTCAATAAATCATTAAAGAATATCGCATAGCTTTATTTATTAGGTATGATATCGAAGTGATTATTTTAACTCAACATTTCATTGTTAGAATAGAGGTTGGAAAGCCTTTCTATTGATTTCCGTCTGAGCAAACAGCATATCACTTCATTTATAAATCAAATATAACAAAAAATCAGACAAGCAATGTTAGTAACAGATGAATATATGTTATCATAATAATCTTGCGGAAATTGGAAAAATGTGTGCAGCTGTAAAGTAACTGGGAATTTAGATATTAAAACTAGAGCTGTCATACAATGAATTGAATCACTTTGATTAATTTACTCCAGATATTATGATTTAACATTAAAGAACAATCATAAACATGAATTGAATAGCTTATAACCAATACTTGTTTCTGAAAAGTTCTGTTACTGAGTTCAGTTGAGATATGGAATGAAACTACCTGCAAAATAATCAGTTACCTATAATTATCATAGAAAATCCAATCTTATCAATAGAAAAGTGAAACTCACCTGATCATCAAAAGATTCATTCATGATGAGATGACTTTCTTGAAAATTGAATTAGTTCGTTGAATATTGAATAGTATAATGAATATTTTACAATATATTGAATAAATAATAGTCCAGTTTATCAATATTTAAATGGTATTATATTCAGTATATGTATATACGTTTATGTTATAGACTGAGATATAATGCACAAAATGTGTATTTGTCTATTATACACTGTAATACCAATTATAGAGAAATAAATGTTCGTTCCTGCCAAGAAATATACCACAACACTTAATAATTTTTAATACTTCTGTAGTATGAGTCGTTTTTAAGAATTTTCAAGATATTTCATACTCATAGATGAGTGCTCACAGAAGGTAAACATTTATATACGTACACATATATGCACAATTACAAATATACACACATAAACTTTGAAACCAAGATAAATAATGACACAACAAATAGAACTACATATTTTATAATAAAGTCAGATACACACACATTCAGCATTGTCAAGGTCGATGGTGTATCTGTTGCAAGCTCACTAACTGGCTATTTAAAAGACTGAGTTTTGTTTACTTGGTTTTTTCTATTGTGATAACGGCACGTGAGCACACATAAATATGTTTATAATTGTGTAGATATATAGTATTTTTAAATGAGACTTGTACTCAGACATGTTTACAATAGTGTTTCAAGAAAAATACTAACAATACACTTTGAGAGCACAGTAATGTTACCCTAAAGCAAAGTGTTTGTGTGTGCATCTAGAATTTGTAAACTCACAATTGATTGATTAATTGATTAATTGACTGACTCTGTACTTATGATTGTGTGTATTTATATATAAATTTGAATAAATCTTTATACTGTATAGTCAACCTCCACACAATGACCCTGTCTATAAAATATCTGGTCTGAGCATCCCGTCATTCGATAATAGATGTGTTTATCTTACAATAGTTATGCGAAACAGCAAACAATCTTTAACAATATATGGAAGAAAATTAATACATATTACGGAATTTTTTCGCCACATAAAAATAACGTAGATTGTACATACTTAACTTTAGAAACCTTTATAAAATATTTTCCTTTGGTAACTAGTACTAGCTGTTCAATTAAGATAATAATTAATTTCAAAGAAAAGATACTTAATAACCTGCAATTCCATTCTCATACACACTAAATAATAATGAATAAGAATATTTTGTTTCTTTTTTCTAAGTACGGGTTTGTGGAGATTATTAAGCCTTTTATTGAGATCATGAACCGATTGATGTATGACCACCATTGAAAACCTGGAAGCACTGGACGGCCGTTTCGTCCTATTGTGGGACCCCTCAGCAGTGAGTACAGAGACTTAGATTTTCGTATCAATTTCATTTATTCGTATCGGCTGAATAACAATTCAACATCATAGGTGATGTCAGTTTTTTATGTATACTATAACTACTAGTCCGAATTCTTAATGCTAATTTATAATCCGATTTTAACACCAGTAAGTAGTTGAAATTTCTCAATACCATTTTAGTATAGCTCTAAGGTCATTCATAAATTATAGTCTCATCCACTAAGATTCACAGAATAAAATCACTCCATTCTATTTCAATCTTTATTATTATTCACAAATATACTAAAGTTATGGACAGTAACGTGATTTAAGAATGCCGTTTGCACAAAAGTTAGTCAATGAATTTGAAATCGATGTACTAAACAGAATTTTATAAAAACAAGATTAAAAGAGCAGAAAAAAAGAAACAAAATCTTATGCATAGTATTCGAAATCAATAAGTAACAGTATACTGAAAATCAGATTGGCCATTTCTCTGTATGATTGTATATTACTTCTCTAGGTGTAAGTGACATCTGGTTAGTACAACTAGTGAGTTATATCGTCGTTTCGCAAATAATGTTGATGTACCTTTAAATAAACAAAATGGACTAACATTAATTATTCAATGGATATTTGAAAATTTTACCGATAGTCACTGAACTCTGATGTAAACTATTAATTTACTTCTCAACGACAGTTCTACTTAAAGATTCTTATAACTGACTAATATCAGTAGAAGAGTCAGTAAAAGCTAAGAAACGTTTCACATCCGATGTTTTAATTTCAAATTTTCCAATAATACAAATTGACAGATTTGAAACTTATGTTGAATGTTGTGAATTTAGTTTCCAACTAGCTTACTAATATTTACTACTAAAGTGTATCAAATTAGAAAATAATAGCTGTGATACTTATTCGTATTTTGTAACGAAATTAATTCTAAAAAATTGTTCAATCAACTAAATAAAATTTCATTTGTTAATTGATTTCATTATAATTTTTTTTTATTTCGTTCAATCAATAAAGTAAATAGTTCCAAGATTATTTTATTACTTTTCACAAATCACTTTTATTGATTTTACATTCACCAAAAACTGATTTACTGTATCATAATTGTTTCGTTTAAACAACGATACTACTAATTCAATTATAATGGAAATAAACATCATCCATATTTAAGTTTTGAAACGTTTCCATTATTTAATTATATTGTATTATTAAAATCATATTATATAGTACTCATAAACAAATGAATTAGTAAAGAAAATTCACTTGATGTTGTTTTACTTGTATCTTCCCATTGTTATTTAAGACTGCAATTGATCAGTCTCATGTTGGCATATGTGCATCCTGTGCAGATCACCTTAAGTCACAAGCTTTTTAAGCAAAGATGGATAATGACTAGCAGTGGAATCCAGGACTCACGTTTCGTCCTAGTTGGGATTCGTCAACTGGATGTACCTGCATCGCAGAGTTGATGTTTACCCCATTGCACAAGCAGGTGGTTATCAGGACTCAGTATCTAAGTGGATAACGCGATGGCGTTTGAAGTGAACGGTGCTGGTTTCGAGTCTCGGAGTGAACATCAACTCTGGGATGCTGGTACATACAGCTGAGGAGTCCCAACTAGGTCGAAACGCGCATCCTGGATTCCACAGCTAGCCACGATCCATCTTTGCTTAAAATGAATTGGCATATGATGAGTAAACGAATATTATTCCAGTGTTTTTGTTTTCAATATATACATATATGACTTATTTCATTAATGAAAGAAAGTATTGCATACAAAAATGACTGTGATTTTTCTTATTTTTGTACTTTGATATACTTTAATGATGAAATCAAATACCATTATGATCAGATATTTATGTTTAAAAGAAAAAGAAAATTCATCTTAACAATTAGTCATATGCTTAAATTATCTTCCTTATAAAATATACCATTTTCTGATTAATCAACTGACTGATTTCAGTTGTAATATGTGTCAGATTGTCATTTTGTTTTATTCTATTCTTATCTATTTATTCAGGCAAATTCTTAAACATAACTGTTTAGTGTTGTGAATATATATTGTCAAGGTGTCTATGGATCTATATGCACCAAATGAGGAAAAGCTAGTCGTTATCCGATTCATTTCACATATAGTTAATGTTTTTACTTTTTTTACTTATGCCTGTTACTCCCAAAAGAGTATAGGCCGCCGACCAGTATTCTCCAACCCACTCTGTCTTAGGCCTTCTTTCCAAGTTCTATTCATTTTTTGTTCATTCTTCTCATTTCTGTTTCCATTAATCGAAGTAGCGTGTCCATTGGTTTTTCTCTTCTCCTTTAATCTTGAGGATTCCAAGTGATGGCTTGAATTGTGACACAGTTGGATGTTTTCTTCAGTGTGTGTCCTATCCACTTCCAACGCTTCTTCTCGATTTATTCCTCCGCTGAAATCTGGTGTGTTCTCTCTCACTGTAGGTTGTTGCTCATAGTGTCTGGTCAACAGATCTGAAGTATTTTGCGCTTGCCTACTTACATTCGCCAGTTACTCCTCGTGAAGGAGCATAGGCCGCTCACCAGCATTCTCCATCCAACCCTGTCCTGCGCAATCCTTTCCAGCTCCTTCCAGTTCCTATTCATCCTTTTCATATCTGCTTCTATTATCCGACGCAATGTGTTATTTGGCCTTCCTCTTTTCCGCTTCCCTTCAGGATTCCAAGTTAGAGCTTGCCTCGTGATGCAGTCTGACGATTTGCGTAATGTATGTCCTATCCATTTCCATCGTCTTTTCCTAATTTCTTCTTCATCTGGAAGCTGGTTTGTTCTCTCCCACAGAAGGCTTCTGTTGACGGTATCCGGCCAATGGATGTTGAGTATCTTGTGTAGACAACTATTTATAAATACTTTTACCTTCTTGATGACGGTTGTTGTAGTTCTCCAAGTCTCAGCTCCGTACAGTAGAACTGACTGTCTTGACGTTGGTATTGAAGATTGTGACTTTGATATTGGTTGAAAGTTATTTTGAGTTCCATATGTTCTTCAATTGTAGGAATATGGCCCTTGCTTTGCCAACCCTCGTCTTTCCATCTGCATCTGTATTTTGCACAGACAAATGTTACTAAACACTTGTATCTTCTGAATGAATGCCTTCTTAAGTCTTTAGGTTTCCGCCCCGCACAGTAGAAATGTCTTGACATTTGTATTGAAAATTCTGACTTTGGCATTGATCTAGTTAATGTCTAAAAAACTTATTTGTTCAGTCTGTTTTCTATCTTAAGATTCTCATTTTTAACTGGATCAAAATAATAAACATTCTCTCGTTTAATTACGTTATATAAGCTTAAATTGTTTTACTATAATTTTTTTCATTATTTTTTATTCGTCTTATAATCAGTCCTTGGGATTGTGTTTAACGTGTTTTTTTCAGATTATACATGTTTGTATTTTAATAATTATTCATTTTTCTGTCTCTAAACTACAAATCAATAGACAAAATTTTGCACGGCTATTATTATTAATATTAACGAGTATCATTACTTGTCTCATTTACATGTACTGTAGTTCTATCAGGAACAGAGGTTTAAACGTTTCGGAAAACTATTTTCCTATTAGATATACAAAGTCGCATGAAAAATCACTGTACATCCGTGTATTTGTTAGCTATATTCTTCTAATCAGAAAGGGGTTTTGTGGATATTATAGTAATTTAATAGTTGGATTCATGAGTCAGTTAAAGCTAGACCACCAGGTAAAACCTGCAAATACTGGACGTCCATTTCGTTCTATTATGGGATGCGCACTGCTGAGAAGTCCCATATTAGAACAAAACGGCCATCCAGTGTTTACAGGTTTTCCATAGTGGTCTAGCTTCCATTGACTTAAATATTTTTCTAATTATTAGTAAATAGGAATAAATTAAATATGAATTAATTGGAAATCAAAACAATCCAAATGGTGAATTAATATACTTGACTCGAAATACATTAACTCAATGAACTATTTCTTTGCTTAAACTGCTGAACTACAATATTAGTTAACTTATATTTTGAACTAATATTTACAAATAGACTGTTCGTTATTCAGTAGAAATAGACAATGATTTCATATATATATTGAAATGATTAGTCAATGTAAGTTTGTGATTTCGGAATATGGAATAGGGATTATTTCAAATTGACTGATCACTGTATCCTATGTATACTTTTTCTGATTTCTGTTTAACCTAGAACTAAAACTGAATATTTGAATTTTCGGGATAAAAAACCTAAGTAATATGTGATGTTTTTGCTTTCTTCCTTACTAGTTTATTTGAATGTTTTGAGAAATAGCTATATTTGTTTAAAAAATTTTCTTTGGATAATGTAAACAACTAATTGTCTTAGTAAACTATCAGAATCGTACAAGGTAAATGGGTTTCCACGTTGTCTACTAAACATTTTAGTATATTTATATTACAGTTATTGAACGAAGTATTTCAAATACTGTATTTGTATGAATAAATGAATTACACCATTTTCATGAAATATCACCAACCATTTAATGTTGTTTTATTCATACAAACAATAATTTATTTCCTCTTTACACATTTCATTGACATGTAAAAGTTCTTTCAGCTTTTCACATAAGAGCAAATTATCTGGAATCACCTTTGAACTTAATTATCAATATCGTTATTGTTTTGATTTCTCACTTGTACTTTTTTTCCGTAACCTCGATTCCTATCACGGGTGAAATTGTTCACCTCAATCCAACATTTCTAATGTTAAATAGATAAATTCTAGGTTGACTGAACTAAGACATTTTGTTTTTCTATACCAGCTTATCAAATTTCTTGATAGACAAAAAATAAACTTTCTGTCTGTCTGAATGAACTGGAACTATATCATATGTTGTTACGGAAACAGTGTATGGTATATGGCCTTTTCTCTGTTCGTTCAGTGATTAATTCAAGTGTATTAAAGAATCAGTTTTATTAAATTTTCTAATTCATTTCAAGGTACGTATTTTTTATTTCTTTTACGATACATCACACATCTCAACCTTGCTTGTGCCGTGTTTGATTGGTTAGTGGTAGGGTGAGAAAGTCTAATGAAATGGCTTGTAGGGAAATTTTGTGTATTCTCGAAGCTTTCTAAGAAGTTTTAAAGATATGTACTGTTCATTTAGTTCTATGACATGCACATGTAAAACCAAATTATCTATCAATATAGGTAATCGGTAGACAAATATGCTTAGCTTTGCCATAGCTTAGATTAATGAGTAAAATATAGGATTGGACAAATGCTATTACGAACATAACAATAGTAAAGATTGAAGTGTATTATTGTTCTTCTATAGTTATTACTGCAAGACTTCTATCTCATTTCGCATGTTATGTGAAGATTTTATATTAATATTCACTCTAAATATATAATTACTAAACCATATAGTCTAAAAAAAGATCCAAATAAGTTGAAAAGCTTGGTGGACATAAAAATGCATGTAATAGGTCAAACTTTGATGTCTTACAGCTCATAACAAGTTTGTTTCCTTTTCATCACATATGTTTGTGGTTAGTGAAAGGAGGTTGGCCTGCTGTCTTATGCCCACGTGAAGATAGTTAACGGTCAGACAGTGACGGCGGCGATTGTTTCTAGCCAATCAACAAGCCATCTCTTGCATATCAGAGATGACGTTTCTTGCTCTAACCTTTTAGTCGACACAGGCGCAGTGACCAGCACAATTCCGACAGCATTATCACGGCGGCGGCACACTTCAGTAACACAGTGTTACTGCAGACGACTAGCGAAACTGTAACTAGAACAGTCGTTAATATTAGACTTCGGACTTCGTCGACATTTCTCATGGATTTTCACAGTCTCATTAGTGAAGCAACAGATTATTGGGGCGGATTCTCTCAATGCTTATAATTTACAGGCGGATATGAATGAAAAGAAACTGGTAGGTAGGAACACTGTCATGCAGGCAAATGGTACTACTGCTGATTGTGAAATTAACGGTATTCACGTAGTTAAACCGGCAAATAAAGTCCTCAATGATGTTGTTTTAGAGTACGAGTGTATTAAAAAAGCCGATTATCAAAATGGACGCACTTCACACCATATTAGACACCACATAACTACCACAAGTTAACCGATCAGTGCCAAATCACGTAGAATACCTCCGGATAAGTTAAAGATTGCAAGAAGAGAATTCGAACAGACGATACAACTGGGCATCAAGCAGTCTAGCAGTCCGTGGGCTTCTCCTTTACACATGGTGCCCAACAGGGACCAGGACTTATATTTATGTGGTCGTTACCATCATCTGAGCCAAACAAACACCCAATTTACATTGGATTTCTCTTTGAATCTGAATGAAAAACAGGTTTTTTCCAAGATGGACCTCATAAGAGCATATCATCGAATTCCGGTGGTATCAGAGGATATTGAAAATACATCCATAATTACACTCTTTGGTTTGTTTGAATTTTTGAGAATGCCATTTGGACTAAAAAATGACTTCCAAAAGGTTTCAAAGATTTATGGATGAGGTCGTAAGAGGCCTGGACTTTGTATTTGTTTATATCGACGATGTTTTGACCACAAGCTCTTCCATAGAAGAACGTGTACGACATTTACACATTCCTTTAGACCGCTTCAAAATGCAAACTTGGCGTTCCAGCTTTGAAATTTCTGGGACATTAAATCGACTCGCATAGTGTTGAACCACTTCAAGAGAAGGTCGAAGCATTTATTAACTATCCGTAACCCATTCAGTAAAATCTCTACGAAGATTTCTCGGAATATGTAATTTTTACCACCGTTTCTTGCCCAGTTGTTCGGCAACGCTACAACCTCTAACTGATCTTCTGAGGCTTGAACGAAATGAAACGAAGACGGCGAGGAACGAAATTTTCACCTTACCGCTCGGTACAAAGTAGCTTTTCGTCGTCCAAAGTCTATGATGGCAAGTGCTTTCATGTTGTAACGTTAAAACTCTAACCCTACAGTCCACGAAACCGCACTCGGAATTCGAACTCAGTACCTTCGGTCTCGTGCGCAAACGCTCGACCTCTAGACCACTGAGCCGGTATCCAACGGCATTAGTGTCTAACATCAATCAATCCATGATCTCGCGCGACCATCTCTCATTGTCGATTCATGATCACAATAAAAAACCCACAATCTCCACAACCCTATACTGATAGTTATCATGTGCTCACTGGTGACTAGCTTCGACAGGTAACTCTCCGAGTCCTAGCGAGAAGCCGTGACTAGTGAAGCTTAAAATGTATAATAATTCTCAAATTAAGAAAGAATAAATATCGTAGCAGAATAACATGAATTCATTTATTTTGTGGACTCTACTCAGCTTCGTACAAACTAAAACCATAGTATTAATCATTAAAACGAAACAACTTTACATACTTTATATTGGAACCATCTATAATAAATCGATTTAATATGTAGAGACAGAATAATAGTAAGAGACAATAATAAAGAAGAATCAACATTATTCAAACGTTCAATGATTATTAGACTGAATATATGAATATTCTCGAAGGGCATAGAAACAGAAATTTCGTTCGAAACCGAAAATAGATTAAACAATATAGAGTAGTTGAGTAGAGCTCAGAATTAAGAATTAAAATATTAGAAATTTTAATTACAGTTTATGGAAAAAGGTCACCAGGGTAAGAAAAGATTAACAACTGTTTCGTGTGGGATACATAAACTGGATTTAAGTTTTTCTTAATTTAACAGCTTAGGTAAAGCGTAACGATTTTAGATTCCTTTGTTTATTAGTTATTTTGAATGATTTCGAAACATCAAAATGATAGTCATCGCCGAACAATTTCTTAGTTGAAAACCTTATGTTCGTTGACTTTCGACTTTTGTGAAATACGTTCGAAGATGCGGACACAAACTATGAAATATAATAAGTTGGCTAGGTTTTGTATAATACTCTGCTGGATAATGTTCCATTTGTTACGTACTAATTAGTGACAACTGCATATTATATGCCTAATTGTTTTGAATTAAATTTTTTTCTCCGCAATACTGTACCCTATCGCTTGTCATTATTTTTACTCTTTGAATAAACTGAAGTAGCTAAAAGTGAACCTATGAAAAATGTAAGATAGCATTACCTGAATAAGAAAGTGTTTTCGAGAATGTTTTCAAAGTTCTGATTTTAGTACTATGAATGAAGCAAAATATCGTAGAATAATCTTGTAATTCACTACATGCATAATACCAAGACAACCTAATTGTATTTAAGCGGTGCTTAGTTATCTATGCCTACATCTAGTAGAAAAGCTTTCCACTCCTACTTGCATTTTCTGTTATGTCACGTTTGTCTCTAAATACAGTCATGATAACAGTAGATTAGCTATACGAATCCTTGTTGAAAAAAGATATGATCTTGGGCCAAAATTAACTAGCTATATCAAAAGTATATTAGCCTTTGTATTATTGAATACAAGTGGTACCAGTCTTAATGTTTAAAATTATCCATATGATGATGACTGTATAAGCGATGGTTGCTCAAGTACTAAACCTATGATAACAACTAATATTTGTAAGGTGCTGATCATTACTTTATTAGTTTGTTATCTGTTACTGAGATAGTCTATCTGTTGTAGCCTAAAGCCGCCAATCAGAAGCAGCGAATTATCGATCAGATCAAGGACGCGTAAAACACGTGCGAGCAGCCTAGAGTCCTGATTGGTCCTGCTTTCCGCTTAGCCCAGCCAGTTAAGTCCACAATACAAGTCTCAGCCTCTGCAATATGAATCCTTATATTTCAAACATACTGAGTTTATATACCAATCAAACAGACCACAACGCAGCATAAAACAGAAAATAACATTTGTACAAAATTTGGCCAAATGTGGCTGTGAATGTGGGAGGCAGTGACTAATAGACAGGGCATAATTCAAGAATGGTAATACATATAATAATGGTTCATAGGTCAAAATAAAGTTTATAATAAGAGGAATATGAATATCAATAGTTTAGTTATTTAACGATTATACGATAAAAATATACGTTCAATATTGGTCCATAAAAGGATCCCAAAGTTACCATTCATTATGTTTGTCGGGACCTAATACTAACCCAGTTTATTTATTGAGATGCTAATGGTTACAAGGCTAATGGCGTAAAAATGGTTTCTCTATCAAAAAAGTTTCCAGTGCCAAATTCTGAAGTTCTTATATTGTAGCGGTGCAATAACGTTTCTGATTAATTACAAGTTAGCAATCTGTCGATAGCCAATTGATGCTTAAATAGACAAACCTTAAACTAATATTAAGTTAATATATTGCGGTCTACACAGGCCAGTTTACGTTTACATTTCGCTTGCATTCCAAGTCTAGATAGGTGCCAAACAAAATCATTACCTTCTGGCAACATAAAAAGTGAAAAGTATATATATATATAGTAGTATGACATAATGTAGACAAATGGAACGTAATGATACTGAATTAATCGTAAACAACATAACAGAACCACTGTAATAGTGGAAAGCAAGAATCTGAGAAAAAAGTTATTAAAAGACTTTCTGTGAATTACTCAAAAAGTTGAGGGCAGTACTAACTTCATACAACACTGTATGAGTGTTATAATAAGGTTTATAGTCAAATCTCTGCAGTGTGCTCCAATATATTTGAAAAGATAGTAATATACTAAAGACCTAGTTGTTTCGAATCTTTATTACATATAACCATAGTAGTTGACATCCAGTAGTATATTGCCAGTATATCGTATTCAACAAGCACACGAGTAAACCCAGAAGTTTGCATGCGCGTTGATGACACGAGTCGATCAATGTCTATATGACCGAAACACTTCACAGGTAAGGCAGGTTTCCTACATAAAATCTTTGATCGAATGATTTCTATCAAAAGGAAATGTCTCTATGGAATATCTACTTTCGAATTACCAGGCTCCATTCTAAGACAGTAACCTATTAAGGCAATTCCAAATAAACACTGACGTCAAAGTCCGTCAAATTAAAATCAAATGATAACCATTAGGGATTAAACGGCTGCTCCACATGGTGTCACTGACTCAGTCTCAAGGATCAATAAGGATGATATATGGGAATGCATTTTTAGGCATATATATTGACTTAAACGAATAAACTTAATGTGATTGTATGAAAGTAATTTCCTGAATCGTTTGGAGCAGATATTATCATTCTAGAACAAGGTTTCACAGTCCAACCAACTATATTTTTAATGCATCCAAAGAAAAAGTTGAAGTCGTTTTGTTTCATTCTTTAACAGATCAATTTCCAACCATTCGGTATATATAACTCTGAATTTAATGCTCTGGAATATGGGGAAAGAAAAATTAATCAAATTCCAAAACCTTCAAGTAGTTTAACTTGTCATAATCCTAGATCCTGAATTATTATTGGGAAAACTTAGTTCAGTTAGTCTTGTATCAATTAAAAGTTCACAAAACAGTAGGACATTAAATTTCCATTAATTGGTGCTTTTCATTAACCTCCAAACAACGATGTTTTAGCATAACATTTATCTGAGGAGCTAATTAAATACTGGCTAAATTGATTTAAAACACGCTTGAAACTCATTACTATGAATATAAGCTGGTTCACTTTGTAGTAGTTCAACCAGATACATCTTTCATAGTAAAATGACATATAAATATATGTAGGTAAATGTATGTAAGTACTTTACCAAGGAATATTGCAAGGTAGCCTCTGATTTCCCAGGGAGCCCTACGATTCTCTTGAAGATAAGAAATCAAGACAAGTACAACCTCCCTTACCTAAATTGTGGCATGCGATCGATTGACTCCAGATGAATAAAAACGATATTGTGATGAATTTTCTCGTTTATCTTACTTAACAGTAACCTTTAAGGCAATTTAGACCTATATCACCAGTGACATCTCACAAACTGTATGATAACGGCTCCTGACCAAGTTGAAGCACTCATCCGTAAAATATTGCAGAGAATAGTGAAAGTTCCCTAAGCAGATTGCATTGTATTTGAAACTGATGACTTCACCGTGACATTTAATGCTCGGTCATAAGAGATCAGATATTCGACATGTTACAATATATATTTTGCATTCATGACATACTGATGGATCCAATATTGTTTTTCAGAATTTTTATTCGCAATACTAATAGCTTTTAGGGAATGAAGCGAACACAAACAAATCTGAAAAACAAAAAGTGCGTACACAAACAATATCGCCTCGTGTTTCAGTGGTTGAACTAGCTGTTATCACAGCAGTGACGAGACACTATACAATAAGAAACAAACACAACTTTTGGAAGGATGAAAAAACTCTTTATGAAGTTTAGAAATTGAGAACCCATAATACAATCAACTCATCATTTGTCCATGATGAGAAACAATGACAAGTTTTATCGAGCTCACATAAAATAATGTCAGCGCTACAAAAACAGTATAAATAAACATATTGAAGTCTTTTAAAACGCCAAAAGCTGAAACAAAATTATTAAATAAATGAAACAGAAATCAGAATGAAATAGTGGCTTAAAAATTATCGCAGAAGTGATTCACATAGTACTATGAGCGCACTGATTTGATCGGTCGCTATGATAAATGACGGGAACATACTATATAATCACAGTCTCTGAATGTACATGTTAGTGTAGATTTTCCTCTACTTTATCCGATTTCAGGGTACGTTACCATCGTTTTGTTGAAAGTATTCATGGATCATGGTTGATATTAATTTATTAGTATAGGGTTGTTGAGATTATTGAGTTTCGACTGAGATCATGAACCGATCAATGCTAGACCACCATTGAAAACCTGTGAGCACTGGACTGACGTTTCATCCTGGTATGGGATCGTGGATGTGCACTTCTGAGTAGTCGAAACGGTTGTTTAGTGCTTCCAAGTTAACAATAATTTAGTTTCGAACTCACTAATAATTTAATAACTCTAATAAATAAATATATTAAAAGTACAGCAGTTTCATATGACTTTATAACTCAAATAGAATGCTGATTTCTATGTGATTTTTTACTATTTTAAATTGTCTTTGAAATGAATGTAAGTGGAAAATGTCAAGAATAGTATTGTGATATGTGCTACTGGTGTCGACAGATATAATTAGCATGTATCAACAGTCGGAAGTGAAATATCTGTAGACAGAAGGTTAAAAAGATCAAAGAATAGAAAGTGAGAACAAAGAATGATTACTGTGGAAATAAAAGAACAATAAAGTTTGAGACGATTGACTGATATTTGCAAAAGGAACAGTCAAGTTTAGAACAATTGATTGACATTTCGCAAATGAAGTATTTACTGTATGGTTATCAAATTTTACTAAGATGTTCCGTAATTTTGTCCCCACTTGTGTTCTCATTCACTACAGTATAATATGAACATATGCAAACTAAACTTAGTTTAATAGTTTAATTGAATTCTGATGTTAGCGAATTCCGATCTAGTTCAATGTTTAGATTATGTAGTACAAATATTTAAACAAGACATATAGCGTTATTTTGTCTTTTGTCATTTCCAAAAAAAAATATTTAATAAACCACAGTTTTAAATCTTTTACTTTAACACTAACGTGTCATTAATTAAATATAATTTATTCTCTTATGTCCTTTACAACAATTACGGTAAACTGTTTTAGTCTTCTTTCACAGGATCGATTAATCACATTCATTTTTCTTCTTATTTTCTTTACAAACATCAACATGAACTGGATATACCCCTTCCCTCGTTGTTTCCTTTCTTTTTTTTCTAATTTCCAAACAAGAAGCATACGAAGAAAAATTATTGGTGATAAGTACTTCTTGTTATTTTAATTTATAATACATATAGTGGTCCAAATAAAGTACAACGTAATAGGGTATATTTATGTATAGGTTTCTGTAAGTGTACAGCTAAGACATTTTTTTTAGTTAAACCTATCAGTAACTACTTATAATTAACTGATCATTTTATTTAGTTGATAAACGATACAGTTAGAGTTATTGTAACAAAAGAAAGATTAAAATTAACATTAAATAAATATAAAATTATAAAATTATGCTTGGTGCCAATCCTTACAAATATACAAACTAATTAATTGAAAAATAACTATATAAATGTCATTTCATTTTAAGTCTTCTTTACCAGTGAGACGATAATTTATGGATAACCTTTGAGCGACACTAAACTGACCTTGTGAGTATCCACTTAATAACCAGAACCAATAAGGGTTATGAACCTATGTGATGAATTAGAATTATAATTTACAGTTGATGATTAAGCTTAGGAACTAGATTTCGGGATTTCATCACGAACTAACATAAGCTATAATGCTAAAACTATATTTATCTAAATAGATGAGTGAATTTCGTGCCGAAATCCGAGACCTGTTATCTTATGCGTGATTGGTTCGTCCATGAATTATAGTCTTGACGTACGAATAAATGGAACTACATTGAAGAAAAATTATCATCAGTTTTATTCTTACAATAAGTTATGCTTAAATCTACAATAAATAATGTCAATCAATAGAAGATTAAATTGGATGATTATATTTATCTTTTTTTTCTATGATAGAGAAATACAACTGGTGAGTTAATCGGTAAACATTAAATTAATTAATCTGATATCTCAAAAAAATATTAGTTGCGTGTATACTTCCATAAAACAAGCTACGAAAGAAATCCATTTTGTCATTGGAGAAGAAAGAAGGCAATTCAACAATGAAATTCGCTTTTCGATAGGTTCATTTATTTAAACTGTACATTCGTATTTATAGTTATATGTTTATTTCTTAAAATAATGTTATATAGTAAGGTAGAAAGGTGTTTATTATTTATTCCAGTTCACTGTTTTATTGCTAGTCTCTTAAACCCTATACTAAGACTAACAATTGACAGATTCTATCCATACAAGAGAAATTTAGATGACACTTTCATTATTCATGATAAAACTATCAATGTTAACGACATCCTGGACGCATTCGATAACTGCCATTAATCAATTTAGTTCACAGAGGAATCAGAGTAGGACTAAGAATCCCAATTCTCAGATGTTTTGGTGAAAAGGAGGATCGATATATACAAAGTCGACATGAAATGGCCAATACACGAGTTTTCAAAGTTGGATCCCACTGAAGCAAAAAGGAAACCTGATACACTCTCTCTTTACGGAGGTTAGATGGATCTGTATCAAGGATACAACCGATATCAAACTTGATAAACTGCGTCAGATACTGATCAACTATGGGTATCCGGCTAGATTTCCTGAGAAAAACCTGAAGCTAAAACAACAACATGAATGTCCACAAAACCAAAGAAGACTCTCTCAATGAACATTTAGGTTAAAGGAGATACTACAGAAATTCTGAGACACAAACTTTCAAGAGCTCTGAAAGAAATCTTTTATTCATCTGAAATTCGCATTATCTTTTCTAGTTAGCCTAGAATTCGAAATTTTGAGAACTTGAACTCCCACTTTGGACAAAATTAATATGCATCTATCAGTTTACTCGTTCATGTGGAGCAGGTTATATTGGCCATACTAAACGAGCTCTTTCGAAACGCATCTCCGAACATTACCCTACCTGAATCTCCATAGGATTATACGATTCAATCTAAAACTCAATCCTGGAGCATCTAGTCAATTTCGGACACTGTGCTTGACCAGAAGCCTCCTTAAAAATTAGACACTCAGTCAGAAGAGTCGGATCAATAGGAACGCTAGTTTAAGCAAATGAAACCGTCAAAAAGCAAATTTTCTTCGTTGACTTGCCTAATTTCTTCTTACAAAAATTAATTCTACATGAAATAATTAAGACAATTAAAATTTGGTAATTTTATGATGTTTGTATTACAGCAACTTTTATCATAAATTAATGTCAGCCCATCTTTTTTACATTTTACAATAAATATGACTTTTATAAGCAAAGATGGATAGTGGCTAGCAGTGGAATCCAGGACGCGCGTCTCGTCCTGTTTGGGACTCGTCAGCTGGATGTACCTGCATCTCAGAGTTGATGTTCACTCTGGGACTCGAACTCAGTACCGTTCGCTTCAAATGTTAACGCGTTATCCACTTAGCTACTGAGTCCTGATAGCCACTTGCTTGTGCAATGGGTTGAAGTTTAATTCACTTGATATTGTTTTACTTGAATCTTCCCATTGATGTTTTTGGACTGAAATTGATCAGTCTCTTATTGGCATATGTGCATATCAAGTGAATTAAACTTCAACCCATTGCACAAGCAAGTGGCTATCAGGACTCAGTAGCTAAGTGGATAACGCGATGGCGTTTGAAGCGAACGGTACTGAGTTCGAGTCCCAGAGTGAACATCAACTCTGAGATGCAGGTACATCCAGCTGACGAGTCCCAAACAGGACGAGACGCGCGTCCTGGATTCCACTGCTAGCCACTATCCATCTTTGCTTATAATGCTTGTAAATTAAGGCAATATCGAGGCATACGCACAGTATGCACATATGCCAATAAGAGACTGATCAATTTCAGTCCAAAAACATCAATGGGAAGATTCAAGTAAAACAATATCAAGTGAAATATGACTTTTGTTTACATTGTATTTATTTCATTTACTTACTTCTGCATTAATTAGTACATTACTAAAGAAAAAATGTGAATTCTGAAATTTACTGTCCTTATTGATATTTCACTGTTACACTTTCATTAGACAATGAAAGACGTTATTATATTTCAATTTCATTTACTAGTCAAATTCGAAATGAATGTTCTTAAGAATTGTTCATTAAATATTCTCAGTATAGAATTGTGGAGATTGTTGAGTTTTTAATTGGGATCATCAATGGATCAATGTTAGACCACCATTGAAAACCTGGAAGCACTGGAAGGACATTTCTTCCTAGTATGAGACTCCTCAGCAGTGCGCATCCATGACCTCGCACACGTGACTCTAACCCAGGATCTCAATTAACAACTCAACATTTCCACAACTTTATATTGATAATTATCATGTGCTCACTAGTTACTAGCTTCAATATGAATTTCCTGAAGTTTTAGGGAGAAGCCGTGACCAATATAGTTCATCCATGTCTATTGTGAGGCAGTTACTCACTAAAAACAATGGAGGACAGTTGCACATTATCGTGGATTAGTTCGTGTTAGATATTAACACTGTTTGCTGCCAGCCGGCTCAATGGTCTAGAGGTTAAGCGTTCAGGAGCAAGACCTAAGGTCCTGGGTTTGAGTCACTCACACGGGGTTTTGGGTGCACACTTCTGAGGAGTCTCATACTAGGACAGAATGACCGTCCAACGCCCTCAAGTTTTGAATTATGGTCTAATAGTGATCAGTCAATGATCTTCATTAAATATTCATCAACATTACATCTTTGTCATTAGAAGAAGTGTGTATATATGAATGTGGCCTTAGTTTTCATTTATTTTTCAATTGTCAATCTTTAGAAAGAAGAGAAGTAAAAACATTGAAGCATGACGATATTCATTAAAAAGAGCAAACTTTTCTATACATTTCTATTAATAGTTAGTTAAATAACTTTAAATCAAATTAACCTCATGATAATTTTACTAACATTTATGTTTATATGTACCTACAAATAGCATCATTCTGAAATTATTCTGATGGACGCCCACATTTAAAATACATTAGTACTAAAAATTAAAAACAAAAAACATTTTTCAAGAAAAACATATTCAGATGTGATGTATCAAATCCAAGTTGAATCAATCTATACCAAATATACAGAGCAACTTGACTAGTTTTAAGCTAACAGCTAACTTCATTTGATTTATGACAAATTACTAATAACCAGAGTAAAAAATGAAACAGTTTTACTCTACTGGTTATCATAGATTAACAAACACTGATAAGATTTGAAAGGTGTCAGCAGAAAATGTTTATTACTTATTCTGGGAATAACATAGAGATTGTTTTGAAATAAGAAAATATCTTGTTATTTAAATCATGATTATCATCAAAACTGAAATTCAAAATATTTAAGGTCTTCCATGATTGGATGATGATTCTCTGTTTATTAGATCGAACTAGTGTCGTCCTTCTTTTCAAAAGTTGGATATGATTAAAATTAACCTAATACTATTTGAATTCTGTTAACTATCATTGTATCAATTTCTCATTTATATAACTAAGGGGTATTTGTGCTGTTTTATCTTCAATTATATATCTTGTTATTGGGATACAGAAAAAATATCTAAAGCAGACTACAAAAGCAACATGGTATGACATGTTGATTAAATTTCTGGAATCAATCTGATTTTAATCTCATAATCCTCAAATGGTTGTCGAAGTATTCTATTCACAGTTAGATTAACTATTGATCGATCGAGTCAATGATTAATTTACAAAATCCAAGTACACATTTACACATATAAAAAGGAAGGTTTTTTCGGAAATTTATCACGGTAACTACTTGAAAATACACACTGAAGGTCGACTAGAAAAACAACTTGGTTTTTTTAAAACTACTGATAGAACATTTTCAGTTAGTAACTAACAACATTCTCTGGTGTTTAAGACTTATATTTTGTAATATACAGTATAAGGAGGTACATAATTCATAATAAAAAATACCCATAACTGACTGCTACCATTACTATTAATAGTGGAACACAACCGTGCTGCATTATTCATAAACTATTTACCTCTTTTCTTATGCACAAAGGAAACAAATATCACACTGTTTTTTCTCATTTATAACCAAATTCAGTACAAGGTAATTTAAAATATCTATTTTTTGAGTTGGTTAACTAGGTACTAAATGTCAATTATTTGATAAAGTTTTACGAACATCTATCTGGGAATACATTAAACAAAAACGAACTATTTTATATAGTTCATTATAAAGTAAATTCATAAAAAAGAAATCCAGCCTGGCTATAGGTTTGTTTTCGAAATAAAATCTTCACATTTATGTGTTACCTTCCTAAGAAATAAACATTAATAGTAATGTGTAAAAAAAATAATGATAACTCGACATACTTCAGACATTGTTATATATAATACATGAAGTACATTTATTATTCTGTAAGTAAACTCTCCACATATCTTTACTTCAATTCAATTATACTAATTATATTTTTAAGGATATCTATAAGTTGTAATTGTTTGGATATTACTAAACAGGAAATTTGTTATGTAATATGCAATTTCGTTATATTATCATTTATTGATCGTAGATGAGCACTGCTGAGGATTCCCATACTAGGATGAAGCGGCCGTCCAATGCTTTCAGGTTTTCCATGGTGGCTGATTTATGAACTCAACTATGAATAATAGGTTAAATTTGTTTTATGTTCATATATTCCATCAGTTAATTATTATTTTAAATCCCAATACTATGACCGAAATCAATAGTTAGGCTACTTCAGTTGATTTAGCAATCATAACTGGATTTTAAATTGAAACAGAATGATACAATTTAATTGTCTAACCAAACAGTTTTTGATAGGAAATTTAAAGCCATTAGTTCGTTTTATAAATTTTGAGATGATAATGAAAAGATGGAGTTTATCTGAAAAATGTGATATATTTACGCTCTACATTTCGAACAATCTGGTCACATATATATTTGTCAAAGCATTTTATATGAAAATTAATAAAAGTAACTTAAATACAAGTTCAAATACAGAAAGTGATAATTGTGAATGAATAAGAGAAGGAATTAACATTTTATGGGAAGAAGGAGAAATTGTCGTATTACCCTAGACCATAAAATGATTTGAGGACCACCAGGACAAATTCATCACCAAACTGCATCACGAGGCAAGCCCTAACTTGGAATCCTGAAGGGAAGCAGAAAAGAGGAAGGCCAAAGAACACATTACGCCGGGAAATAGAATCAGATATGAAAAGGATAAATAACAACTTGAATGAGCTGGAAGGGATTGCCCAGGACAGTGTTGGATGGCGAATGGTGGTAAGCGGCCTATGCTCCTTCGCGAGGAGTAACAGGCGTAAGTAAGTAAGTAAGGACAAATTCGAGATTACAACAAGTTTTTTTCTGTACACTTAAGTAGTGTTTGGATTTACGAATAGCCAAGACTTCCAATAAACCTAAGAATTCATATTTGACAATTTCTATACAAAATTTTAAAAGTTGTATTGATATTTGTTCTATGCCCCGTTTCAATCATGTGCTTTGCTATCCATGAATATGGTTTTCTACTTCCTACTTTTCCCAAACATTTTAAATTAATTGATTGTAAAGTCCGATGGAAAAGTAATGCTTCATTATTACTTATGCAAATAGTTTGAAACAAATGTGAGTCTTTCACTAGTATCTCAAATGTTAACTAAAACAATCATTAAAATGTTACCACTAATTTACCTTCTAGAACTTACTAAAGTAAACCTTTCAATTTACTTCCTTAACTAATCAAAATTACTCATAATGATCAATTGATATTTAGCATGTCAACCAACTAATAGATCAATGGCCTACGATTAATATCATTTCACTAATGATGACTTAAATTAAATTTGGAATAATAAAAATTTCATACTGTTATAACGCTCGGTTTTACTTCGTCTAACGTTATAACGGTTGGTTTACCACGTTTACACGTAAGGGACGTTAATTTACCTTAGACGAATATCTACACTAGATTCCCTCCCACCCTCTACTCTACAGGACATCAACACAACTCAGATTAGCCTGACCACAACGTAATGTATTTCCACACCAAAAACCCGACACAATCCAACAACAATGAACAGTTAATAATAAGTGAGTCATAATAAGAATAGGAGAATATATAACTCATTTGACACCTGTCAGACTATCAATATGTCTGACTAAGCAGACAACTAATGATTATCATTCTCGCCCACACCACATTACAATCCACAGCTTAATATCCTCTTAACTCTTAATTTTATGATTTTATTCAATGGAAAGATCAAAGAGTGTTATCTTTTCAATAACAAAAAAAGAAAAGACTAGTCATGTTATATAACTCAGTAATATTAGTTTTCATGAAAATATCACCAGATATGTCTATGAGTTCAATGTAAGGAATTTTTTATCTACATTTTTTAAATGTTTCTTTAAATTAATGAATTTCATTTATTGTTCATAATAAGTAAAAAAGGATAATATGTTTCTATGTTATATTATCAAAATTGAATTTTAGATATATTAGAAAAATTACTAAAGTCCATAATTAAACAAATATAAATCAGAAGAGGTTTTTGTGGATATTACATCAATTCCAATGGTTGAAATCATGAGTCAATTGAAGCTAGACCACTATGGAAAATCTGGAAGTACTGAACGGCCTTTTCGTTCTACTGTGAATCTCCTCAGTAGTGTGCATCCTTGATCCCGCCTAGTGAGATTCGAACGTGGATCATGGATGCACACTGCTAAGGAGTCCCACAATAGGACGAAATGGTCGTCTAGTGCTTCCAGATTTTCCGTGGTGGTCTAGCTTCAAATGACTCATGATCTTAACCATTGAAATATAAATCATTCAATTTGTATCGTAATATGCGATTTGTCAAAATTCATATGCTGAACTTTTTCTAATTTACTAAAACACTATGTATCACAAGAAAAAATGAAATAATTTTATCATTTACTTCCTACAGCATAGTTAATATAAAACCTGTTCAGTAATTTATCGTCTAATAGCTTGAATTCCTTTGTAATGTCCTTTAATTCCACACAAATAAATGTATAGTAATAAAGTCGATTAGCAAGGGTAGTATCAGATATGATTGACTAAATCAACTAAAAGGAAGTCATTTTCTGATTACAATCTATTGACGTATATTTTACCAAAATGTCATCTATCTTATAGTCGCTTCTTAGTTATGACATAGGCTAGTGAAATGTACACAAAAGATAGATATTTCTGTAATTAAATAACTACACTTTCAGTATAATAATTTCATATTCAAATCTAAATTCTGATCAGTTAATAGAACTAAACAACTGGATTGTATCCTATTTTTATATATCACACTTTTAAATAAACAATTAGAAATAAAATTCTTTCTTTTTTAAGTGATTTCTGATAGATTTGGCATATACTTATTTAAATAAGAATACAGTAACGAGCAAATTTAGCTTTGTCTGCGAGACCGTGGTATATGAACGTGAACTACCTTTATATGAGGTCAAGGTCGTAGTAAGTTAAGATGTCATTATTATTCTGTTATTGTGATTCAATGTAGAAAATAAATACGGGCTCATTGAAAACCAAAATATAGTAAAATCCTATTTAAACTACTTAATAGTAAAAAGGAGTATCAGATAACTTATATCATTTTAGTTATCGAACGATTAGAATAATAGAATCTTAATGATTTAGTTCACATCCATAATACTGAATAATTTGGTTAAGTGAATAGATCCGACTTGGTAAACTCAACTACTGGGACTTATGTTTGTGAACTCGTCTCTAAGCCATAGTGTTTGTTTGAGAGCTACTGAGCCTATCCGTCTAGCCAACCCTATCAGGTGGAGCTGGGTTAACAGCTGCTATCTAAACGTATTAGAGAGGGAGGTCTAACAACATAAACTATCTTATCTACCCAAGGTAGAAATAAACTTTGGGCATTTATCGTTAGCTGTTAACTTTGATAAAATTACTTAAAAGTAACATTGATTTTACACTAACCCGACAAATTTAGTTTTTGCTACTTAAATGATTCAGGGTTCAAATAGACTATTAAAAAACGGTTAAATGTTTATAACTTTAGGTGTAAATTCACTCAGAAAGCAAATAACCGAAAACTAAATCTTTATCGCAAAATATTTTCAGTCACTGGAGCCTCATTGGAACAATTCTATGGTCAGATCCATTTAATAATAGCCTTTCGACTTCACAACAGAAACAATGACATGATTAGGCCATCAAAAGCTGTTTATTTCATCTTGCTGGCTTGTAGTCTGGAGGTGTGGAATTGCATGAGTTTAAACTTCAAGAAAACCATTATTACATTAAAAGTTCGGTAATTTCTAAAGTTATGTTATTCAAAGTGGATAAGAGATAGTCTCTCATTACACCAATTGATTTGCAGGTTCCTTTGAGTGTAGAACTATAGAACAGTAATATTATAATTTAATAAACTGTTGATACCTAGTAAATTTAATGAAAATATCATTTCACTAATGATTTTAAGGAGCAGCGTCACATTGGTGATCGTATTTTATGAGCATACAAATGAATAAGTATTGGCTTCATTACCGATTTATATAAGGCGTATTTTTCACTAATGAGATTTCATTCTAAAATCTAATAAACAACTCTTCTGAAAATGTATTGATTAGAATAATGAACCACAATGATTACTTCTCATCTTATTGCAGTAACTCCAAACTTTTTCTTAATTAAGAAGAAAATCGTTATAAAAACTTGGATCGTCTAAAATATTGGTCTAGACGTTAAACATATGAGGTCTTATGGAACAGATGATGAGTTTGCATATTAGAATAACTTTCAACAAATTGTGCATACATTCACTATTCTAATGACGTTTAGAATAGACAAAATATGGATCACAGATTCTACGGCTACCCACAGATAGAGTACTTATTTACGGAATCATTCTGAAATTTGTTCTTTAGCTCAATAAATGTTTAGGAATTAACACTAACTGAATGATTTGAAGAATTAAGAAGGTTTTCACTACAATTCCAACTAGCAATAATGAATCAAAATGTCCTCCCAGACTTGTGAGAACCTCACTACCTTGCTGGAAACTGGAAAGTAACCAAGAATTTGTACAGCTATGAAGTCTGATAATATGTTAACATTCATAAGAACACACATTTTGACGTTTTTTTTATTCAATCACTTATATGTGAGTGATCGCAAAAATTTACTTATAATTTAAGAGGCTGGGGAGCATCGAACTTCGGATACATTATGTTCCTTTTATCTTGATCAACGCTACAGATTTCTCGTAACACGTTTTAAATGGTAGAGCAGTGATTGCTGAGGTGAAACTTAACAGAAAAATTTTAAGCATAAACATTTAACTAAATAATCGATCTGACAGTTGTAGATCTATGAATTTTTCAATCTTAATCAGAGCAATTAAGATACGGCATCAATTACTCGACGTATTCCTGTGTTTATGACCAAACTACTTTACCCTCGCCCTAACTTTAGTATTTCGATCCGTACTACTTGACATTCGTAAGTAGTATGATTTTCAGTCAAGTATTTACGATTAAAAAATAAACGTAATATACATATATTTTCCATCAATGTTTAATACGGGCAGTTTGATAAACTGTAACTGGAATTTCGTTGTCACTTGTCAAAACCTTTATTTTAGATAGGACAAAAAACACAGATTCTATTGGAAGTACATCAACACAGATATTGCTAGAACACAGGAAGCTTAAAAAATTTGAAGTCATGTAAAAAAATAATCTTGACAAATACGATTTGAATGTTATCTGTAACCTTCTATAAACAGTTTTATTACTTTAATTCTTACATCTGAAATACTGAGCTATTTCTGCAACCATGCTAGAATCGACGAAAAGAATTTTTCCAAATTTTGATTCAATGCAACCCATAGAAAGCTACGAATAGATGAATGACATGTTATTTATGATTAAATCTATCAACATGAAGTGCTGTATTTATATAAATAAAAATGCAGCAGAATTAAGCTAAATCTGGTAATGAAGAATATTCGCTTTTTGAATGTGACCAGTTTCGTAAGGTTTACAGAATCTCTTAAACAAACCCCACTACATATGGCTTTGTGCTACCTGTGGTATTCAGAAGAATAAAATAAAAATTATCCGATTATAAAACAGAGTTTACATAATAATCAAAGAGATTTTCAAAGGGCCTAAAACACTCTAAAGAAAATGAAAATAGAGAGTTATCCACGGAGTAAACGTTTTGTGGTGAACTCAAAGACTAGGAATGTTTGTATATTGTATATCCAGCAATTCAAAATCAATATGTTAGCAAGCAAAGGTTGATAAAATCAAATTTTCTTTCACCTATTTAGTATGATCTTTGTGATCATAACTTCAATTACTGGTAGTAGGCCCTTAAATTATGAAGTTTTCATCAATAATATTACTATCTTAGTTGTAACGATAACCGCAAACAACGTTTTTATTCAAATCTCTTCACGACCATTGCTGTTTACTAACCACTTACTATTAATTTTAGCTGACTGCCTTTAGCATGTCTCAAAGGTCATAGGTATTTTTATGAATACAGAGTTGTTCTACTTCAGATTTGACTTCTAGAATACCAAGCTATTTCTGCAATCGTGTCATACACTTCGGTTTCATTGTTCGAGGAAAATTGTTGGAGCCTTTTTGTATGTCATTGGCCGTACTATTGGGTTCTCATTGGCTCCTGATCATGTTAAAGGAGTCCCCATCATTCATTATTTGAACAACAACGTAGACCAATCGAATCGTTTATCGAGATTCAACAATTACAGGGACTAATTATCCCAGTTTATTTAGCCAGAAATTATTTCATCACCAGGCCTTCTCACAAGAGAACAATTGATTCTTTAAGCTTCATGTATCAACGGAAGTATACATAATGAATGTTAATTGATGAATTAGGTGCATACATATCTTGAACGCCTACATGAAATTCTCATAGTTTCATGAATAAATAAATAACCTCAGTTAGCAAAACAACTTTGTACCCAGTCTAAACTGTTGCCACATTGTTCACCTAACTAATTTCCAACAATCCAATAACTTCGCATTTTTCAGCTAACATCATTAAAACATTTCATTCTTTCATACACATACACGGCATTCTTTTGTTTACCAGAATAGCGAAACAATCAAACTTTATTCGGAATCCAAAAATTAAATTTATTCACGTATTAAAGTTTATAATTTGAACGATAATACTGAATACTTCAATTCAATGATTTAACTTCTATGACGTGTTTTACTTTAAAGTAATCGATGGTTAACTTATACATATATCTGTTTGGTTAATATTGAGCAGTTTGTTTCTAACAACTACAGTTTCATGTATCGCTTCTTGTAAATTGGTCAAAGCAGCAATTAATTCGATGTTGAAGGCTTCACTATGACGGAATTATTCTGAATACCTGTGCGAAATGAAGATAAAAGAAAAAGACTTTCTGAGAAAATATTCCGTTTGCATTCACTTTTCTAAAAACAATAAAAAACTATATTGTGAATGAAAACAATATGTATCAGGTACGCGAATGTCATACGCAGGCGAAATTACCCGACTGATGTAGTTCGCCGAAAACATTATGGTCCCACGAAGCGCTTTTGTTTTCGAAGTTGCAGTAAATAAAATTTATTATCTCAATAGATACATTTCCTTTTATTTTAATTAGGTGCTGATAACACTTATTGTCTTTGTATCAAACATAAAATAGAATTGGACGTGCTTTGATTGATTGTAATCAAGTATTTTCTGATTAGTTTGAAAGTGTTTTTCGTTCAAATCACGAAACAAATCTTTTACTAGGTTTAAATCACCATCATATGAAAGCAAACAACCAATCACAACGTCAATTTACATGTAACACAGCCAACATTTTAGAAAACAGTTTGGATAGAATGATTCAGTACAAACAAATATAGATATTAGTGTCAGAAAGCATTGAATTTCAATTTATTTAACAAAAATCTACTAGTCCTCCTCCATGTTAATGATTAAATAATAAATTGTGGCAAAATTGAAGTCGGTAGTATCATCAAAAATCATAAGGATTCAACTTATTAAAATTCATTCGAGTAAAACAAAGAACGTGAAGTTGAAGAAAGAGAAGATGATAAGAGTTTTAAGAATATTCAAAAGTATATTGCCAATACTGAGACCATACATATTGGTTAGTGGAAAGGGAGTAACTGTTAAAAATCCTATGACTATTGATGTAGTTGCAAGATAAGAACCCATTATCCTACAAACTACCCATGTTACATAATGTTATCAGTGTTCAAACCTCACTGACTAGTCCCAAATATAAAGTCAGATAGATTCAGATAGAATAGGTATTTACCATATTACTTGAAATATTTAGGTGTGTGTTGTATCATTCACAAAAATAAACAAAGTATAAAATGAAGGTGAGTAAGGAGGCAAACGATCGATAAAATAAGTAAGTGTACAGACATCAAAAACAAATCAAGTACATATGTGTACTATAGGTTTTAGATAAATACAAGTAAAGTACTCTGCGTAAAAGTCACTAAATGCTTGACCAGATTTCAATGACATTTCATAGCTCATTAATGGCTACAAACATAACTAGATTCATGTACGTCTAAGTGAATAGCATGTGACAGCATAGACTTCAAAAATTTCATTACATCAGATTCATTAGTAGTTTTCAACAGGCAGTCAGTCAGTAACAACGTAAGACCAGGCACATATATGCATAGGTCCAAGTTGCCATACCTCATTAGCACAACAAGATGAACACCAAATTTATAGAAGTAGTTACTTCAATGATAGTAATATATAAAAGAAAAATTGTGTATACAGATATAGTACAGGAAGAAAGAATTAGTCCGTAAAAAGAAAGGTATGAGGGAATTCTAATCTCACGGTTTAAGAGAAGATAAATAGTGTATACACCTACGCCATTGTGATCGATTCTGATCCATGTTAAACAGAGTCTCCAACCATTGGTTACGGTAGTCACGCAGACCCCAACCGAGTAGTCTGCATCCACCAACATGGTTCAGTATAGAAGTTAGTGACTTCAAGCACTGATGTCAAAATTTGGTTTAGCCGCCCCTAACCTAGTTCCAGCCGTCTCCAACACTAGTCAGGGTTGCGAGACGTGGTAATCAGTGTTCAGTCAACTCAACCAACCATCTCAGTTGATGAAGATTCACAACCTCATCAACTGATTTACCATCATTCCCTAATACCATGCGTCTAACCTCACTATTACTTACCCGGTGATCCCACAAGATTCGAGTAATATTTCTGAGACATCTATGATCAAATACTAGTAGCTTACGAGTATCTTCTACTCATAATGACCACGTTTCACAGCCATAAAGTAGGACAAAACGAACTACCGCCCAACATACTCGTCCCTTAGTTGATAAACGGATATTTCGCCTTCGCCACAAGTGATGTAAGTTGACAAAAGCCAAACGGGCCTTCTGAATCCGTGCTGAGATTTCATCAGACACCAACCCGTTACGGCTGATCGGTCTTGCAAGATAAGTGAAGTTGTCCACGCGTTCGATTACTTCACTCGCTATCTATAGTTCAGGTTATGACACTGACCAGTCCTGAAACAACAACTTGCATTTAGAGGGGGAGAAATGCATCCCAAACATTCTGGCATTGTTGCTCAGTGCTACCAAAACACTGCATTTTATCAGCGTCTTCACCAAACAGGACTGTGTCATCTGCGTATTCTAAGTCAATAACTGTACCTCCTAGTACGAGATCGATCTTCGAAAATTTAGTCGACGAGAAAGTTATTTCCATCAGTAGGTCTATGATGAAGTTCAACAAAAATGGAGAAAGTGGACAGCCTTGGCGGACACCATTTGAGGTTGCAAAAGCAGATGACAGTTCGCCATAAGCTCTGACTCGACTAGTAGTGTTCGAGTAAAGAGCCTTCACAAGGTTTATGTACTTCTGAGGTACGCCTTTCAATGACAGACAATGCCACAGAATCTCGCGATCTACGGAGTCAAATGCTGCTTCTAAGTCAAGAAAGACTACCATTGTCGGACGCCGATAAGTATGCCTGTGTTCTGGAACCTGACGAATGGTGAATATGTGGTCGATGCAGCCACGACCAGGTCTGAAGCCAGCTTGATTCTCTCGTGTTTGTAGTTCACGAGTCTTAGTTAGGCGTCCGATAATTATTGAAGCTAGTATTTTAGATGCAATATTAGTCAAACTAATCCTACTATGGTTATCACAGGATGATTTTGACCCTTTCTTATATCCAAAAATGAAGAATATTTGAGCGAACAATTGTTTTCAATAACTTCATCATCAGGCTCTACAGTTATAAGTCCATAATTATGATATTTTACAAAGGCCAAAAATAAGGCAAGTGTTAATGAATTTGACAGTGTTATGTGTGGGAGTCCCACAATAGGACGAAACGGCCGTCCAGTGCTTCCAGTTTTTCCATAGTGGTCTAGCTTCAACTGACTCATGATCTTAACCATTAAAATATTATTGTTGTTATCTCAATTGACAAGATTAAATTCCCCTACTACGCATTTTATTCACACAAATTTTTTCCATTTTCATTTTTGCTATAATACTATTCTACTGTGACTGGTCACTACTCTAAATCGTTCTGACCTTTATTAAATGACCTTTCTAATTTGCAAATAATACAATTTTAAAGTATATATATATCGTAACAGATGCAAACGTTCACCATTTTTAACACGTAACATTGTCAAATTCATTAATGCATGCTTTATTTTGGCTTTTGTAAAATATCATAATAATTATGGACTTATAACTGTAGAACCTGATTATGAAATTCTTCAAAACAACTGTTCACTCAAATATCCTTTCTTATATATTGGGACGATCAGTGATTGTGACCAGTCAGATGGAATTACGTCCAACTCCAAGATTTTAGCTAAAATATTAGTCAACTTAATCATTGAAACTAGACCACCATACTTAAAAACATCTGGAGCCAATCTATCTGGACCAGCTGCTCTTCCTCGTTTCAGATTAGCTATAGCCTTTTGAACTTCAGCTAGAGTCGGGGGACCTACTTCAATGTTCCATTCAGGCTGTCTGCGAATGGAGGGTAGTTGTAGAGTAGCTGAAGGCCAGCTGAACTGTTCCACCCATCGTCCAAAACGTCTGTACTGAGAGCAGGTAGGAGTGTAGCATTTTTCTGAGATCGTCGCATTTACACTTGACTTGGCTCTACGTTATGAGTCCATAATTATTATGATATTTTACAAAAGTAAAAATAAAACATGCATTAATAAATTTTACAATGCTATATGTTGAAAATGGTGAACGTTTGCGTCTACTTCAATATTGTGCTATTTGTAAATTAGAAAGGCCATTTAATAAAGGTCAGAATGATTTGTCATAGTACTTTCAAGCCAAAATCAATATGATAGCAACATAATAAATGTTAATATAGGTAGCAATAATATTAATAATGATAATAACGTTGTGTGAACAATAACGTATCATTGTGGCTTGCTTGTCTAATTAGTTTCAACAGAGGTCATTAGAATTTCCGCAAAATTTATGAAATCAGTTAAAACGTGTATAGAGAGAAAGAAATGACTCATCCGGCAAAGTACAATTCTGAATAAGTAAATAAATAACACTTTGTACAACCTATTGATAAAATCTATCTTTACAGAAAATACTTATTACTCATATGCAATAACAAAGAAATACACTCAGGAAGCATATGTATGAAACAGAAACAGATCAAAATTCATTTCGAAGATCAACAAAGAGAAGATACTAAAACAAATTAATCATCAATATTTCTTGTATTTAACTTGATAGTGTCAGATGTAGATTTTAAAAACAAAACCATATTACAGTTCAAAGTATTCTCATTAAATGATTTGAAGTTATTTTAACACTTTAGTCTCTATTGATTTTTACTTGAGAATAGTTTGTGTGCTAAAACTATCGGTTGATTTCATGTACAAACATCAGAATATTCTTCAAAACTAATGCTAAACTGAAGTATATATATGTGTGTGTATGAGCAAATCTAAAGGCAATTCTGTTTATTCACTGTAAGGGATAACATCTAAAAGACCGTGCAATATAACAAGCACAAGAACAATCCTGTGAATAAAAGATGACTTTTCTAAATGAAAACGGATCAACCGTTTCTTCAATCATTATACTACGAAATGGATAAATAAATCAGTTACAATAGAAATAAATGCACTAGGTTGAGTCAGCAGAAACTGCCAGAAGTCACTTCGACTAGTAAAACAGATGAGTTGAAGCTTCGTCATACTGTAGACAAGGCTAGGCAAAAATAATAAGAATTGCCGAATCAACTCTTCAAACAAAATACTAGACAAGATTAGCACATCGATAACGATAGATTGAAAACCACGTCCTTCAACCTGTAATTTTTGCACAAGTCAGGATATGTATTTCGAAACATGATTGGACACCGTTGATAAAACATACTTCTCAGTTTCACTTTAAGTATTTTAACGCAAAAGTCAATGTATTCAATTCTTTCTTTTATTTCACAGTGTGTTCTTTAATTATCTCTACTGTTATGAAACTTCCTGTGATCGACATGTAACATACGTGAGGTGAAATTGGTAAACATGCGCATAAGCATCATAAGTGAAATAGCTCACTGAGTTGATCATCCGAAAACCTAGGTTGAAGTGTTTCCCATTAGAAAGTATAAATGGATTGTTATGGTTATCATGTGGACATCTCAACGTTCGACACCCAACAATGAAGAACCTCCTATCTAGAGAAAAGTATTTAAACCTCATTAGAGTGATTGTCAGTAGAAATTTCGACAACTTTCCTGTAAACACAGAACTGTGTGTAGTCTTGATTATTTATGACAGAATCTCGTCCAACATTTCACACAACGATTAGAAATGTTGTGAAATAGTTATGAGGCTGTAAGTGCTTTATAATGGAGGAAACAAGGCTAATCGTCTTCGAGAGTCACCATTAGTTGAGTGTTCAAAAAATCAGTTTCTCAACCATTCAGTAATGAATGTCCACGCAGTGTTTTATCCAGAGTGATGAGTTGGCACGTTCTAATATTAGCCTATCACTGAATCGCAGAATATTTATCGGGTCTAGTTTTTAAAGCTTATCGATTCATCAGTGCATTTGGTAGAAATCAAGGTCATTATCGGTACACTGGACTACAATAAATTTTATCTCTCTGACTCAGTCCACTTTAAGTTACTGATCTACGATTCTAACCAGAATTAATGAAGACTATTCAAAACATTCTGTGGATGTTTTCACATATACAAAGTGCTGGGTCATAAGATGTTTGTCTTTGAAGTTTCTTGAGTGTTTGCTGTATATTAAAGAAGATCCACCTAGAACAATCCAAATATAATGCTTGAAAATTTCACAAATATCTGGAGTTAGACAACGCTTTAATCAGTAACACCTTCTTATATGAATCGTACCCACCAAGTGAAATCAAAAGACAGGAGCGAGGAGGTTAGAAAATATATTTGATTGGTTGTCTATGTACCGAGGATCGTCTGATCTAATCTGGCTAGCGATTGCAAGGGTTGTTGAGCACGGCGTTTCCACTCGTGATCTGGTGCTGATGCACGACCGAGTACCTTCAGCTAGGTGAGTCCATTAAGACTAATGTGATCAGCATCGGATGTCGAAGACTTACAGAGCTATTTATTTTGGGGATTTATTTACCGCTACAGATCACCCCTCCCCTAATGGGGTAGTGATGACTCTAAGACGTGGCCAGGCAAAAGTTTAAACCCAACGAGTTTGGCGTTGATAAACACTCTTCTGATAGCTTTCTAGGTTTAGCAGCGTCTGGTCATCTTTCCTTACGATGAGGGACCATGTAGTATAATATAATAATAAAGAAACAGCGTACAATGAAAATTTCGGTTCATCGTAAACTTCGTCGTTGTTTTTCGTCTTTTCCCGCCGTTCTGGAAAATAAAAAAGCATATGTAAGTGCATGTCGAAATACACACGTACGCGCGTATAAACACAAAGTGGGCGAACAAGAGGAAAATGAACTCATGCACACGTGATAGCGTAGGATTTTCACAAAATGGTCTTTTTGAAATAAAAATATAAACAAATAAGCATATTGAAATCGTTTTATATATAGTACAAAGAGAAAATCGAGATGATATAAAATGTCAACTAGTATCTTACATGTAATAATCGTCCAAATGTTCTATCAATCTTACTCTTCTTCCAGAACGCGTTGTTTTAAGTTTATTTTCAGATAATAACGAAGTACCACGTTGGGCTCACCAGTGTTTTTCACTAGCGTAGATGACCTTTATCGAATGATTGGGGGCCTATTAGAATTAGACGGGAATGGTGTGACAAACAAGCTAACGACGGCATCACACCTGGCGGTCACCACCTTATCTGGATTGCCCCATAGACGTACCAAGTTCCTATAGATGCTTTGAAGACTTTACAATACAAAGGACGTTATTACACAAATATATTTAAAGTAGATACTAGTGAAAGTAAGACCCCCAACACATGGGCCAGTCCATGGCATACGATTAACTGATGCGCTTTGGTCTTCCTTGACCTTGACAGGGATTAGTGACATTTCGCTGGCACTACATGCTGGTTAAATTCAGTTGTGAGAAAGAGTAGTTGATTTCTTTCTCCATGTACATACATCTCATCGGTATGATGATTTCGTTTCATTATTCGTTTAGTTCTACATTAAACAACAAGTTACAAACCATAAACATTTCACGATTACACTCATGTGGTGTTTCAATGAACTAATGATTACTTTGTACTTGTTGAATGCTTCATTTCGAATTGTAAATACAGTACATTCGTTTGTGGTTATCTAGTACTTCTTGATCCTATTACGTTATTTCTGTGATTCTTAGTTCGTACTATAATTCAAATAATCCTGATTATCACAACTCATTCTGTTAAATAAGTGCGCGATGAATTTCGTGTAATCGAACCGTTACTTACCATCCAAAATTATACATCAATAGTTAGTCGGTCAAAAATACTACAATCGAAATCCGATAAGGACAGCATAGGATGACTGAGCTACTAACAATCATCGCTTCTTATCAATCATAATTGCATGCATAAATTCACTCTGCATCTATCTTGAAACACTTAGCATCTTTATCGTTCCGTCTCCACTGAGGTCGCTTGCATTCGTGCCTCTCCTGTCTCACTCAATGTTTGTATATTCGTGTTGACATTGTCACCATTTGAACGATGTAGTTCCATCTTGACGGATAATAATTTCCTGTTAACGTTTCTAACCTGCAAAAGTTATTGTCATTCATTTCATCGATAACTAACATTGATATCCCATCTGTTCTAATGGATCAATCCAGACTTATTATCAATAGTGACAGTGAATGTTATACATACCATTATTGTTAAATATATTGAGTGATACAAGTTGCAAATTTTGCTTTATTTATGTTTTGAAGTGATCTCTTAATAAATTAAATTTCCTGTTCATTGATTTTCATCGACTGTAAGATAGTCAGTCATAGACAATGTAGAATTTGGCAAATACCTGCATCGGTTCAAGTCCATAAATCATTTAGGCACCACCAGATGAAACTGCCAAGATGAATACGAATGGTAGAATGAGTGATAGTATCAGTAATAGTAGAAAATATCGGGCTTAAACAACATGGTCCGACAAGAATAAATGAGACTGTATAATAAACGGTATAAGATCATTTTAAAGTTCAAGATCAAAAGAAAGATAAATATTGAATGCATATGTTTCACTGTAACCTTATCCGAGTCAACCCACACAGGCCTCCAACCTTGATCCCGGTCAACGAACGTATGCCAAAGAACGAGTTTGAACCTACTAACATGGCTTAATCCAATTATCAATGAGTACATGAACTAATCCCATGTCTTGGTTTGAAAACCTGTAGCTTTCTTCCAACCGACTCCTACAACAAAAGATCCCCTCACGCTGGGTTTCTTCAAAATAAATATATGATTATGTGCGATCTGATCTGAAACCCCAACAAATAACTCAGCTCTCTGCAGAAATCAAGGTTCGTCATTACAACACATGTAATCATTTTGTACACCAATTATTTCAACTGTCGATTGATTGTTTGAAATTTGTAGTCAGAGCAATTTTCACAATCATATGACCAAAATAAATCTCTGAGCAAGCGTAAGAATAACCTCCAATGAGTCGCAATATGCTCCTAAATCATGTAAGCTAATTAGATGAGTTACATATTTATCGCCTTAAGAATTTTCAACCGTGTCAAGGTCACTTTAATTGTACATCCTTTCAATGCTATCGGTCGCTAGGTTTACATTTGCAATTGTATCATACACCATCAACTACCTAATCTCCTTCAGTCTTTCTGAACGGCATTCTTGTTGTTTAATATACCTTACCACCAATGATAATACTATTATTGATCCGACTCATTTGATTTCAAACTGGTCCATTCCAGTTAATTGTATTGATGTGATGTGGCTACTAGGTCACTTGTATATTTGTCTCAGAACAAACATCGGTTATTACTGACTGATCCAATTCTTCAAAGTTCCACAACTGACTATTAACACAATCCTCATGCTAATTCAACCCATCAAGCAGTTTTAATACACTATACACTGGTTAAAAATGAGTAGTTGAAACTATGTCTATCTAATATATATTTTGTGAAAGCGTATGTTCACCCTGACAATCTTTTGCTGCTTGTGAAACACTCAATTATATTCTGAACAACAGCAAAACTAATACAAGTAGAAACATGATAAATAAAAAACACACTTTGGATAGCACAAGTATCACATATTTTATTAAGTATTCATTTGAAGAAATCGTCACAGCCAACCATGAAAAAAGTATGCTGAAACAATACATTAAAAAATCAAGCAAGTATAAAGAAATAGATTAAAGCAAAACTCATGAATGCAAACAGTAAATATCGATTGAGCTTCATTTTCCATCTACGTTGCCTGAAACCTCTGAAGCACGTTTACGAGAAGAACCTTCAAACACTGAACCAATTAAACCATGAGCGGTAGTTAACAAATTCACTGGTGTCGTCCCATCTGTAATTAATGTACTTTGTAGGCCCAAAGCGTTCAACATGCTCAGATTATGGTCTGATTCGGCTGTTGCCATTGCACGTAGTGTATCTGCACCTAATGCATTCACCATTGAAATGAAACGCGATTTCTCGATTTCTGTTTCGTCTTCCTTATACTTTAGAGCTAATTCATTCTTTTCCTTGATATAGGCGATCTCTGCAGCTCGAGCCAATTTGAGTCTTTCTAATTCTGCATTCTGAAAATATTGTTTAGATTCATAAAACAATACGATCAATGATTGAGATATCGGGATAGGGAAGATTAGATCTGACATCCATAAGTGGAAAACTTTCGAAGCACCAATGCGTCCTACAATCATTATTATCATACTGTAGGATTATTCACATGTGGTCTAATTGTAGAATACGGGGATATGTCTACTAATGGTAGAGGTCGCTTTAGACCGCTAACCATAAATCAACTTCGGTATTTCCAGTAATTTGAGTACATGAAATCCCAGAGATTACATTTGTAAAGAATATTGTTTGGAAAATTTAAGAAATCTTCAAAAACAATGAGGATATGATTACCCTATGAAATTTAACTGCCAGTTCAGCTTCCTTATGTTCTCAAACGTCGACAATAAAAACAAAACGTGACAGCAATTCTGCAAATACATTTTATGTCATTCCTTCTCTCCTCTCATTACATTCTACTACTATATTTCCTCATTTTATTATTGAGGTGTTTATCCGGCTACATTCCCAGTCTCTGTGTCGCACTGGATGTGTTGAAACACAACTCCGGTTTGCACGCTTAGAAAGCTTTTTTACAAACAGAATCACAAGTCAGAGCACGAAATTTAGTTACGCAAACTCATTGCTGCCGGATGACATTACTGAACATGTGCCTGACGTCATTTTTAAACCGGATTCAGACTCACCATACGATTGTCTAAAAACGTAGGTCATTCGTGTTACATCTCTCACCGACCAGCAGACATTTGACGTGTTTATCTGGCTACATTCTTAGTCTCTATGTCGCACTTATTTGACAACAGATGTCTTAGAAATATTGCTGGCGTCTGCTGGGATCGCCGGGTAATTAATAGTCAGGTTAGACACAAGGTGTTAGGGAATGATGGTAAATCAGTTGATGAGGTTGTGAATCTTCATCGACTGAGATGGTTGGGCCACGTGTTACGTATGCCCAAATACCGATTACCACGACGTGCAATGCTAACCGTTGTTCGGGATGGTTGGAAGAAAGTTAGGGGCGGCCAAACCAAAACGTGGCATCAGTGCTTGAAGTCACTAACTTCTAGTCTGAGCCATGTTGGTAGATGCAGACTACCTGGGTGGGGTCCGCGTGACTGTCGTAACCAATGGTTGGAGACTCTTGGTGATATGGCTCAGAATCGATCACAATGGCGTCGGTGTATACACTCTCTATCTTCCCTTAAACTAAGAGATTAAAATTGCTTCATATGTTTCTTTCTACGAACTAAATCTCTCTTCGTGTACTATATCCTTATTGCAATCTTTCTTTTATATATTACCACCTCTGTATTAACTACTTTTATGAATCCGGTGTCCATCTTGTTGTGTTAATGAAGTATGGCAACTTGGACCGATGCATATACGTGCCTGGTCCTACGTTGTAGCTGACTGACTGACTGACTATGTCGCACTGAATGTGTTGAAACACAATGACAAATTATGAATACTGAACAATAATTATTGTTTCAAAGTCTCTTCATCAGTTTATCACGTTGAGTTTCATTACAAGTGCATGTAACAAATCCATGTATAATGTTTATGAGCTGAAACTCGAACGAAATCAGTCTTTCACGATATATAATTCAATCTAACATCGAACAAGTTTTCATTACATCCACTTACTATCATGTCAGAAACTATAACAAGACTAACACAAATATTCTCACAAATTTGAGTCGCAATTGTAGATAGAGAAAACAAATTGAAAATGTAACTGCAAACATCCTCACCGTTTCAATAGATAAGGCTTCTGCTCGAAGTTTAGCTTCTTCCACTGCAGCTTGACTGGAAATACGATTCGCCTCAGCTCGACTCTCTGCTTCGGCCTTCGCTTGACTACTACTTTCCAGTGCAGCCAGTTGCACTCGGATTTCAAGCAAATTACGCCTGGCTTGTTCAGCAGCCGCTTCATCCTCAATTCTTTGACGCTCTAACCGACCTCTGGCTTCCTGTTCGAGTCTTTCCGCTTCGTGACTAAAATACAATACCACAGAATAAACTTCACTATCGAAAACTTCATTCCCGGTTCTCAGCATGACAATTAAATACCTTACCCCTAGTATTCATACTCGAAATGAAATTTTCAAAACAGACAAAGGTAATGCCCCATTACACATCAACTATACACTATAAACCGGGGAAAAGAAACAGTGGAAACACGTTATATTGTAAAGAAAACTTAACCGACTAACACTACTGACTTCATGCACACCTTTACGAGTATTGTACACATGACTAAACAGTTCAAAATATTTTCCAAAACGAATGCAGCTTGCTTACCGTGCAGCTGCCTCTTGCGAATTGGTCGTTATCTCAATGGCAAGTTGGACTGACTTCTGCAACGAATCCCGAGTTCGTTGATCCACTGGCTCCACAGACTGTACATCCACGCTTGTAATATGCAGGTTATTTTGAGGAAAAACTATTCGATCCCGAACCTTTCCAGCTTCATCCAATCCGAATACGGAGGCACGAATAATTCGTGATGAGTGCTAAATAAAAATATAGAAGAAACGAGTATGGTTCATGACAGTGTTTCCGCCTACATGGGGACTCATCAATCAGATCTAACCAAGTCCCGGCTAGTATTGAAGTTTCTCTTGAGGCTCGAAATCAGTAATCAACACTTACAGTACCAAAATCTAGTTCACAAAACCACCATACCTTTCTTTAAAAAATCTAACTGGCAGTAGAGGTATAAGGCTCCCCACCGAAACAAAACCCGTATGATTACACTAATTTCGTACTCAGACACTGGTGGTGTTTTAGCGTTAACGCACGAATTTTGAGCAACTTTTGCGGCTTACCACTAATTTCCTTAAACAAAACACTGAATGAACCATTTTCTATTCTCATAGAAAGTCCTGATCTTTAAGATGTCCTCAGCTGACAACCATCACTGTAGCTGTGACCTATCTACCGTCAATATACACCCATTAAAGTCAGAATAACATCGTGTTGACGAGTAACTACTTTGAACGATTCTCCAGAACTACGTCTCTCTTCAAATACAATTACTTGACCGATGCATATATGTGCTTGGTCCTACGTTGTAGCTGGGTGACTTACTGATTCAATTCTTATTCTTCATCACCAAAATTTATCTTACTGTAAACCAACCAGATCATTTTGATGAAGGAATCTTCTTACTACTCCATTCTATATTTGAGAAACAAGTATGGTGGTACGCAATGTGAATATTGAAAGTGGAAAGAATAATACATCATTTAACAAACTTTCTGGGAATCACAATGACTCCTCTCTCCATAAAATTCTACACAGTTCATGTGACACATTTTGTTACAACTCGGTACACTTTCTAGGATGGAGATACAAAACAGTAGTCATTGAGAAACAGAAGCTTTAACTCAACTACATAAATAACTGACCTATGTAATACTCATGGTCAACTTTAAGTTTCTTATTAAATGGTACAACACCACTAAGTATGTTTATTTCGAATAAGAGATTGGATTTCAAGTAAATTTTACTGGCTCTCAGACTTGTCCTTACTAGTCTGCATTGAACCATGGTATTTTGAGCATTTTGGAACGAAGATTCTTCAACTCAAGCATCACACATTCAAAAATAGATGCTGAAATTCTAACCGTAAGTAGCTAATTCAACATGAAGATATGACACTCACCAACTACATCACAAAGCACAAATCGCTGACACATTGAATAATGAATTTTGATACGGTCTTTAAGTACCGCATGCATTATGCAAAAGTGCAAATCTACAGCAAAATGATCTGGTCTGGCTGTATCACTTTAAGAGTGAAGATTATGACTCCAGAAGGTGAAAGAAACAAGTTGCCTTAAAGTGTCCAACCAAGGTTCTTTTCAAATCATTGCAAATTTACAGTAACAGAGCCAGGTGAGCAATTCTGATGACATTGTGCACATTCATTGATTGAATTGCTTTGTTATAGGTAATGCATGTTCACTGAATACATTGCTGTGCTATGCTGGTTAAAATAGGAGCACAATTGTATAACTAGGTACTGACGTCCAAGTACAAATGCACTGAACAAATGCTATTAGTCGGTGAAGAATTTAAACGACATCGCTCTATATCGGTATCAGTATCAGTACCACACATTCTATCATACTTTAACTTTCCATAGATTCTGAACAACAAACTATTCTAGATTTTCACTCAACCATTCTACTTGTCTTTCTTTCAGTTTCCTACTACACTTGGTATTACTATCTTTCCTCCAACTACTTGTTACTCGTTTATTTATTCTCACTGTGTGTATGTATTCGATAGTAATTGAATAGATATTCATTCGTACTACATTGTACGTTGTTGCTGTCCATCTTCCCACCTCCGAAAAACTCAGTCAAGTTTCTAAGATATGTTTACTAAACGTTTCTGAATAGCTCTCGTCCGCGACAACATGCTAACAAAGGGTGTAAAGCATATATGTTGTTGCATGAAGTTTGGTCATATCACTCTCTTATCACTAAGAGTCACAATCACACTACAACTTAACACCACAAATCAATCCTTCATTTAGATATCGCAGTAACTAATAATGTCTCTAACAAAACGTATACAGTTGCTACGAGAATTTCGTGAGAAGGCACCTAAACGATTGACGATTAATTGAGGCTTCATCCACCTGCATAAATTTGCAATATGATCAGTGTACTGATCTAATAAAATCACTAGACTGTAAAATGATAAACCTTACCTTATGAAAATCATCGAATTGGACAGATGCAACAGTGCCACGAACACGAGATGCAATAGCTTTACAAGCATCTCCAACAAAATCAGGTACTGAAAATAACTTAGCAGCATCGGCTGCACTGCATGATGGAGAGACATCGAACACCCAATTGTACGATAGTTGCAAAGACAAGCGAGCATGGTCCGCAGTTTCAACAATTACAACATCGGTACAAAAATCTGGACCTAACAGTAAACATAGACTTTTAATCACATTCGGTTTCTTCGGTTTCCCACCACTCAGGCTCAAACGAGTAAATTGTTCATCCGGTCCTAACATAGCTAAATTTGGTCCAAACTCGACTCTTGCCCTTTTATTTTTATAGTCATAAATTTGAACTGCAGCATTGTGTGGAACACGGAAAGTAACTACACGAGTTGGGTCAAGACGGTTAACTGAATCTGGAGAAGATCGAACTCCGCGGTCAGCAAATGGGTCAATATTACTTTCCAGCAACTGAACAACCTCGGGTGGGAGTTTCTTCTCCCATAATTCTTCATCTTGATTTAACATATAAGCTTCACCAATAACAGCACGAACTTGTCCTGTTTGCATATTACGAACATAGATCCCTTCATTACAATCGAGAGGAATTACATCACGACGGTCTATCACATCCACTTCAACAGGAGGTATGTATTCGATGGGTCCACGTAACATCCACCGATCACCAGGACGACGTATCTAAAACCAGTGAGGTGTTAAATAAAATCAAAACACTAAGTATGGTAGTATTCAACTTAGCAGGGTAAACATCTCTACCAAATAATAAATATTTCTTTAATAAATTAGCGCTCACTGAAGAGAGGAAACAATCATAACGAACGGGAAAATAATAAGTGGATTGATTCGAACTGGATCAGCAAAATAAACACAACAATAACATCTTGAAAAGGCGAGTTCGCCCCCTGAATGCCCTGGTACGGCCGAGAGTGGGGAGAGTCCGCTCTCCCTCTCGAAATACTCTCACACGGCCACGCGTATACAGCCTCTGCCAGGGAAGTCCTACTCATTGCCTTCTCGTGGCGGGGGTGTTGTTTACGAAAATGAGAGGACGAAAAGCGAATGTCCGGCGCTTTAACCGGACTCCAAAACAATGGTGCACATGGGCTGGCTCCAGTATCCTGCGGGAACAAATGGCGTATGAACCAATCGTTGGTCACCGGCTACCATGGGACTGCATCTCCTTACGATGCTCCACTGCCTTGTGGGTTAGACCTTTAGGTCAAAGGCTCGGGGAGTGGCCCCCTAAGATAACCACCTGCTTCGGTTTGGGCACCCGGGTAGTATCACAGCCCACACACAAATTGATGAACTCTTTATGCCTATGGAAATTACCTTTCTCGCTTTGAAAAACAAACAATTGATTCAGATTATTATCATTACAATTATTGTCATTATTAATACTATTATTATTATTATTACTACTATTATTGTCATTATTATTATTATTATTATTATTATTATTATTATTATTATTATTATTTCCCACATTATTCACCCTCTTTTATACTTATACAGCGGCTCGTCTTTGGTGGAAATTCGACTGTATCTAAACGTTCTCGAGTCACTGTCCGGTTGAAAATTGTATGTTACCACCGAATACGAGGACTGAAGCAGTTTTTCTGAAACCACGTGCACCATTCAAACTGGATGACTTCAACGTTCGCACATTTATGCAGGTCGGACAACAGATAGGGTTGGCTATGTCTTTGGAAAGTCTTAATATTGAGGTTTGTTGTCTATCCGAGACCCGTATTCAAGACTCTGGAGAAGTACTACAAATTCGATCTCCATCTGTTGCTTCGAAAAGCTTGTTTTGCGTGCGCTTATCCGGGTACCCTGTGGCATCTTCGTCTGGTCTTGCTGGCGTTGGTGTCGCACTAAGCGCTAGAGCTGAGGCAGCACTAGTCGATTGGATCCCCATTAACAGTCGGTTATGTGCTGTTAGATTAGAAAGTTCCATCAAAGTGAGAAGAAATCGGCGTGAGAAACGATGTCTTTTCGTCATCTCCGCCTATGCCCCGACAGATTGCAGCCCGGATGCAATCAAGGATGAGTTTTACCACCAGTTATCTGTTCTTCTCCAGAAAGTGCGTTCGACAGATATTGTAGTACTAGCCGGAGACTTGAATGCTCAGGCCGGGCGTCTAGGCACAGAAGAGGGTCGTTTAGGTGGCCGATGGGGACTCGTTGGTCGCAGGTCAGATAACGGGGACCGTCTACTGCAACTTTGCACAGACCACAACCTGTTTCTGGCTAGCACTAACTTTCGGCACAGTCATCGCCGATGTGCCACCTGGCGTCCTCCCTCTGCATCTCAAGCCTGGACTCAGATTGATCACATCGCGATCACCTACCGCTGGCGTGGTTGTGTACAAGACTGCCGCTCCTTTTGGAGTACCTATCTGGACTCTGACCATGCCTTGGTCTGCGCCAATCTTGCCTTACTTTTCAGTGGCCAACGAAGTGACCACCACCAAAAGATTGATGTTAGCAAGCTGGTTGCAACTTCTGTTGCAAGTAAGTATCGAACCGAGCTAGCCTCTAGGCTAGCTACCACTCCACCGAAAAGTATAGATCAGCATTGGTTCCAATTGCATGACGCCATGAAAATGGCGGGTACAGTCAGTTGTGGGTTTGCGAAACGTCCCGCTTTTAAGCACTGGGTTTCTTCAGGTTCCTTACAACTCATTGAAGCCCGACGGTCTACTCCTGGTGACCGTGAGTTTGACCATAAATGAAGGATGTTACGTAAGGAAATTGGGCAAAGCTTGCGTAAGGACCGAGAAGCCTGGTGGTCGATGCGTGCTAATGAGCTGGAAGCAGCAGCTGCATCTGGTAACTACCGGAAGCTCTTCCAGCTCATCCGAGCCACTGGCAGCAAGAAGTCGTGTGAGTGAAACAATCTGCGAGGATGATGGGATGCCAATCACTAACATCCATCGACGTCTTGGACGATGGGCAGAATTTTTTGAAGGGCAGTTCAACTGGCCTGCTGCTCCGGCAACATCGGTCAGACTGGCCTGCCCTCCATGGCCGGTGACGACTGATCCACCAAATGAGGAGGAAGTCCGCAAGGAACTCCAACTCTTGAAGCGTTACAAATCACCTGGCCCAGATGACTTACCTCCGGCTCTTTTTAAAGATGGTGGTGACTTTTTGACTAAGGAATTGACGACTTTGTTTACAAAGGTTTGGGAACTAGAGTGTGTATCAACGTCATGGAATGAGTCGATAGTTGTCCCTATCTTCAAAAAAGGGTTCACGTCGTTCCTATAACAACTATCGGGGGATAAGTTTACTTCCGATTGCGTCCAAACTATTGGCTTCCGTCATTCTTCGTAGGCTGTTCAAAACCCGAGAAAGATTGACTCAAGAGGAGCAGGCTGGGTTTCGTTCTGGTCGAGGATGTATTGATCATATCTTCACCCTCTGCCAAATGTTAGAACACCGCCATACTTTTCAAAGGCCAACAATCGTAGTGTTTCTTGACATCAGGGCTGCCTTCGATTCGTTGGATAGGACTGTTCTCTGGGATTGTCTATTGAAGAAGGGTGTGCCTGAGAAGTTTATTAACATCCTAAAAGCCCTATATACAAACACCTCAGGCAGAGTGAGGGCATACAACCACCTCTCTCCATTGTTCCATTCGAGCAGTGGGGTTAGGCAGGGTTGCCCAATCTCACCATTCCTCTTCAACTTTGCCATCGATGACATTCTGGAAACAGCTCTGATGAATGTAAGTAATGGTGGTGTGGATCTGTTGCCTGGAGAAAGACTTCTCGACTTTGAGTATGCGGACGATATTGTCCTACTGTGCGATAATGCCCAAGGCATGCAATCCGCACTTAATCAGTTGGCAATCAGTGTCCGTAGGTATGGTATGTGCTTTGCACCTTCGAAGTGCAAAGTACTTCTACAAGACTGGCAGGATTCTAATCCTGTACTCACTCTGGATGGTGAGCAGATAGAAGTAGTTGAGAAGTTCGTGTATCTGGGTAGCTGCATAAGTGCTGGTGGGGGTGTGAGTGATGAGATCAATGCACGAATAGTGAAAGCCAGAGCGGCTTATGCCAATCTGGGCCACCTTTGGCGCCTTCGTGATGTTAGTCTGGCTGTAAAAGGCCGGATCTACAACGCGTCGGTGAGAGCAGTTTTGCTCTATGCTTGTGAAACCTGGCCTCTCCGAGTTGAGGACGTTAGACGACTCTCTGTGTTCGATCATCGCTGTCTCCGAAGGATTGCTGACATTCAGTGGCAACACCATGTCAGTAATGCAGAGGTCCGGCATCGTGTGTTCGGGCACAGAGATGATAATTCAATTGGTGTCACCATCTTGAAACACTGACTTCGGTGGCTTGGACATGTTCTCCGAATGTCGTCCCAGAGAATTCCACGTCGTGCATTATTTGCCGACTCTGGGACTGGTTGGAAGAAGCGGAGAGGTGGTCAGTGCATGACATGGTGTCGTGGTATGAAAGAAAGCTGCAAAGGACTGGCTTCTGTTGGTCCTTCACGACTCCCTGGTTGGGGTCTGAGAGATGGTGCAACACAGTGGCTAGAGACGTTATCAGATATGGCTCAGAATAGAAGCCAGTGGCGATCCTGCTGTAACCTTCTTTTACTTTCTTCATAAAAAGTGGTTGTGTCTCCTTTACCTGAAAGATTTCTTCTGATTGTACCTTTTCGTTCCGTCGTTACTACCACACTACCTTACTCCAATCTCTTCGAATTCTCATTGTTTTGTGTGGCGCATATATATTGGCGCTCTCTTGTACCAATATTCATGTGTTCAAATAAATAAATATAAATTTCATGAATATTAAAACACCGAAATGGCAGGACTAACATGTTGAATCTCCGCCATTCGTAAATATTCGATCACCAGACGAGCTCGAGAACTCCGTATGCTAAAGTTACTTGTCTTCGCATATTGCGTTCCATAAACTACATCGCGAAGCCAAACAATATACTAATAATAAGGAATTTTACTAATCAAGTCTCATACTACTGGAAATCTAAGTTCCATGTGACTTAATAATCAAGTACAAGTTCATATACTCAGACTTGAGTCACATTGTTTTGTAAAAATGCTTATTAAGCTACTTGGCTGGTGGAATTCCAACTCAAATTCGAACAATCAAATCTTTCTACATATGAGGCACAACTCTACATAGTAACATACGCACACGTTACCTTAATTATTAGCACTATGCTCTTATATGAATTGTCCTTTCTCCTAGTCAGCCCTAGCATCGATTGAGTCAACAAATTACGTAGGAGATATGCAACCAATTTATCAACACCAAGAACCGCAATCCAGTAAAGTGAACAGACTATAGTTTCACTGACACGCAACACATGCAAAGTCAACATCCAATTCCTCATTAACTATTCAAAACAACAAACCACAAATTCAAATTGGTGTTTAAACTTTTCTAGACTTATGACCATTTTAAGTGAGGTAAATATTAGAACAAATAGACCTGGTTGACAATACAAATTAGAAACTTACACATTTCTGCTTTACAGAGTCCCCCTCAGATATAGCGTCCCCACATATATCGTCAACAAACTGTTCTTTAGCTCGAAGAATAAGGCCTTCGTCGTTCTGCAAAATATAAGCATCTTGAACTCCCGTTTCCAAATACTCTCCTGGTCTCAGAAAGAATGACTTCTCACCACGTACTAATAATTTTCTCCCTAACTGAGGAACACCGTTCTCATCCCAAGGGTTGACTACCACACAAAACTGATGGACACGTAGGATTGTAACATCAACCTCTTTCACAAACTCCTCAAGTGCGCTGCAAATGTGATACTCCGCATCTTCATGTGTAATTAACCACTCTTCACCAGCTTTGCGATATTTCCCGAACTTGTCACAATGAGACTTAACAGCTTTGACACATATCGCTCGCTGAAAATGAATAATAACGTTGACTAAATAAAATATTCAATTGTCAAACCGATACATAATTTTAGAAGCATTATAACTGTCCGTACAGTCTTGGCCCCACGTTGTCGAACAAAGGCATGCACAGACCTATATATCATTCAGTCAAATACACAATACATTACCTATGTAACATACGGGGTGTCAACAAACAAAACACCAATTCTAATTTAAAGGCCTTCACGTCGGGTATCTTTACTTGAAAGTACGTTTGAAAGTTGAGACCATTGTTTAGTCATTGTTTTTATACAAACTTTGATAATCTTTGTCTACTTTTGGAGGAACACCGACGAACAGTAACTGTTCTACAACGTCAAATAAAAGCCTGTGCATGATTGAAGAGATGGCAGACTTCGTACGACTTAAGCTTTGATTTTCAAACCACTATCTTTTCCATTCCGTTTGGTTTGCGTGAAGTCATTACCATAACCTTCTAACGCGAAGCGCACGAAATCCGATACATGTAAATAATTATAGAATGTATATCTGCAAATACATTATGTCGATAGCTTTTAGATTTCTGTAATACGTTTTATAAGTTGGTTAAACAGAGGAACAGATTCATCACCGTTTTGCATCGGTTTAAAAACAATAACAGTGTTTGGTAACGCCTAGTAACAGAATCCAGAATGCACATTCCTTCTCATTTGGGACTCATCAGATTTAAAACGCTCGTGACTTAGTTCCAATATAAAGCCAATCTGGTCAGGAGGCATATATGCTAGAGAGACTGATCTATTGCAGTCCTGAACACCAACAACGGGACAACTCAAACTCGGACAAATAGAAAAGAATAACATGATGTCATACTCATCACAAAAGTCAGTAATATATAATAATAAGCAAAGAATATCTCATTCTGTGGACAGTAGTTTCATAAACAAATATACAGAAATTTACTCTTCTGACCAGTAATCACGTCTACACAGGTTTACACCGACTAATTTTAGTCTCATTACCACAACTTGGTGAAGTATACAACCAGAATATGAGCAATCAGAAAATAGCTAGTTACAAAAGGTTACCTAATAGTTCACGTACTCTGTCTGTTAGTGTAATCGCTTTGCGTTCGTCGACAATTTGCTCACAGACACCAGGGAGGTATGCACCTGGTGTCGTCACTAACCATCGTTCACCGTAAACACGAGGAACACCACCTCGATCGACGCAGTCTTTCGTGGCCTCCATTACAAGAGCAGAGTTGACAAGAATTACTTTGGCTTGCTCGCATTTTATGATTTCAACCTCTTTTCTAGGGTAATAGGTACCTACAGAGGAAAACAAAAGAAATCCACATACAAGTTATACCAACTACATGAATAAAACAAGTTTATTTAAATATTTAAATGGAGTCAGTTTGTTTTCTTTCACTTACATATGGTCAAAACATATATAAAAAACACGAACTTTGATAGCAGCAATTTTAAAAGTCATATGGAAGCATGTACAACTCCTAATTTATAGCACCTCAACTAAGTTCGATACACCGTCTTAACAAGTTCAAATAAAAACAGACACAAAGGCAACTAAACTAATTGTAAGCAGGATCTAGCTACTGTCGACAGTTATCAAGAATTTGTGATGCGACTTGTCCACCTCAGAGAATCCACTGTCTGGTAATCAAAGGCCGATAACTGTACCAAAGTAATACTTCCCAAGATTTAGTGTATTCTAGAAAAGTTGAGTTGGTGATTGACAGATGGTTAATCTAGTCATCACATTTAATAACCACGAGTTCCCGAACCCACAATAAATTACCAGGCAATTCAGGTTTCTTCTGGTCTACAGAAAGTGAATCTTTTCACTAGACACATGCCACCTAACTTCGACGAGCAAAAGTGAGTAGAGTCTGGAAAAAGCTGTACACCAGCGCTCCTGTACACAATTAAATTTATCTTGTATGTAGGATGAGTAATTAGCTTAACATAAGACTGTACTATGACACCTTTTGATCCGAATATCTATGCGTCAATATAATGTAGTCACAGTATGTGTGGAATATACTTACTACAAAGGCGAAACGTTTAACAATTCTACATACAGAACAAACAGCTAGGGATCAAAACAATTCGAAACCCTATAACAATCAATGTGACTGAAACACTCAGTTACTCAATCAGTAATTAAGACAAGCAGATTTTTCAAGAGTTCAAAACCGTTCGTCATACTTTCTCGTTGTGTCAAATATTTTAAACAGCCGAAACTTGCTTCTGGCAGTTTTCACATCCGCGACCATGGTAATAATATCCAGGTCGAATAAATTGTTTCCAAACCAACCACTGATCAACCGGGAAATAAAATACTTACCAGGTCCTTCAAACAACCATTCCTCTCCAGCTATTCGATTAACGTTTCCATCTTCGAAATCCGAAACGGCTCGTAATCTGAGTGCCGAGTTTGGCAGAACAACAGGTAGAGGCCTAACGATATCCTTTAAAGCTTCACCTGGATACAATGGGAAAGGGTCTTGGGCGAAACGGTACTCCTCGTCACCCATTCGAACTTTAACCTGTCCATATTTATCGACTACTGGAACACCATCTTTGTCTGTTATAACAGGGTTTCGAATCACACAGTACATCATCGTCGGGACGACAGTTAGTTCCTCAGGTCCGAGAACAATCCTAAGAAATGATAGGTCGATAGTAAGCGAACTCACTTTTCATCCTGTTGGCAAACATATGTTTTAGGTCCAACAACAAGTGAGGTGACATGAGTATTCAAGTTTAGCACATGAATATAATGCCTCGGACTGATTGAAATAATCGGTGAGTCTGGATTAGACTTCATCTTGAACCTTCAAATATTTTAGTTAGGGGCATAATGCTAATTACTTACCACTAAATTTGTGGAGTAGTTTTTGCTGTGAAAAGGCAGAACTCTATGTTGAGTATCACGACCTTCTATGTAGCAAGAAAATACAAATAACAGAAAATTTAAACACAAGAGTATCTGACTAATAGTGTAGAAACAGTGAGAACTTTAGCCAATGCTTTGACTGAATTTCACATCAATATATTACAGGTGTTGAATTTTATTGCGAAATTAATCCATTCATTTGGCTAAGTAGTTTTGGAATTATAGCTGATCTGAGTTTGTGATGTAAACCCTATATCTAATTCCTAATACTAACTATCAGCAGTAAATATTAATCCTAATTCCTCACTCTCATTCAACCGTAGTATATAGATAGACATTCTCAAGGTCTTTTTAGCGTCGCTCAAAAGTCACACATAAATTATGGTCTCGCCAACTCTTTTTGTTTTCACTAGATCGGGACATCTCAGGCGAGTAGAAAAGCCAACAACGAACAAAATACTCGTGGCATTCTGGTTTTCACACCGAGTCATCAATTCTTGGAACCTGTTACTCAAAGCAGTGGTGTCCGCACCTTAAATTGACTCATCCAAGAGAAGACCAGACACAGAACTGCACTAGGAAAGGAATGGTTCAAATGGTTGTGGACGGAATAGAAGAAGCTTTCGCTTAACAGGCTTCCGTGTCTAGTAGCAGGGGATCACCAAATCCTCCAGGCAGGAACCTAGGTATGTTAACAATAAAAAAGGAAAAGAAATTGGTAAATCATAATGTGATGCTGTCCTTGGTCCTTAAGAATAGGTCAAGTTGCCTCTTGAAGGACTCCTGAGAAGTCGCTTGGACTAGCTCGGCCGGCAGCGAATTCCAGCTTTTGACAACTCTTAAGGAGTAGAAGTTGTGTCTACATTCCGTCTTGCTATGTTGTGTTTCCAGTTTCTGGGTGTTACCCCTTAGATTATTATTCGAACTAAGCTTAAGTAGGTGTTTAAGAGGATGTCCAGAAGTGTTAAGAATACTATAAGCCATTAGTAAATCACCTCTAAGACGCCTATATTCTAGTGGGTAAAGGTCTAGTGAACGGAGGCGTTCTTCGTAAGGCTTAGATTTGAGTCCTCGAACTGATTTCGTAGCTCGCCGTTGGATACGCTCCAAAGTGACCTTGTCCTTATGGAGTGAGGGGGGAGTACTATGTCTCCGTACTCTAAATGGGGACGGATGAAACTATTGAAGATTGTATGGAAAGTTCGTCCGTCAAACTGTCCAAAAATGCGCTTCAACGTTACCAGTGCAAGGTTTGCTCGGAAGGCATTTTTGTCACAGTTAGCGTAAGACTTTAAGTCATGGGGCACCAGGACTCCTAAATCTTTTTCGACTTGGGATACTACTAGAGAGGAGTTTCCTAAGTTGTAACTGTAGTTTGCGACATGTCGCAGATGGACTACTTTACACTTTGAAGTGTTAAAGGTAAGTCCGTTATCGTCTGCCCAACTTTGAAGTCGCGTCAGATCCTCCTGAAGTGCCTGTGTATCGTCTTGGTTGCGTATCTCTCTCCAAAGTTTCACGTCGTCGGCAAAAAGTAGTAAGTCTGACGTTACCTGTTGAGGAAGATCATTTATGTAGATCAAGAAGAGAAGAGGCCCTAGTACTGAGCCCTGGGGGACCCCACTAGGACATTCCATAGCCTGAGATAAAGTGAAATTAACCCTAACCTTAAAGTGTCGATTTTTTAGGTATGAAGTAAGCCAATCGATTAGAGGTGGTTTGATACCTAGTCGTTTGAGCTTGTTGCAGGATATGCCTTTTAAGAGAACTGACCGTACTGCACGAATCCAAACCTGAAATATTAACAGTCCTACACACTACTCCGCAGCTTTAACCTTGAACGGCAGCACGAAAAAACAGTCTGCGAGAGTTAGAATACTCATTGAATATTCACTTGTGAGTCGTATATAAACGTTAAATCATACTTCCCACCTAATTTCACAGATATTTCACTGACTTGCATGAAAAAACAGAATCCAGACACCTAGATGAATAAGAGATTGATCGAGATGCAGTAACAGATTCAGTTTCAGGTTGGAATGGACAGGAGTCTTGATGGCCTGTGTTAGTCCTGGCAATGGTGGTCTCTCAGTTGATCTAACTTCCATTTGAAAGATGCGACGGATGAAGCCTCAACCACGTGCTAAGGTAATGAATTTCACTCGCTAACAAGTAAATTGTTCTGGGCTTGTGGAAGATTTTTTGAGTGTCCTCGTAAATTCTGTTTTGAAAGGCGAGAAAAATGAAGGTACACCAAGTGCAAATTTATCACCAAGCACTTTGAAAACTGCGATCGTGTCGCCTCAAGCTCTAGTACAGTGTAGTACATAAACATTGTGAAGGCTCTTTACTCGAACACTACTAGTCGAGTCAGAGCTTATGGCGAACTGTCATCTGCTTTTGCAACCTCAAATGGTGTCCGCCAAGGCTGTCCACTTTCTCCATTTTTGTTGAACTTCATCATAGACCTACTGATGGAAATAACTTTCTCGTCGACTAAATTTTCGAAGATCGATCTCGTACTAGGAGGTACAGTTATTGACTTAGAATACGCAGATGACACAGTCCTGTTTGGTGAAGACGCTGATAAAATGCAGTGTTTTGGTAGCACTGAGCAACAATGCCAGAATGTTTGGGATGCATTTCTCCCCCTCTAAATGCAAGTTGTTGTTTCAGGACTGGTCAGTGTCATAACCTGAACTATAGATAGCGAGTGAAGTAATCGAACGCGTGGACAACTTCACTTATCTTGCAAGACCGATCAGCCGTAACGGGTTGGTGTCTGATGAAATCTCAGCACGGATTCAGAAGGCCCGTTTGGCTTTTGTCAACTTACATCACTTGTGGCGAAGGCGAAATATCCGTTTATCAACTAAGGGACGAGTATGTTGGGCGGTAGTTCGTTTTGTCCTACTTTATGGCTGTGAAACGTGGTCATTATGAGTAGAAGATACTCGTAAGCTACTAGTATTTGATCATAGATGTCTCAGAAATATTACTCGAATCTTGTGGGATCACCGGGTAAGTAATAGTGAGGTTAGACGCATGGTATTAGGGAATGATGGTAAATCAGTTGATGAGGTTGTGAATCTTCATCAACTGAGATGGTTGGTTGAGTTGACTGAACACTGATTACCACGTCTCGCAACCCTGACTAGTGTTGGAGACGGCTGGAACTAGGTTAGGGGCGGCTAAACCAAATCTTGACATCAGTGCTTGAAGTCACTAACTTCTATACTGAACCATGTTGGTGGATGCAAACTACTTGATTTGGGTCCATGCGACAATCAAAACTATTGGTTGAAGACTCTGCGACGTGGCTCAGAATCGATCACAATGGCGTCGATGTATGCACTCTCTGTCTTCCCTTGAACTGAGAGACCAAAATCACTTCATATCTTTCTTTCTACGAACTAAATCTTTCTTCCTGTACTATATCCTTATATGCAATCTTTTACATATTACCACCATTGACTTATATACTCCTATGAATCCGGTGTTCATCTTTTTTTGCTCATGAGGTATAGTAACTTGGACCTATGCATATATGTGCCTGGTCCTACGTTGTAACTGACTGACTGACTGAAAAAGTCAAAAATGTTTTAGCATCGACGTGACTAAAGGCCCTGCGTATTGACCATAAAGTTCTAAAACCTTGGGCAGCTATTGCATGGCGGTGTGCAGTAGTCTTTAAGTCTTGGCCAACAATGATTCCTAAGTCCTTATGTGCCTGGACAAACTTGCCCGCGCTATTTAAATAGGAGCGTTATTTTTCCTCGCTGAGTAAATTTTATTGTTTTGATCGTTTATTACGTATCAAGACTACTGTCTACAATTCAACTGACTTTATTTCAGTTAAAGTATTCGGTTAGAGTATCGTTTTTGTTTCTAAAGTAGTTTGTCGTCGTTATTCTGAGTGCTTTGTTTTCCATTGTATTTGTTAGTACTTTTAGTCCTAAAAATTTCTACTTTTTTGGTCACAGACCACTTTTGTCTCTGGATACCATTGTATCTACTTTTTTAAAACTAAACCTCTGTTCGATGACTGGACAGTGCGAAAAAAGCAACTGTCAACGTCCAGGCTGTCGATATCCCGTTGAAAGTGGCATGCAGTGCGATGAGTGCAAAGGTTGATACCACGAAGTTTGCATGAATTTGACGCCTGAGGCTTTCAAACGGTTCAGTAAAAACGCTTGCGTATGGCTTTGTCAGCTGTACTGTTCAGACGCAAACAGCTTGCTAACTGAGGCAACCAGAATAGTAAATACTGCAAAAAAGTGTTTCAGCAAGCGCGGTCGGGATACATCGGACAGCAAATCGATCTGGAGCAAACTCAGGTGAGCTCGGAGACATCTGACCCACGTTGATCAAGGGGGAAAGACAGTCTTCAAAGAGGTATGTCCTAATTGAAAACTCGGGAAAAGAAATTTCCTCTGTCCCCGTCCTATAAATGGTACCCAGCAGGAAACACCTAGGAACCGCAATTGCAGTGCTCGATCGGTTTCTAGCGGGAAACACAATTTGACTTCTCAAGTCGTCGAAACCCTCCATGGGATCTCACAGTATGTTTGAAATGACTGTGGTTGCCACTCCAACCATAGTTGACGAATGAATATCCATAGAATGTCCTAAACCTTTGTATTCGTATATAAACCAAAGGACGAAAAGGAGAGGAAGTATTTCTGCACGATGAGGAGACAGTACTGCTTCATCTTTAGTGAAGGGTGGCTTTGGTGGGGCTCGAGCACTGTATATACGATAGAAACACCCTTCTCGTCGGTCCGTACAGATCCCCCCACACAAACACTGGACAGTGTGAGAATTAGGGACATCGATGTCTTTGGTCTGCTTAATAAGCTTGACATAGCTAAATCCATGAGGCCTGGTGAACTTCATCCAAGGTTACTAAAAGAATTAGCTAACTTCGTCGCGAACCACTTTAACATGATATTATTTACTTCACAAAATCTGTTAACATAATTAAAGACTATGTAGCGGTAAATAAATCCCCAAAATAAATAGCATTAAGTTTTCGACATTGGATGCTGACCATATGTTTTAGTGGACTCATCTAGCTGAAGGCGCTCGGTCAGGCATCCGCACCAGATCACGTGTGGTAACGCCGTGCTCAACATCAACCGCAATCGCTAGCCAGATTAGATCAGAGAATTCCGATATATTGGTCATCGCCAAATATACTCTTCCGATCTCCTCGACTCTGTCTTTTGATTTCTCTTGGTGGGAACGAAATATATTAGAAGGTGTTACTGGTAGAAGCGTTGTCAAACACTGAATACCTGTGACATCAACATTGGTGAGACCGACGTGATCTGGTACACCTAATTGTAACTGTGAGTCTGTTCCTTTTTGGGATTTTTTTATATATCATTGCCTTATTTTTATTTTTTTTTGAACATTGTGATTTTTTTTTTCGTGTTTTTTCTTGGATATATATATTTTTTCCCCTCGTTCATTATCGTACTTCATACTTCATCATGACTGAACAGACACCTAAAGTACTCAAGCTTAAGACTTTGTCCCCACCTTCGTTTCAACTGATGCCTTTCTGGCCCGACAACATCGAAGCCTGGTTTTGCTACGCAGAAGCCGACTTCCACGAGCACGGCGTGATCGACACACGTGCACAATTCCTCGCAGTAGTCAAGGCACTACCGCGCGAATTCAACAGGTACGTAACACCTAGTATGTTTACTAGTGATGTTTCCGATCCTTACGAAATCTTAAAACGCTCGATTCTTAAACGAGGAGATCTAACCGATCGACAAAGGTTAGATCAACTCTTCAATAACATCGACCTGCAACACGGTTCTGCGACAGACATGTTGCAACGGATGAGAGAGGTTATAGGCCTAAGAACTTTCGACGAAGGTCTATTCAAACAACTCTTCTTGTCAAAACTTCCCCAACAGGTGCAAGCAGTTCTGGTCTCGTTCCAGAACAACAGCTTAGACGAGCTAGCTGCATCTGCCGACCGCATTCTAGAAATTACGAAACCTTCTACTACCGAGGTATTTTCAGTCAAAGAAAGGCCTCACACGACTCAGAATGATATAACCGACTTATGTCACACACTCACGCGTTATCTTAGTCTTCGTACCGACCGTAAGAGATCGCGCACACCACGTAGAAGCATTTCTCGTAAGCGATCTGTCTCTAGACCACGAGAGACAGATAACCCCGACTGGTGCTGGTATCATAACCAGTATGGAAAGCTTTCCAGAAATTGCAGAAAACCCTGCAATTTTCCCAACACGAAACCGACTGATTCGAAAAACAATTCGGGAAACTTCCAAGCCGGCACGCGTTAACGGCAACCGTAGCCGGCGAACAAAGCCGTCTGTTATTCGTCACAGATGTGACAACGAGAGTTCGCTACCTCGTCGACACTGGCGCAGAAGTTAGCGTTCTCCCAGCAAATCCTAACGACCGACTACACGAATCGACCCTAAACTTACAGGCGGCAAACGGAAAACCGATCGCTACATATGGCAAAAGGTACGTTTACCTTAACGTGGGTTTACGCAAACCCATCCACTGGATTTTCGTTGTTGCAGATGTTTCTATACCAATCATTGGTATGGACCTTCTACTACATCACAATCTCATCATCGATACGCGCAAACGGAGGCTAGTAGACGGGAACACTAATTTGTCCGTTTGCGTAACTTCTTTACTGGTTGTAGAGTATCCCCAGTCACAGTTAAACATATGATAGACCCACTCTATCAACCACTACTCGATAAGTACCCTGGGATACAACAAACGCAACCGAGATTACCGTGTGTAACCAGCAATGTTACACATCACATCACGACTACAGGACCACCTGTATTCTCTAAAGCACGACGACTAGCTCCTGAAAAGCTAAGGTTAGCGAAAAACGAATTCGATCACATGATGGACTTAGGAATCATACGACCGTCAAGTAGCCCATATGCATCTCCGTTGCACATGGTCCCTAAAAAGGACAGCAACGATTGGCGTCCAACTGGTGACTATCGGCGATTGAACGCGAAAACCATTCCCGATCGTTACCCGTTGCCTCACATTCACGATTTGACAGCTACCTTGAAAGGTACAACTGTCTTTTCGAAAATCGACTTGGTTAAAGCGTATAACCAAATCCCTATGGCTACTGACGACATACCGAAAACAGCTATCATAACTCCTTTCGGACTCTATGAATTTTTGCGAATGCCTTTCGGTCTAAGGAATGCTGCTCAAACATTCCAAAGATTCATAGACGACGTTTTTCGAGGTCTCAACTTCGTACACGCGTATGTTGATGACTGTCTAATCGCAAGTCCGGACAGAGAAACACATCTCAAGCATCTGGATCTTGTTTTCGAACGACTTCAAAAACATGGCATTACTGTAAACGTTCAGAAATGCCAATTCGGAACCGACTCGTTAGACTTTCTGGGACACACTATCGATGCTCAAGGCATTCGACCTCTTAGGACCAAAGTGGCGGCCATTCTGGATTACCCAGAACCGACCACCGTCAAGCAATTACGCACGTTCAACGGCCTGGTAAGTTTCTATAGACGTTTCATACCCAAATGCGCATTACTTATGAAACCTCTGACCGACCAACTTCGTGGAAATGCGAAATCCATTAATTTGGACGACACCGCACGAAAAGCATTCTCCACAGTCAAGGAACTGATCGCTAAAGCAACAATGCTCGCACATCAGGACACCCGAGCACCCATTAGCATCGCAGTAGACGCATCCGACTCAGCAATCGGAGGAGTCTTACAACAATGGGTTAACAACTCCTGGCAACCCTTGGCATTTTCTCTAGAAGGTTGCTAGACACCGAATCGAGGTACAGCACATTCGGTAGGGAACTCCTAGCTATGTATTGTGCTGTACGGCATTTCCAACACTATATCGAAGGCCGTGAATTCACTCTTTTCACGGACCATAAACCGCTCACTTTCTCGTTAAGCTCTCCTTCTGACAAGTACTCTCCTCGTGAGTCTCGACAACTGGACTACATTTCGCAGTTTACTTCAGATATTCAACACATCTCTGGAGCAAACAATGTAGTTGCAGACGCTTTATCTCGTATAACTTCCTTGAACAGTTTCCAAGGAATTGACCTTCTTAAACTCGCCGAGCTTCAAAAAGAAGACAGTGATCTTCAGCACGAGTTATCGTCCACAACCCTTAAACTACGCATCAAACAGATGGGAACAGGTAAAGAAACCTTACTTTGTGACACATCTACAGGTAGGGATCGCCCAATCGTGCCGAAACATTATCGACGCAATGTCTTCAACACATTGCACAAACTTTCGCATCCAGGTGTTCGTGCAACCATCAAGCTTATAGCAGAAAGGTTTTGCTGGCCTGGAATGAATAAAGACGTGAGGGAGTGGGCACGCTCCTGTGTAAGCTGCCAAAAATCTAAAGTTATCAGACACAATAAATGTCCCTTAGGCTCGTTTAAAACTCCCGATGCCCGTTTCGACCATGTTCATCTGGATTTGGTAGGACCTTTACCAGATTCAAATGGATACTCTTATCTCTTAACCTGCGTTGACCGTTTCACTCGATGGCCAGAAGCAGTACCTATCAAGGACATCACTGCTGAAACAGTGGCCCGCACATTCGTCGAACGATGGGTAGCAAACTTCGGTTGCCCTTCAACCATCACTACAGACCGCGGACGTCAGTTTGAATCCGATCTTTTCCGTCGTCTGACCACACTTTTAGGAATCACTCGCTTCCGAACGACCGCCTACCATCCACAAGCAAACGGGTTGGTAGAACGTTTTCACCGACAACTGAAAGCTTCGCTATCAGCAGCAAACGTTTCACAGTGGACCGACGCTCTTCCACTCGTCTTACTAGGTATCCGCAATGCAGTGAAAGCTGACATTGGATACACTGCGTCTCAACTCGTTTATGGAACGACACTTCGACTTCCAGGAGAATTCGTGGATCCTTCATCCTCTTCAATGAACATGGATCTAACCTCCTACACGAACAGGCTTACAAACGCAATGCGTTCAGTTAAACCTGCTTTCACTCGACCTCAACCAACTGATGTTTTCGTTCAACCTGGCTTACGATATAGTACACACGTTTTCATTCGTCGAGACTCGCATCGACGACCATTCGAATCAGCATACGAAGGACCCTTCAAAGTTCTTCAACGTGAATCTAAGTACTATATAGTCGATAAGAACGGAACAAACGATAGCATCAGCATCGATCGCTTAAAAGCAGCGTATTTAGAAGGAAATCCTATCCACGTCGATTTTCCTTCGGTACAATCGAACGACACGACTCCAACACTTACAATACCTCATCCGACAACCAACACACACGATGATACTTCGACAGTATCCGAAAATAAACTTAAAACGACGCGTTCTGGAAGAAGGGTGAGATTTCCAGAACATTTAAACGACTATTGCACGTAAGGCACTTCTCGACATTTTATATTATTTTTAAAAAAAAAACAATTTTAATATGCTTATATATTTTTATTTCTATTTAAAAAAAACAAAACAAAAAAACAATTTTTTTAATGCTATTACGTGTTCATGAGTTTATTTTCCATTTTTTCCGCCGACATTGTGTTTTTACGCACATACGAGTGTATTTCGACATGCACTTACATTTTCTTTTTCTTTTCCAGGACGGCTGGAAAAGAACGATGACGTTTATGAGGATCCGAAATTTTCATTGTACATTTTCTTTTTTACTATGTTGTACCTCCGTCCCATATAGTAAGGAAAGACGACCAGACGCTGCTAAATTTAGTAAGCTATCAGAAGAGTGTTTACCAACGACAAACTCGTTGGGTTTAAACTTCTGGCTGGCCACGTCTTAGGGTCGTCACTGCCCCACTAGGGGGAGTGATCTGTAGCGGTAAATAAATCCCCAAAATAAATAGCATTAAGTTTTCGACATTGGATGCTGACCATATGTTTTAGTGGACTCATCTAGCTGAAGGCGCTCGGTCAGGCATCCGCACCAGATCACGTGTGGTAACGCCGTGCTCAACATCAACCGCAATCGCTAGCCAGATTAGATCAGAGAATTCCGATATATTGGTCATCGCCAAATATACTCTTCCGATCTCCTCGACTCTGTCTTTTGATTTCTCTTGGTGGGAACGAAATATATTAGAAGGTGTTACTGGTAGAAGCGTTGTCAAACACTGAATACCTGTGACATCATCAACTAAAACAAGCATTTGTACTCCGTTATCTCTGTCAGTATATCTTGATATTATTAAAAGAAGGAAGCGGCTGAACTGAATTTGGACCTAAAAAAGTTGTGCAACAATAATAAAATCAGATCTGGTATTATAATGGTGGTCGATCTTTTGTTTCTATCGATCAATCGTGTTAGTTGAACTCGAAAACCAATCAATGTTGATGTAAAACCAGGAATGATTACGGTTATCTACACACTTGAGAGACGATGGAAACGAAGGATATTTTTATCGAACATTTTGATTCTCAGGTCTTTAACTATTTGGTACTGTATTTTGTTGTTTAGCACGCTAATTGGTGTTTGAAGAAGTCTTCACTTTGTGACACACGCTGTACCGTTTGAGATAATTCGTATTTTGATATGATTTGTTCCGTTTCCTAAATTAGAAGCGTTTGAATTGATCAAGAGTTTGAGTTGTGATATAATTTATTACAATGACTCAAGAACGCTACATGTGCTATACAGCAGAACGTAGTCTGGTCTAATCGAATAGATTTAGGTTGGTTAGTTTTGCGTTCAAACCGAATAATGGTATTTCGGTCGTTACACTTCACAAACGAACAATAATCACAGGTGACAAACATTGGTATTCCTAGCAAGCGCAAAAAGATCACCGAAAGCCTAGTGTTGGGCCAAAAAGAAATGCAACCAGATGCACCTCCGGACATAAGACAAGTCCCTTTAGATGCATTTTATGTCATGACTCTAATGTTAGTTTCCTAAGTGGATATAGCAAAATTAGTTCTAGGATCAACTTAGTTAAAAGAAAGGCAGTTGAGGGAAAGGCAATTATTAGAAATTAAACGCCTCAAAAGAGAACTCCGGTCTCTGAGGCTAAAAGAGAACATGTGTGGTAAATTATCATCTGCCTCCAGTTGTGATGACAAAAGACAGGAGTATGTTCGCGATCTCGTAAGCCATTCTCAACATGGCATCATAAATAAATCTCCAGAAAAGTCAAAACCGTTTGACTATCCGGAAATAAGGAAGAGTGAGGTGACCGTGTCATACCTTAGTGTGGGTCTTAAGCTTACGAAGGTAGAACGAAGTGGTTTTGATAGTCAACTAGCAAAATACTGGAAATCTATCAGACAGTTCGAGTTGAATGTTGTACCCAAGGTCGAAGATGATGATGGCTCTTTTTCTTGTCACATCATTGTAAAGGAAAGGCTCGAGAGGCCATAGAGGAATGCATCATGCTCCCGCCATTTTCGGGTCACCTTAGAGAATGCAATATACGAAAACGGTTGTTTGGTAGGACACACGAAGTAAGCCGGGCTTTGCTGAAAGATTTGACTGAAGGTTCCAATATAGAACAAAATGATGAGGAAAGTCTTTATAGGTTAGTAGTAAAAATGAAAAATTGTTCTCTAGCCTTAGAACAAATGGATTACTAAGACGATCTCAACTCTGTAGGAACTACAGAAGGTATAGTAAAGAAGTTGTCCACGGCGTTACGGATGAAATGGGATGAAACGACCGGAAAGGTAACAGCAAATATGAGAGATCCTACATTTGCAGAGTTAACGGAATTTGTATCGTCTAGAGCAGAAATATTACTCAGCAGATTCAGGCAGATTGCAACAACTTGAAACCTGCTGTGAGCAAGGTAGCCCGTTCCACACAAGGGTTGTCGTTCGGTAAAACCGTTAGCAAGTCAATTTGTGTTATATGTGGAGAAAGTCACGTGATTGATGAACGTTCCCAATTCTTCACTTTAACAGTCAGCGATAGGTAAGAGAAAGCTAAAGGAAAGGGCCTGTTTTTTGTTGTCTCAGACGGGGCCACAGATCAGTGCACTGTAAAGATCGTACTGTGTGTACTATCGACGGTTGTCGAAATCGGCATCACCCACTGTTGCATAAACTCACTAAAGTTCAGAGCGCTTCGGATGAGCGATTGGAAGAAAGTCGTTATGGATAAACAGAGTCACTACTGGAGGTTGTGTTTCGTGGTCTAATTTCTGCACACATTAGAGTTAGAGATAAAGAAGTTTGTGTATGTGCCTTTCTAGAAAATATCTCAGATACAACCCTAATCAATTCATGTAGCGTACGACGTTCAGGTTGATCGTCAAAGAGTGTATCAATTACCATCAAAACAGTGAACAGAAATAAGTTGATAAGATCGACAATCAAAGTCTTTGAAGCCTACTCATAAAACGGAAGCGAATGTGTACTTATTGAACAAGCTGTTATGGTAGATGAGTTGCCAGTGCATAGATTAATATAACCTGTGAAGGACAGTGCTAAGAAATAGTTCCATCTTATTGATTTAACTTGGCCAGAGTTAGTAGGTGGCGGAGTTATGTTGCTTATTGACGTGCCTGAAGTGAATTGGGTCCTGGACCAATGGTTAGGTGGAAGGAAGAGTGCTTATGCTATTAAGACACTGCTAGTATGGGCACTATTCGAACTAGCAGGTCACAACAAACATAAAAAAGGGATTGTAAATTATATTTCTCAAACTGATGACCCTGTGGAGCAGTTAAAGAACACGTATAATTATGAGTTTGCTGACCTCCATTCCTCTAATAAATCGTCACCCCTGAATGATTCAAAGGTAAGTAGCATTGTAGAACGCGACACTTATCTTGATGAAAGTCACAAAATTGTTCATTTACCTAGATAAATGGCTGAGAAAGACGTTGCTGCCCCTGTTATCGACAGTGAGTCCGGTATTTGTGGAGCTGGCTTCGCCGGATATGACGCTATCAAAGCCATATTCTCGTCAAATGTCAGGAATACTTGGACTTCAGGGAGTGATGGTGGGAATGGGTCAAAGAGACAATTATGTGGGAGACGAGTCTCAGTCGAAACGTGGTATGCTGAAACTGAAATACCAAATTGAACATGGTATTGCAACTAAGTGGGATGATATAGAAAAGATTTGGTGCATGTTGCAGTTTCAAAATGTTTGGTTTAATTATTAATACTCGCATAATGGAAATATATGTCAAAACTATTCATGAGTTAAACAAAGCAGGGTTATTATAATTAATATTTTTTTCATGTAAACATATTCGAATAAGTCACAGAAAGATGAGCAGTAATAATCGTTAGATAATAGCTTAGCAGATGGTCAGTACAAGCAATATGTGTTTGGAAATATTAAAGCGATCGATGTTATATCGACCTTGATATCGGTATTACCTTTGGCTTAAATTAGGAAGTCAGTTGACGCTTATGCCGGTATACTCTCCGTATAAGTTGATTTCCGATTGCATTTGCATTAGTAGGCCTATTGAAGGAACAAAAGTATGACCATGAGAAGAAGAATTCCAACCAATGTTCCAGTTAGTTTGCTAAGTTTAATACGGTCTATTTAGTTGTAGAGACACTTTCCCGACTTCATTATTGTCTAATCGTGATAGGATGTAATAAAACTACCAGTAAATATGAATGGTTATCGAATATTCTTTCAATACTATTTCTCCAAAAATGGCTCAGGTTCAATAGGCATGAACATTGTCTGCTCTCCTTCTCGTCCTTCCTTTTTTAATCTCCCTTTCAGCTCTCTTGGGACATGCCTCTCAAAACACAATACGAAACGAGTGACTTTGTAGTGGCATTGGACCATAACCACACAATCTTCAAAGCTGAACACAACACTACTCGGAAAATAGATATTCAATATTTAACACGGAGAAATACCTAACAATGGAGAAGGCGCGAACAATGAATTGAATGGACTGGGTTTGATCGGATGGCATGGCACGTCCATGCAGGCGTGGTCCATCTCAATGTTACTTTATATCTTCTATTCATATTAAATATATTGTTCTTTCTCTAGCCTAACCTTGTTCTACATCATGTATTGGTAATTGATACGATACAGTGAGTTGGTGTAGTCGATGGTGTGACTTCCACGTAAGATCTTATAGATTAGGCAGTTATATCATGACAAATCTACAAATTTAGGATTAGGTCTATTATTAGAGCAGTACTAATATCATAGTAGACCATAATTCTACAACTTCACCCTGTGCCATCATTAATGCCTCAGATGTTCCAGAGGAATATAACCTTCGG